>NW_022045833.1:5866853-6518726 GCF_003285905.1 Drosophila hydei | reverse complement strand
GCTAGGGAGAACGCAAAGCGGAGAAAATAGAGTCTTCGATGTTGGTGACAAGGTTTGGTCAAGTCCAACCGACGGCTCGGAAACAAACTCACACCTTATGTGTCGAGAAGGCCGTGGAAGCAGACCTGGGGACCGAGGTCTCATTAAAGGAAGGGTGGTCCACAAGGACAACCTAAGATGACTCCCTTGTTTTTTTTTATTACACCTTTTTTTTAAGCCGCTAGGCAATTTCGAATAAGTTAGATATAGTTTTCTATTTACCTTTAGCCACTTGGCATAGTTTTTATAAAACATTTTGGTGGCGGGTACACCCGATGCTGGTGATTTAGAGCAGACTAGGTCCACTGAAATGCGACTAATGAATGCCAACAGTAGACGGATAGAAGTAAACACTGAGGTTCAAGACCAACTTAACCAGTTAATATTTGCTGTCAGTGGAGTTCTCGGGATAGCCAAAACTCACAAATTGATTTTATTGATTTATTTATTTGAAACACTGAAACACTGTCCAGAAACAGAATGCGGACGATGGAGTTGCAAAGTTTAATGCTTGCTATTACTCTCGCGAAGGCTCATTGTTAGCCCAAACATTTTGGACTCCTCAGATTTAAAATCAATTTGGCTAGAGGAATCCATCAACACTATACATTTTATAACCAAATTCCCAAAAATTAAAAAAGCCTGCAGAAAAATTACGATTTATCCTGTCGTCCACAAGAACCAGCAACAGCTCTATTCGCCCCATAGTTGGATGCTAAGCCAGAACCACAGCATGCAAATCTACAAGCGGAATCGTTGAGGAAACCCCCTTGTTCACGGCACCACCACCAACAGTAGAAGCTCATCAGCCAGCAACAACTAACGAACTCTTCGCGGCGGCAGAGCCAAGCGACTCTTCATCCATACTAGAACCAAGTCAAGAAATCCCCAAAACACCGCCAACTGCATTAATTCAAGAAGTTTCACAGCCACAGGTTGCTCCAACCGCTGCCCATCTCTGTCGACACCTGCCACGGCTGCCGGCTCATCCTCATCCTCATCGGCAGCGGCGTCACGTCAACTGCAGCTGCCGGCATTGTCGGCAGTTGCCGCACGGCAACAGCAGCTACTGCTGAACGGCTCTCTGAAGAGCAAGACGAAGACATTTCCTGCGTATCGAGCATCGGTGCGCAGCGAGAGCGACGACAAGGAGTACAGGGCGGCTAGCAGCAGCAGCAACACGATACCGACGACGGGCAAAAGTCGGCCAAGATCAGCGGCAAGAACTGTAACAATCTGCTGCACAACGCCGGCAATAAGCTAAGCGTGAGCAGCAACTCCTTCGGCCTATACGCAGCATCTGGCATCATCGCCCAAGAGCCCTGTCTCCAGCAACGGCCATCTGAACAAATACTGCCTGACGGACTTGACGCGCCGCAAGGCCGAATTCAATCGCCAGCTGAGCGCGCCGACAGACTACACACATCACTCGTCCAGTAACGGCTCATAGCATCGCTGGAGTGGTGGGACACAGTCATCACGGCCATCACGGGCACGTGCACGGCCAGTCATCGACGGCGCCAGCCACACTCAAGTCGCTGCAGCTGCACAACTTTGGTATGCATCATCCGATGCCAAGGCCCACGTCCACGTCGTGCACCAACAGCTTCAACAGACGCCACATACGTAGGCGCAAGAGCAAGCTTAGTAAGCGCCTGCTGAACGGCGATAGCGAAGAATCAGTACGCTGCTCATACTGCTCCGTATTGAATGTGAATGAGAACGACTTGCGGATTTCATTCGAGAACACCTGCACCGACTCGCTGGTCACCGCTGCTAATATGCGACCAAGGAACCGAAATGGTGCACTTTGATGATGTGTCGTTGTACGGCACTCCGAAAGAGGAGCCATATGCTGTGCTTTAATCTGCATTGGCTTCACTCTTTGGTGGATCATCGACGCAAAGAAGTCCGCGAAGCACTTGCGAGGAGTCGTCGCTGGAATTGGGTCGGTCGAGGACGACCTTACACTTGAGGGGGGGGGTAGTTAACTTATAACACTTAGTTAGCTTATAACACTTAATGTAAGGTATTATTCAACACTTATTATCGGGTGCTAGACAAGTTAAGGAACAGCCCTGGCAAGGGCAACTCTACTTACGCCGGTGAGGCTATGATTTGTAAAAATATAGATCAGTCTCGTGTTTAACTCGTACTGATAGGACATGCTAAAAATTGGTGTCATATAAGTAAAACTAAAAATAGTGAATATAATAAGAAAAACCAATAAAATTAACTGTTTCGATTATTCAAA
Organism: Drosophila hydei; assembly: GCF_003285905.1. Classification (NCBI taxonomy): domain Eukaryota; kingdom Metazoa; phylum Arthropoda; class Insecta; order Diptera; family Drosophilidae; genus Drosophila; species Drosophila hydei. The sequence continues at coordinate 6,516,433 of NW_022045833.1, read as the reverse complement.
AAAGAACAATTAAAAGCAGGGTTAAAAAGCGTTCTTCCAGTAAACCGCTTAAATAAAATTCACTCCGTCATTTGCTCGTTAAATGGCTTATTTCATTGTCTGAGCCCGAGGCCAGCAATAAGAGGCACAGTCGCCTCTCAACCTAACTTTCAGTCACCACAGGACTGGAAAACATATAATTTATATACACTTTATATCGCTGAACATAAAAGCAAAACGATTTTCAATTTATTCACTCTCGAGTGATTTTTTCAATTTTTCATCGAGTGGCTGAAATCTTTGGCTAGCCCCAAAACAGCTTAACACAATTAGAAGCACAACAAGAAGTAAGCCAAGTGTGAAAAGTATTTAAAAACCAAGTTATTGACCGTCAGATATTCTGTGAATATGCGATATATATTCTGGTAAGTTCAACTTTTATCCATTATAGTAAAATATTACTTTCTAAATTATTATTAAAGGAAAACCTTTTGATTCTTGCTCGCAAATTAGAAAAAATATGTTGAGCGCGCTTAGCGCGAAAAAGAGTATGTTGATTCCAAGTGTCTCTGCTCTTGGTCCCGCATTACCTATAAAAATAAAGTCATTGTTGTAAGAGCCATATTAGATAGAAATATATACCATATATCATATAAATATATTCATATAGATAGAAGGTTAGATGAATGAGCAGCAAAGCGAGCGTTGCACCAAGCAAATATGCTCTTTATACTTGGTGAATGAGTATAAAAACTAGCTTTAAAGTATCGATACTAATTTTGGCGTTTGCCTGCAGCTTGTTGTGTTTACCAACACTAGTTCCCATTAATCAACACTACTTTGCATCTTCTCTTGGAGTATCAAATGCTGAACACCTCTTTTTAAGTTATCATATGTTGTCAATAAAATATCTTCTTTTACAAAATATTTTGCATGTGCGTTTACCAACACTAAGACACAAGTGTTGTTAGAAGACACTGCTCTGCAGGCCCAATCAAATTGCAATTGAATTAAGGAAATACCACATGGCCTTTCCCTATGTAACTGGCTCGCTTCTAGCCACTCACAATGTGTACATAAAATGATTTTCACGTTTACCAACACTGGTACATTAAGAAATCATATTCGCCCGCGGTTAAGGTCTTCACTTTATGGACTCCACTTTCAACTGAGCCCAGTTGTGTAGCTATTCACCTGGACAGCTTTCTGCCCATCATACCCGCTTCAAAATATGCTCACAAAGGATAATATGAAAACTAATTAAATGGCACAATACACAACGCTAGATGGGTTGGTCGCTGATAAAAGTCTATTACGCAGCTGACAAATGCAGGTTGTCAGTGGCAAGGTGAAAGGTCAAGGACAAACTGCTGTAAAATCTATGGAATTGAGCCAATTCATGGATAAAAGAAAGTGAGAGAAAGAAGAAGATGAAGAAGCATCAGCAGCAAGCAGGCCACTCAGCACTCAGCGTCAGTTTTGTGCTCTAATGCTGATTTACGCAATGAGTGGCCATAAAAACATACCAAACCTAAATACAAACCATTATCCGGGACAACTTACATGCCAAACATATCGCACGACATTATCCATTTGTCAGCATACGGACTCTCCCTCGCTCGCCCCTTGCCCTCTTGCTGTCTCTTTCTAATGCAATTTTCAGTTCCCCCTGCTTTTTGGCTAGACATGCACAATGAGACGCAGACGCAGTGTTATTTGTTGCAAAATTAGCTAGGGTAGAAGGCCATAGCTTGCATTTAAATCTATAGAGCAAATAGTGGAAGTAAATTGCAGCAGCACAGCAGCAGCAGCAGAAGCATCTGGCATACAGGAGTGCTCGTTGCACAATTTTGTTGCATAAAATATGCACTCATAACTTGTGTCCATGGCTTGGCTATGATATGAATGAATGTGTGTGAGCTCTATCAAAGGATTTTCATGTCATTTGCTAGAGGTCAAGTGAGTCAGGCAGCCAGCAGCCAGCAGCCAGGATAACAGTCAGGACTTTGGGGTAATGTATGCACACAGTCAACATGGCATGCAGCTCCACTCCAATCTCTCTCTCTTCCTCTATCTATCCATGTGTGTGTTGAGTTTTCCTGCTGCTGCTCTAACTTCCTGTGCGTTGTGTATTGTAAATATATACAAAACAGCGCATAATTCTTAATAAAGTCATAAAATTGCAAAGTAAATCAGTTTTTTTTTTTTCAGCAGCTCAGATAAACTCGTCTTTTTTATTACGCAAAACGCAAATTTTCATATGCCTGCTTTGGCAAAGATTGTGATTTAGCAAGTGTGTGGTGTGTGGGAGTGTGTGTGTGCCACATCCATCTGCATAAAGCGACAGCAAAAAAAAAATCACAAGTCGCATCAAACATTGTGTATAAAAGCCGTAGCATGTCTAAAGATTGCGGTTGCCTTTCTTATAGCGCCAACGTTTTTTGCCCCAAGCAGGAGTCAACTTCAAGCCACACACACGCGGGCAGGCATATATATAAGAAGAAAAAAAATAAATTAATTTAAAATTTGCTGACAAAGGAGACAGAAAAAGGAGAAGAGAGAGGGAGGGAGAGGGCGAGAGTGAGAGACAGACGCCTCGCCACGCCGTCTCCTGTGCCTCGTATTTATGCAAAAATATCAAAATATCAAAATATGATGTGAGTTACTTGCTTGTTGCGGCTGTCCTCGTTGCTGTTGTTGTTGTTGTTGTCGTCCATTATGTCAGGCATTGCAAATGGCGCACGTGCAAAAAGGACCTCAAGGCGCCTTCCTTGTGCGTTCCTTGCGTCTTTAATGCGCGCTTCATTTGAGAGCGTCTAAGCGTCTCGCTGACTGTTCGAAAATAGCCAAAACGTGCTCATATTGAATATTTACTATTAACATTTAAGCGCTTTAAGGTGAATACATTGACATAAGTACCTTACGCAATACCCTGTAAGTCAATGAGCGTGCGAATAGGGCGTATGTGGTGGAGTGAAAATATTAATAGCACCACTACGGGTAAGTAGGATTTTATCATAGTGCGGACAAAAAGGCATCTATTGTAGAGGGAAAAAAATAGAGTAGAGTAGGCAAAACAAATAATAGCATCACCGAGGGAAATAGGGCATATATGCAGTCAGGGGAAATTAATAATGGGAATCAATGTGATGCTGTTTTGCATTGATAAAAAATATTAATTTTTCTTTAAATATTTTCAAACATTTTTCAAAATTTTTTAATTTTTTTGTTACATTTTTTAAATAATTTTTTTAGATATTTTTAAGACATTTTTAGATTACTTAAAAAAATTTTTTTTTTTAGTATTTTAGATTTAATTAATATTTTTTTTACTTGTATCATTTAATTTTTTTTATTCGAAAAATTTTCTATGTTTCTCCAACTTTAAAAACATTTTCACAAACTACCTAAAGCTAGGAATAAATTTCCCAAATTACTTAAGCATATGGTGCTATTTTATTTTTCGCAGCTGTGTATCCAGCCTAATTGTTGTTGTCCGCTTCTAGAACCACTTCTACTATCATAGTATACACAATATAACAGGCAAATATTGAGATCACACCGACTTCAGCGTGGCCCACCCTCCGAAGACATTTAAAAAATTTCTCCTATTTCATTTAATTTCATAGCCAACTCTAATTGTTAATCAGCTTTCAAAATGGACTTGCCACGCCTATTATTTTTCTTTGTCAATCAATAAATGTGTGGTATGCACGCAGTCGCTCGCTTTTGACTGCAGGAATTCAACTTGTATTTACTCTTTATGTTTTTCATTTCATTTTCTTCAATCCAAATTCCTAAGAACTGTCTGTCAGCTGTGTCTGTCTTGTTATGTGTGTGTGTGTGTGTGTGTGCATATGCGCTCGCTCCGCACATGCTTTCAATTTGACGTCAGTTGGATAACATTGCTACCCTTTGCTGGTAAACATGTCCTGACAGCCTGTCAAACAAGTTTCAGAGCTGACTTTTAAATATTAATGCCCCGTTGGACGTTGGTAATGCGGTCGCTGCCAATGGCAAAAAACCTCGGTATATTTCTTATTAGTGATGGATGAGAGCGAAGCAAAAGGGGCGAACGATATGGAGGAACGCAAAAGGTTCCCACAAAAATTGAATCGCACGGAAGAGTTAGTTAGCCTTGAAGCGTTGGCAATTCCCCAAATAAATAGCAAAATAGTTAGCAATTTAGGGGATTATATTTTAATGATATGTTCGCTTGGATATCTAATAACTGCGAAATATCAGAGTAGTTGTCGGAATTCTGATGCATGACAGGAGGTGGGAGCTTGGCAGAGATACGGTAGCCAGGCTGTTAGAGCAAAGTTTTCCTTAACTTTGGGATTCGTGTAAACTGAAGTTGGGCATAGATGAAAAAATATGTGTTTGAAGATAAAATTATAAATATATTTTAAATGTATGCAAATTGAAAGATAAAGTAATACGTAGTTAAAATTTAAAAAATATGTGAAATTGCATTGGGATTATAATTAATTCTTACCGAAGTTGAATGAGGAATGGGTAATCGATTTTAGCATAGAACTTAATTAATTCTAAACAACTTTGGTACGTATAAGAGGAAGACTACTAGGCAAGGAGAATTCGCTCTTAAACAACTACAAATAGCTTCACAAAAACTCGGACTGTACTGTAAATCAAAAATCAAAATCCATATTAAGAAATACTTGCCAGAAAATCATAATCAATCAATTAATAAATTTTCTAAAAACAATCTAAACTGAAAGTTGGAGAAAAGTTAAATCTGCATAATTATTGCAGTCAATAATTGTTTTCTCGCTTGTTCTTTGCTAACTGCTTCTAAATGATGTTGATCAAATTTATTGTTTTTAATTGCTTTGTTGGTTGAGCTTATAATTGCCGTCACAAAGGTCTAAGGCCCGCAGAACAAATGGCAGAAGCAGCGCAAATGGACGCAGGATATTAGAGCTTTTAAAAATTACATTTACCGACATTTATCTTCAATTTTTTATGCGACCAAAACCAGAGAAACCAAAAAAAAGAAAAACGAAACAGAAATAATAAAAAACTACGCGAATAAACTGTGTGCAGGAGGAGAAAAACAAAAACCAAAAGAAAATGAAGCAGAAAAACAATTTGATTTAGCTGCAGGCAAATATTAAATGCATGTGTGCAGAACAAGAGAGAGAGAGAGGGAAATAGAGAGAAAGAGAAAGGGAGCATGGACCGTGCAGCGTGCTGCAGGACAACATCAAAATCAACAAGAAGCAAAGGCGACTGCAGCCTGGACGCGGCCGCGAATTGTAGCCACGCTGACAGGCAGCGGAAAGCACATTTGTAACGATAACGTTCGTTTCTATTTCTAAACTGCCAACAGGGCGTATGTGTGTGTGTGTGTGTGTGTGTGTCTATGTGTGACCATTAATTTTGAGCGCGTTTAACATGAAAACTACATGGCACAACTGATTTCGTGCACCCAGTGCAAACACTGGCCCCACACAGGCACAGACACACAGACACATGGACACACACTCACAGATAGTTCATATGCCCGGCAGCCAACAATGAAACAGTTATACTATAAATAAGTAAGCAAAAGGGCGAAAAATAAAACCAAATACGAAGACAAACAAAATAAACAAGCTAAAGCATGGCCACAGGCGCAATAAACGGCTAAGAGTTACACTGTAAAAGGAAATTGTTTGAGGTCGGTCATGCTCGATCTGCAGAGAGTTAATAAGTATGAAGAGTATGAGTGTTAAGAAGAGCAGTTTCAGCAGAGATTAGGATGCAAATTCCTATGAATATTCTTATAGAAGATGACCAGGATATTTGAGTTATAGATAAGATTCAGAGCTTGGTTATAGAAGTACTAAAGAAGATTTAACGAAAAACGAAAAAGTGTGGTGTACATAAAGAAAAAAAAGAATTTGAAGTATATTCAGAGTTTATTTACTTAAGAAGAAGCTTAAGACTCTCCTTGCAAAGGACAAGAGAAAGAATTTGGAATATTTTCGGAGCATATATTAATGTTGTTAATTGAAGTCAATTGAAAGAGTATAAGCTATTTTCGGAGTATATATATTTAAATTTTTTTCTTAAAGAGTGGATGAGTTTTCTGTTAAGTGGATATAGTTTAAGCGTTTAGTTAAAGAAAAAAGGTATAGAAGTATTTTCGGAGTATTTCGGAGTATGTTCGGAGCATTTTCGGAGTACTTTCGGGGCATTTTCGGAGTACTTTTGGGCTATTTTTGGAGTATTTTTGGACTAAAGCGAGAAACACTTATTGCTTTTTCAGAAGAGAAAGACATGAGAGTATTATCGAATTAGATTAGCTCAACAACATCAGATTTAGCTTAATTGGTATATTCCAAGCTTAGCTCATTTGCGATTTAAACAAAAAATATCATTTAGGAATGTTAACTTTCTTGAAAAAGCAACCCATATACCCTTTTCATGCAATATGCGGAACAGTGTATAAAGAGGGCGAAATAGGAAAACCAAACGTAATGGGGAAAAGCGCAAAAAGCGGGTCAGCGCGCACAAAATGGCAGCAATGATGATGGCGGATGCCGCCGCCGACGACGAGCGGAAGCTGACGAAAGAGCAAAAAGGAGCAGCGCGTATAAAATGCAGATATTGCACAGCAACAACTTCAACTCCCGAAACTGCAGCTACTGTGCGTCTGTGTGTGTGTGTATGAGTGTGTGAGTGTGTGTTGCTCGTATATCAAGGCGTGTAGCGCGTATTTTACGCAAAACGAAACAAACAGAAAAAATATATAAAAAAAAAACAACAATAACAATTGCAATTGTGTGTGTGTATGCACAGACGAAATAACATACACCGCGGTTACAGCATGCGTTCTTTTCAAAACGAGAATCATCAGCTCTAACTTATGCACATACACACGCATGCACACACATGCCAATGCGCGTTCACTCAACTACGGCGCACGCGGCGTATGCGTTACGTGAAAATAAATAAGTGCGCTCAAAAGTATGCAACAGAAAGCAAGCACAAACGCAACTGCTGCAAAAATTGCAAGTGAAATATTTAAGCAAACATTCGCACGCACTCACACACTCAAACACACACACACACACACACACACACACACACACACACACACACACACTGTGTTAAGCTACCAAATATAAGTGTCGGACATTTTACAATTTTCGTTTTCAGAATTTTTGCACAAATTTTTGTATTTCTACCGTAAAAATTTTGCTGAAATGTGTGAAATTTGGTATGAAAGTCGTTCAATGAGCAGTTTGACCGAGCGAATAGATGGGTTTGCATTTGAATGATGGATCCAGTAATTAAGTTCAGTGAAGGGCGCATGGAATAGGTTTAACCTAGTGATGAGCACAATCTAGTTATATAGAGCATAATGTAATAGATGTTCAAAGAGTATATAGCTTAGATAGTAGTAGTACATATAGTAGTAGATAAACATAATCTACAGGGTAGTAGATCCATTAACATCATTAACTTTATATACTTATATAGCTCATAGTAAAGCTTTGATCGTCAACAGCTTATATCATGCTACGTTGTTGAGCAAGTTTACTAGGATTTAGTTGGGTATACAGGGTATGCAATAGTCTATCAATATTAATTAAAATTTTATTGTCAGAAAATGTTTATAAACGAATTAAATGTGCATTTGACATAAGAGTATATATCTACGTAACATGTGGAATGCATTACAGGGTATCTATAAGTCAGTCAAGGGCGACAAAGTAACTATGCTTAAATGTGATTTAACTAAACTGATTTATTTGATTAAAGAGTAATTAAACTAAATGTGACTTATGTGATTAAAGAGTATCTGACAGTCGTGCACGCTCGTTCAGCTTATCTATGAATGTTTTCGGTGTAAAGTTTTTGCTCGAATTGATAATTGAGTTTTGATTGTCACTTAAAAGTTTAAGCGATTATTTGTGTGTGCGTGTGTCCCTTTGTGCATGGCCAATGGCATGTCAACTGTGATTGTGTTTGTGAATAGCTTGTTGGCACAGAATCAAACCGCTAATCAGTGAGGCGCGACAGCAGCAGCAACTGTAGCTCATCCTGCCTGACTGTTCAGTTGTTGTCGTCGCGCTAAGAGTGCTGCGTGCATAATACAAAAGAGCAATTTCGCAGCTGCACTGACAGCTGTTGAGCTGTGCTCTTAAGCCCTCACACACACACATACACACACAGAGACAGACACTGACAGCATTTCCAAGTTGATTCACGTTTGTAAATTTAATGAGAAATGCAACTCAAAACTGACGCTCGAAATAAGTTGGAGAACTTTTTCGTTTTGCTTAGCCTCGTTTACGTTTGTCGCTTGCTTAAAGTTAATTAGTTGTTGTCGCAGCTGTTAAATTACAGTTAACTAGGGTCGGTAATGGGACGCTGGGAGGTGCATAGCGAAGCTGACAAATTACGCATACGCCAGGTGTTGCAATGATGGTGCTCTTCAGGCAATTAGGTCAGCCGTTCTCCATGTGAGATGTGTGCTGTTGAAAAGGGGCAGCCGTGGGGCTGGGGGCATGGCAGCTGGGCTTGCCCATCGACAAACACTTTTGGCTGCAAATGTCATTGTCACATCTTGAATAGTTTTTGTGCAGCAGCTGCAGCTAGCTGCGTTGACATGCACATTATTAGGGCATCCTGTGGCAGGGACTCGACTGCCGCATTGCTGTTGACGAGTCGTACAAACGTCGACCAATGCCAGATCTGCCTGATAAACAGACATTGCTTTGGCCGCTCTCTGTCTCTCTCTTTGCCACTTCAACAATGTCAATTACCAGCGCACGAGCCTCATGTCGAATTATCACTCAGCATTCTGCCATTGCACAGCAGATTTGCACATCTATTTTTACCTTAAAGCGTGTGTAGTTTTTCCATCTCTCTCTCTCTCTGTCTCTGCTATTTTTTCTCTCAGTGTGTCTTTCTATTTTAAGTGCTATGCAAATAGCTTGGCTGGACCGCTGCTACGGCTTCTGGCTTCCGACTGATTTCGTCCTTTTATTCTTTTGTCGACCCGCTTTCAGCAAAAGCCATTGCCATTCATTCAGACTCTCGCTCTATGAGTGTGTAAGTGTGTGTGTGTGTGTGTGTGTGTGTATTTGTGTTTAACTTGCGGCCAGCTTGCGGCTGTGTATGTGTGTGTGTCGTCCTTGTGTATGCGTGTTCGCCATTTACTTTTTATTGGTCAAGTTAAGCATTTTGTGTTTAGCATTTGAACACTTGAAATTGTTTGTCGATTTGTTTGCTGTTTGTTCACAGCCAAATTGCCTGTCAACAGGACAACAGGTTTAAGACCCCAGCTATGTGTTCTCTCTGTGTGTGTGTGTGTGTATTCCTTTTTCCCTTACCCACTTCTTTTTTTGGTCCAAAACTAAAATGTTCTCTGCGTAGTAAACGACTTTCGCCTTGGGCTTAGTTAATTGTCCTCACTTTCGAAATGTCACTTACAAATGTTTAGCTCAAATGTTTGAATATTTTCTTTAGTTAATAATATTAGCTATGGTTAATGTAATTATGTTATCTGTTACTCTTTTTGAAAGTTACTTACCTTAACAGAAAATTATATAGAAACTATTAATATATTTATATAACGATAAGAATAATTATTTTTTATATAAATAAAATAAAAAGAATTTCCATTTAACATAGGGCTCCCATATGAGCTGGTTTGAAGAATTTGATATTTCAGAAATAAGTAAAAATAGACACATCTTGAAAAGTTTCATCTGAGCTGCAAATAAAATATTTAGTTTAATATGAACAATTTTTTTTGCTTCATAATATTCTAACTAAATTTTGCTTTAGACTATTTTTACAGTTTTTTCTTCATGAAACCTTAAATTCAATCAATAATTGATTACCAAAGCAAATAGTTGATTAACATATTTAATATATAAAGAGCTCCACCTTCTAAATTTCTACTTCGGATATATCGCTCTTACTTAACTTATCTTCAACAAACCCAGCTCCTGCTATAACTCTCTTGTGTTTCACACTATCTTAACTAAACTTTGAAACTTTTACAGTGCTTTTTCCTAAAGACCTTTGTCTTATATTATTGTGCCTTATAATTCAGTGTTAAAACACTAACAAAGTTCAGTTTTAGAATACTTTAAGTACTATCAGTCTAGAGTGCCATGATTCATATATGATTATGTTTTCTAGTATTGTCAATGCCAGCCAACGTAGCTTAGAATCCATTTTAACACGCTAAAGCACATTAAAGCGTAATGTTCATATGTTTTACACTCGCATATGTATGGCCAATGTAACCCAATCTAAATTCTAGCATAGCATGCCTGCCTTCAGCAATGATATAATATTTTCCATTCATTTGTTTTGCTTTTACATTTTCTATTTCATTTATTTTCTTTTTTGCTGGCGACAGTTGACATTCATATTTTGGACAGTTGTAGAAGACACGCTGTAATAGTTTGCCATGCACAGATGTGTGTGTGTGTGGGTGTGTGAGTGTGTGTATGACTCTCTATCTCTCTATCTCTGTCTCTGTGTTGGTTGTGGATTGCTCGTTTATTGCATTTTACGGTGCAGCAGTTATGTATTTTATTTTATTATTACGCTCGTTGGGTTTGATTTTATTTTTTTGGCAGCGTTGTCAACACAACCGGCAGGCAGGAAGCGAGTGCCTGCCCACCTGCCTACCTGTGCACCTGCCTCGCGCCTAACAATGCCAATGTAAATATTTGGTTAGGCAGTGCAGAACTAATATATGCACTTTATTATAAATAAGCGCATTTTGCCCCGTTTTCTTCGGGGCAATTGTAAATATTTCTGTGGCGCTTAAAGGGCAACGCCAGCCATCAATCAATCAAGCAGTCAGTCAGTCAGCCAGTCACTCAATCAATGCAAAGTGGCGTGAGGATAATTAATGCCAGCCGCAACCGTTTACATTGAGAGCTGTTGCCATTTAAGTCCAATGCTTAACGCTTAATCAAGTGCTCAAATTGTGATTTGTGTGCGAGATTTTGGTGCGGAAAGCCGCAGCTGACAAAACTTGAACTGAACTGAAGTGAACTGGCCCGGGTGGGCAAGACGGTCGAAGGGCAGCCCAGGGCATAAATTAACGGCAAAAACCTCAAGCAATCTTCGGTATGTGTGAGTCGAAATTGATTTGCACCTAATGGCTAATGGCTTATGGCCATGCGGCACGGCCAAGCAGACAAACAACTTAAGTGGCTTAGAAAAACTTTGGCCAAGTGCGGCGCAGCTTAAAACGTAGTTAGTCAGAGACTCAACAAAAGGCCAGAAAAAAAAGCTCTCACTATGAATATGGCTACGACTATGACGAAGACGACGACGGCTACGACTGGCACGTCTGCTGATAAATTACTCGTCCAGACAGTCGGCAACAAAGAGCTCAAACTAAATTAAGCGCCAGATGAACTGAATACGAACTTCTCGGCCTGAAAAATAAAAAAAAAAATAAACTAACAAGTGCCTCAGCGAATGCAAAACTTTGCGCAGGGCAAGAACAAATGTGTTTTATATGCTATTTAAATGCCAGCCACGTTTCGAACGATGTGAAAACTGGGCCTACACTTTGAATAAATGGCCAACACACACACACACACATACACACGCAGACACAGCTGTGTCTTATATGTAACCAAGTTTTAGCCGCACATGACGAAGTATTTGTAGCATGTGGCAAGTATCCCAGCAGCAGATAAAAAATGCTGCTTAATAAAATTATGAAGAGCTGCAGCTAAACACCAACAGCAACAACAACAAATTTCAAACACTTAAAGTTTAAGTGTAATTGAAAACGACAGGAAAAAAATATAAACAGGTAAAGGTAAGCTAGAGAGAGGAAGTGTCTGACTCAAAAGATGCCCTGTCAACAGTTGTCGATTGTATTTACAGCTGAACAAAATACAATCATTTTTAGAGCAAATAAGTAATATGAATTGAACTAAACGGTTATCTATAATTATCGATTATCGATTATTTATTAATTATCGATTGAAATCATAGCAGTCATCTGAAAGAAATAAGGACAATAAAAATTACTTTCAAATTTTAGATACTTATATACAAATGGATGAAAGATATAATAATTTCTAAAATACAGATAAGTGTTCGATATTTATCGATTTCAGAATATGTAGCAATAAATCAAATAAGCTAGATAAGACTTAACGTATGCATATAAAAATGTCGGCTCTTAGAAAATAAGAGACAGAGCTATATACAGAGTTAAAAGACATAAATATATATCGATTTTTAAAAATAGAGCTAGGATTCGATATTCTTTTTAGAATTCATAGCAATAATATTTTCAAGTTGAAGAACACTAAGAAAGTGCACATATAAAGTCCTTTACTTTTATAAGACAATACAAAGAAAATATATCGCCTTTACATACAATTGTATGGCATTGCCACCAGACAGCCGTATAAAGCGATAGACGTCTTACTGATCAATCATAGATAAGCAGCATCTGCATTGTGTACATAAGAATCTCTTTACGCCTCCAACACACAAATGCCAGCCTACTCACATGCCACTGCTTACTGTCAACCACTTTCATTAGCTATAGGGTATTTAAAAAAAAGATGATGATGAAGAGCAAAGCAAAGTCAGCCAAGTGAATGCCTCCTGCTGTGAAATTTAACTTTATGTGGTCTCGGTTCAAATAAACCTCAAGTTAAAACTTGGCGAATTCCTGGCAAAATACACACATAAAAGCTGCCATAAGCCACGTCCATGTTGCAAAAGAGCAGCACAAACGCTTAAATGTTTGTTTATGCAAATGTTGCGCATACGCCACGTTCGACGCCTCAGGTGACATCGCTGCGGACGAACGTTCGCTCGACGTTCGCGACATGCACAAGTTTTAGGCGTTTGCTTTATATATTTACTGTCTAAACTTGAATTGAAATTGGAATATATTCAGGTGACAAACAGGCCTTAGACTCTCAGAGTTTGAACAGCGCCACGATAAGCTAGATTTAAATTATCGATTTGTAATTTTGGTTTAATTCGGCTTAAAGTGGATTTAATTATGAGTTGAGTGGACTTTATCAGGTTTAATTAGATATAAATGTATATTTATGATATGAAATTATGTAGAGTGGAAATTGAACTTTTTGTTGTTATCGATATATTATCGATATACTGTTTGAATAGAAATAATTTATACAGCTAAAAACGTATTGAATTAAAGTTGTTATCGATAAGTTATCGATACACCGATTGTGTATTTGGGTAATCCTTGCTTTTTTCTTACTCTCGCCTATTGAAAAGCATTTACTGTAACGCAGCATTGGCTGTTGTCTCAGCGCATTAGCAGCTCAATGTTTGTCATGCCTACTCATCCTTATAATTTCTGTCTAAACAGACGTATGTATGTGTGTGTGTGAGCATAAGCTGCTAATACAATTCAGACGTATATGCATATCGCAAAATCTAATCGATTTTCTGCGAATTCGAACTTTGCTTTTAAGCCTGCATGAAAAGGCTGATTGATAAAGTGCTTGACATTTGACACAGATCCAATTAGATGCCCTTTCATATATAGAAGATGTAATTGGATATTTTTGGGTAGTTAATTTCAATTTTAGTTATATATGAAATATTTTAGAAGTGTTTGCCCAGATTTTCTAGAAATACACTTTATCAAATATATGATGTAGCGTATGCGCACTTCGTTTGTTTTGTTATACATATACATACTTTACATATAAATAAATGCGTTTCAAGTATTTTAAAAATAAACACATATATTTTCTTACTGCTTGTTTTATTTTTAAAATCATAATGAATGGGAGTTTAAAGGCTTTTGTCGACGTGGCAGGCGACGATCTCAACTTACTTTTTGTCTTCAATTCTCACTTTTTGTCAGCCAAGAGCAAAGTTGCCTTTTGATGACCTTTTTATAACTGCTCTGCTGCCTGCTGCTGCAATTGTTGTTGTTGTTGTTTACCTTTATCACACCACATTGTTAGCTGTTTTATTTATGCGAAAAGTTGCACAATTAAGTTGTATTTTACTGCAAAATAAAAATAATTACTTCAACTTGTTGTTCTGCATGGCAATAATTATTGCTCACTCTTTCTCTCCCCTCTCTTCACATATATAAATAAATATATGTTTGTATATATATGCAAATGAATAAGTGCGAGAAAGTTTGTCGTCAATGCTGCATGTTCTCCAATTTGGCGTGACAAAACTTAATTAAAGCCCGACTCGGGCAGGACAATAGCAACATTTGTCATCGAGCATATATATAGCTCATTATACCACGACCCAGCGACCTTGAAAGCAACTTCAATGAATGCCATACATATTTAACAAGCAATGGAATGCTATAGAAGGCTGCCTCAGCTGGCACAGTACTCGTTCGCAGGGAACTTCAATGTATTCAAAGTTATCGATATTTTGGCATATGCCATGTCTTAATGGAAGGTATATAAGAAAAGAAGCTGATCCTAGCTCTGAAAATTGTGACAGCTACATTTATGTCTAATTTATTACACCTGGTTCTATAATCAATGTCAATAGTACAAATTTTATTCTAGCTTTAGCTCTGGCACTCAACCTGTATATGATATAGTTTATATCATATATAGTTTGAGTGAGCCTAGCTAGCTTTTCACATGTGAAAGATTAAGTTCGAGTTTCCGATCTGCCACAGGCAGATGCCTAATTTTTGACTGAACTATTCGTAGAGTCATAATTAATATTATAGTTCCCTAGTTATTTTATTGAGCTGAACAGTAACTCAGCTGTTACATTTTGGGATTCTAGTTCTAAAACTAATAAATTTGTAATGAGCGAGCCTGGCTTAAAAACAATGAAAGACTTAGTTCTTAATAAGGGATATACCTCGACTAGTGTCGTACTCTAGCAGCTCGACTTAATTCTCTTGTTTGCTAATGGTATATTTGTGCATACATATAAAATTATAAATCTCTAGTTGTAACAGCTTCAAAAATAATTTGTTAATTGGTCATCATAATAAATCCAGATTTGGCATACTTTCATATTACATATTTCGTCTTTCGGGTATACACTTGATTTTATAGCCACCAAAGTTCAACTCAATAGCTTCAATAGATACATGGAGACTGACGAACTCATGCCAAGGCATAGAATACAAGAAACCCAATATACTCGCTTCTTCATGCCACAAGCAAAGATATATAAAGCTCTGATTTATCACGTTATTTATCACTGTTATAGCTAGGTTACACACATGAAGCTATAGTATATAGACAGACAGATAGTCATGTGGGCAGAGCAACGAACGTAGTCTAAGCGTAAGCCAATATACTCGCTTTTATGCTGCACGAACGAGTATAAATATATATATATATATATATATATATATATATTAAATGCAGTTCGTCAAAAACATTGTTTTTACAGTTACAGCTGTCAGCTTAAGCTTAAATACCTTAAATATATATATATATATATATAAATTATATGTTTTCCAGTCCTGTGGTGACTGAAAGTTAGGTTGAGAGGCGACTGTGCCTCTTATTGCTGGCCTCGGGCTCAGACAATGAAATAAGCCATTTAACGAGCAAATGACGGAGTGAATATTTATTTAAGCGGTTTACTGGAAGAACGCTTTTTAACCCTGCTTTTAATTGTTCTTTTTTGAATAATCGAAACAGTTAATTTTATTGGTTTTTCTTATTATATTCACTATTTTTAGTTTTACTTATATGACACCAATTTTTAGCATGTCCTATCAGTACGAGTTAAAACACGAGACTGATCTATATTTTTACAAATCATAGCCTCACCGGCGTAAGTAGAGTTGCCCTTGCCAGGGCTGTTCCTTAACTTGTCTAGCACCCGATAATAAGTGTTGAATAATACCTTACATTAAGTGTTATAAGCTAACTAAGTGTTATAAGTTAACTACCCCCCCCTCAAGTGTAAGGTCGTCCTCGACCGACCCAATTCCAGCGACGACTCCTCGCAAGTGCTTCGCGGACTTCTTTGCGTCGATGATCCACCAAAGAGTGAAGCCAATGCAGATTAAAGCACAGCATATGGCTCCTCTTTCGGAGTGCCGTACAACGACACATCATCAAAGTGCACCATTTCGGTTCCTTGGTCGCATATTAGCAGCGGTGACCAGCGAGTCGGTGCAGGTGTTCTCGAATGAAATCCGCAAGTCGTTCTCATTCACATTCAATACGGAGCAGTATGAGCAGCGTACTGATTCTTCGCTATCGCCGTTCAGCAGGCGCTTACTAAGCTTGCTCTTGCGCCTACGTATGTGGCGTCTGTTGAAGCTGTTGGTGCACGACGTGGACGTGGGCCTTGGCATCGGATGATGCATACCAAAGTTGTGCAGCTGCAGCGACTTGAGTGTGGCTGGCGCCGTCGATGACTGGCCGTGCACGTGCCCGTGATGGCCGTGATGACTGTGTCCCACCACTCCAGCGATGCTATGAGCCGTTACTGGACGAGTGATGTGTGTAGTCTGTCGGCGCGCTCAGCTGGCGATTGAATTCGGCCTTGCGGCGCGTCAAGTCCGTCAGGCAGTATTTGTTCAGATGGCCGTTGCTGGAGACAGGGCTCTTGGGCGATGATGCCAGATGCTGCGTATAGGCCGAAGGAGTTGCTGCTCACGCTTAGCTTATTGCCGGCGTTGTGCAGCAGATTGTTACAGTTCTTGCCGCTGATCTTGGCCGACTTTTGCCCGTCGTCGGTATCGTGTTGCTGCTGCTGCTAGCCGCCCTGTACTCCTTGTCGTCGCTCTCGCTGCGCACCGATGCTCGATACGCAGGAAATGTCTTCGTCTTGCTCTTCAGAGAGCCGTTCAGCAGTAGCTGCTGTTGCCGTGCGGCAACTGCCGACAATGCCGGCAGCTGCAGTTGACGTGACGCCGCTGCCGATGAGGATGAGGATGAGCCGGCAGCCGTGGCAGGTGTCGACAGAGATGGGCAGCGGTTGGAGCAACCTGTGGCTGTGAAACTTCTTGAATTAATGCAGTTGGCGGTGTTTTGGGGATTTCTTGACTTGGTTCTAGTATGGATGAAGAGTCGCTTGGCTCTGCCGCCGCGAAGAGTTCGTTAGTTGTTGCTGGCTGATGAGCTTCTACTGTTGGTGGTGGTGCCGTGAACAAGGGGGTTTCCTCAACGATTCCGCTTGTAGATTTGCATGCTGTGGTTCTGGCTTAGCATCCAACTATGGGGCGAATAGAGCTGTTGCTGGTTCTTGTGGACGACAGGATAAATCGTAATTTTTCTGCAGGCTTTTTTAATTTTTGGGAATTTGGTTATAAAATGTATAGTGTTGATGGATTCCTCTAGCCAAATTGATTTTAAATCTGAGGAGTCCAAAATGTTTGGGCTAACAATGAGCCTTCGCGAGAGTAATAGCAAGCATTAAACTTTGCAACTCCATCGTCCGCATTCTGTTTCTGGACAGTGTTTCAGTGTTTCAAATAAATAAATCAATAAAATCAATTTGTGAGTTTTGGCTATCCCGAGAACTCCACTGACAGCAAATGTTAACTGGTTAAGTTGGTCTTGAACCTCAGTGTTTACTTCTATCCGTCTACTGTTGGCATTCATTAGTCGCATTTCAGTGGACCTAGTCTGCTCTAAATCACCAGCATCGGGTGTACCCGCCACCAAAATGTTTTATAAAAACTATGCCAAGTGGCTAAAGGTAAATAGAAAACTATATCTAACTTATTCGAAATTGCCTAGCGGCTTAAAAAAAAGGTGTAATAAAAAAAAACAAGGGAGTCATCTTAGGTTGTCCTTGTGGACCACCCTTCCTTTAATGAGGACCTCGGTCCCCAGGTCTGCTTCCACGGCCTTCTCGACACATAAAGGTGTGAGTTTGTTTCCGAGCCGTCGGTTGGACTTGACCAAAACCTTGTCACCAACATCGAAGACTCTATTCTGCCGCTTTGCGTTCTCCCTAGCTCTGAGCGTCGTCTGAGCGTTTCTGATCTTTTCTTCTATCTTCTCTTGTGGCTCATCAGAGTGCGCCTGAACCACATCAACTGGTCTCTGGTCGATGACCGAATGGATCGACTTATTGTATTCGGTTGTGGCCAGTAAAATGACTTCTACGGTGTCATTTATGCCTTTGTCGATCTTTAGGCATCTGGCTAGCTCTAACAGAGTGCTGTGAAAGCGCTCAACCTGTCCATTCGATATGCTATGCAATGGTGGTGCATTTGAAATGCTGACCCCATAGTTGTTTGTGAGCATAGTCATGATGGTCTCTGAATTCAATGACGGTTCATTGTCACAGTAAATGGATCTGGCTTTTGGAAAAAAATTCATAAGTTGCATTACGGCTGGCTTCAGATCCACAATGGTTCTTGAAGCGACCGGTTGGACGATAGCAAACTTAGAGAACTTGTCGATGCAAGTGAGAAAGTATTTCTTGTCAGTGGAGAAAATGTCTATGTGTAACATCTCTCCTACATGTGAGGGGATCGGTGTCTCTCCAAGCTCTTGTTTTTTGGGGTGTCTATCATACTTAGCCCTAGCACATGTTTTGCAGTTTTGTACTATTTCCTTGGCAATTTTTGCCATCCGTGGAAAGTAGTACTCCGAGAGTACCTGCTTAACATTTTCCTGTGCAGACCTATGGGCCCTATTATGCTCGACTGTGAGGATTTCCCTTCCTTCTCCAACCGCAAATATGTCCACTACGCGATTTTTGCAATGCCAGAACTTTGTGGCTGGGTATCTTCGCACCAATGCATCTTGTATCATTGCAAGCGTGTGTAAATTACAGTGGAGAGCATTTACGCATTTGGGTGAGACTACATCTTCGAGCTCGTCTAGCAGCGATTCGACGCATGTATAGCTGATCAAGTAGCGTTTCTTATTTCCAAAAAGAATAAAACTTCGTTTTAAGGGGAAACGCGCCTCTTCTAGCACTATCTGGTTTTGAAAACAGTTCAAGGGTTTGTCTGTCGTCTCAATGGTGTTGGTGAGAGATACCTCACTGTGGATCGTTGCAGCGCAGGACTCAATTTCTTGCTCATTTATAGCGTTGAGCTGCTGTCTTGACAAGGCATCCGCAACCAGATTGTCCTTGCCAGGTTTATAGAAGATACGTGCATTAGACTCGTCAATGCGCGCTTTCCACCTTTTGATTTTCGCATTTGGATTAGATTCCGAAACTGCGAAGGTCAAGGGTTGATGGTCAGTGAAGATATTAATGTCTTTCACCCCATACAAATAGTGCCTTAATTTGGCAAGTGACCATACAATGGCCAATAACTCTCTCTCATTGGTTGCATAGTTAACCTCACTGTCCTTCAATGTTCTTGAAATCATTGTTATAGGACGACCCTCTTGAGACAAAACTGCACCTATGCCGTGAGCCGAAGCATCGGTCGTTAGATCGAATGGCTTCTTAAAATCGGGGTACCTGAGCATTACATTCTCGGATGACAAAATATCGCGCAACTTCTGAAATGCCCTCTGCTGCACTTCAGAGAATTGAACCTTTATATTTCTGGACCTATGCTTACTGACTGTTCCATTTTCACCCTTCAGGATATTCGAGATGGGTCTTGCTATTGCGGCGAAGTCCCTAATGAAACATCTGTAATAACTTGCGAGGCCTAGAAATGATCTAACCTCGAACAGCGTTTTTGGTTCTGGATACTCCTGTATTGCCCTAACCTTTTCAGGATCCGTCGTGGTGCCAGTGCTGGTGACTACGAAACCAAGAAAGTTCACGCTTTTCTTAAAAAAACGTGACTTTTCGACGGAGACCCTCATGTTTGCTTCGTGTAAGCTTTTCAGGACCCAATCCACGTGTTTAATGTGGGATTCCTCATCTTCTGAAAAGATGATTACGTCATCGACATAAACATAGCAAAATTTGCCAATCTGCTCTCGCAGTATGTCGTCGATGGTTCTTTGAAAGATGCTTGCTGCATTCTTTAATCCAAAGGGGAGTCTTTTGAACTCGTATTTCCCCCCGTTCACAGAGAAAGAGGTTTTTTCACGGTCGCGTTCAGCGAGTATGATCTGGTGATAACCAGACTTGAGGTCTAATGTTGAAAAGAATTTGGCTCTCCCCAAATTCCCCAATATCATTGATATATTTGGCATAGGGTATTTGTCCGGCACGGTTTTTTCGTTAAGTTTACGAAAGTCCATTACCAACCTCATTTTCCTATTGCCCGCTTCATCAGTGCCCTTCTTGTCTACTACCCATATTGGGTTATTGTAGGGAGAGACGGACTTTTGAATTATATCATTCTTTAGTAGATCTTTGATTTCTTTATTAACGAAATCAGCCGCTCCCATTGGATATGGGTAAAGCTTGGCATAGATCGGTTGCTCGTCTGTAGTCCTAATGGTAGCCACGACTGATGTGTTATACGGCAACGCCTCGTCTGGGTCTGCAAAGGCCTTTTGTCTGGTCTTCAGCATTTTCAAAAAAGAACTTCTAACTAATGGGGATGCGTCTGCACAGTCTACATTTGTGAAATTTACATTTTTGCATTTGTGGAAGGTGATTGGTTCGACCTCCGTGCCCCACTTAAGTTGTCCTGAAGCTAAACAAAGCGAAGCAGATGCCTGCTTTAGCAGGTCAAGGCCTATAATCCCATCAAAGGTTGATAAGTCCGGCAGAATAAAAAAAGTTGCTTTTAACCCAAACATTGAAACAAAGCATTTGTGTGTAATTTGTGTCTCGCCGTGAATGGAGTGAATTTTGAAGGGGGACTCTACCGAGCGGACGCCTTTCAACCCTTTATGTGGCCGAATGAAATTCTTGGCCGCGCCCGTGTCTATGAGGAATTGCATGTGAGTCCCTCCTACTCTTCGTCTGATGACGGGTAGAAGGGATTTACTCCTAAAAAATTAAGGGCATCAGAGTTATAACTAGTAACGTTATTGATTTGTGCCGCTGCGCTGGAGGCAGCATCAGCACACACCTCTGCCCCCTGTCCCGCGCCTTGCGTGACGTGATTCAACCTTTGCTGCTTTCTCAGACCGCCTGTGCGGTCAGATGCGGGGTGCTTCTTGTTCGCGTAAGCAAGGGCCTGAGTGGGCTGCATTACCCTTGAAAAGGAAGGATCGACCTCCATGGGCACTGGTGCGCCATTATTGTTGTGCTGCCTGGTGCTTCGTGGGTCAGTCCGAAATGGGGCCCTGTTTTGCTTGCTAAAGTGCGGATTCTTTGTACCGCTAGCTTGTCTTTCGGCTTGATGCGAATACCTCTCATATTGGTGACCCTGCGCTTTTGCATGCGGCTTGCGCTCTTTGTCTTCAAGACTTTTTGCAAAATTAGCCGCGAATGAGTACCTTTCGTGATTCGACTCGACCTCTTGCGCGAGAGCTAGCGCTGAAGGCAGATCTCTGGGCTTTGCTGCAAAGAGCACATCTGTTAGACTGCGCTTGAGACCCGATATGAACACACGCAACGCATCGTCGCGGAATTTTTCACATAGGCCCTTTGCTAAAGCCGGCTCATATGACATATTAACTTTGTTTGTGAGAAGAGCGAGTTTCTTCTCTACTTCATCATAATATTGAAGCAGGGACAGGCCACCTTGCCTCAAGGTACTTAATTCTTGTTCAATGACATGAATTGGTCTCTTATCACTGTATGTGAAATCTAGGCGATTTATTATCGCATCAAAATTCAGCACAGTACCAAATGAGGCTAGCACCGCGTCTGCGGGGCCCCTAATCTTGCTTCTTATGATGATGACGGCCTGATAATGACGAGAACTGCCATTATACGGTCTGAAGATCTCGTAAGTGGCTAATGCTGCCTGCCTCCAAGATACATACGATTCCTGTACCCCTGCAAACTCAGGTAAGCATTTGACGGCATCTAGTGGCTCGTCACAGTGAATATCGTTCCTAATTCCTATAGCAGCATACGCTACTACTTGTGGGGCGGCAACGTTTGCTACCGCTATTTGTTCAGCTAACTCATTAATTCGTTGAGTTAATACATGTTCCCTCTGCTGGTTTACAGCGGCCTGTTCGGCTAAAGCTTTGCTAGTAGCCGTCCTTATTATTTCCGTAAGCTGATCTGCATCCATTCTACCTGATGGTGGGGGAACTACACAGTCGGAATCTGAGTCGCTAGACTGCCTGCGAGGGTTTCTATATTGGTTGAACCGAGACATGCGCAGGTCAGTGGTCGCGAAAAATAAAACGGGCCGTCAGAAGATGGGTCGAATTACGTCACAGCTCTGAACTACGAGAACTGCATGCACAACTTCAGACACACAGAAAGTAACACAATGTAATTTTATTGACGATCTGAATGATCAATTGCTGCCACTAAAATTCCCAAAGTAGTCACTCTCACTTGGTTCTGATCATTAATTTTTTTTTTTTTTTACATGCAATTGCAATATAAAATACTCGCTAGTCCTAGGTATTTTTTTATAAAATAAATTTTAACACTTTTTGTGTTTGAAGAAAAATTTTGGCTAGAGTATCCACTTACAAGATTCAACTAACACAAAACAAAAAAAAAAAATCCCTTTATAAGATCTGTCAATTGCAGCTCCCGCGCTGCTGTCTTAATTGTTGTTGGTTGTGGAGTCCGACCACTAGTTGGGCGCCAATTATATGTTTTCCAGTCCTGTGGTGACTGAAAGTTAGGTTGAGAGGCGACTGTGCCTCTTATTGCTGGCCTCGGGCTCAGACAATGAAATAAGCCATTTAACGAGCAAATGACGGAGTGAATATTTATTTAAGCGGTTTACTGGAAGAACGCTTTTTAACCCTGCTTTTAATTGTTCTTTTTTGAATAATCGAAACAGTTAATTTTATTGGTTTTTCTTATTATATTCACTATTTTTAGTTTTACTTATATGACACCAATTTTTAGCATGTCCTATCAGTACGAGTTAAAACACGAGACTGATCTATATTTTTACAAATCATAGCCTCACCGGCGTAAGTAGAGTTGCCCTTGCCAGGGCTGTTCCTTAACTTGTCTAGCACCCGATAATAAGTGTTGAATAATACCTTACATTAAGTGTTATAAGCTAACTAAGTGTTATAAGTTAACTTATATATATATATATTTATATATTTATACATTTATAATATTTAATTAAAAACTGAGCTTTTGGCGCATTAAGTCGAATGTCATTTTTGGTTTTTCGGGCATTCGAAATTTCATAGAACTGTCAGGGGGAAACAGTGTAGCTGTGCTTTGCTCATAACATTTTGTACAAACACAATTTATATAAAATTTTAATAAATGTCATGTATGTTGTATGTTGTATGTTGCATGTTGTGTGTACGTGTGCTTGTGTTGGCTGAAGTGATTGATTTATGTCACAATATTTGCCCGAACAAAATCCATTGCAATCTGTTTCGTTGGCAGAGTCCAGAGACCGGAGTTACCTTTGTGCCAGGTGAGCAAACAGGTAAGCAGCCACAGCGATGGGCAACAAATCAACCTAGCTACCTGTGTGTGTGTGTGTGTGTGTCTGTGTGAGTGTGTGATTTACAAACTGTGCAAAATTAATTTCAACAGCTCGCCCAACGCCACATATCAGACTCTGTGAATGTATTAAAACCTATTTGTATATAGCAAGCAGAGTTTGCTTAAATATTCTCATGAAACTGGTTTTACCCGAGTCCAATAATTAACTTCTGTTTACTCTGGCAGGATTATAGCTGGCTTAAACGCTTCCATATATATATACAGTTTAGATACAAATTCGTTAGAGTTGGCTGAATCGAATTGATATATTGTTTAGCTTTCAGAGAAGCATTTCAGTCATAGGCTAAGCTTATGTTTAACCAACTGCTTAATTTTAATACTATGATAAAGTTTGGTTGGTTGGTTAGCCGTTGAAGTGTTGAGTGCCTATATCAAAATTACTTAGATCGCAAATGTATAAGCCTAAAATCATATTAGGGCTTATTATAATTATATTCTTAAGCCATTTACGCTGTTGGCTTGCGCACAGCATAGAGAAGGGAACGTCAACTAGCCCACAATGTACTCATGTTACTGATAGTACAAAAGTTATCGATGGGGTATATAAATTTTCAGTAGACTAACTAATCGATAGCATATACAGGTTATCGATGGAGTATATAATTTTCAATATAAGTAATCGATTAAGTATATAAGTTCTCAACAGAGTATATAAGTTATCTATAGAGTATATTAGTTATCGATATAAAATATCGATAGAGTATATCATTTTTGATATAAGTTATCGATTTAAAATATAAGTTATCGATTAAGTATACACGCTCTCAACAGGGTATATAAGTTATTGATAGAATATATTAGTGCTCAATGGAGCATATAGGCTCTCGATAAGTTATCTTACTAAGTGTGTTTCCCTAATATATAATTTAAATTTGAAGTTGACTTTGTTTAATTTATAGGGATTCTGAAATTAATATCATACATAGCTGCTATTATCTTAACTTGAAACTCTTTCTCTTGTTTGGCTTGTCAATTTAATCTCAGTTTCATCAAAATCTACTGGTGAAAGCTTCATTTTATGCCCAACATATCATTAAACTCATACCAAATTGGACTACTCTAGCATAAAGTAAGTTTCGCAGAGCTCTCAACTCTTACTCTTCTCTGTCGAGACATAGTTTCATTAAACTTCTTCAAGCCGTAAATCTTTATACTTGACAAGATATCATTTCATATACAATCAGAACTAGAGTTTAATCAACTATAATCCATATATATATATGCATTGAATATAATTTCCTTTTAATCACATGCAAAGGAACAACTGTTCTTGGAACTGTTTTCCCTTTTACATTTCCTCATTTCAGAATTTGATTTCATGAAAATTAGTTCCAAGAAGCTTTGTTTTTTTGCTGAGCTGCTGCAGTTGTCAGGCTCAAAGAGCGCAAAAACTTGAATTCGATTTATATTTTTGGCTTTCAATTTTGCGGTTGCTGTCGCCAGCGTTAAACGAGCGAGTTTTCTTCTTCTTCTTTGGTGTTGGAGGAGGCCAAACTGTCAAAGCATTGCGAGATCTTCAAGCCAACTGTCATAAATGTCGACATCATTAAAATGTCATAAAGTTTGGGCGAAGGCACAGACATGGACGACAACAACAACAACAGTCACGATGGCAGTAAGTAGTTGGCCCCAAAAATGTGCAAAAATTTCGCGCACTTCCTTTTAACATTGCGCATCCTACTTTCTGGCTGTTTATTTTTTGGCGGGCGCTTCCTTTAGACAAACCGCTGCGGATGCAACCGAATGAACCGACCCAACCCATGCAACCATTCGCCAGAAACTGAGGCTGCACTTGCTGTTAAATGACAAAGCAAGTTGCAAAAACTATTTCCTGTAAAGACAGAGAGAGAGAGAGAGGCAGAAGGTGGCATAGAGAGGGAGAGAACGAGTTCATGAAAATTTCATTTTATGAAAATACTCGTAGTTGTATTATTTTTTGATAGCACTTACTGCCAGTGCACACTCCATTCCAATGTGATGGCGTTTAAAAAGTTTCACTGTGTTTATGTGCCATAACAAGTCTATTAAACTGCTCAAAGATGGGCGTGGCAAATGAAGCGTTTAGCGAACTAAGGCTGGCGCATTAATCATACGCACCGTGCGCCACACATAAATATAAATATATATAAATCGTCCCAAAATAAAACCATAATCGTTTGTTCAACTCGCAGCAACTGAAATCGAAGCCATTATAAACCTATACATACATATATATGTAGCTATATATATATATATATATTGAGAGCATTTTATTTTGAAAGCTAATTAAGTGCGGCCATTAGATGCGAGCAACGTTGCCCTAACAACAGCAGGTTGGCTATGATTTTGAAGCCCAGTTCGATTAATGAGGCGCAACAAGCAAACACAGAGAGAGACAGCACGATAGAGAGATGGGGAGAGGCTGCCAGTTCGTAAGGCACATTGAATTAAAGTTCAATTGGGCAAATCATGGCAAGGGTCGTTAATAAAGCTACTAATAGCCTGTGGAGCCAGGCAATAAGCAAGTTAAGCCATACAAACAGCAACCTAAGAGTTTCACTTGGCGAAAGGAATTCGCACATTTCTCGATGTTGTTGAAATTCTCGATTTTTTTAATTTTCGTCTAGTTTTCGGCGGCAGTATCTCATCATCGTCTTCGGAATAGTTGGACGACTCGGATTCATATGGATCGTCGAGCAGGGAAACATTCATCCTACGTATTATCACAAAGATCATGCCAATTAATGTTGCTATGCAGATGGCGATGTTGTCGCGGGCAATTTCCGATTCGATCGTGGTTAGATATTCATAAAAGGGCTGTTCGCAGCCATCACAGCCGGGCAGTTCGCAGCAGGCGGCCTGCGACCAAGTGCGATTGGTAATGATATAGTCGATGGCGCCATGCAGGCCACAGCAATCGAATAGCTCCTCGACCTGGGTAATCTTCGAAATGTTCCACATATAGAGCAGCATCATGTTCGAGAAGAATAGGTAGCTGCTGCGGAAGAGAAAACGCGACAGTGCAATGCAAAATGTCGTATACATCGCGTAGGAACTCATCAGCATGTAGGCGGTGAATTTGTAGAGATTAAATGATCTCGATAGACGCGTGCCCAGTATACAGCTCAGTATGAAGGCAACCAAAGCCATGCCGCGTACAAAAGTCACACGGGGAGCCAGGCCCACCATCGTAATGGTTGTGTTGAGGTATCCGATTTTGCGGCGATAGGCATGATTGCAGAGATCGATTAGAAAGAATATTGCCACGCCCAGTAGCAAAATGTGTATCTCAATGACGAGGCCCGGCGATACTTTTATATAGCCAGAAATCTTGCCCATGTCAGCTGCTGGTAGCAACTGCTGCTGCTGCTGCTGCTGCTGCTGTTGCTGTGAAATGCGATGCAATGTTTATTTACTTTGAAGTTGGAAAAACGTTTGAGACCAGCTGTCGTTTCCTTTTCACTTTTTATTTGAAGTTGACCTCAAAGCCAACTGTTGATTTCCCCTCTCGTTGCCTTCCGCTCTCCCTCGTTTGGCTAATATCAACATTTCGCTCTGTCCTTCAGACTTGTTGCTGAGGTTTCAAGTGCAAATGAGTTTGCTTTTCGGCAATAAAAAGCGCCACCTGTTGCCAGACTGCTCCTCATTGCCAAGGCCAAAAATGAAAAAAAAAAACAGCCACAGCTAGAATAACAGCCAACTGAAATTAAATATTTGCGCGTGAGCCAACTTGATGTTGATTGCTCATGAGCCACAGCCACAGCTCCCTCTGCTACTACAGCTCGCACCCACTTCAAAGCCAAAAAAAGAAGTCAAGCATTTGCGTGCTGTTTGTCAACATGATACCCTGTATTCGGTGGCTCAAATACATGCTATGCGAAAAGTTTTGATGTGAGCGGTAATATTTCTTGGTTTTCTTTATATTGGCTTAAAAGAGCTTTCATTTTATCATCTCTTTTGGCAAGGCTCGCACATATATATATTTATATATTACTCAGACTCTGTCTGACCTGCTGTCTATTATGCTGCCTCTTGAGCAACCCTCGCCAATGCTTATTTTGTTTTTCATTTAAGCAGCTCATTAGGCAATTCTCGCTTGAGCTTTTTTTAATCAGTCAACTCCTGTCTGAACAACTCTCTCATGTTCCTTTACCAGTTCTACTTCTCTCAATTCTACGCACCACTCTCGCTAAGGCTTACTTAAACTCTTAATCTAACAATGCTTTGAACAGCTCTCGTCTAGGCTTACAACAGATTTTATTCAAGCAACTGTTTGAACGACTCTCGCATCTAATCATGCATACTTATAACAGTTGCTATGGAACTATTTGATTAACTCTAGTTCAGGCTTGCATAAATTCTCATTCGCTCAAATCTTTGCGCAACTTCGCATTAGAAACTAACATCGGCTGTGCGTCCACTTTTTAAGCAACCCTCGTACCAATTTCACTCAATCAATACGCATATTTTAACACACCTTTAAACTATTAACGGATTAGGTCATTCACCTAGACACTTTAAGTGTTGGAACAGAGAGGTCATGAGAGGAAGAGAGCGAGGGAGAGAGTGTGAGAGCGCGAGAGAATATAAAATTAAAACCCAATTCATGCCCGTGACAGGTGTCGCCCTTGATTGGGTCCACATTCAACAGGCAAAGGGCGCAGCTGCATTGTATTCATTTAATTAAGAAACTGTGACATGTTCTCGACCAGCCACCAAAAAAGGTGTCCGACCTGAAAGCAGGGAACTGGTAACTGAAAACTTTATAATTAACCACTTTAAATTCAAAACCTTCCATTTAACTTGCCAACAAGACTTTCAAATACTATCTATCTGTAAGCGAGTTGTTAAGCAATTTAAAGTACAAAAAAAAAAAAAGAAACAAACATTTCAACCTCAAATATAAAACACAACAAAATGGCCGCAACGGCACTTCCGCTTTGCCGAAAAAATGTCAACAGGAGACAACGGCCAACAGGCAAGAGAACAATGAATGTGGCGGCGGAAACAGAGGAAGCAACCCAAAAATTCATTGCGTCCAGGGAATTCATAACGGATATATCCGCCTTATAGCGGACATGATTGCATTTAGGGAATTGTTGTCACCAAATATATTTCACAGCAGCTTGATGTGATTTTTACTTTGATGCCTTTAAAGCCGTTGCGTATTTTCAAAATATTAATAAAAAACTGTTTAAATAGTAGTATAAAGGGTACATAACAATGTAACTGCCAGCAAATTGAATTTAAAACTTAATTAAAGGAAATGCTTTAGTTGCAGGTCAGCTTATCTCAAAGTGGCGCGGTATTTGCCAGTCACTTATTTCCCATGAGATTATATGCTTTTGCCTTATTAACGTCTTTATAAATAAAAACAATCCACTATATGCTTTATATGCTTATTATTGGCAGAGTGTAACGGCAAAAGTTTTAATTAATTGAATTTAAACTGAAATATCTGGCTTCAAGCCATGCGTTAATTGAACTAAAGATACGTTGTGAAAACATACAAAAAAAAAAAATATATAAAATGATAAAATAACATACTTTAATTGCGCTTAAATGCTGCGCAATGTCATATTTATATAAATATGTTTGCTATTTATACTCTGTCTACAAATAAGCCAGTGGAGTGACTTAGCTTATTTTGCTAATAGCTTTAAAATTTAATGAAATATTTAACACTTTATTTAAAAGAATTGAAATATATATAACTATATGCTTATATTTTTTTATTTATTTAACAAAAATTTAAATAAATAGTTTTCGATATTTTTCTTAACAAAAATAATTTCTACTTATAATTATATATTTTAATGTTTAAATTTTTTAATTATATAAATAAATTTTATTTTAATATATGTTTGATTTAGTGCATAAATTATTTATTTCTTTTAATATTGTTTATAAATATTAATTTTTAATATTACTTACATATTTTTTTCAATTTACTTTTAGAAATCTCCATTCCCATTTACTTAAAAAGTATTTGTAGATTTCAATCTTTGTTGTAGTATCTTAACTGAAAGCAACTCGAATATTTCTTTAATTTTTTATTGTATCAGAAGAATTTTACACATTTAAATTCTGTTACAGTATATAATCAGCTAGTGAAGCTTACTTAAATTTTATAATTTTCCTTAATTATTAAGTATATTTTTAATAATTGTATTTTTACCTGTGTCACCTGCAATGCTTATTAACTGAGCTTACGCGTTATGATCCGCAATTAAATTTGTTTTACTCACAATTATCGCAGCATATTTTTGTGAAATATTTTGTAGGGCAATACGAATCAATCAATTTCTCACTCTCGAATGCAAATATATTTTTATATATTTCAATTTTTATTTAAATTTTAATTGTATTGCAATTGTTATTATTATTTCATTATATGCACCATTTGAAGCGGCTTTAAACAGTTTCGTTGTTGCTTTTGTTGCTGTTGTATTTAACTGTTATTTAATTACAATATTGCAAAGGTATATAAAATACGTAGACTAATTGAAAATTGTGTGCAGTGGCTCGGAGTACGCCCACGGGGCACAGCGAACAGAATTCATCAATTATTGACGCTGTATTGTGAGCTTTAACACTTTGCTAAGAGCAACGTCGAACAGTTGTCGGCTATGGAGACTGGTAGCGATGCGCTACATGGGCCATAGATGTAGTCGGGTAGCGTAGTCGGATAGTTCTTGCAGCTCGACGCCGTTTTTGGCCATGCATTTTTCACATTTGCATTGATGGGTTTATAATCACAGGATACGTGCTGAACCTCAAGGCTATGTGGCATGCGCCTATATAAGGCTGGCAGCTGTTGTGGCATTAGTTCCAGAAGTAGCCAGAGTCGGTTGCAGTTGCCAACATGTTGCTGCGTCGCATCTTTCCGAATATGTACAAAGTGCCAGACTCTGCTCCCGTCGAGTCTCGCAAGGCTTCGCTGTATTTGCTGCGCTGCGTTTTCCTAATGGGCATCAGAAGCCCGCCTAAGAGATTCTTCTTCATCTACGTCCTGTGGTCGTGCGCGCTAAATTTGAGCTCTACTTTCTATCAGCCCATTGGCTTTCTGGCTGGCTACGTTTCGCACCTGTCCCAGTTCACGCCCAGTCAATTCCTCACCTCATTGCAGGTGGCCTTCAACGCTTGGTCCTGCTCGACTAAGGTGATCATTGTCTGGATACTGGTCAAGCGTTTCGATCGGGCCAACGAAATACTCGACGAGCTGGACAAAGTTGTGACGCTGCCAAGCGAACGTGAAAGAGTCCATCGAACTGCGGCCAACAGCAATTGGATCTTCTTCTGCTACATGGGCGTCTATGTGGTCTACGCATCGAGCACGGCTCTGATCGCCGCCATAATGGGCGTGCCCTCCTTTCAGAACTATTATCCAGTGCTCGATTGGCATG
This sequence comes from Drosophila hydei, assembly GCF_003285905.1. Classification (NCBI taxonomy): domain Eukaryota; kingdom Metazoa; phylum Arthropoda; class Insecta; order Diptera; family Drosophilidae; genus Drosophila; species Drosophila hydei. The sequence continues at coordinate 6,485,609 of NW_022045833.1, read as the reverse complement.
CCAGCCGTTTTCAGTTCTGGCTGCAATCGGGCCTCGAGTACTTTGCCATGCTGGGCGCTTGCTTTCAGGATGTCTGCGTCGATTGTTATCCCGTTAACTATATTCTACCCTTGCGCGCTCACATGGCCATCTTCAGGGAGCGACTGCTGCAGCTGGGCACTGATCCCGACGAAAAGCCGCAGCAACGTTACGAAAAACTTATCGATTGCATCAAGCATCACAAAATCTTGCTAAGGTTTGTCTGGAATACCCAATTGAAATCGCATTTGATTGCATTTTTACCCTCCCAGCTACTGCGACAATTTGCGTCCCCTGGTGGGCGGCACGATATTTGTACAGTTTCTGGTAGTTGGCTTGGTTCTGGGCTTTACGATCATTAATATCGCGGTGTTTGCCAACTTTGGCTCTCGCATTGCGGCTATGTCCTTCGTGTGCTGCATCATGCTGGAGACGACGCCATTCTGCACACTCTGCAATTATCTGGCCGACGACTGTTACCGGCTGGCGGATGCCCTGTTCGAGTCCAACTGGATCGAACAGGATGAGCGCTATAAGAAAATCGTTTTGCAATTCCTGCAAACTCTGCAGAAGCCCATTGTCTTTATGGCCGGGAATATTTTCAGCATTTCGGTGGCTACGAATCTGACTGTGAGTCCAAGCATCTTCACTTTGCCCACACTTTACAGCTGGCTGGAATATTTTTTTCTAATTTTCATCTCTTTTATAGGCCACCAAATTTTCATTCTCTGTTTTTACGCTGGTTAAGCAAATGAATATAGCCGAGAAGCTAGCCAAGTCAGGATCGAACATTGAATATTAGTAGGCACTCGAAATACAAAGGCCAATTTTTATTTGGTATTTTTATGAAACATAAAAATCAAAATTTATCACAAAGTTAAGTGCTTATGGAATTTGATGAGAACTGTGCTAATTTAATTTAGTGCTTAGAAGCCTTAGGCAGCTTAACAACACATAACTGTTTATCATTTAGCAGCTACTTGCTATTTACAACCTCAAGTCATGAAATGCGTTTACCAACACTACACTAGATAGCACAGAGAACTGTAGCTGTTAATGTTATGTAATACGCATTTAAGCAGAGTATAACAGTGGTAAAATGGTATGCTCGCTATATTTGCTAACAAATAACTGTATAACAGCTGCTTGCAACAATTTAAATTGCGTATAACAGATATAGATTTAGAATAGTATAGTAGAGTTGTAGTTATTCGTAAGTTTTACTTACCAACACTGCTTGCGACAACACAAAAGCCTTTGTAGTATGTATAACAAGTGTTAGTATAACAGTGTTTTTGACTATTTACAACAGCTTTCAATACACTTAATTGCTTGTTATACACCTACACTTACCAACACTACTCATTACACTGTGACAAATTATGTTTAACAGTAACTCAAGCTGTGTATAACAGTATCGAAACTAACGTATACCACTAAGAGACATACCTAATGCCTAAGCATTTGCACTACACTATAATTCTCATCTGCAAAAGGAAACTAAAATATAGGATTTTTACGTATGTATAACAGTTGACAGAGTTGCGTAAAAGAGTATAAAATTAACTTGTTTGGCCACATTCATAAACCTAGTACATATCAGATCTAAGAGTTGTAAGAAACTGTTATACAAATAATCACGGTATAAATCTCACATATTACAGCTTAAAATACATATGTTTATATGTATAACCGTTGCTAGATCTGACGTATAACACTTTATAAATTACTTGTCTTGGCCAAATATGTATAACAGTTGTTAAAGTGACTTAGAAAAGCATTACATACACTAGCATTGCCTGCATATAACAGTTTTTAAGTGCGCGTAATACTGTTATACTAATAGGTATTTCCTGTGTGTCCTCAACTTTCACTCGCTCTTAAATTTATCCGCAATATTCATTTGCTTCACGATGGTTATGACCGAAAAAGCAAACTTAGCGACCTAAAGAAACGAAATAAAATCAAGTAAAAATTATAAAAATCATGAAAATAACAAAAATTACTTTAATGTGAATGGCATTGTTATATTTTCGTAAAACTTACGCTGATGTTGCTGCTCATTGATATCGGAAAGATGCCGCCGGCTATAAAAGCGATGGGCTGCTGCACATTGTGCAGAAAGTACAATAGAGTCGACTGGTAGCGGGGGCCCGAATCAATCCAATTACTCTGAAAGAGAGCGTGCGACAGAGCCTCGCAGTCATCCATAATCAGATTGCAGGTGTAGCAGAAGGGGAACGTCTGCAGCAGTGCGGTGATGACGAACAGAAACGAGGCGATGCCCGTCCACAGATCCGAGAAGAAGAAAACATTGATCAGAGTGAGGCCCAGGACGAGGCCGCACAGCAGAAACTGAGTGAAAATTGTGCCCGAGATGACGGGACGAATGAGATCGCAGTATCTGGAGCGAGTAGAAGCAAAGATTAGATTGGAGTACGGCAGACTACGATCACTTACTCAATGATCAGCTTGTGATCGATGACACAATTGACCAGCGCCTCGTAGTTCTCGTCATCGGTAATGGCTGGATCCGTGCGCAGGTTGCGTATGCGTTCCCTCAGTATATCCAGGTGTGTGCGCAGAATAAGTGTGTAGATCAACGGATATGTGTCCGACAGCTGATCCTGCAGCACAGCACCTGACATAACAATGTACTCTAGGGTCGAGGCTACCCATAGCCTGAGTGCGCCATCGTGCCAATCGATGAAAGGATTATAGAGCTGCCAAGGCGGATGGCCATTCAGAACAGAGCTTAGGTATGTGGAGCCCGCATAGCCGCAGTAGACAAAGGTGAAAATGAGAAAGGCATGATTGCCGCGTGCCACAACCAAATGGATTTTCTCGCGCTCCTCGACACTGGTGCAGCGCAGATCCAGCTTATCCAAGATATTCTTAGCCTTGATCAGGCGCCACAGCTGCGTATAGGTGATGGCCACCTTCACCGAGGAGCCATACGCATTGATGCACACCTGCAGCGAGGTGAGAAATTCGCCAGGTGAGAAATGCTTGATCTCCGTTATGTAGCTGCCCAGAAAGCCAAGTGGCAAATAGCTGGTGCACCACACAAACGTGAGCATGGTCCACGTGAGATAAACATATCGCAGCACTCCCGACTTCGGCGGTCGCCAGCCAATAAATTTCATGGCGCGATACAAGTAGATGCAGCCGTCGCGCGATTTCATTTGCTCCGTCAGCGGAGCGGGTTTGATCAGTCTGAAGAGCATCCTGGCGGCAGTCTGTGCATCAGCCCAATGGCGGCACACGGCTTATATAGCATCAGACTGCACTGAACTGGCCCGTTGACATTTTGGATAAGTTTTTCCTGTTTTTTTTTTTTTGCTCTTTTTCAATTCAGTGGAAAAGTTTTGCAGCCAAAAAGTTTTGTAGCAGCTCGCTTGTTGTTTTTAATTATTCACTTGAGAATTTCTCGCTCTGCGTCGTTATGTTTAATTAACAAAGCGAGCGTTGAATGCAAGTTCATCTAATTTCTATATACATGTGGCAGTGTGTGTGAGTGTGTGTGTCTGGCATATTTCCACATGTTGACTTTCCGGCCTGCATTAATGATGGGCCTCGAAAAGCAAAGTTTTGCTTAGAGTTACACAGTTTTGAGTCATATAAATATAATATATATATAGAAAAATATTTTTAATATGAATGAAAGGTAGTTTACTGATTAGAATATTTTATGACTTTAGTATTTATGTATTTAACTGGCGTAGCTGGCATAGAAAGTATGAGAATCATAACCATTCTCGAAAGGCCTGTAAACAAAAGACTCTGACAGCTCATAGAGCGCACCCTAAAGTAATTCTCTCTGAATCTAATGGGGTTTAGATAAATGCTTATGGAGTAGTTTCGCGCCATAACAATTCTGACAGCTCTGATTATTGATGAAATCATCATGGACAAAGCGCACAATAAGTTTGACTAACAGAACAATTACTACAAGCATTGCTCTGCCTTAAGTTTATTTATTAAAAATGTCAATTCAAACACAACAAATAACATTTATGAGCCGTTCAATTGGTTGTCAAATAAAGCAGTGTTGACAGCTCAAAGCTGTAAGGCTCTAAAGTAAACACACCTTATACAGTTAATATATATTCATGTCTACGTTCAGCTCTATTTAAGCCCACTATAGGGTATCATCTAGTCATGAGTGTCTCTCCTTCAAGCTCTCCGCTGCTTTATCGTTCGCATTTACAAAATATGCGCTAATCGCAGGGCAAGTTCAAGGCGTAGTTGAGCTTTCAAGTTCAAATGCAATTATTAAACTGATAATAAAGGCAACTTGTGCATAAACAGCTTTAAAGTTGTGTGTGTGAGAGTGGGTGTGTGTGTGTGTGTGTCTCTGCTGCTGCTTGACATTTCAGTGTAGCTTTAATGAAAAATATGTTCGGTGAGTGTTATTAATATTCCTCAGAATGTCTGGCGTTTGACACATGTTTTGTTGTCGTGCGCTCGTTGTCGCTTTTGTGTTGTGTGGCAGAGCTACTGCTCCTTTTTCTGTTCGTGTGTCTCTCCTTTGCGCAAGTTGACATTTTTTTTCATTACTTCAACGTTTCAATAGAAGCAACAGCAGCAGCAGCAGCATCCAGCTGCCTGGCTACAAATGAACGCAAGTGTGTGTAGTATGTGTGTCCAAAGGCAGCGCGTGAAGCAAGGGCAAGGATAATCTTTTGTTTGCCATTGTACGACTCACACTTCAGTTACTTTCAGCTGCAAGGTAAGCAGCAGTAGCAGCAGCAGCAGCTGCGTATACTGAAAGCTGTTTTGGGCACACAACATATTTGTATTTTGCCTTAGCTGTGTATTTGCCCATTGCCACGCCCAGGTGTGCTCATATGCCTGGCTGACAGCGTAGCTTACGTGCTGACATCTAACACAATTTATGCAGCATAATAAAGCCAGAGAGAGAGAGTGGGAATTGGAGCTGCTGGTCAGCTGTGTCTGGCTAGAAAATTTCATTTTGCAGCCGCTGCTCAATCGTATCAATTAAGCCAGATTCAGCTTTGGGGTTGGGGGTAGGCACTTTAAAGCTGTGCGTCGTTCACTCGCTCAACTAATTGCAATTGGCGCGTGTCTGTTTTTTTTTTCTTTATTTTTTTTTTTGGCTTTCATCCCGCTGGCTGGCTGCGAGTAGATGTGTTGTATGTGCATTTAATAACATCAGCGAGTCATTTATTATCGCTTGACGTATTTATTTTAATTAACGGAAATTAATGCCACAGTGCGCAGCTGTGCGAACATGTTTGCAGTTGCTTACACACATTTCGGAGGCATGCCCCACACGCACAGAGCAAGATGCTGCTGGCAAACACCTGACGACAGGCGCACACATGAACGCACAGGACACTGCCACCTAAAAGGATGCCAGGCAGACATATACGGCGAGCACATGTATCGCTCAATGTATCTTGTTGAGATCCCAACCAACTCACACACACACACACACACACACATACACACTGGCACTCAGCTAAGAGTGTCAATCTGTTTTTGATATGCTGCAAATTAATGGAGTTAACAACGAGGCGGTTTGCCAGCTCTTGCCTGTGCTCTCACACTCACACACACACACACACATGTCTACACTTATATATCTATTTGTTTGACATGTTTATTTTGATGTAATATTTGTTTAATTCGTGTGACTGCACAATTTATTAATCATTAGCAAATCACGTTTCTTTTTTGTCCTAAATTTAGCTGTTCATATTGTTGCCCGCTCATGGAGTCAAGGGAGAGTATATGGGTTTGCTATGCACGCCCATGTATTAGCTAGGCTCTTACAGTTTTGTATGTTCCTTGTGGAAGCGTAGTAAATGCGTAATTATTAAATCCTTCAGATAAAATGAATTTAATTAAGGTTCCATTGAGCCGAGAGTCTCGGAATTTATATCACGTATAGTCATGTATGCCACTGCCTGATGAAAGTATCTAAAAGCTTAAATTGCGAAACAACTGAGAAGCCTGAATTATTTTGAACCTTATGAATTACCTCTCTTTAAATAAAGCAATCAGCCGAGTAGACCAAGTCAATCGTTTCCATCTGTAGATCTATCTGTTGATATGCATATCTCTTCGTCTGTCTATCTATTTGTCTGTTAATCTGTCAGTTCATATATATGAAAGCTGAATCTTATGATCTATATTAGCTAGAGACGTCATTGCTTCTGGGTATCTGCTAGTCGGTCATTCCCGACAACACTTTCTTGCCTTAGAAATTAGATCTGCATGCTTTGCACTGTTGACCTTTTCCACATTTAGACCTCAAATTGAGTGAACGAGCATTATGCAGTCAGTTCTGCCCAACTGTAGCCATCTTAACCCTTTATTATATACACATGAATTTTGTAAGTGTACCGAAAGCTTAAATACTTTAATCAGCTGTGCATATTTTGTGCACAAACTGGGAAACTAACGGCTTTTGCATGCATAAGTGTGAAGCTCTGCTACAGCTACATGCTGTTTTGAAATACCCTGTAAACTTTAATGAATGGGTGACTATAAGACTTAACTTAAGACTTAACTCTTAACTCCTTATGAATATATTCATATCTTAGCTGTATTTTCTACTTCATTTCAGGCATTGAATGCCTTGCAGAAGGAAAATGATTTTCTTTGATCGCCTCTCTATGTGATTCTCATGGCTTTTGGTAAGTTTTTCAAGTCAAGCTTTGCTTTTAATTTGTTTTAGTGCATTGTAAAAGCAACTTATACAATATTTATAATACTCTGTGCCCCTTGAGCCAGTGCTTTAAGTAAAGGTCAATCTGCCCTTATGCAATTTTCAAATTAATTTAAAAAAAAATTAAGTCAGAATTCTGCTCTATGCTCAGGTCAAGCTTAGTTTCGTGTCATATGCAAATTCATGAAGTTTTTGGACAAAGCCCAGCTGCTGCAGCAGCAAATTGTTCAAAATGATGAGCGTGATTATCATGCATATGTATACGTAAGTGTGTGTGTGTAAAATGTTACATAATACTACATTTATGTGGTAGTATATGTAAATGGAATATAAAATGCTTAGAATAATTTCGCAGCCAAGCATTAAATTAATTTTTGTATTTCATTTTTTGTTATTCTCTGCTAAGCGCGAGCAAAAAGAGAAGTGCGAGCGTTGCAATTGGGCAGAGCCGACGGCGTAATACTCGTTTAGGGTCTGCTCAATGGGCATTGACAGTGGAATTGATCTATATAGGTATGATATAAATATATGATCTATATATGTAAAGAGATCGAACTCTACAGGATGCTGGGCGGTAGCCATGTTTGTCTTGTCTTTCACACTCTCCAAAGCGAGGGGTATATACATGCAATCAGATCTACAATTGGTACATGGCAACGCCAATATACTCGTTTGTTGCCACGTGAACGTGTATTAAGCATAAATATACAAACTGCACTTTGGTGAGCTGCTACTGTTGTTGAGCGCTTTGCTCTGCTTTCTCTCTCCCGCTCTGTCTACCTCTCCCTTCCTCTCGCTCTCTCTACCGCTCTTTCTCTTTCTGTAGCTATAAGTGTGTGAATGCCGCAAACAAAATGATGATGAACAAAATTCCCCAAAGCAGCTAGCGACCCTGAAGTACACACCAGCACGCACACACGCACACCCTCACACACACACACACAACAGTACAGTTAGAGCTGCGCGAGTGTAGAGCAGGGTCATAAATGCCATTATTATTTGTAAACATTGCGACAGCGAGTGGCCCAAATTGTTAACTTGGCTACAAGGTCGCGCTCATAAACATGTGTATAAAAACAAAAAACATTCAAAAAACAAGCAACAAAACCTAGATAAAGAGTGTGAGAGAGAGAGTGTGTGTGTTTGAGAGAGAGAGGCACACATTATGCTAGACAACATACAAAAGTTTTAATTAATTTTCGTCTGTATGAACCGCAAGTGCACGAATGCGTCTGCTTAACAGCTATGTGTGTGTGTGCGTGTCACGCACACTCACATTGTTTATATCCCAGAGCAACAACAACCAAAAAATGTCTTGACCCAAATGTAATCAGATAATTTGTTGTGCAGTGCCAATATTTGCTAAGCCGCTGCGTTTATTTGAAGTTCATAACAATTTTGTAAGTTATTAAAGGCGCACACAAGTAAACAAGCAAACATACACACACACACACCTGTAAACACCTGTACATGGCTGGCAGTAGTGTGCTTACGGCCTGGCACTGATTTTGCCTTTGGGCGTTGTGCAAATATCGCATGCCTAGGCCTAGGCCCAGGCCTACTCGCAAATGTTGGCCAAACAGTCAGGCAGTCTGTCAATCAGTCAATCAATCAGTCACTCATTCAGTCAGGCAGTCTGCCTATCAGCAGGTGAAAGTAGCACAAAAGAGCAACAGACCAAAATTAATTTAATAGAACCAAATTATGCGGGCAAAGAGAAACGGGAAAACAATGCAGTCCATGTTTATAGAACCAATACATATATATGCTATATATATTGGCCTACATGTGATATATCATTTCAAATGCATTGTTTCCTACCTGCCAATATAATTTGCACTAAGCCAGCACTACAATGGGAGATAGAGAGAGACAGCTGCAGCACAAGGCAAAAGCTGTTGCCATAAATTACACAGGCCAACAAAACTGAGATGAAATGTATTTATCATGCAACAGAATCTTTGCTTTTTTATAGTTTGTATGCATATATGCTGTGGCAAGAAATAAATGCGTAAATTACGCCTCTCTATGCAATTCTCATGGTCTTCAATGTTCTTTTCAATAGATTTCATTGGCATAGTATAGTGTGAATTGTTTCTAAAGCAAAAATTTACTAGATCTTTAATCTATAACTTTGTACTCCAAATAAGTTAAGAGCCTTTCTATGCGATTTTCATGTTTAAATGTTTTGCTTTAACGCACATTTCAAATTTATGCTGCTTCTCTATCTTTCGCTCCTTCTCTCTTTGTCTACTCTCATAAATGTGCACCGCCTTTCTATGCGATTTTCAAGTTTAATATGTTGTCTTAATATGTTTCTGCCCTATGTTTGGTGTTTCTCTCTGTCCTTGTCTTCTGTCCCTTTCCCTTTATGACTGCTTACTGGAATATGAACTGGCTTTAAATGCAGCTTTCTTGTGTTTCACCTCAGACTTTGGAGTTTGTTTGGAAGTTCTGTGCCTCACTTTCGCTAACCCTTTGTGAAAATTTCTGTTGAATTTTCTAAAAAGCTGCCCAACAACCCTTTTGCTTGCTGTCTTTATCTCTCTCTCTCTCTGCTTCTGTCTCTCAAGAAATCTCACTGACAAAAATAATTTTTAACCCAATTTAAAACAGCTTGCTTAAAATTAAAGTCTGTTTCTTGGTTACCAAATCCTGTTAGCCAGTGTAATTGTTTAATCGCATTAAATGTTTGTTTTTGCACATTAGACCAAATATTATAGATGAACTGGCCGTATTTTGAATTTAATGACTTTGATTCCTAAAATCCATTATAATCAGATCAATGTAATTTGAATTTCTCATTGTGCGTGTAGTTGTGTGTGTGTGTGTGTTAACAGATTGTAGATGCTTCTATTAACAACTAAGCAAACTCGACCAAAGGTCGCTGCTATTATCTGTAGCTGCATAGATTTCTATATGCAGCTTTATAATTCTTCTTCAGTTTTCAATTAAGTTTTAGCTCAAGTCTCCTTGCTTGTCGAGCAGATGCTTTATCTGCCAGTCAATTCTTAAATCCTTTAAAGTCCACTGTCAACTAACTTGCTAACATAAACTTAAGTGCGAAGTTTTCAGTTAAATCTGCTTTGGTCTACAGTCAAAATGTTGCATTGCAATAAGTTTGTCAATAAAAAAGTAAAAAACCTAAAGTCCAACAATTTTAAAGTGGTAAATGTCTGCTTTGCACTTTAGACTAAAAATTGCATTCGATTTTAAGCAGCTGAACTAAATTTCTTACTGGAATAAATGTTTTTAATAGATGAAATTATTTGGCTTTGGCCGCATTTTGTAGCTTTAAAATTGTTGAATGTGGCAGCTGATCTCTAGCTAAGAACTTAGGCATTCAATATATATACAAATATATATATATATATATGTGTTTTATATACAGTAGCGAAATATAAAATAGCTTTTAGTATTTATTTAAGAATATTTTGAAAATAAAATTTAAGAAAATTATTTTTTTTTGTAAAATTTAAAAAATCTCTATTAGTGGTGCTATTATTTTTCATACCACCATATATCGATATATATACATACATATCTGCCCCTGCACCTATGATCGCTTTTTCAATAATCGCCCATTTGAAGTGCCAAGTGACTGACTTTGTATACGAATATATATAGAAGGCAAATTCTTTGCCGTTTTTTCTTTCAGTTTGTTTCTTCATCTAAACTAGATTTCAAGTGAAATTCAATATTTTTGTTGACCTAACTTAAAAGTTTTATGAGATGCAAAGTTTCTAGCAAGAGTCTTTTACACCGTTTCGAAACAAAGTTTTTAAGTAATAAAACAGAAATTGAATTTTTAAATCTAATATAGTTTTTTATAGATTTTTCATGTTTCATTAATCTTTGATAAGCACTCAGTTCAATTAATGCTGACTGGTTATTATGTGCATATGCATATATAGCATATATATATATGTAGCTGCAGGTAGGGCTAGGCTTGCTTAAGGGCTGACAGTTTGTTTCCTGTCCACTAACACGTTCATACACAATTGCTTTCAGCCTTGTTTTTTTTTTTTGCAGTTTGCTTGGCTGCAAAAAAGTAGGCAACATATTTCAATTGAAAAGAAAAACTACATTTCAGTTACAACAAAACACTGCACTCCGATAGTGTTGAATGGGCAGCACGGTCTATTGGGGGTGTGTGTGATCGGGGGTGTTCATTCTTTTTCACAGCCAGACACGAAATCATTTCGAACGTGGCTGACGACAAAAGTTAAACGAGGTCAAAGTGTATGAATGCGATTCGAGCGTATTGACCGTTGACTGAATGGCTGGCAAACATGCGAGCCAAACACAAAAAAGTATACAGACTGCCAAAAGTATCTGTATCTATAGCTATGTGCCTGCCTGCACGTCTCTCTGTCTGTCTGTGTGTGTGTTTTGTATCTCTGCATTTGTTTGTGTTTGATTGGGCTCTGCTTGCATTATTTATTGCGCAGCGTTGCTCGCTGATTAAATTTCAATAAGATTTCAAAATGCTGACAAATTGCTTGCCACATTATCATTTCCCCCCAACAGCCACGCCCCCTTAAGCAGTGTCGCCTACTTGCAATTACGTGCGCTTCATCTTTTCTGTGTTTTTTTAATACATTTCTGTGTGTGCGTCTTTTGCAATCGCCGCAGCTTCCTTTTTGCATTGACTACTTCGTTGCGGTCTCCAGCCGCCAAAGCGCTCATGCAAAAGCAATTTCCTGAAGTTTTTACCCCACACTTATACACACACATACACTCGCACGCACGCACACACACACACAGACGCGGGCAATACGCGACCTCAACGCATTGGCCAACTCAGCTCGGTGTGTGTGTGTGTGTGTGTGTTTGCCGCCTGCACGACACTCGACAGCATTCGAAAACCAATACGACTGCGATTATGCGGCTCTGCGTACATGTGTGTGTGCGTGCGTGTGTGTGTGTGTGCGCGCACACTCAAACTTACAAATTGCGCGCTGTAAGTAAGAAATCATTGAGGTTGGTCGCCACACTAATGGAAAACGACAAGCGGCATGTGGGCAAACGTTTTTCCCGCCGTCGTCGCTGCTGCCTGCTCTTCAGCATTGCCCACTCTTGCCTGTGGTTGCAATCTCCTTAGTTTTGCGTAGACCCTTTGCCCCGTTGATGCTTTCGTGCCACGCACGTAGCCGGATGTTGCCCGAACGATAGTTGTCGTTGTCGTTGTCAGCTCTGCGGTTACTGTGGGGAGTAGCTGGGGGGTTGTAGAGAAAGGGCAGGGGGGGGGGGAGGTGGGCTAAGGGGTCGCTGCTACTGCTGCAAGTTTACTTCACGTTTGGGCTTGGTCACCGCAAAAGTTTAGCTGCTAGTTGCGGCGTAGAGTACGTCCGCTTGTCCTGCCAGTCCTGCTGTCTTCACTCTGCGGCTGCTGCGTGCCGCTGGTCTTCGCCGCATTACAGGATCAATTTCTTTTTCAAGCACTGATTTGCTGCTGGCCACGCTGCCACAACCGCAACGAGTGCTGTCATTAATGTGTGCCACATCTTCTGCTGCTACCAACTGCTGCAATCGGGCCGAGTTTCAGGCTGTCTCAGGCTGCCTGGCTGCCTGGCTGCTTGGCTTAATTAAATGTGTAACGCAATAAGCACGTGACATTAGCAAAAGTAAACGCAATTTAGAATTCTGACACACTTAACAAATAGCAAAGCAACTTAAGAGCAGCTCGGCAGGCTCTCTTAAATGTGCGCACTGGAAGCACATCAGCTGTCAAATGAAAACGAAAACTGACCTGCGATGCACTGGAAGGAGAGCCAGAGAGAAAGAGACTCTCACTCTTATGCTGCGCATGCGCTGCTTTCCAGCTGTCAGACAGACACGACACGAAGACTAGACCTGGCTTGCCACACGGCCATGCAACGTCGTCGTCAGCCACATCGTCGTCGCCTTGGTCGTCCTGCCTCGTTGTCCTGCTCGTTAGCCGTGGCCAGAGTGTCCTTTTCAGTTCACTTCGCATACTCGTCGTAAGCTGTACACGTTGCGGCTGCCACGCACGGTTCTCCCATACACAAAAAAAATCAAGCAAAACAACGCCAATTGCCAACAAACAACAACAACAACAACAACGACAATTGTTAACAACAGCAGCAGAAATAAATGCGAGTTTCTGTTTCGTTGGCCGGCGGCAAACGTGTTTCAAGATTTATTTTTGGCCAGCCAAAAGAATTCGTAGCGAGCCGCCAAAAAGTTTCAAGCACCAAGTTCAGCCTAGGCGGCGCGTGTGCGTGTGCGTGTATGTGTGCGCCGCATATCCTTGTTTATCCTTGAAAACGCATAACTGTGAAAGGCAGCAACAAGCCGTAAAATACGTCTCGGTGCGTGTGTGTGTGTACGCGTCTCTGTCTCTGTGTGTGTGCAACTAAAAAGTTGGCAACAAATGCGACAACAACAAAAGTAAAAATAAAATAAAAGTGAAAGCGGAAACGGAAACGGAAGCAGCTAGGCAGCTGGTAGAGGAAACAGAAGCGAGTGGCAAAGAGGCAAAAAGCGGCAACTGCCATGCCATGTGCTGCAGCTGCATTCATGTTTTGTTAACACTTTGACCCAAATCGTAGCAAGTGTGTGTGCCAGTGTGTGTGTGAAATGCATGACCGATAAGCGGCAAGGTGTCAATGCCGTGTGACAACAGCTAAAAAGTCGAGCTAGCACAACACAGCGCCAGGATAAGCAAGAACGTGACACACAGGATAACAGAGCCCCGAAAAACAAGCAGGCTAAGCAGATAAACTGATAGCTGTGTGTAAAACTTCTAGGACTTGAGTGCATTTCAGCGGCATCACCAGCAGCAACAGCAGCACCAGCTGCAGAGCAGCGCCAGTTGACAGTCAACAGACGACAGTTAGCAGCTTCACACATGTGAGTTTTCGCTCGTTTTCTTTTTTTTGACACCTGTAAAATGCATGACTTTTACTTTTACTTTGGCCGTAAGCCTCGCCTCTTTTTCTGCCACGGATATACAAAGTTTTTGGCATTCGTTAGTTTATGGCCAACGGCTTCACATGTATCCTCCAACTGCTCCAACGGCTCCCCTGCCCTGCAGGCAAAGCCACCTTTCAACATTTTTCGCGTATTCCCCATTTTCCGTTTCACATTTTACGGCATTTGCATTTACGGCCCGCACATAAATACGTGCTCTTTATACGACAGCAACGCGTCGGCGACAAGTTTAGCGTCTCGTTTGTTATGCTTTCCCTTTTATGCACACAAATAAAAATTATATATCCTGTCGAGCTTGTATCACCGACCTCAGTCTGCCTGACTGACTTAATTGCTTAGCCTATTTGTTGTGATTATCGAAACTATATTGGGGTTTGAGTTCTTCACGAGTGAGTGACGCATGAATATGAATACTCGAATATTTGCCATTTCCTGCTGCTGGCAGTCAGTCTTCAGTCTTAAATTTATTTTCAAATATTTCCATCATCTGCTGCTTGAGGTTTCCCCTTTTTAATTGCTTCATATTTTTATGGTTTCTTTATTAATTTTCCATTTTTGATTAATATTTTAAAAATATTATTAGCTACTATTCCGGGTTCAATTTACTTTCCATACTCATTTCATCAATTGAATACATTCTTGTAGATTTCTGTTCATAAAAATATGTACAACAGTTTATTACTTTTTCATATTGTTTGTATTAGTTGCATTTTATCTATTTGTTTTTTTTATTGCTTTTTTTTAATGTATTTTCTTTTAAATAATATTTATATTAATTTTGATCACTTATTTTTAATTTAAATCATTTAGTTTAAATAAATAATTTAAGTTTTATTTGAATTATTTTTGTTTAGTTTTTTATTTTGCTTATTTTAAATGTTTATAACTCAAAATAAATAAAATACGAAGTAAATCAAATAGTTTAAATAAATAATTAAATTGTTTTGAATTTTGTATTTTGTCTTTTTATATCATTTTATATATATATTTATATATTAATTTTATATTTCTCCAATTCTGCAATATAGTTTCAAGAGACCCAGAAAATTTGCTAAAATTTAATGATCCAAATTTTGTATTTATATCTGGAAATATCTATTTAATTTTTCTAATCTTTATAATCTAAGATTTTCTAACGCAATGAAAATTTCTGAAACTAGAATAGCTTGAGGCCCACCAGAAACACATTGTTAATAAACATTTGATATTCGCCATGACAGCAAAGTTTTTTTTAACTCTTACTCCTACTACTTCTGCCAATAAGCAGTTCCACTAACATTTCCAAAAATCTTTATTTGCAGCGAGCTGTTATCCTATAAACTGCCTAAGCTGCTCACTCATACTCAGCATTCCCTGCCCATTTATATATCTGCCTCTATCTATCTTCTATGACCAATATCTCAGTCTAACTAATGTCGTCTTTCTGAACGTTTTGTTTAGGCCAACATATCTTGATAATCTAATGTGATAGGGCTATTCAGATTTCAGACTCGAATTTCGTAGTCTGATTGACGTTGACTGAATCCTGTTGACCTGTTTTATAAAAGTAATTTAATTCTTGCATTCGAGTCCAGCTTCCTTACGTTCTTTAGAAAGATACTTGTCAAATTTAAAATGCAAATTTATTTATAAATGTTTGCTGTTGCTCTTATTGGCTGTCAGCATAACCATTTGCGTTTCGCCAGAGTCTTTAAATTATGATGCCGCCAGCCATTGAGACGCTTTCATTTAACTAGCTGCCTAGCTGGCCATGTGTGGTCTATCTAGAAGCAAGAAATGTATTTAAAAATATTTCCTGAATAACCAAAAGCAATTTGATATGAGTTGTCTGTGAGCCAGTCTTATGTCAGCCTTATTTCAGCCAGAGAAAGACAGCGCAGTCGCTAGGCGGAAGCAGACGTGACTCAGAGCTACTTTGGCTCAGTTGAATGGCCTTGCGATTTGTTTTTCAGTCGAAATTCTGCTTAATCACTAGCCTTTGTTGCCATGTCAATGAAATTAAAATTCCACTTCAATTTGCACACTTAACTGACAAAATGTGTCTGGCATTCGATGTGCTCGGAGGCGCTTTAAATGATTATTATAATATTACAATTTATGCACAATTTGTGCTCGTGAGTGGCAGTAAATTGAGTATTTTAAATGAATTTCCGTTCCAATTATGCCAATCAAATGGTGAAATTTTCGCAAATGAAGTAAGTTTGTGTTAAGTTAATCAAAAATCGACAACGTTTGCTGGCGTCGTCTGATTATTTTTTGGTTGAAACGTGCCATAAACAAGGCCAATGCGATTAAGCCAACTTAACGCAATAACAGCCGCACGACTAAGCGCTATTAAGGCGGCGTCGGCGGCTTTGGGGGCGAGTGGGTGTGGCATGCCTGAAAATATCTACAGCGGCGGTTTCTTAATGAAATGACAAAAAGTAAAACACGGCAAAATCGCTGCGGCAAAGCCAAATATTTGCCTGGAGCCTTGGGGACAGGCGAGAGCTAATGGCGAAAATTTGCTGCAGAATACGTGAGACCCTCTGTGTGTGCGTGTGCGT
The DNA here is from genome assembly GCF_003285905.1 of Drosophila hydei. Lineage (NCBI taxonomy): Eukaryota > Metazoa > Arthropoda > Insecta > Diptera > Drosophilidae > Drosophila > Drosophila hydei. The sequence goes on along the minus strand of NW_022045833.1, from coordinate 6,469,391 downwards.
GTGCGTGTGTGTGCGATGTGTGTGAGTGCAATATGTCTAGGTGACGCTGTGGCTAGAAAGCAATTAAATATATTTCCGCTTCGATGTCAAAATTAATGTGAATTTGATATTTGAAAGCGCGCACGCACATGCCATACAGCGAGCAACGAAGGAGAGAGAGAGAGAGGCAGCGACTGCGTGGGGTGCGTATGGGCGTGGCTAGCTGACAAGATGCCTGACTATATGTCAACGGGCACGACTGTCGAGGCATTTAACGAGGCCAGCTAACAACCTTTCATTGAAAGCGTTCAAAAGACGTCAGCAGCGGCTGAGACCCCAAAAGCGTTGCACGTCTGCCTGGAGGATACACGTTAACATGCTAAATATGGCAACGCCTGTGGGGCACGCTGTTGTTGTTGGCTGTCTGGACGTTGACACAAATTTTAGCTGACAGCGGGTTGCTTCCCAAAGGGCGCACATGTAATTGCTAATGAGTATACGGCAGCCGATGGGGCGTATGCGCAATATGCCTTTGGATATGGATATACACATATATTAAGCATACGCCACGTTGCGCATAAAGTTAAAATGTCAACGTTTTGACTGTTGGCTAAACATCTGCTGGGCTTGAAGTATACATATATTTTAAGAGCCAAGCACTATAAAACAGCAAGCAGCAGCACTTTTTTGCCGGTCTTGCCCCCAGTCTAAGATTGAGATTGCGCTGCTTGTCTTGATTTGCCTGTCTGTGTGTGTGCTGTCTAGTTATTTATGCAAAATATCTACAAGCATAATAACAATGGCAAATAAAAAGCAAACAATATTTAAATAAAGGATTATGAAGACAGAACAGACAGACGGACAGACAGGACATGGCCTGCAGCATGGAGAAAAAACAACATGGAAAATGGAAATCTCGACTGCGAGCGTGTGTGTGTGAGTGTGTGTAGTTGGCTGACTGCCTGACAGGACACTGGTATATGGACACAGTAGCAGTAGCTCTCCGCTGCGTAGACTGGCTGGCAGCCTGCTGCGCTACGTCTGCCTATGTCGCCGCATATTTTATTGTCTCGCAACTCCGATCAGCTCTGCTCAGCTCAGCTCAGCTTTTGTTTTGTTTCATTTTCGTTATTTTCTTTATTTTTTTTTTAAATTCATTTTTATTCATTAGAGATGCAGGATGATGTCATGATGTTAACCAAAGAAACGCGTCTCAATTCGTCTCCGTTTGCACGTACAAACAATTTTTATGCTAAGCTCATGGCTCCGACTCTCTCTGTCTCTGTCTCTGTCTAAGCATATGAATTTGAAGCACCCATTCATATCATTTTTTATTCCATCTCAAATAAGCATTGTCAGCTGCTGCTGCTGCTGCTGCTCGCCTATGCTGTATCTTTTTGTCGCCCCTTTTTTGTTGTGATTGTGAACTTTTAATTTCCATTTATTTTTTGGCCGACTTTTTGGCCCAGCTGCCCCAGCCTTATCTGCTGCACAGCCTCGCCTCGCCTCGCCTTGCCTCTTTCTATTGTTGCACATTGTGCACACTGCAGTCAGGCTTTGGTCCTTGCTCCTCGCTGCTGCTGCTGCTGCTGCTGCTGCTGCTGCTCTGTCCGCATTGTGCAGTCTCTTTTGTAGATATATATCGCTGGCCCTTTAATGCTTTTCCATTTGATTGGTTGCTTGCCAGCTCTTTATACCCTGTGCAGGCCGTCGAGCATGCTAATATTGTCTTGCCATGCCTTAAGCTTAAGAGCAGTGGATGCATATATAGAGATATCATATCATTAAGTATATGCATTTATATGAGAATTTATATAGCTAGATAAATTCCTTCAAACACATGGCATAAGCGGACTTTATGCCTTACTGCTACTATGAATCAGATAGAGCTGGTGTCTTAGAGATTAAGATAAAGCATATATCGAATTATTTTAGATCGTGAGCTTGTGTAGCATAGCTGTAATATAGATAAGCTATACTAATACCATTTTGTATATATCTAAATTCATTACTGAAGTTATTCGAAGCTGGTCTCACTTCTCTTATGACTCTCAATTGTCTAAAGCTTAGTTAGAGATTCAGTCTGAAGTCTATAGTCTATGCTGTCAATCTACTCCATTTCCTGCATACTTCAACTTCAACACATACAGCTGTAGCTAGGGTATCTAAAACTTATGGACAGCTGCTGGCATTTTACACTGCCATTTGAGCTGCTCACATTGAATATTGAAGTGAAAGTTTGCGTAGCGTAAATCATTTTACTTTTATACGTTCAACATAACTGCGTGCTGCCCTCTGGTAATAAGGGGCGTATACTTAATGCGAAACGCACTTGCCATTTAGACGGGCAAGCTAACGAAAATGTTAAGCAAATTTACACAGTCTGGCGAGAGGGCGGGACGTGGTGTGTAGTAATTTTAATGACTGCGCCGCATTTTGGCTGAATGAACGAAATGAATTTCAACTATGGGCCATAAACATTTATAGAATAATGAGCTAATTAAATTTACAACGCGTTTTTGGAGTGCGCCTAACAAATTAAGCGTCTAATGACGACTCTTGCATAATCAAAGACGTTAAATGCCAAAGGCACAACACCAGATACTTATGAGCGTAAGCCAAGATACAGATACACTTGCCAAAAGATACAGCTACAATTGCCGTAAGCTTAACTTGATTAGGATGTCGAAAAAGTATTGGAGTTTGAGTTACAAATGGCAAAAGATATTATGTCTGCGCTGTTTATGTACTCAGAAATAGTAAATAAGTTTATGGCGAAAGGCAGAGCAGTCGTAGATACATTTAAGTGAAAGCTATTTAGATACGGTTCGACTTTGCGTGCAGAGAAACAGATGAAGGCATTGTGACAGATGGACGAGAGTAGCTCTTGATATATAATATATATGTATATAGAATATTGAGAGAGAGGCAAATAGATAGACAGATAGATAGTTATACAGATAGAGAAAGATGCGAAGAGCAGTTAGCAGCTGGATGCAAAGAAAGCTTGTTATATAGACAGATAGATAAGGCTTAGATTGATAGACATATATAGATATTCAGCTACAGATCAGTGACTATAAGGAATAATACAGAGCATAGATATTAAAGCTCAATGTATTTGTATCTGTATCTGTAGCTATAAACTAATAGCTGCAGATACAACGTGTGAAGTAACGCATATAAACATATATTTAGCTACAAATTTATAAGCCTACACAGCTTGCCTCAAGCACTGTCGAATGCAAAGAGTTAAACACAATTATGGCAGCTAATTTCAGAGTTGCATAGCTACATATTCACAGCTCTCATTGGCCCTCAAGTTATTTGGCTATCAATGGCAGCTGGCAGCTAATCTATAGACATGAGGCAGCCTTGTGCTCTTAGCTGACCAATAAAACTCCTACTCGCTCCCATTCCTTGCAGGCAATCAATCAAGTTGAGCAAGGCTCACGCCCAGGTGAGATAGTTCGCTAGGTTGCCAGAGGCCATGGCGCCTTCTCTTCATCTTCATATTGTTATGTAAGCAATAGTTTGACAAACGAATTTGGTTTTCGAATCGTGCTTAATTATTGAATATCAACTAATTATGCTAAGAGCCAAGAGCTCAATACGTGTTGTCTACTGGCTAGTGATTTATTTAACTTTTATCAAATGGAAGAGGCACCCACATGCGTGCGTGTGTGTGTGTGTGTGTGTGCAGGTGCTGTCCTGTCCTACACTCTGTGTACATATGTTTGCCTATGTTTTACCTTGAAATCCGAACATTCTATTAGCACAAAATGAATTATTAATTAGTGTGTCAATGCGGTCTGACTAACAAGGCGTGCGTGTGTGTGCCCCTGTGTGCCAGTGCGCCAGTGTGTGCGTGTGTGTATGTCAAAGGACTAAACCGTTAAAGGGGGCGTATACGCAATATTTATGTGCCGTGTGCTGTGTGTGTGCCAAGTCATTAAAAGCTGTGACAGACCTGAAAATAGAAACAACAGAGCAACTAAGAAGCTTACCTTTAACACAAACATGCAGAGAGAGAGAGAGAGAGAGAGAGAGAGAGAGAGAGGGAGGGAGCTAGAGAGAAAGAGAGCGAGAGCGAGTTGGTAAAGTTTAGGCTCTGTTTACTTAGGCAACATTTACGTGTTTTTCGTTTGGTGTCGAGCTTTGCGCTTAAGCAGAAAATCATTAGTTAAAATACGCAAATATCTCTAACGTTTTTATTAGCCAAGCAAAAAGTAATTGCCCGCAATTAGGGCTTGAATTGTATGGTCATAGAGGCGCCAATGCATTGTTCTACACACACAGCGAGAGGGTGAGTGAGGGAGAGCGCGCACATTGTGCGGGCTGCTTGGTCTTCCCTGGGGATTAAGCAAAGCGTGAATACGTTTTTTGCTTGCTCGTTAACTAAGAATTACCCCATGTGCACACACACACACACATGTCACACACACATGCACACAAGCACGCTCATGCATGCTGCTGCTTGTATAAATTTTTCCTTTTTTTTTTTTTGGCACTCTTCATGTCTTTGCATTTGGTTTACTTTGTATTTTTATTGAAACCATTTTTGTCTCCTTTTCGCCCGGCTTCAGCGCCAGCTCCGCTAACTTCTCCATCTATTTCTCTCACAGCTCGCTTTGTATTTTCCTTTTGTTGTCTGCCTGACATTGCTTAACATACAAATGCTTGGCTCAGTGAAGCATGTGCTTATAAAGTTGTATTTATATATAAATATGCCCACATTTATAGGGTATACATACATATAGCTCGCTCGCTCTGATTGACACTGATTTTCTTTACCCTCTCTCCCCCTCTCCCTCTCTCCGTATATATATTTGTGATCATTATAGTATAGCTTATAGCTGCTCCTGCTTACTCGTGCGTATTTGCGTGCTAGTTTTTTGCTGCTTTGCATAAAAATGGGCAAACGGCAAAAATGTGAATTTTACGCATTTGAATTTGAATTTTCAATTGAAATTCATGGTCGAGCGCGTCGGTCGAGTGACACTCGACAACAATTATTGCGAGCATTTAATTGAATTATTGAATGGCAGCCATTTTTCGTAAGCACTAAATGCAGTTAAACTTAATTTCTCTCACTGTGTGTGGGTGTGTATGTATATGTGCACAAATTCAATTAAAACTTACAAAGTAAATCACGCGTAATGCATGGGAGAGTGGCAGCGGGAGAAGGGAGGGCGACACGCTCTCTAAATTTTATGAGCACTCGCAAAAAATAAGAAAAAATACATAAAATAAATATGAAATATTTGCAAACACACAGACACACACACACACACACAGTCACACACATTTATTTTATGCGCCTTGTTGTAACTCGTTAGCGTTGCGGGGCGCGCGGTGGTCGGGTCCTGGGTTCAAGGTCCTTCGGCGCAAGGATCAAGTTGTTGCGAGGCGCACAAATAAAAACGTGTAAGTGCCAACAATAATAAAAACAATGCCCAGCCAAAATGAGCACAACATCAAGATTTCTGCTTTTTTTTCTACACTTATAACAAAGGCGGAGCACGGCAAGGGGGCGTGGCGTGGCGTGGCAAGACGAGGCGCAAATGAAATGTAGAGAAACGTAACTAGAAGGCACTTAACAAACGGCATAGGTGTGTCAGGCCTGGCCTTAAAATGCGCTAGGCAAGGACAACGTAGACACCTATGCCGACAACTGCACAGAGAGAGGGAGAGAGAGTGAGAGAGTGTGAGAGTGTGAGAGTGTGAGAGAGAGAGGGCAAGAGGTAGACATACCCACAGCTGTGCTATTTGAAAGGAAAATGCATTTCAGCTGTGAACACTTTGCAAGCTGGCTGCATGCCATACACACACACTTAGGCATACGCACTCATACTCACACACACACACACTCACACTGCTTGTCACACACTCAGAGTCAACAATTTAACAACGCGTTACGCCAAATAAAAGATGCTCAACTTAAATTACGGAAATAAACATTTTGCACGCTGCAGCGCCTTTTAAAGCGACTCGACTCGACTCGACTCCTTCGTCCTGTTCAGCCCAGGATACTGCGATTCATTTTCTGTTATGCGATAAGGCTGCAAGAAAACAGAAGAGGAGTGGGACAAAAAAAATGTTAAAAGCACGAGAAACTTTTCCAAATATGCCTCGTTGTCTTGCGAGGTGCATTCGATTAATTCTAATTGGGGCGCCTCATGTAGAGCACATGTTAAGAGGGACTTGAAATTTTCGTTGTGATATTTTTTAAATTCTTTGGAAACAATTTCCGAAAATTCATTTGACCTCTCAATTTTTTTTTGTCATTTTTGACAGTACTTCTTAAATTCTCGGAAACATTTGTATACGATTTTTTTTGTTACTTTTTCGGAAATATTTCAGAATATTACATTTTAGTAATCAACAATTTTCGAATAGATAAAGTGAAAAGTAGTTTTCAGAAAAAGTTCTAAGATTGTATTGACATTTTCGGAAACATTTCCAAATATTACTTTTCGATAAGATATTAAGCTAATAGTATAGCAAACAGTATTTTTGATTTCAAATGATAGCTTTAATTTTTCGGAAATATTTCCGAAAATCAATTCAAGGCTTTTTGAAATATTTCCGAAAAATTAAAGATTTGCTTGTAAGGATCAAAAAGTATTTACAAAAATAAATTGTAAAAATTCGGAAATATTTCCGAAAATCAATTCAAGGCGTTCAGAAATATTTCCGAATTTTTTCAATTTTTTTTGTAAATACTTTTTGATCCTTACAGCAAATCTGTCTCTATAACAAAAGACATCCAAATTCGGACTGTTGAGCTTCGCTTTTGGTTTCCGAACCCTGGTTTCTATTACCTGCAGCCGAAAAGAGATTTCATTCCTATTTTACGTATATTCTCAAGGCTTATACATTATTTCTCTTCAAGGTGATCAAAATTCTGACTCTTCTCCGAAGACTTGAGCTGCCAGCTGTAAATAGGAAAAAAGGTTAGGTTAGTTGGTAAATAGAATTGGATATGCACGTAAGCTGACACTGGGTTAGCAGCTTAAAGCATTTGCTTACTCAAGAGCAAGTCGAGTGTGTCGTCCGTCGACGGCCTTTTATCTGGGAACATATCAAACAACCCGCTTTGACACTTTCAGCGTCTATCAAAAGGGCGTCATGTCAAAATGTTTCTTTGCTTTTTTCGCTGGTTTTGCTGTCGTTGCTGTCGCTGCTGCTTCTGCTGCTGATGCTGCTGTCGCTTGTAATGTGAGCTCATTACCATAAAAGCGTTGCTGAGAGAGCGAATGAAGGCGTCAGCCAGCGAATGCCAAACAGTACGCACATATGAACACAAACCGAGTGGCACAGCAAGAAAAAAGAAAAATACGGGAAGGAGCAGGCAAGCCGTAAAGAAAGAAAAGCGAAATGAAAACTGCTGGCTGAACTTATAGATGTCTTCAATTTCAGTAATAGCACTTCGGGGCATGTGGGACTTCTATGCAAAGACCCCTTTGGCCAAAAAACTTTTTTAACTGCTGCCTGGTGGATTTTAAAGTGTGTTAGTGCCTAAAGGCAAAGGCGCTTCACCCAGCTGCCTCGCTCTCTATCTGTGCAGTTGGAATGACTAACTGTCTAAGTGTCTCAGTATCTTGCTAGCTGATGAAGCATGCTGATAGCCACACACACACACACGCACACACCCATGTATACAAAAGGCTTAAAAAATATGCCCGCTGGGGCTATGGCTATTAAGCTTGGGCAATAGAAAACATTACGGCTACTGTTTGCAATACATTTGAGTGCCAACAGCAACAAGCTGAGTATATTTATCCATGTGTGAGTGTGTGTGTGTGTGTCTGCCTTATGAACATCATCATCAACACACTCCATGCAGCTAGCTGCAACTCGCATATTGAACTGTAGGTGAAAGGCATATTTCATGCAAACGAAAACTTTTCACTGCAAATGCAAATAAAACTCAACAGCTGAGTCGAGCTATTGAGCTGCGCTGTGCTAGAGCTAGGATTTGCTATATCCCAGTTGCCAACTGCCAACTGCTCTGTGGCTGCCGAAAAGTATGCTATGAAAATTTCGTCTGCGTGTGTATGGGCGCATTAAGACGCTATTGAGCGTATGCGAGTGAAGGCACGCCAAAGCTTTTTGGCATAAATACGCCTGGCCACATAATGCACAGTCTAGCTAAAATATACCAACACCCTAGCACACACACACACACACAAACACGTTATCCACTTAGACAAAAGCTTCGGCACGCTGCAGCAAAATTGAATTTGTTTGCGTTTGCCTACGCCAAACTGTAAACTTATATATGGATGCCAGCTGGATTGCTGCTGCCTATGGTCTAACCCCAGTTAAAGCCAGCATTGTTTTGCCCCACAATATACAGCTATGCATGTGTGTGTGTGTGTGTGCTGCCTTTATCTGCCTGCTGTCTGTCCGTCTCTCGGTCTCATTCTTGTAGTCATATTTGCTGGCATTTACTTCATTCAAGATAAAAGCGTATATCATGTCCTTATGCCGTTATCCTTTTATATGCTGCATTCTTTATGCTTTCATTTTATTATTTCTTTCACTTTCAAGCCACACACACACTGGCCATTAGAGTGGACCTAGGCCTAGGTTTTATGTACTGGAAAAAAAATAGAAGCGAATTTAGTTGCGCTGCCTTCACAAGAAAAAAATATTTTATGCTCAGTCGCTGCTGAATGAGCTTTTTGCATTCCCACATAAATTATGCTCTGTATTTACAGTCAAGCATTTTTAGTGTGCGCTGCTTTTCAGCGGTCACTGTTGTTTGGCCACGCACAGAGCGGAAATTAATTTTGTGCTTTATTGCAACTAATTCGATTATGAGCTGACGGCACTGTGACCGACCGCCCACAGTTCATGCTAAACATGCGCATAAACAATAACAACAACAACTAGCAGCAAACAACTATAAACACAGCAGGACACGCGTGCTGTCAATGCATTTGCATTGTTTGAGTGTTTCATAACTGCAGCCAGCATATTGCATAAATAAAAATATATTTATTTGATATATATACTCGCTCCCTCTCCCTCCCTCTCTCTCCCTCCCTCTCTCTCTCTCTGCCTTTATAGTATATACAAAACGCATCTATCATAGAACTCGCCTCACATTATTTGCTTATTAAACACGGTCAAAATTTTGTGCTTTATGGTTTTATTGTTTTTCACATTTAGGCAGAGAGAGAGAGAGAGAGCGAGACAATTGCACGCTTCGCGCTTGCACATTAAATAGCAAAATTTCGAAAGGCAGCAAAGCGTTGCAAATGACGTCACGTGCGTCTAATTAATTAACCTCACAGCGGTAGGCCAGCAGGGGGCGTGGCAGGCAGCTGCTCATAGCGGACGTAAATTAATTTTACATTTAGATGCTTGGCAAATGAGTCGGAAATCGCCAGCATAAAAGCCAGAACCACTCTGGCCCTCCACACCCAACACTTGACTCTCGCGCAATTCCTATTGAAATATATATATATATATATATATATATATATAATTGTTTAGCTGTTATATATATTTATTTGTAGTCTGTATTTATTGAAAATAAGTAAACAGAGTGTATTGGTTATTGTAAGTGTGTGAATGACAGAAGATGAGCGTGGTCAAATTCATATTTATATTTGATGGGTCGCGTCGATCTAGCTTTAGTGTTGGTCCGGCTGTGCAGGCGTCTGTCTGTCTATGTATCGCAAGGTCTGTCTAACTGTCAGTCTGTCTATATATAAAACAGTGTGTTTTGTCAATCGGTTTCTCCGTTCATATGACTTCTATTTATAGTTTCTCCGACTGCTTGTCTATCCGTCCGTGCGTCTGTCTGCCTTTCTGTCCGTCTGTCCCTTTGCATGAATGCGCTCATCTCCAAACCTTTTAAAGCTAGAGGCATGAGTTCAGAGCATATTTATAGTAAGCTTGTATTAGCTCATCGATAACTTTGCCCATTTTAATAAATCGATATAAATCGATAACAGTTACTTTAGTTACTTGAGCACTTCTCATACGTTTTAGAAGCTTTACTCATCAAATTTGCTATGTAACTTTAACTAAATATCGAGTACCCCACTTCTGCTGCCACCTGCTCCCTGCCACCCCGGAAAGTGGCAACAGGGTACCCTTAGTCAAGCATGCCGCACTCGACCACTCTTACGGATTTCCTTTTTTTATTTCTTTTATCGATTTGCGGCGCTGCTCGGATGACTTTATCAATGGCAACGCTTGTTCCCTCTTAGCTGCCTGGTCACTTGTTACACACACACACACCAGAGTAAACAGCAAAAGCTTCCACTATATGCATGTATATCCGTGGCCCACAGTCCTGAGCTGTCCTGCCCTGTCCTGTCCTGTGCTGTGCTGTGCTGTCCTCTGCCATTTCATGCTGTCCTGCTGCTTGGCAAGCGCCTGCAGCGCATGTTTTTGGGCTGCGCATTTAATGTGCGTCCTGTTTTCCAGAAGGGACGCAGCAAGTGGTGGGGGCGGGGTCAAAGGGGCGTTTGCCGCATTTGCACGCTTCATTTGACATAAAGAGCAAAAATAACCGCTGGCTCTTTTGTGCGGCTGCCCCAAAACGCTGGTCGTAGGCCGTTGCGCAGATTAAGTATACGCCCCGTATTTGTCTGCTATTTTTTCTCCCTGTTTCTGTGCGTCTCTGTATATAGATATTATACAGCGTCCAATTCGTCTCATTATGTGCATAATATGCAATCAAAGCTGAAATTATGACCCAACTACAGAGCATCATTTGGCGACTAACTCGATTATGCGCATTGTTTGACTGACGCATTTGGACAACAAAATGTGAATGGGGAATGTGAAATATGCAGGGAAATAGTTTCAGATGAAAGCAAACCAATTTTCAAATAGGCAATAAAACATGAAAATATTTGTGAGTAAATTGAAAATTATTTCGTAGTGAATATAAAAGATTAAATTAAATGATGCAAAGAATTATAATTTTAAAAGGAACTATGTAGCTTGAGCGGCTTAGAATACAATGTGAAAAGAGTTAACTAGCTTCTAAAGATATTGTTTATAAAGAAATTGAAAGTATTTGAAACTATAGTTTTTAGCAATACAAGCGACGTTGCCTCTTATCCACTTCGTAGTCTCTTTTGGCTATGATCTGCCTTAACTATAAATTCCGATGACTTAACAGACTCTTTCTAGCAAAAAACTGATATAGTTATGGATTGTTGTAATAGAGTTTATATTAATCCTCTGGCGCTTTGGTTTGTGGCCTTCCTGAATGAAACTTTTTATTTACTAATGGATTTAGCAGCGGTTCGCAATATAACAAACAATATGTAACAGCTTATGAGTCTACTTGAATAGAAGAGTTTCATGATATTCAGCGGGCAATGGAGATTGAGATGAAGGCAATAGTTGCTTCAATATTTCGTTAACTTTTTTAGTTGTATCCACGCTTTAGACATTGCTTATCAAAAGGCATAGCCTATACAATATTTAAGCAGCTAAATATGATTCACAACAGATGCAGCAACAGCTATAGATACATTATAAATAGTAGCACTCTTGCTGAGTCACGCTCAACGTCATCGACATAGACATAGAATAGACAACAATAAATTGTCAGTTAGCTTAACAAATTCACAAATTGTACAGTAGTAAAATGGTAATTTGTACAGTAAAACACATCACTTTTATCTACAATCAAGTTCGGCTACGCGTTAAGCCCAATTAACGCCAGGTGCTTAAAACCAACTATTTCAGCAAGTAATTGTCAACGTGCAGCTAAAAATTTTTAAAAGTTTTCACTGACAGAGCACTAGGGCAAGCAATTAACATGACAGAATAAAATAAAACCAATGGCACTCGAAAGTACAATAAGAGTGTGTGTGTGTGTATGTGTATGTGTATGGGAAAAACAAATAACTTTCATATTGATTTTCAATTAGCATAAACAGCAATTATTGCACGGCTGTTGCAATTACATTTTACAAAAATTCATTAACAAGCACATGGCAAATACATATATCGTATATCATATATCGTAAAGCCATACGATATATATATATAAGCACTGCAGCAGTCAGGCTGACAGGCGCACATGGCGTATGCGCGATGACAGACGCTTTTTAATAAGCTCAGCTAGACTGCTGTATAGACTTTATATATATATATATATATATATATATATATATGTATATATGTATATATGCATATATGTATATATATATAAATGTATATGTTCCTATCAGATACGTGTAATATTTATTAAATTTAGCCATCAGCAGTTGCCATTGCCATTGTTGTTATTGCTGTTGTGTATCAACGTGTCTCATTTGAAATTTGTTGTACGTGCCGTGTAAAGCAATAGCTTTCAGCAAATTAAATTGAGTTTTCATCGTCGATGGCAGCATTTTGACTTTCTCTGCTTATCGACATAGAGACAAGTATCGTGGCTCTTCATAACATTTATTTTCTAATTAATATTTTGACATGAACTTAATATTATTTCCATTAATTTAAGTACACATATCGAGGCAAATCTTTGCTCCTTAAGTCATATTCAATTTAATTAATATTAATTTTTCTTTTATTTCTATTTTTCAGGTAAGTTGAAGCTTGAGCTGAAAGTTTACTACATATTTGTAAGTACTAGATATATATTGTTGAGAGAGCCAATTATATGTGTATGTGTTGAGTGAAAGGCTTGACTGATGTGTCAAAGCATAGTTGGTTTCTGGTTGAGTCTTGTCTTGAAGCAATTGAGACTTTAGTCTGTGGTATATGAAAGACTAAGGTATCAGATACTAAGCTTAATGATGCTGGTGTGTAAAGCAAAAAGCAAATAAATGTGGTAACAGCTTTTAAATTTCCAAACATATGGAAATTCAGACAAATTCTGATACAATACATCAGCCAACGAGCCATTTAATGAAATATATACAACTTTTAATTCATACTAGAAGCAGCTGAAAAGTATGCAACAAAAATTTTGAAAAGTTTTTCTAATTATTTTTTAATTTATAACAAACTTTGTTCGTTTACTTTAAAAGCAGAAAAGTAATAGCAAAACTTGAAATGATTTCTTAGAATAAAATGTATTTCTAGCATTTAGCATAGTTATTGTTGAGAAAGGGTGGGAGGGGCATAGCGAGAGGCAGCCAGCTGCTGGGCAAGTGCCGGCATGCACAAAAGAAAATCCTGAAAGATTAAATTAAATTGTACACGTCCCAGTTTTTAAACTAAACAGGCGGCAAGCGAAGAGCTCAAGCAGGCAGCTGCTTAGAGTCGTACATCATAAGGACAGAGTGTGAGCGGGAGAGAGAGAGAGAGAGCAGTAAGCCAGTTACTGAGTGAGTTGAAGGGAAAGAGAGAAGAGTTGCTTGCAAAACGCTTTGGCGCAATAAATCACAACATTTTCAGATGCTTACACAAATGCCTTTTTGATCCTTAATTTTCTGATCAAATACGTGACATTAAACACGGCCAGCACACACATATGTCTGTGTGTGTGTGGCTTAAAAGGGGCGTGGACTGTGTGTGGGCATGTTGACGGGCAACTAACAAATCGTAAAAATGCTGAAAATTGAATGAAAAGTACTGCGAATAACAGTATTGACATAAAAAATAACTAAAGCGCTGAGCATGATAGACTAGCAAATACCCTGTAAGAGAGTCGTAGCAGAGTTTAGTCAAGCTGTAGACAAGCAAAGTCTATCATAACCACTCTCAGCACACCACTTTTGTCTAGGGTATACAAAAAATGAGCTGCTGCGCTAAACGAAACAAAGCGAGCGAAATTTTTCAATCGCAGCTGCCCACATAAACCAATGCCAAAAGTGAGACTCGAGGATTTACTATATATATATATGTATTCTATATATATATGTGTGTGTGTTCATGTGTGCTGGTATTATTGTATTGCAGCGCAAGGCATTGTATAGCTCTTCCCTTTTTTTATTACTGTCTGCAACTGATAGTCGCCTTGGCATTGCCTACAATGTTTTCGTGTTGTTTGTGTTTTACGCTTGCTTTCTTTTCAATTTATTGCGCAGCATTAAAAAAATGCGAACAGGATAAAAGAATTGACTGCTCTTCAGAGAGAATCAGGAAGAGAGGGAGAGAGACAGAGAGAGATAGATAGATATGTGAGCGATACAATGGTAGTTCCATGCTTACATGTGCTTCGCCAATAACCCATTGTCCTTTGACAAAATGTCAATTGCAGTGTTGCAAAGTATCGCAAGCTACACTTGCAATACACAGAGAGTGAGCAAGAGAGAGAGGGAGGCAGACGACATGTAGCAAATGAGTGCAGAGCGATTTGCTGTAACCAAGAACTTCAGTTGAAGCTGCAACTGAGCGAGGCTTGAAGGGGACGACCTGCAGGCAGGCAGCTGTGTTTTGGTGTTTGATAATGCGCAATGTTTTGCAATCACTAAACAGACAAACAATGCAATTGAAAAGGCTCGCTATTGATATTTAAGTCTAGTTGATGCCTTTTAAATGGCAAAAAGACATATTTAATGGAATGCTTAAGGCGGCAGGCAGAGTTCTATATGGCAAATGAAAGTGGAGCAAAAATAAGAAAGTATTAAAGAGATTTGCAGAAGCATTAAAGTAACTACTAAATGGAGTAAAGACAGCAGGAATTAAGCATAAGTAATGTGAAAAGCTATTTAATGCATTAGTCGAAAAGGCTGAATGAAGAGTAGATTCAGAAATAAGTTCAAATACATGAAAATTGTGTGAATAAAATTCGCTAGATGCGAAAACAATATAAAATGCATTTTATATACTTACATAAGTCGATGATTGGTAAAAATCGAATTAAAACTCTTCGAGTTGTAATCCGTCGAAGCTAAACAAAAATTGCTAATTTATGGAATAAATTTTGTATGTTTGAGACTTTGTGTTTTAGCTTAAATGATTGAGGTTCAAAACTTGCCTAGAAAATTCTTATATAATTTAAAAATTATATATATAATTATATAATTTATAAACTCGACAGTCTTAAGTTTGGGGAAGATCCTAAATACCTCAATGCTTTCCCGCAGTCCACTTGATGGCCATCAGAAGATGGGCAACTTTATGCTTGAACAATTAGCATTATCATACTTATTAGAATATATACTTAAATATATAGAATTATAGATGCCATTTAGAGAATGATTATCTATAAAAGTCAAATAGCAGCAAACAATAAATGACAGGGATTTGTCATCTTTGGTTTGCTATTATCATAATCATTATCATCATCAGTTCTAGTTAACCCTAGGCAATGCTTTCAATATGTAGTTTCTGTCTACTCTGCACTTAAATTTGAAGTTTCATTATTTTCTGACAGCATTAAGCTCTGTCAGCAGCTTCATTGATTTTCATGCATTTTTATGTACATTAAACACGCTTTCTCAGCTTTAAATTCATGTGAAGCAAACTCTTAGCTAAATGTATTAAAAAAATATTTACCTACAGCTTACAGCTGTCCGAGTTGCATCCATTAAGAGCTTAAAAGTGTTCAACGATTAAGTTTGCAGCTTACACAGGCACAGACACAGACAAAAGTTATGCAACGCTTGAGCAAGACATAAATAATTCAAATCATAATTTGGACAGACAAAGCTGATATCTAAAATGTAACTAGACACATAGACAATGTAGCCAAGCTAATGACTGCCTCGAGGGCAGCAAATGCAAACAGAATTTGTATTTGTAAACAAAATATATAAGATATAAATATATATATAAACATTCGCTCAAGTTTGTAATGAAATTGCGTAAAAAGCCTTTTTGCTGCTTAAGCGTGCATAAATATGAAATTCATATCCTTGAGCTAGTTAATAGCAGCGCACAACTCTCTCGCTGTCAGCAGGCTTCTGACTGCTTGTAATTTTAATTATGTCAGAAACCTAAGCATAAGTAATGCAATGTATGTGTGTGTGTGTGTGTGTGTGTGTGGGTGTTATACAATTATTGAGCTTGTCGAGCGGAAAGTGCGCGTCGAAATTGTTTTAATTTTTATTAAAATTGTTGTACATGCAGCTTAATGATGTTAAACCCCAAAAAGAAAAGCAGCCGCCAGCAAAGTGAAAATGATCTGGCCTTAGACTTTGATTAAGTTGGAAGCGAGAAGGGGTGCACCTGCCACGCATGCTGCCACAAATATTTCATAAAACACGCTTAACTTTTTGCTTGACGCAACTTTTTGGCCATGTTCGAAGCTGCCAGCCGCCAGCTGCCAGCTGCCACAATGTCCACCCCCCACTGTTTTTGCCTTTGCCTGGTTGAGCTTGACAAAACATGCAAATATGTATATGTATATATGTAGATCTAGCCAAAATTATAATTATTATGAAATTTTGGAAAATGTTTTTTGGGCAAAGCCTCGTCGCGCTGCCTCGCCCTGCGCTCGCTGTCAACGGCAGCGGCAGCCCTTCAACACGTTTACCACAAAGCCAAATGCCAAACGGCTTCAAACCTGCCTCCAGGCCAAAAGCTTCGCCCACCCTTCCACTAACCAGGCCACAACACCATGCCGCATTCTCACTTTGAGTGTGTTCAAAGCAGGGCGAAGGGGTTTTTTTTGGCATTTACCTAATTTGCACGTGCTCTTCGTGACGTCACAACGATACACCGAAGAGCGAGAGAGAGAGAGAAAGATGGATAAAAAGGTAATTTAAACACATTTGAAATTGTGCGGCCAATTTGAACTTAATTAGCCAGCTCTAAGATTTTTATAAACTTGCTCTTAATTACGTGACCAACATCAATATTTGGCCAACTCAATGAGAGAGAGAGAGAAACTCATTGATTGACTCTCGCTGACTGATTGACCCACTGGAGCAGCGCTCGAAAGCACAAAGTGTGAGAGAAGAAAAACCAATCAACAGAAAATTAAACAAGAATCGCGACTCATTTGGCTGCAAAATTAAAAATACCTCCAAAGTCAATTTCTCCAGCTGCTGCCGCGACTTCTGTTTCCACTTCCACACTTCTGCCTCATCTTCTGCTTCTTCGCTGTTGTGAGAATGAATTGCGTTTAATATGATGTCCACCCAACCCAGCCCCTCTCGCTGTCTCTCTCTCTCTCTCTCTCTCTGTCTTTCTCTTGTTGCCAATAGCATTAGTAATTTAGCCCCCAACCATTTCCAGGTCGCTTAGCTGCCAGCGCAACAAATTTGTCTATTTAAACTTTTTCTTCTCTCCTGCGATACTCTTCAATTAGAGTATTCTGAATGTTTGCTTTAATTTGAGACATTCATCAGGTAATTTAATTGTTTTTGCATAATTTTCTCTTAATTCTCTTAAATTAGAATTTCATGAATTTATAGTCTTTATATTTAGATGGTCTAGTTTATGGTAAGAAGTTGCTAAAAAATATATAAAATGTAAATTGTATTAATTTATCTTTATTTCTATGAATAAAGTTATGAAAAATAAATTTCCAATTTTAATTAAAAAAAAAATATTTTTTTATAAATAATTTTGTTAATTAACAGTAGTAATTTAAATTTGTTAAATATGTTTGGAGCATGTTTTGAAGGAATGAAATATGTAGTATTTAGAATAATTTAAGGTATATGATTTTTCAAAGAGTATCTATGCTTTGGTTTTCAATCAGTTTTCTGTTTCTCTTTTACTTGAAGCTGTCTGAATCGTTGCAATAAATACTCATTGCATCAAAGTACTTAATAAGCATCTGCTTGTTAATTGTTTTAAAGGGTATCCAAGCTTCGGTGCGTGGTGGCAGTCTATCTGCCGTTAATTATCAAGCTCATAGCTCAAAACAATATATACACAACATAGACTAAACACTTGATTTATGCCTCTATATATCTGTCAACAGCTGCCTTATTTAAAGGGTATCTATGCTTCGGTGCTTTAAATCACTTTTACTGCTTTGGAAGCCTATAAATCTCAGCACTAAAACTTTGCCGAACTCTCTGTCTCAATATCATTTGATCATGCCTTTGATTAATTTTTTATAGGGTATCTCAGCTTCGTGGTACGCTGTGTACGCCACATCTCAGTTGCGACGGACTCTGCATTTATTTTGTTTCCATTTTTTATTCTTTGTTATTTGCATGTCATTTATTTTGTTAATGTTCGTAAATAAACAACCGCAATAAGGCACTCTGCCGTAGGCGGGGCTGTTCGCGGAGGCAGTTCGTTCGATGGGCGTGGTCGTTGTAAAGGCGTCGCCCATTTAGCGACAAGTCGAAAGCAACAACAGCAGCAGCAGCAGCAACAGCAACAGCAACGGCAACGGCAACATCAATTTCAATTTTCACACTTGCCACGCCGTGGATAGCTGGATAGGGACAAGGGGCGTGGCAGACGCTACAGTGTGGGAGCTACGCATAGTAAATATTTTGCGCCAAAGCAGAAATATGGCAACAATTTATAAGTGATTCGTCATTGTTTATTGGCTTCATCGAAGCGCGAATGAGCCATGCCCAAGAATTATGGTTGACAATTTGGCCTAGCGCCCAGCTCCATCATAAATTATATGGCCAGGATACGATAACAAATCACAAAGGCATATCAGCGCCTTCCCATTGTTGTTCTTGCTGTTGCTTTGTCTTCATTAGGAAATTGGCCAGCGAGATTTCGTTTGTTTGGCCATTTGTTGAGGGGCGTTAAGAGCTTTAGTCAAGCAGGTAATATCTGCAGTCAGTTTAAAGGGGAAAAGTCGCATTGTATTTAAATACTTTTTATTTTTATTTATTTTCTTTAATTTGTTTAGCTTCAAGTGGAATTTTTCTGTTTACCTAATGATTTGAGAACAGCGAGAGGCAAGCGAAAAACAGTTTGAAATTGTATCCGTGTATAGCCTTGCGGCAAATCGACATTCCACGAATCAGTCAGAGACAACAGCGCTGCGAGCAACAAAGGATAAAGCAGCGCTACCAAGAAACGCAGTCGGAGTGTTCACAGAGAGCCAGAATATGCTAGAGAAAGTGTTTAGAGATATTCAAGCAAGTGTTTCAGCTGGGCTGC
Source organism: Drosophila hydei (assembly GCF_003285905.1). NCBI lineage: Eukaryota > Metazoa > Arthropoda > Insecta > Diptera > Drosophilidae > Drosophila > Drosophila hydei. Next base: position 6,450,449 of record NW_022045833.1, on the reverse strand, counting down.
TCTGTTAGGTAAGCATCGAAATTAGCTTGGCTTGAATTTGGTCTACTTTCAGCACACTTTTGAGCAGCTGCAAGATATGCATATATGTAAATACTAGACACAGCCTGAAAGTATGCCACACTTTTGAGCGACTTCATTTTGTGTGAGCAGCTCAAAAGTATGCTACGATTTTTAAGTAAACCCTGTCGAGCTAGCATCGAAACTAAATGGACAGTAAGTAATGCAATAAAACGGGCGCGGACGACTTGTGAATGCCCTGCAGTTAGTTTTTCGAAAAGTTCTTTCATATTTACAGCAGCTGCACGCGGCAACAGTTTGTTGCTTTGACTAAGTTTTGTGCTTAGTTTGGCATCATTTCCGTTTCCTTCCGTCCGCAAAACACGCTCTGCGCGCGCTTCGCACATGTTTCTGTTTCAGTTGGCAGCTGGACAAACTTTTCGCTATTCAAAACTGGCGCAGTCGAGTCCCGTGAGTGCCATGAATCCTGCATAGATTGATTCAATTCGAAAGGCGCTTTACAAACGTTTTACACAGCTCGCTGAGGCGCAGCACAGCAGGCGGCAGCTTGTGTGGGTCAGAGCCGAGCGACATAAGCCTTGCCTGCTAAGTCCTCGTTCTTTGTCTGCTTTAAGGCAGCTCGCTACCAAACGCTCTGCTCGCCCCATGCACTAAAAACTTTCTGCACAAAATGCAAATACGAAACTTAAATGAAATGCAGTTGCACATGCCACAAAATGTAAACTTTTTGATTATCAAGTTTTTTGGCCAAGGGTGTCTATGTGTGTTTGCTTATGTGTATGCCAAATAAATTTCATGCACAATATTAAGTGCAAATTGTTTTGGCACAATTGTTGTTGATATTCGTTCAGCTCTCTCTCTATTACGCTTGCTCTCTTATGCACCCTCTCTCTGCCTCCCTCTCTCTGGCATTGTAACTATTTAAGGCTCTTGTCTTTCACCATCTCTCTCTCTCTCTCTCTCTGTCTCGCTCTCATTCAGTATGTGTGTTTTGCGTCTTTTATATATTTTATGCACGCCACGGCGACGACAACAGCTTAGTGTCCCCGTCCGGGGCAGCCAGGCGACGCGCCTGTCTACTGAGGCAAGCATGCAATGCCAAACATCTACAACAACAACAACTACAATTGCAACAACAACAACAAACATCTACTAACAGCACAATTTTTGGCAGCCAAAGCGCTTTTCTATTAAAATTTTCATTAAATTGAAAGCAATTAGTATGAGACGACGCCGAGCTATGCGAGTCCTGACAACAGGACTCCAGTAACAGTATTGCCACGCCCCTCCCCCCATGCTGTCTAAGCAAAGTTGTTGTCGTTTTGTATTTTGATTATTGTCAAGAAAAACCCGAGGCAGCAACAGCAGCTGCAATTTGCGGACACATAAAGGAGCTGACGCCGGAGCTGAAACAGGAGCAGCTGTAGCTGTAGCTGTGAAGCAGACGAGGAGGCACTGCTGCTGCTGTTGCCATTCAATTTCCATGAGGCGCAAATTGCGTTCGCGATAATACAAAAGTCGTGACGCCCATCTAAGATCTTAGAGCACCGCAGGCAGCGGCAGCTAAAATTAATTTGCTGCCTGCCTGCAGCAGAAATATAAAATCGCTTCACCTTGATTTTCCACTTGCTTTTTGGTCATTTTAAGTGATGCTGCGGCTGCTATATATAGATATATATATATATTTGCGAGCCATTTTCATTGTTTATGGCCAGCACTTGGGCTGCTTAGATCACTCAACTAGAAATTGATAGCGGCTCATGGCGCATGGGGCAGCGGCGGCGGCGGCGCCATTACTTTTGATGGCCGCGATTTTTGTTGCCCAATTGTTACTGTTCTTGTTGTTGTTCTTGTTGTTTGGTTGGTATTTTATTTTTGGTATTTTTGGTATTTTTTTGTCTGACAGCTGCGCTGCTTATTAAGCAATTTCCGCTTGAGCTTTTTTACGTACACAGGTTGCTGTCAGTGCAGAAAAAAATTAAATAAAATAAAATAAATATAAAAAGGCATGTCGAGGAGGAGCTACTGCTGCTGCTGCTGCTGCTGGCTCTGCAGCCGCACATCAAATGTTATTTATTGATATTTGCCGCAGCGGCATTTTATGCGCACACAAAATGGAAATGTCCCTTGATTTAATGGCGATTGTTCTACACTGAGTGCGTCCATTACTTTGTATCAGATTTTAATTCTTAATGCACACACACACACAGACACAGACACACATACACTTGGTATGACAGCTCGGCCTTGTCAATATGTCAGTTGACTAGCTTTTAACGCTCTTTTTTGTGTGTGTGTAATGCAATTGAAAGTGAATTTTGTGTGGCACTCAAATATTTATATATGTATTCCTGAGTTTACTTACCTATTATACGACCGGAGTTTTACAGTTTAACACAATTTATTACTGGGCATAATTTTCACTTTCTTTTACTACACAGAAGTTGTTATATGACAGTTTAATTAGCTGACATTGGAGAGTTGTAGATCTGAAATGTGAAATAGGCACAAAGCTTTAGCTGTGAGTGGATGATATGTTGAGAGGATCAGAAGAAGATTCTTCTGAGCTGTGATGAAACAAAATGTGTGCTCTTGGAGTGTTCCTTAAGAAATAAAACGAAATTGGTTCAATTATGAAATTTGAACAAAAACTTTGACTTGTGTCTCTCTTATGAATCTCTTGAATCACTTCCTTCCGCTCTTGTTTTTATCCACTTTTTGGTGCGAGAGAGGAAAGGAGGAATGAAGAAGGAGTGAGAGGGAGATCACTTCTTATTTCTGCTTATTTTCTGTCTGTCTCTAGCGCGATAAAGAGCTGTAATAGGAGTGCAGAGAGAGAGGGATGAGTGATCTAGGGAGAGGAGAGATGAGAGAGAGTGCTAGAGGAGGGAGAGAGAAGAGAGAGAGTCGAGAGAGATGAGGAGTAACGATAGAGGCGATAGATAGAGGACTATGTGATTTCTCTCTCTCTCGATTCTCTATTTCTCTATCTTCTCTCTCTCTCTCTCTCTCTATGTCTCTATTTCTCTCTCTCTCTCTCTCTCTTTCTCTCTCTCTCTCTCTCTCTATGTCTCTATTTCTCTCTCTCTCTCTCTCTCTCTCTATGTCTCTATTTCTCTCTCTCTCTCTCTCTCTATGTCTCTCTTTCTCTCTCTCTCTCTCTCTATGTCTCTATTTCTCTCTCTCTCTCTCTTTCTCTCTCTCTCTATCTCTTTCTCTCTCTATCTCTTTCTCTCTATCTATCTCTCTCTCACTTATACTGTTTCTTTGTGTTTCCAAGCCTCTGTGTCTAACTCTCTCTGCCCTTTTCTCTCTGCATTTCTCTCACTACTTCCTGTCTCATTATATTTCTCTTCTTTCTTGTCTCTTTCGTTTTCTCCATTCTTCTCTCTCTCTTCTGTTTCTTTTTTCTCTGTCTCTTTCTATTATCTCTCCAGCTCTCCATCTCTCCAGCGCTCCATCTCTCCATTTCTCTTGCTTTCCTTCTGTCTGTCTCTATCTGTTTATCTTTCTTCATTACTCTCCTGCTCTTTTTCTTTGTCTCTGTCTCGCAATCTTTCTTAAGTCCTGTTTCCTCTTTCGATCTGTTAAGCCTTCTCCTTCTCGTTCTCTCGCTCTCTAGCCCTTTCTCTGCCTCGCTATGTCTTTCCCCCATCTCAATAGACACATCATTCATATAGAGTTTTCTTCACATTCACTTCACTTCCACTACACGCCTTCTCTCTCTCTCTCTCTCTCTCTCTTTTTTTTTTTACTTTCTTCCACACTTAAATTTATTATTTACAAATTGTCTATTTAACCAAATCTAATCAATGTCCTTTGGCCCAAAGGATGCCCGAACTAAACTGTTTACTCTCACCTGCTACAAAGACTTTTCCAATTCATTTCCTTTGCGAACTAAGCCCAAACTTAATTCCCCATTATTGCTTAGCCGTCTCAAATTATAAATGGATATTTATATAATCCGCCGTCGACCAACTTAGAATGCAGCCTTCGCTTGGCTTATTTGCTTGCATGACTTTGACAGCTAAAAAAAAATATTGAAAATGTGCCAAGACACGAAAATGTTTGCCAAATATTTTCAGCTTAAATTGAATTCCTGGCGGGAGCAGCGGCAGCAGCAACAGCAGCAGCTGCTGCAGATACAAGTATAAAGTCTAAAAATTGTTCAATAAAAGAAATAAAAAAAGAAAAAAAAAACAGAGAGAACTGCCCCCAGGCGCCAGAGCACAAAATAAAAGGAAAAGCAAAAGGAAAACTCTTTGTGGTTTCGCATTAAGCGCGCATTTCTCCTTTGCTTTGGGGAAACGCAGCTACGTGTTTTGTTTTGATTTGCGTAGAAGAAATGATTTGCGTTTGGCATTGATTATGCAGCAAGCAGCAGTGGCATGCCTAAACATGCCTCCTCTCTCCCACTCTCTCTCTCTCTATATATATTTCGATCTTGTGGCACGTGTGCGTATGTGGCTTTTGCGAGTTTTTAAAGTCAGCTTTAAGCGCTTGGCATCTAATTTACAGCTGGCCACAGCCACAGCCACAGCTACAGCCACAGCATAGCTGAGAGTGTGTGCCACATAGCTGTTGCAAGTACGCCACGGCACGGGCCCTGCCGCATGCCACACGCATTCCTTTGATCAATTTCCCAGCAAACCCAAAGGCAATTGTGTGTGCGTGTGTGGGTAGTTGGCACACACATATTTATATATATATATATATAAGTTTGTGTTTCTGAAATTTTTGGCACGCACACGCACCTTGCCACCGCTAGATGGCGTGTGTGTGCCTGCTCGCATGTCAACTGCCTTTTCAGAGTTCGTTTTTTTCTGCTGCTTTTCTTGCTTTGTGTTATTTTTATGATGCTTAATTTCTGTCACCAACTCCCGCACCGAGCGTCATTTGCATATTTGATAAACTTTGCCGCTCCGCGCGCCAGTTTACCTGCTGGCCCTAGGTGCCAGCCAGGCAGCATAAACAAATAAATTGTGCGTTTAGCGACGAGTGAAACGAAATTCAAAGTTTTGTTCCATCAAATGTTAACAAATATTTGTGCTGTGCCTGCGACTCTCTCATGATTGTTGTCATTATATTTATTGTTTTGATGTGCACACACACACAAACACACACACGTGCTGCTGTTTAACATTTGTCTAAGACTTCAACACACGAAACTTGACTTCAGTCTGCCCAAAAGTAGGCTGGCAATTATTTTTGCTTTTAGTTGCCAAAGTTTACTTTGGCCCCAGCACAAAAAAATAGCAGAAAAACAAAAATAAATAACTTAAGCACACACACACACAGACACACACACGTGCACACACGCACGCAGCAGGTGTCGCTGACAAGGCAACGACTTTGGATTGGACAAACTTTGAGGTTTTTCTGCCTTCGCTTTTTCTTCTGCTGCTTCTTCTTCTTTTTTCGCAAGCAAAAGGCCTTCGGATTTGCTAATGGCTTCGCCTGCAGCACACTTAATTTATCAACATCTTTTGCGGTTGACAGCAACAACAACTACAACAAATGCAGAAACAAGAACAAGCCTGAGTGGTTTCGTCGGGTGTGCTCGACTTGCAGCTACCTGGTAGCCAGTCGGTATGAGCTGACATGCTTTTCGCTTATATCTATGTAAAATATAACAAGCACACACACATACACACATATACCCACACACACACATTAACATTACAAGCTATGGCCCTACTTCTTCCTAGGGAAAAGCTTTATTGATTAACTTCGATGTTTGCTTCTATTAACTTAATGAAATTTCCGAGATTTCAATATATTCCAAATTAATTTTCAATCAAATTTATTATATATATATTCTTGATAACAGATATATAAATTACGCAACACAAATGTACCAAAATGCTTTAGCTGCCTTAATTTGGGGGAATAAAGTCCAGGAACTTAAATGGAGCGTGCCCAGAGCGTATGTCCTCAGTCCTTATAGCTTCTAAAACTTGTCTTTTATGTCATATGAAGTCTTCAGCTAAGCCATTCAAAGTCTCTAGCTCTTATGGCATTCGAGATCAATGCTCTTATAGATTGGGATACATAGAACGTAAGACAGACTGATAGCTATCAGTCTACAGTCAACCAAACAGACTGAGAGACGAATAGACCCAAGGCGAAGGCTGCCTAATAAAGTACATATCTATACCTTCAGCTGTGCCATAATATTGAAGCACCTGGTTCGGCCACGCCTACTGCAGCCTGTTACATAGATTTCAACAAAATCATTATGCTGTGCTTACTCATTCTCAACAACTGGAGAGCAGCTGTTGCCGCAGCTTTAATAGAATTCGCGTTTCACAATTTCGCCATTCGCCATTTGCCATTCGCTGCTTGCCCGTTTGGCGGGTTAAAGAGCGACAAACGCTTGCCACAAATTATGCGATTAATGCCAGGCAAATGGCAATAAGATACTTCCTGCCATGCAGAGAGCAACATGAGTGAGTGAGCTGCAGGGAGGAAGAGAGAGGGGGAGCAGGGCAAGGGGCAGCATCATCTCTATTACGCTGTCCGTTGGCATACATCAAGTGCAGAGAGAGAGATAGAGAGAGAGAGTGAATGTGAATTGAGCCTGTGCCTGTGCCTGGGCTGGCAAAACTTGAGTTTGACATTGGCATCAATTATGCTGCTCGCTGCTGGCAGTTGGTTGCTGCCTGGCCTTGGCAACGTCAGCGTTTTGTTGCCACTCAAAATGATGTTGGCAACAGCGACACTCGTGCCGAAGACGTGCTGCAATAAATTAAAGCGCTGCGGCCGTTAAAGTGCAAAACAAAAACTGAGAAGAAAAGAAAAAGCGAAGCGAAACAAAGTTGACATAAAGCGTCACAGACTCAGCTCAACGTTGGCTGGTCCTGCGAGTCCTGGTCGTAAAATATGTTAAATAAAATGCTTAAAATACAAGCGACCATTGCAGCCATTTACTTATTGAAATTTATTCATGACTTTCTGCTTGCATTTGGTCAAGAGAAGGCAGTTAATATTATAGTACCTGCTTCAAGTGCGACAAGGCATCAGCATCAGCATCCGCATCAAAGCTGAGTTGTGCAGAGAGAAGCAAAGCAAAGCAACAGTAAAACGAGAATCAATTATTATGTGCGATACAAGTGCACTAAGAAACAAAGTAGAGCGAGCAGCTACGGTGAGGAATAAAGCGCAAAGTGTGACCAAGTACAGAGAGAAGCATAACCTCATGATATGTTAAAAGATAAGTGATAAGAGAAGAAGCAAAGTATAAAGCTTACCAACAAGTCTAACAATATGCTGCGCAAGAAGCTAGCAGATAAGCTGATGAACAGAGCGTAGCTGATGAAGAGCAAGTTAATGGGAAGTCGCACAGTAAGCCCAGCTTAAAACGAGCGAGGAAACGAAGGCAAAGGCAGATAGAGCAACGGAGAGAGTAACTGAGAGTGAATATGGCAATGGAAGCTATAAAGTTCAGTAAAAAAATGTGCAGAAATAGTGAAGCACGCAGGGCACAGTGAAAGTAAATAAGATGTCTAAAGACTCAGGAAATGGAGAGAACCTAAGACAATATAAAAAATAAACAAAAAGTTTCAAGGGAGGCTTAGTCGGAGACAATGAGAGAAGCTGCAAAAGAAGCTACCAAAAAAATTAAATGAAATGGAGAAGGGACAAGCGCAGAGCGAAAGTAAGTCAGATGTCTAAGGACTAAGGGACTAAGGAGAAAACCTAAAACAATATGAAAAGACAACTAAACAATAAGTTCAAAGGAGGCTTGATCAAAGACAATGAGAGAAGCTAGAAAATTTTAACTTAAGAAGAAAATTAAATGAAATTGTGAAGGGAGAAGCGCAGTAAGTAGCTAAACAGGAACAGTTAAAAGAGAAACGAAGGAATAAACTTAACATAACTTCGTATGCTACAGAAATTTAAAAGAAGCAAAGAGAAAAACTTAACAGCAAGAAACTGAGAGAGAAGCTAAGTGTAAAGAAAGTAGAAAATCAATAGAAATCCAGCATTAATTGTAATGCGACAAGCGCACGGTCAGACTTACTATAAACTCCGATAAGATGAACGCCAAAAGAGAAACTTGAAAACCAAACTGAACAGAAAGTAGGAAAAGGCTTAACGCTAAGCCGCGAAGAAGCTAAAGGAGAAGTCGAGCGCGAAGTTATTCGAGAAACTAAACGTAACTAAGCAAAGCTCGCAGCTAAGCTGCAAGGCTTGGCAAACATAGCTGAAGTTCTTGTATTTGTTATTTACCTGCATGCACTTATCTAATGCTTCTCGCATTGCTAAGGATTAGAGGCACTTGCTGCTGCTGCACGGACTCTAATTGCTGTTAGCTACGTTTTTATATCGTCTTGTTGGGATTAACACAGTCTGCTGCTTCTCTAATTGTTTCTCGCTTCGTTTTAACTGAATTTCCCACACGCACACACTCTACCAATGTTGGACAGAGCGGGAGGGGGCGAGAGCTAAGTGGAAATTAATGAAGCAATCTCTGGCATAAACAATTTGCCATAAATATGTGCGTTCGTTCAGCTGCTTGTGCTGCTTGAGTTGGCTAGCCATAAAATTGCATTAGCGCCGTTTGGGGGCATCATAACAATAATGCAGAAGATTGCAAATACCGAAAACAAAATGCAGCGCAAATTGCAGCAAACACTGCACTACACTAAGCATAACACTGGGCAACAGAAACGGGGCCAAAGCGAAAGTTCAAAATGTCGACGAAACGAACAAACAAAATTTCATTTGCAGCGCATCGTAAATTGAATGCACATATGAGCGTATCTAAGTGTGTGTACGAGTGAGTGTGTGTGTGTGTGTGCGTGTAACACAAATGTTGGCATTTGTGTTTGTTTGTATGTGTGTCAATGCCGTCGACGTCGAGTGAGCGTGAAACAAATGCAAGCTATAAAATCTCAACAGCTACAAAGCGCATTGCCTGCGGGGACACTAGTAAGTAACAGGGGCGCCCGGGCGTAGGGGGCGTGGCAGCTTGGCATTGGCAGCGAGAGATTGCGAGTGCCGCTTATTATACCCTGCAGCCAGTCAGAAAGAAAAAAAACACAACAAAGAAAGGGTTAAAGCGCGGCCGAATTAATGTCTTTGCAACAGAGCTCAAAGGGAAACTGACTTTAAGCCTAGATCTTCTCTATATATATCTGACTGATCTTTAAAGAATCTTTAGGTGTAAGCTTTAGTTTAAGCATATAAACTCACCTACGTTGGCAAGCTTAGGATATCTGCTCGCTGTGCTTCGACGTCTGCTGCTTTCTCTAGTTATTTGTATTTGTAGCATAAGCAGCGTAGCAATGGCTGCCCATGGCAAATGGCGCAAATACAGTTACACACACACACACGGGCACACACAAGCGCTGTTAAGTTGTGCAAGCAATTTGATGGTGCAGGACGGAAATAGTTCCCAAAGCAAAGGCGCCTGAAAGATTTTAAATGAGAAATTAGCACTAGTTGCAGTTGGGAAAAGATGCAAAGGAATAAATATATTAAAATAAATTTTATGGCATAAAAGTTTCAATGAGTTAACGAATGGAAATGCGAATAATAATAATAATTAAAATGAAAAGTGTTTAACCTAAGAATAATAAAATGGGGAAATATGTTATCATGCAAAATATTATAATGCTTATTTGAATAATAATAATAATAATAATAATAATAATAATAATAATAATAATAATAATAATAATAATAATAATAATAAGAAAAAAAATATAATTTAGTGGCTCAATAAGAGTTGCTAGGAATAAGCATGGCTACTGATTATATAGGCAAGTAGCATAAGCTTTTACTTGTAGCCCCATCCCAGCATTATAATGATAAAAATGGTAAAAATATATAACAATTAGACACATATTTATTATGTTAATAATAACATGCATTTTCTTCTCCTTTGGATCAGTGTTTCGAACTGCTTTTGCTATTGCTCTTGAGCTAACTCTTGTGCTAGCTCTTGGGCTATGACTTGAAGTATATCTCTTGGGCTAACTCTTGCGCTATGACTTGAGTTAGCTCTTGCTATTACTTTCCATTCGGGCTTTTTCCTGGTTTAATAACCTAGGGGAAGCGCTTCTCTGTGCTCTGACTCTCTTGGTCTACCTACGTCTTGAGCTACCTTTTGCGTAACCACGGTCTATTGGACTACCTCGCATCTTGTATTCTGCATTAAGCTCTCTGAGTTCTCATTCATTAGTCTTTGTTGTCATTGCTCCAACGTTCAGCGTCCACTTCCTTCACCTCAATATCCTTTCACCGACTTTTTTCCCTTTTCATTTTCTTTACTTTGTCTTTACACATTTAGTTCCTCATGGCCTCTACTCTGACACCACTTACAGTTACTGCCAGGTCAGCCCTTTCTTCTATACCTTGTATTAGAAGCAAGTGTGCTTTGCTTTATCTATTCTGGCAGCTGTATTCCTCCTTTTGCCTCTTGTTCTGTAGGTACTTTCGATAGTAACCAAGTTTTTCCTTGCTTTCCTTGCTTGCTAGCCATTGCTCTAGTTCGAAGATCATTTTCAGTGCACATCTGCCGTAGCTCTCAGTTAACCATTTAGCCCCACCAGAATGCTGAGGTAGTCGTTGGGCATCATTGATACTAATTACAATGATAATAATAAATACTCGAAATTGTTGCTTTTTGTATTTAAAGATTTAATGTTTGCTTCGTTGCTCAAGAAGCAGTTCATCATGTCAGACGCCAGCTTACGTTCTGCTAAAGCAGCTAGATTAATGTGGTAAGCCAAGCTGCTGGGCGTGGCTAACAAACTTAGACACTATCTATGGCGAGTATACAGCATATATATTATAAATTATTATTATCAAAATGAAACGCAAATAGCTGAGCACAGACACAAGCCAAATACCCTTTCGCATAAAGTATCTAGAACATAATGCCTTAACCCGAATCTTAGCTGCATTTCAAGTAGTCACAGGAACTGTGCCTAGTTGCTTTTAATTGCTTCTGTCAGCCACAAGCTATCAGCAGATAATTTCGGGGCAACTCTGAGGCAAAGTGCCAGACAATTCATTTACATTCAGTTGCTAACAGTTAATAAATAAGTGTATTTGAAATAAGTTTCGCTTCTAGGTTCTAGCGGCAATCCTAAATTATCCTTGTTGTTGTCCTTAGTTGCTTATCTTGACGTCTCATGTCAGGCGAAGGGAGCCGCCACAACAGCCATGCGAACAACAATGGCAGCAACATTACGCTAGGCGCTTTGGGGCCTCTGTTTGTTAACTGGTGCTCGGAACGAAATGGATTGGAATAGAGCGGAATGGAAACTTTGCCTGTGGTCGTCCTGGCAACCCCCAGGACCTGAGCAGCAATCGTGTAATCACTTGTCAGCCAGCTAAGCTCTGACCAGCTACAATCCTCTACTCCCCACGCACACAGACACAAACTGTGCTTATTTGTAAACACTCGTCAGCTATTGCTTTGTGGCAAAGCACGCACACACACACGTGTGTGTCGTCCTTTGGCTCAAGTGCTTCAGCTTTTTATTTTTGGGACAGCTGACAGTTTTCTGCAAATATTTTGAATCACAAGTTGCGCAATTTATTGGGCGTTGATAAATTTTGTTTGCTTCTTCTGTTTGTGCTGCTTCTAGTTCCTCGTCAAGCTGCCTTTTGCAAATTTATATGAAAACTTATTTGCCTGCCAGGATCAAAGTCGCAAAATAAATTAACTTGAAATGTTGCAAGCGATAAGCGGCGGTTGCTTCGTGGCAACTTACGTGACGCTTATCGAGCCCAACAGCTGCGGCAGCTTAAATGCGTGTCGCAATTGCCATCCATTTGCCGCTGCTGTTGTTGCTTGTTGTTTATCGTTTGTGTGTTGTGTTGGGGTGTTGTGTGTGGCATGTCCTTCGCGTGCTCTAGTTGCGCACACACACACAAGTTGGCCCAAAGCGCAGCCTGCAATTGAGTTATTGCATGCCGTTGGCCTGTCTGCAATTAGCGACGCGCTCATTAATTGAAGTGACTATCAGAGCAACTACAACGCACACACACAAACACACACACAAACACACACAAACACACACACACACACACACACACACACACAGACACACATACACTTGCCATAGCTAATTAATATTTAAATCAATGCGGGTTCGCGTTCTCCATGCACGACAATTGGCTTTAAAATGGCTAGAAAAGGCTTAAAAAGCGCAGCGTTAAAAAAGGGATAAAAAGTGCGATAAGAGAAAGCACTCGACTAAGAAATATCCTGCTCTAGTTGCTCCTCATAGACTTGGCAGCCTTTTCGTATGAGAATCAATAATTGCTAAGCTCTCCTGCTCTCTCTCTCTCTATATATATAACTGCCTCTCAATCACACTCCACACAGTCTCCCCACTTATAGGGCATCTCCCTGCCTGGCAAACGCATTTTTAATTGAAATAGTAACTGGAAGCTTTGGCCATATGCAAACTATTGCTAAGCCATTAAGCCGAGTAGCCAAGTCGAAACTGAAGCTAAAACTGTTCGCCCTTAAAGTTTCTAATCGATATTTCACTTAGTCGAAGTAACTAAAAATGCTGTAAGTATTTCCAACAGCTATGAGATGCGCCTTGAGTGTAAAAAACAAATGTTAAGCTTTTCAAGTTGTTTATGGATGACGTCTTACACAGGCCAACAGCATTGAGTAGCCAAGTTACCATTGTTAAGCTGCTGATTACGAAATTCTTATAATGAGAATGGGGCAATTATATCAGGTTTACAACATATGCTAACCTAAAAGGTATCCTCTGTAAGAAGGGATTTGTCGTAAGAGAAACATACTTAAGAGGAAAAGAAAGGGTAGGATTAAGGATCGAGAGAGGGAAGCGAACAACTCGAAGAGAAATTACGATTTTTTTAAAATTTAAAAAGGCTTCTATAAAGGATTTATGCAGGTACTAGATTTTCTTTTACTTAAGGCATGAAAGAACTGTGTATGAGTAACTCAATTCCTTAACAAGAAGTAATTCTAAACGAATTACTTTGTGATTTAACAACCGAATTCAGTGGCCCAAAATATAGAGATTCTCTTGTGCTGATTATGAAGCTAATGCGTAGAATAATTTTATCAGAATAAGCTTTTAAAATATTGGATGTTACAGGAATGTTAGTCCCATTCAGCAAAACAAAAAACGTTAGATTCTCTTTCCAACTTACTAAATCTAACTAAATTCCCTTGATATTTACTATACCATATGAATATGATATATGAATGTAGCAACTATTTCCTTTTATTACTAAGTGTAACCATATAATAAAGTTTAGAGAAACAGCAAATGAGAATTTTAAATGAAATATGTCAGATAGAAAATCTTAAGCACATTTCCCCTTTATATGCAATAAAGGCAAATAACATATACAAAGCTCAGCTCATTTTTTCAATTAATTCCATTTCCAGGAGCTCTAATTAAACTTAAGTCCGCTACAAAGTGTCGCCACATCAAATTTATCAAAGAAACTCTTTGATCCAAACACACAAAGTATTAAATCTAAACAGAAATTCGCTTTATATACATACGATATTAAACCACGTAATTATGTTCAGTTGATTTTTGCCATTTGCCTCGAATTTCAATAGCTCAAAGGGTTCTAAACAAAGTGTGACCAGGTCAAACAAAGGGAGAGGTCAGACACGGCTGCAATTGGCGATTAGTGCATGTAAATTGATACGATTAAGGACGAATGCAATTATTGCGGCTCGATTAATTAGAGTGGATTAATAGTGTTAAATTGCAGGTCAGCCTGACTCTGACTCTGACTCGGACTCGGCCTCTGGAAATTGTAAGCCGATTTCCGTTCGCATTTGTTTGACCATTAATTAGGGCGTGCTGCGGGCATACGATTAGGGCGGGGTCCAATTTCAACATGGCCAGCTGCGTAATAAGCGCAAATATTTGCACATCATCATAAACATAATGATTCCTTTTTTTTGGTCTTTGTTCTCTGTAAAGCGGCGCAGGAAAAGGTTTAAATATTTATGAAATTATGCCAAAGTTTCAACAAGTCATAAATCTCTGTTGATGTTTGACTTTTTATGCAAAATTTATTTCATTTGCATAAAAATGGCTGACAAAATATTTTGACAGGCGTGGCCAGCCGAGAGGAGATCGAGCAAAAGGAAAACAAAAGGCAAAAAAAAAATATATATTTATAATAACAAAAAAGATACAGGAAATTCAAACAATAAACGTTAACAGTAAAGCGTGCTACACCTGCTCGCACACCTGGTTACCCCCAGCCAACGGCAACCAACAGGAAAAAAGTTTCGGGCCCTGTCATAAACATGGCATGGAATTTGCCCAGAAAACTTTACCACGTAATCAATCACGCTTCATTTATTGACACGCACAAAGGATGATGGGCCGCAGGACAACAGTACACACACACACACACACACACCTAGACAGACAGTCTTTGGTCAGAAATTGTTTGGGAAAAGTTTTGCATGCGCATAAATCCGACACAGACACGACTGTTAGCTCTGACAGCTCATTTGCGGTGCGCCCACTAGTGCCACCGTCTTCTTATCGCTCACCTGCTGAGCCGGCTCAGTGGCAGCGCCGAAAAGTGCGAAGGATTTATGACAAGAAATTTATGAGCGCGCCAGGCGTTGGCCAGCACTCATACGCCATGTGAGCCAACTGCCTAGACGACGCGCGCGAATGAGCTTGACAAATATTTACGAGCCACAAGCACCGCACCTTATCACACACACATACACACACAGCCAGTCCTGTGTCCTGTGAAATTAATAGAGAAAAAACTTTTGGCAATTTGATAATAAATAGAGCATAAAACCCATTTGCCATGCCCGGCTAATTTGTGGCTGGTGTCAGCTAACCAAAAGTCCTCAAGGTTTCGAAGGTTTTTATGATGTGCTGCTCAGCTTAGTTCAGCTCAGCTCAACTCAACTCAACTCAGTTGATCGGTTTAAGGCTATTTCAGCTCGCTCTCACTCTCTGCTTGTCAGCTGCATAAATTCTTTCATTTTTCTAAAAGTGAAATTACAAAGTGAAAAAACGGGCCAAAGGACTGTCACAGTGTCAGCCAGGATGTCAGCATTGTGTTGCAACAAAGGACATGCAATTAATTGCATACGCAATGCCCATGGAACGCTATCAAAATGAGTTGCCACGCCCCCGCCAGGCAGCAGCAATGTGGACAGCAGTCAGAGTTTTTAGCCATAGTTCGCTGTCAATTGCAGCAGGAATTGTTGTTTAAACGGATTATGGTATGGAAGTATTGTCGCTTCAGGTGACACACAGACACACGCACACACACACACACACGCATACGCATACAGCAACTGTCATGCCTGACAGTTGACAGTTGAGAGCTGCTGCTGCATGCGTTAGCTGCCTTTTTGGCCTCTGCTGCCATTGGAGAATTCGATTAATTTTTGATGAATCAATGTCAACTACTGCTGCAAATCTGTGAACTGTCAGCGCGCCAAGCGCTGCCAAGAGAGTTGTGCCTCGCTCGTTGGCCAAACAAAAGCCACTGTCGCCGGCAGCTGACATTGATGCGAGGCAGTGGCTGTAGCCGTGGCTGTGGCTGTTGTGAAACCCTTTATTTTGGGCATACATTGGCAACACGTAATTTCACACACGCACACACACGCGCCTACACATATCAATGACATTTGTTAATGCAGGGACAAAAAGGTGTGCCCTGAAATATGACATAACACGACGACAACACCGCCAGCAGCAGCAGCAGCACCAGCACCAGCTACAGGCATCTCTGGCTATACGTGACTGATGACATTCTTTGCCCGAGTTTCCCTCGACTTTGCCTTTGCTGCGTTACTTTCTTTTACGCATCAAATGATGGAAATGTTGTAGACGTCGTGCGCAAGCGACCAAAAAAGCATCTTCGATATTTTTCAATCAAATTTCCGTAAATGTCACGTATACGCAACGTTGCTTGCTGTACTTATTAATAATGCCCATGAGCTGTCAACCCGCCCTGAACTCCACTCGCGCCAAACTACGCGCTACGTAAGCGGCAAAAGATGAAGCCAACAGACAGCCAAATGTTGGCTTTACTACACTCAGCGAAAAAAGGGGTGTGTGTCTGTGTGTGTGTGAGGCATGGGCTGCTTGCTCTTATCATCTAGATCTATCATAATCCTTTTCTAAGCAGCGACACATCGGCGTTAGGCATGCTTATGTCATGTTCACTTTAAATCTAAAATGGGTTTCGAATTAATCGAGGACAGGTCGGACTGATTTTAGGTAGATGTTGCTTGGCTGAAAGAGTTGGTAGCAGTTTGGCTTAGGCTGTGCAACAACTTCCGGGTTTGGCTGACAAGTCCTTCGCATTTGCTGACACATTTTTTAATGACAAATTTTCGTGTGCCATACCCAATGGTTGAAGCTGGAATTCAGCTTGAATCTTAAAGATTCTGTCAGCAGTATTAAGGCGTCTGGCGATTTGGATGCTTTTCGCTTAACTGTTCATGTTTCAAATTTAGTTTATAGTAAGAGGAGACGAACTTATATATAAAATATATTATAAAAATATATAAAAAATATATCTATATATCTATATTTATAGGCATTAAAAATTATTTGTTTATCATTCCACATTTAGTGCTCAGTCGCTTTACAATTTTTATGAACTCAGCTGCATATATATTTTCTATATATATTTTTACACATTTTATCTATAGTTTAATATCAATATTAATATTATATATCTCCAATAATATTAATATTTAGATATCTCTATATATTCATTCATTTCTGCACTATACAAAAGCTCTTCTAAAACTCATCAATTTCTCAGCCTTTCAAATTTTAGAAACCTTATATTTTTATGTCGTTTGTTCGCTTACTTTTGCCTTTTTCACTCATATATAAATTCTATATATCTTTCGCTCATAATCCACATATTTCTCATATAGCAAACTTTTCTCATATATTTTACTTTTCATCAACTTTCTTGTATAAATCTTGACGAATTTCGCATATCCTTTTGCCTCGTTGAATAAGATTTTTTCTATAAATATTTCTTGGCCTTTCTCTGAGTGCAATAAGTTTTTAGCAAGCACGCACAGGTCCTAAGGACATACATACTTACATGTGTGTATGTGTGTGTGTGTGGCAGCAACCTCTCTCGCATGCTGTGCGCACATTAAACTCGATTCTTCGCCTGTCATTCTGCCATCGCCTGCTTTGCCACATTTATGCCCATTAACGGAATTTTGCGTACCGAACACAAATTTTTGGCATCTTTTGGCGTTTGGCGCTTTGGCGCTTTGACAACGAGTCGACGCTAAATTTTTGATGAACTCAAAAATTGTCGATGACATTGAATCGTGTGAATTTCATGAACCCCGTATAGTTGCCAGTGGGCGTGTCGTTTCGTATACACAATGAAAATTAGGGGACAAGCTTGTCGCAGTTACGCAACAGCCGAGGCTAAATATTTAACAGCTACAAGGGCAAAAAAATTTCATTAGTAAAATATTTTTGCTGCTGCCAGACATAATTTATGCACAAGTAAAAGCCATTATAAATATATGAATATATATATATATATATGTGTGTAGAGCTTAACGTGGCTGCATAATTTAAGCAGCTTATTCGGGCAACAAATACACGTATATAGAAATGGTGCAAAATATCTGGCAAATTAGTCTATATTTTATGTGCGCTCTTTTATTATGCATGCGAGCCCCAGAAAGTATGCAGCATATTTCAATTGCTGCTGTAGGGGCATTAAAACCAGCCCCAAATAAATTGCAACAAACCGAGCTAGATAGATAAATAAGGCTTTGGCCAAGAGCAAAAAAGGTGCCACAAAGCAGCAGCAGCTACGGCAGCGGAAGAGAGAACAGAAAACAAAATAACTGCCAGCTCCTTCAGCTTGCCGACACGTCAACACCTTTGTCATTTATTTATAGTTGTGGGCGTGTCACTTTCGCACTCAGACTTCTCAGACTGGTATGGGGTTGATAGTAACTGTGGTGTGTGTTTATTATGCTGGCTCGTAAATAACAACTGCGTAGACACATGCCACTTTATGTCAATTATTTTGACAGCTAACAAGCAGAAAAATGCAGCCAAAGCCAGGTCGAAGTTATCACAACGCTTTTCTCTATTATGCAAACTTGTCCCAGGGGGCCATAGCCGGAAGAAAGCTAAAAACTTTTGGCTTGCCAATTAATTGGAATTTCATAAGGTCAAATTTTGTATCCAATTTATAATATATTTATAATTTATTATATTTGTGCCCGCAAATATTACGTATACGCAGCTTTGGCTACATTCATTTATAGAAATATAGAAAATGCCTATGCAAATGTTGCTTTCCAGAAGATTTTTGAGCAGAAACATATCTTTTAAGGCCTTTAAATTGCGCTCATTAATATGGCTTTAAAACACGCTCGATTGAGCTGAATTAATGTTGACCACAAGCCAAAAGCCCAAAAGTGGTTTTTAACCAAAGTAACTGCCGTATAACTCACATGCCTTTAAAAAAAAATAAGTGGACGGAGGCTGGAGCTGTGGGCTGTAACGAAATTATGTTCAGGCAGGCTGCTAGCTGCTAGCTGCTAGCTGGCCACGGCCAGAGGCCATATCAAAAGGCGATTTAATGAAATTACAGTCAATATTAATCACTGTCAAGGCTAATTGAGTATGAAAACAAGCAGAAGATTGCACCAATACGTTGGCTAAGAGATGGGTGTGTGTCTGTGTGTGTGTGTGTGTGTATGTGACTGCAATCTGGCTGCTGCTGCTGCTCGTTCTCTTTCTACTGCAATTTGCTACCCTGCTTCACCAGCTGCTGCTCTTGGCACTGGCACGAATCTACCATATGCTTCTGTTTCGCTTCCTGCTCCTGCTACTCTGCCTCCTGATCTGCCTCCTGATCTGCCTCCTGATCTGCTTCCTCCCTAGCCTCCTGCTCTGCTTACTCCTCTTTCTGCTCCTCCTTCTCCTCTGCCTCCTGCTTTGACTCCTCCTCTGCCTCCTATGTCTCCTCCTACTTCTGTGCCTCCTACTCCTGTGCCTCCTTCTCCTCTATCTCTTACTTCTCCGCCCTCTCCATCGCCTTTCCTGCTACTGCTTCCTACTCCTCCTCTACCTTCTCTCCCTGCTATTGCTGCGCCCCGTCTCATGCTTCAACCTTTTCCCTCGCCCAACTACTGCACCTACTCATTCCGCTGCTGTTTCTCCTGCTGCCCCCAGCCACCTCCTGCAGCTCCCACCTACTGCCGTTGCTGCTGCTGCTGAATCAGTGTCATCGTTCATTAGGCGCGGCTGATAACAAAAACGCCACTTGACAGCTTAAAAGGGTTTGTTTGCCTGTGTCACAGCCGCCACTTGGTAACAGCCCGCTTCGCCCACACCAACGTTCACACGTATGTCAGAGCGACTTATGTGTTACGGCATCGCCGCTGATGAATTGATGCACAAGTGTCTTATCTAACGGACTGCCATGAATTATGCAGCCCAACCGGAAATATGCCCCTCGCGCCCTGCCCTTGCCCTTGTCATCTCCTGTTGCTGTGTGACACGCGCATAATTTGTATTATTTTTGATAGCCAACGACTGTTGCTCGTGCGCTCGGTTCGGTTCAGGCTCATTTGTTATGTTCCACAGCTGGCATTGAATTACAATTGTGAGCATTGCTTCATTCCCAGCGAAACTAAAGGCAGCGGGCACAGCGCACAACGCACAACGCACAACGCACATCTCGCATCGTTTGTCAATCGTAAATTTGTGCGCTGACAAGGACAAATGGCATTTGAAGTCGATTTTATTTGCCGCCGCTTGTGGCAAATGAAGTGGAACCAGCCAGTGCGAAAAAAACAGTGAAATTATTACCCAAGTCAAGTTCTGTTCAGAACTATGTAGCACATTTTAATGCTTAATGTAATCAAAGCTGATGGCTGACTGAGAAAAGGGAAGGGAGCTATGGAAAAAGCTAGATTGCTGCCACATGCAAAATGAAATTAAGTGCAACTGACAGGGGCAGACGAGTGCAGCCGTCTGTCGTCCGTCAATCAGCTGGGCGAACACGTGAGCTGAACGTGGCCAGAACATTAACTTATTGAATTTTAGCCAATTTAGCTACAGCACTTAGCTGATCAGAGCGAGAGAGAGTGGCAGAGCTGACCAAATTGGCCTGAAGCTATGGATATATGTTGCACGCTGCACGCTGCACACTGCAGGCAGCTGGCACATCAAGTGGCGCCGACATTTGTTGCGCTCCAATTTAATGTGGCAGCTCAACTGACCCCATCTCCAGCTCCAGCTCTCTCTCACTCTCTGTCTGTTGTAGCACAAGTAAATCAAGCCGTGGCCACCTGTCAAGTGCATGTAGATAAATTTTTCAGCTAATGGTGCCGAGCGCTTTGGCTAGCCGCAATAGCTAAACTACCAGCTAGCTAAGACATGGCTGCCCTGAGTCCAGACCAGCTTCATGTGGCACGAACTGTGGCACTGATTGGGATTGGCTCAAGAGGGACAGCGAGAGTGAGAGCGAGAGCGAGAGGGGCGCAGCTCATGCAGCCGGCAGCTGTTTAAACTGTTACAAAAATACTGTGAGCCTGACAGCAAGCAGCCCTTGCCAACTGCTCCTAGACCACCCCCACCCCATGCTCCTTAGCCACTCGTCCAGTTAACTTAATTGAAAATCACAAAAATTGGTCATTCCGGCACAATGAGCAAAAGCAAGTTGGCAGCCGGCAACGATAAATGTTACCGAAGTGCATGGCAAAAGCAGCTAAAACAAAACACATTCCTACACGTAGAGCTACAGTGAACTACTGCTAGATACTCTGTAAATAATATTATGTGATATATTAACTTATATAAATATTTAATACTTTTGTTTTCTATAATAATTAAAATTGAATTCACTTTTCACTCTGCATCCTCTGCTTAAGCATGCCTGCAACACAAAGACAACGTAGTTAGTGAACACTGTAGTAGTGAACACTATATAGATGAAAGCTTAGTTTGTGTTGTGTAGAAAGTTGTATGCCTTATTTGAGCCTAGTTTCACAGTACTACAACGCATATACCCCTTCTGTAGTATATACCTCTTGTTAAATAAAAAATTTCCATATTTTTGGATTTTAATTTGTAGTTGACTTATGGCAGCTGTGCAGTAGAAACTCTGCCACAAAAGTTTATAATAATTCAACAAATCTTTAGGCTGCCAAAAACAGCCTCTGCAGATATGCATACACCCTTTGTGCTGATATACCCTCTACAACTTTAATAGACTATGTTTTTATACTACATGCCTGCAGGGTATACAAAATAAAAACTTTAGCACTGAGAGCTGCTATTGATTGGCCTGACATATACTCCACCAACTAGGACACAACTAGAAGCACAATTGAGTTAAGCTTATTTTTACTTTATACTAAGACAGCAGGCAGCTAGGCAGTTAGAGTTGCTATAGATCGGCCAGACATATACACTATTCCTTACCATGCTCTCTGAGCAGACTCTTGTATGACAACAAAACTCAGAGAACTCAATTTAGATCAACCTCGCATATGCCCTACCAAATGGCACAACTTTTTTCTATGACAACAGGGTATTCAACACAAAAACTGAGCAAAATTCTCAAAAGCTTTGCAGCTGTTATTGATTAGCTTAACATATAGCACAGAGTGGGACAGCTGCTGCCTGTTACAAGCCTTCAGCACAACTTAATTGCTCGCTTCCTTCTGCTATGCTATTTGTTTCATTTTTACAGGGTATTAGCTGGCAAAAAACACACTTGCGAATGCAATTTGTGACGAGAATACGCAACTTAAAACCAATTCGCATAGTCGCGATGTAAAATATGCTAAAAGTAAAGTTGAGCTACACACACACACACACACACACACACACGCAAAAAATGCTGTTGCTTTGTTTTTTTTTCCATTGCTGTCGAAATGTTTAGACACAACAAGAAAAAAAACTGAAACTTTTTTGAGCTCAGGCCAGAGAAGTGGCTACAATTGCAAAGGCAGCGGAACGAGGCAGCAGCACTTCAAAGTGAAATGAGAGAGACAGAATGAGAGTGAGAGAGAGAGTGAGCTGGAGCTAGAGCTAGAGCTAGAGTGCCACACATTAATTCACTTAATGGTTGTAAAGTAAAGTTAAGTAAATATGCTCTAAAATAAATAAAAATTAAAGCAAGAGAACAACACACACACACACACCCACACACACACATAGAAAATCAATGTTGAGCATACGCCGAGCGGTGCTCCGCTTTGGCCCTAGCCACATGCAGCCAAGTGTTCATAATGCCATTACAAACAATTTTCAAAGCAAAAGCGAGACGAGAGAGAAGAAAAAAAAAGGCGAGCATAAAATGTGAACTTAACTACGCGCTGATTACATAACTATAAATAGCTTATACATAAACACACACACACACACACAGAGTGAGAGAGGGAGAGCGTGTGGGCGTGGCTGGCTGCCTGTTTTTTGTGTTTAATTTTTAGCCTGGCATTTCAATAGCTCACATAGCTGTTTAGCAAAAGGTATGCAGTGAAAGGAAGAGAGGGAGAGCCAGAGGCAGAGGGAGATAGGTAGCGTGTCCTAGCTTGTCCTTAAAGTTCAGCCAGTCACGTAAAATTTATAACCCAGTTGAGTTTTTCGAAAACTGCCCAAAAATATTGTGAAATTTATGTGGGCGAAAAATGAAAAACATAAACTTGTCAGTCACACGTAGAGCACATAAATTAGCCAAGACCCAGCCGGTGGTCAAAGCTTGTCATTTAGCCAGAGCTCTCTCCGCCCTCTCCCTCTCCCACTCTCTCTAGCGCTGTCTCTGTCAAGTAATCCGAGCTCATAAAGTTCAATAAACCTGAGAGCGGCTTAGGCTTTCGGGTCTTTGGCCCTTGCAATAATTTGAAGCTGTCTAAAAATTCATGCAGGAAGCGCACTAATTTATGGCCAGTGTTAGTCTTGGCTGACCTTTAACATGTGGACTGTGAATTGTGGGCGATATAAATAAAATGTGTGTGTGTGTGTGTGGGCGTGGCTTGTCGCAATTCAAATTAAATTGAGCGTGCGGCTGATATGAAATGGTCAAGCAGCAGAGTTGCTCCTTTTTTCCTCGAGCATATTCAAAAGTGCGTTCGGGCGTGCAAATTAGAAGCTGAACCCACACACACACACACACACACACACACACACACACACACACACACACACACCCACACAGTTGGTTCCCCTCGTTGCGTTATTTTGAATAAATTAAATTTGTCTGCAGGCTGGAACATAATAAGCACTTGCACAGCATTTGTACGGCCTGTGTGGTTCGTCCTTTTCGGTGGTGCACGCTCCAATAATTTCATGACAATGACACCACAGCTAATTAGGCGTTTTAAATGTCAAGCCAGATAACGAAGAAGACAAAAAAAAGCCAAGCCTTGGGTACGACATATGCTGTAACCCAAAAACAAATAAAAAATAAAGAAACAAGTCAGAATATTGAAGTCGAGCATAACTGACTGCTCGAATGCTCGTTCAAGCAGCTAGAAAAATCAGAATCTGATATTATCTCAGTTATATCTGTAGAGAGTGTTAATATTGATTCAAGTGCAAAACTTTTTCAGTCAAGAACTGAAATTATGGAAAATTTAGTCAGATTCTGTTCTGGCCCGCTTCTGAAAGACGTTTATATATAGTTTTAGTTCTAGCTATAGCAGAGTTCGATAGATTTGCATCTATCAAATTGTTGCTTCAACTATTTTTTTCTATTTGGCCACAATGTGCATATTTATATAAATTTAGATGAATTTATAGAGCAGCCTAAGTTATTTGTCAAGTTTATCAGTTCAAGACGAAAAGGTGTTAGGGAAATAGTTATATATAGATATAGATTGGCATATTTATAATATTTAAAATAATATATGATATATTATATAATATATATTTATATAAAAACTCGTTATCTTTATCCAAGGCCAACTTCTAAGAATATATATATCGTTTTTGAGTCACTCGCGCTGCATGAAAATTTTGTACTTTTACTTTGGCGCCCAACAACGAACTCCCGACTAGAAATTGTCATTCTGGAAGAGCCTTTGGTGAGCCTTTCATCACAATTAAAATTTCTAGTCGTTTCTCTTCCTTCGCAGACATTCATATAGGCCCTATCCGGCTCTCACTCAGCAAGAGGCGGCACTACGTTCTTTGAGTCAGAATTAAAGAATACAAGACGGGAAGGAGAAGCGGATAGCTAAGATAAAAACTAACTCAAATAATAATTTTCATAAAAATTCTATACAAGTTCGCAGCGTCAATCATGATCTATGAAACTGAGTAAACATTCTCTGCTTTTAATATATTCAATTTCAAGTCTCTACCTTGAATAGCGTCACACTAAACAGCATTGATGTTATCACAGACTTGCCACGCCTCTTATAGGCGTATACAAAACATCTGCAAGCCTTATTATATAAAGTTGCCATTTCCATACAAACAGACAGACATAAAAGCTAATATACTCGCTGCTCACTTCATTGAGCGCGTATCAAATGAGCGGAGAGAAGCTGCAAGCACAATATGGTCCAAAACAGCTCAATATGGTCAAAAAAGGAACCAAACACAAAAGCTGGCCATTAATTATGCATATGTATGTGTGTTAACATATGGACAGAGACACACACACACACGCAGATAAGGAGAGGTATGAGTAGAGAGCAAGACTCTGCTCATATGTGTGTAGAGTAAATCGATGCGCTGGACATTTAATGCGCTTAATTAAATAAACAAATGGCAGCGAGTTTTTGGCCAAAAGTCGCATTAAAAGTTCATGGCAGAGGCAGCTAAGACGCGTGTAAAGCCAGCTAATTAGATCTCGGGACATGCATGTAAACAGCAGAGACTTCCGTCCCTGCCAGAACAAACAAGTCGCATTTTATTAATGAAGTTGAAGTGCGCGCAAGCCGCTGCCTAATCGAATATTTAATTATTTTAATACAATCGCAAATGAGCTTGAAGATGGCCCCAGCAAAAAAGGGAAAACAAACAGCATGAATTGGCAGAAAGAAAAATGGGAAAAGGGAAAATGGGAAAGGTCATGCCAAGTCAAAGGCTGAGCCCCAGAAATGACCTCAAATACAAGATTGAGAACAAGAACTAAATTTCTTAAGTGTTTTCATGTGCCAAGTCAGTTGCCCACTTATATAGGCATAGGCAGCAGCAGCAGCAGCAGGAGAGGCAGCCGTAACCCTTTCGTCCTTTTGCTTTATTACACTCGAATCATTTTCAAGAGTCAACTGGGCAACGAACGACTGAAAGGGGTTGCTAAAACAATTTGGAAAATTTATTTTCATTAATTTTAATTCGTTGCAAAAGTTTGGCTTACAAACTGAGAGTGAGAGAGAGAGAGAGAGCGCGGGGCTGGGCAGGCCTGGTCCAAATAATTACTTTTTCAGATTTTGGCCGAACTCGTCCCTTTTTAATTATTTGCTAAAGGCTCTGTCGCTAACTTTGCTAGCAGCGTTCGCCTAGCCAGGCGAGCATAATTAATTTATTTCCATTTCTTTTTATATATACATATATTTTATATTTACTTTATTCTTGCCTAGAACATTTGCCAATAATTAATTGAAACACTCGCCGTTGAAGTGCGACGCTCATATTTAATTAAAGGCGCGTACGCTGCGCATTTCGCTGAGCAAATGAAAAGGATTAACAGACATTTAGCTGGCATTGATGACAAAGCTAAAAACAGCTTGCGGATGATGGGCCAAAGGGTTTGCGCTCATCATGAAGATGAAGGCTTCATTTAGACGCTCGCTGACTTTGTCAGCATTGATTGCACTTGAGGGCCCCCAGCGACCAAACAGGATTCTGCTTCTGGTTCTGCTTCTGCTTGTGATTCCGATTCAGATTCTGATTCCGATTCAGATTCATATTCTGTTTCACATTCAGATTTTTAGTCCGTTATGTCAATAGCATGCGATCTGCAGCTGAAGCTTGCTGCTGCTGACTCAGCAGGCGGCAATCAGCGAGCTGCTTCTGCATCTCAGTCCTAAGCTTAGTTCAATGTCAATTCATGTGTATGCTTGTGTGTATATGTGTGTGTGTGTGTGTTTCATCTGTTTGTTTTGCATGCAAAGGCACTGGCACAGCCACAACCACTGGCGCACAGCAGCAGACACAACACACAAACAACAAGCAAACGGGGCACTTTTCTGATACCCTTTTGAAGCCAAGCAAAAAGTTTATTGAACTGACATAAATGCTCAACTGGCTGTATACCCTATGAAGACAACGATTCGAGGGCATACATCATTTGGAAATTGTTTTGCCAGAAGAAAATTTAAAAAAGAATCCATTTATTATTATTTTTTTATTTATGCACTCATCGCCTTATCCATTTATTCATATGCCCGTTTATCCATATCTACATATATGCATATATCTGTCTTACCACTTATCGATCGATCGATTTATGCTTCTTTCAGTATATCTGTCTATTCACCTATCCATTCAACTCTCTCTCGATCGATCCATCCATCCTTCTATTCATCCATCCATGGATTCATCTAGCGATCTATGCTTCTATCAATCTGTCTATTTATCCAACTCTCCATTTATCCATATATCCATCGATCAATATTTCCTTCAATACATCTGTCCATCTATTCTTCTATGCAATATTTATTTATTCATCTATTCATTTATCCATCAACCTATCACAATATGTCTCCACTTCTATATTTCCATTTATTTTATATATACAATTTTATCTCAATCTATTTTGCTATCCATCACGCTCTCTTCTTTTCGCGTCACTCAGATAAAACTAGAGTATTTCTTAGTCATTTACATGTGACAACTTCTTGAATCCCTTGAACTGTGACTAAACTCAACATTGTCCATGTCCAAGTTAGTTGCATACATCTGAGTTATACTATAGCATACTAATTTGCTGCCCCCTTCTGTCTCTCTATTGCAGCTCAACAGTGAGGGCAATAATCAGCAGCAGCGTGTGTCTGTGTTTATATGGTAAGTTGAACATATATCTATATATATATATATATGCCAAATATAGTCGCTTATCTGGCTCGATTAGCATTGAAGGTGTGGCCAAGTAGAAATGGCGCTGAATAGCGCTAAATCATGATTGACAATGGCAGATAGCTGTTAATTGTATCTGTTGGCGGTTTTAGTAGGACAAATCGCTTGCCACATTGCGCATACGCCAGGTGGTGCGCGCGTGCTCCACGCTCATTTGCAGCGTCTCTCTGTCAATGTGTGTGTGTGAGTTTGCGTGTGTTTGTCTGTCATTAGCTCTGGCATTTAGCAATTAATTGCAATACCTTTGGTTAATGAACTAGTTGAGCCAACAGCAGCAGACTAAGCGCGTTGTCAGGTCACGACTTGGCCACGGCCTCACGATAAAAAACAATAACACAAGCAGCAACGGAGAAAAAAAGGACAATTTGCAAAAGTGACGTCAAAACAATTACGTGCAGAATAACGCTTGATAATAAAATGAAGTGAGGCTTTACCTCTCGCTCTCTCCCCCCCTCTCTATCCCTCTCTCTCTCTGCTACGTTGCTGCTGCGGCGTCGGCGTTAGTTTGCCTCAACTGCTGAAACGTGCTCAAGTGTTGACTTTTATAAATTGTGCAGTCGTTTTTCTTGGCCTCTGACCTGGCTGGCTGCACAAACACCTGCCCGAATGTGTTGCTGCTCAACTTGGTCAGCAATTAATTACACACACAATGACTGACAGTCTCGCAGTCTGTCCATTTGGCAGTCCATCAGCTTTAAAGGCGCACAACATTTAATCGGCTTGGCCAAGTCGGTGTGGCCTGATCTCTCAATAAGCCCCGTTATCCGTGCCACAGATTTATATTTGTGTGCCACGCTTCACTGGCCACGAATGACACCCAAGTGTAGCGGGCCGTCGTTATTCGTCGGCTTCGCTGGCTTTTTAGTTTATCTCGAGCGTTTAAATAATTTCAGGCTTTTCCTTTTGCTCCGTTTCTCTTCTTCGTCTGTTTTTTTTTTTTTTTTGACGCCCTACGCTTTTGCGGTTTTGTGCAGCCTTTGCCGCAATTAATGCCAACAGATTAATTATACGCATCGCTGCATAATTTGTTGTCTGCTTTTAAATTTATTTTTATTTCTATTTTTATTTTTATGTACTTCCCCCACTCTTCACGCAAAACGTGAGGCAATGCAGCGAGCCACACAACAAAACATTTTAGACGGCGGGGTTTGAGAAGGAGAGAGAGCGAGTGCACAGTGGGCAGATACCCTGGCACCAAATGAAGTTAATGTTTAGATGATTATGAGTAAACATGTAGTCTAATATCGATAGTTATCGATTATTACCTTAATTAACCAAATCTCACAGAGACAATCGTTGAAAACGAGAAGAGCTCACATAGCAATTTACATGTATTCATACTTATCGATATATCGCCATTTATCGAAAATGAACTCGTCTTTTAAGGACATATTTATATAGCTATATTTATATAGCTGATCTCGCATAATTTGCAATTACGAATATTCTACTAATTCCGAATTATATGTTCTAATTTGCTTAGAAAGCAATATTTATCGATACCACTATCGATATAAATATATGTCTATAGTTGCAGCTGCTAAATAGTGCATTTGATTAGCGGTGGCTTAAATTATTGCAACGCAGAGCTCAAATAAAAAACCAGATTGAAATCAACTAACTGACCTCATCTATCGACATTTATCGATACATCCTTATTTATTAAAATTATGTAGATACCAAACTATAGCTAGATAATAATCAAACGAATCAAAGAATAGGATATAAAAACTGTGAATTCGATATATATCGATTATTATTACCAATCATCGGAAAATACCTTTACTCAAGTGCTTTCTCTTAAGGTTTATATAAAAAATGTATTCGAAATTGAATACTTCAAGCGACTATATGCATTCACTTCCACTTGTTACT
Source organism: Drosophila hydei (assembly GCF_003285905.1). Taxonomy (NCBI): domain Eukaryota; kingdom Metazoa; phylum Arthropoda; class Insecta; order Diptera; family Drosophilidae; genus Drosophila; species Drosophila hydei. The sequence goes on along the minus strand of NW_022045833.1, from coordinate 6,421,494 downwards.
TGATATGTCAATCGATAAATATACATATATAGATATGGGACGAAGACCTAGGTCATAGTTGTGGCAATACTTTTAAATCTAAAAGAAACCAAAAAATATACCATTTATGACATTGCCAATCAAAGTAACAAGATTTTGTATTTATCGACTTTGTGTCATTAAATTTTCGATGATTTATTGCATTTACATTCGATATACCTCTGCTCGGACACTTTTTGATGGCCACAGGGTATTGAAAGCAGCACAGAAAAAAAAAATAAAAATAAAAAAGGGACAATATCGCCTGGCTCTAATGAGTGGACATTAGCTTGAGTTTGGCATTAAGCAAAAGGCGGTCATAGGACCCCAATTTGTCGGGATAATCAAGCTGCCAACAGTCTCTATACAGTTTTATTATTATTATTTTTGCCTTTCTCTTTTTGTCGCTCTGCTTGCTTGAATAACAAATTTAATAAGTTTTGTTTGCGAAGGTGGCGGGCGAGGCGAGCATATTTTAAGTAAGTGCAATTTGGTATTGATAGCCAGGCTGATAAAGCAATTGGTTGAGGTCTCAGCAGTGGCAGGCGGCAGCTGTCGCTGACCTATTATTTATATGACTTTGTTTAGTTTTGGGTATCAACTTTTTTGGCTGTTGCTCAGCTCAGTTCAGTTCAGTTGAGTTCAGTTCGGTTCAGGCGCCATAAATCTTGCAGTGCTGCTTGTATTAATGTGTCAACGGCAGGCAAAGGCCACCAAAACCAGTAAAACCAAACCAAACCAAACAAAAAATGAAGGCGACTTCAATCAAGTGCAGAGGCGGAAGCAGTGTCAGAGGTTGGAGCACTTCATACAAGTCGCATATGTTGTCGAGGCGTTCGCCCTGAAGGTGTTAGGCATTAAGAGCTGGGGTTGAGATTACCAATGACATTCATGTTGATTTATGTTTGTGTGCGTGGCGCACGTTGCGTATGATTTATGCATGTATTTATGAAAACAAATAAATATGTGCCCAGTGTGTGCAAGCTGTGTCATTAGAGCGCACAGCCAGAACCCATTAATTGCATATTAAAATGTATTAAGGATACATTATAAGGACACTAACTGACATCACAGACAGACGATAGCCCACAAAAATGCCATAAACAGTTTCCTCTATTACAGCCAGCGAGAAAAGCAGAAAAAACAACAAGAACAACAAGCAGACATTGTGTGCAGCTGTCGACGGGCTGCTGCTTAGCCCTGGCGACAATTTGTGCCCAAGAGTATTTGCTTAGCCATATTAAGCAATAAAAGAGCATTGTAAAAACCATAAAACGAAAGTACAAAACTGTTAGAGACAAAGAGAGAGAGAGAGAGAGAGAGAGAGGGATAGGAGGTGAGAGAGAGCACTCAAAGCTCTGCTAAACAGAACGTATGAGCTGAGGTAGGAGCGAGCTGAAACTGAAGCAGAAACTGAAGCAGAGGTTGAGGTGGCAAGACTATGGCTGAGGCAAGCAATGGTGGTTGAGGCAAAGGCTAGAGCAGAGGCTTGGCCTGAGGGAGTGGCTGATGCTCGGGGAGGAGCGGATGCTGAAGCATAAAACTGAGGCTGAGGCTAAGGCAGCGCGACAGAGGCAGGAAGTGAGTTCGAAGCTAGCGCTGAAGCTGCGGCAGCAGCTTGAGAGTGCGGTAAAGACTACACAACAGCAGCACGCTAGAAGCTGCGTCACACTGTGGCAAGGTCTTGTGACTATGGCGTATTAAGTATTATAAAAGGTAATTTGCAAATATCATATAAAAGTCAGACGGCCTGGTACAATTGCTACATGCCAACTGCCTCACACGCACACGCACACACACGCACACTCACAGAAATTCAAGGAGTAAGGGGCAAGGGGTGTGGCAATCATTTGGCAACAAAAACAAACAAAATAAAGCAGGAATTTTCGTGTAACTGCTGTTAGCAACCGCAGCAAGTCGAGTCGAGTCGCGTAGCGTCAAGCTGTTGCCACGCCTACACCTAAAGAGGAGGGCACGGGCACACACACACACATTCAATTGCATATGCCAAGCAACATTGTTAATTGTGCCTGAATTAAAAAGATTTAACAGCAAAAGCGGCTGCTTAAGCTTGCCGACTGGCTTCTATGCGGAGAGTTGCCTTTTGCTCGCTCCGCTGCGTTCTCATCTGCTTGTAGCTAATTAAAGCAGTTGCTCCTTTGTTTGCCACACTTTTTGATGAGCAGCTTAAGATCTCTCTACCTAGTTGCCTCACTCTCTCTCACTCTCCCTCCCTCTCTCCTCTCTCTACCATCTACGCTTGCCTCTTGTCTGCAGGTAATTAACATTTTTATGTACTTTTTTTTTGCCATGGCGCCCGGACTGCCACATAATTAAAACGTTGATTTATGCAATGGATAATAAATTCAACAATGCCACGCCCTAGCACTGCCAGCGCCTCCTGCAAGGTCACACTTGCTGGCGCGGCACTTGGCTGTTGTATTTATTTTATCGCCATTTCGATAACGATGCTTAAAAGCATTTTTAATAAACCAATTTCTTGTGCTTTCACACACACACAGACAAACACACACTCACACCTTTAACACTGATTAAATTTGTGCGGCAGGAAAATAAAAATAATGTACATCGGATAAGCAGCGACGACTTAATGTCCTTGCTGAAATATGTCACTCTATGTCTGCCTCTCTGTCCTCAGCGGCCTCTCTTAAGATAAAAACATAACAAATGTGCTTTAATTTATTTATTTGCTGTTTGCATTTTTTCCCTTTGTAAATTATAGCGGCAACTCGGAAAACATTAACATACAGATTATTTTATATATATTTTATTTTCTTTTTGTAATTTACACAAATTTTATACTAATGAATCTGTAGCTTTAACAACTCTAGACTATATGAAACTGATCAATTAGTTATATAAAAATATATAAACCGTGTAGAATATCTTAGTTGTGAGCATAGTTGATTACTAAGCTTAATTTTTTGTCAATTTAAATATTTAACTCAGCACTACTATTTTTATGAACAAGCGATTTTCCATGCAAAATAATTCTGACTGAAAGCAACGCGATTTTCTTGCCATTCTATTTTAAGCAGGAAGCTCACATCGTTTTATTTATTAAACATTTTAATTGATTTAATTTTCGTGTAGTGCAGCACTACTATTTTTATGAACGAAGCTGCACATTGTCACGCTGCTATTGCCGCATCAAATAGTCCTCTCTATAGAACAGTTGCAAAGTAATTCAATTGCAAAAATTGCTGATTCCCCATTACAAACACATTTTTTTCGCTTTGCCACGCCCCCAAGAGGCGTATATAATCACATTTCTTGACAATCTATTGAACTGCTCCACAGTAGCTTACATGACAAATGTTGAGTTTCTAGCCGTACTGGCGCCATAAATCTTCAAATGTTGTTTGTATTAATGTGTCAACGACAGGAAAACGCTTCGAAACTAGTGAAAGCAAACAAAAAAGGCGACTTCAATCAAGTGCAGAGGCGGAAGCAGAGTCAGAGATCTCATACAAGTTACATATGTTAAGGCGACTATAGATTTTGGCAAGTCTCAGCCCAGCTCAAAGCATTTAGCTTCAATAAAATTAAGCAAATTTGCTATTTACCATGCCCCAATTGGGCGAATACGAGGCATCTTAACATTACATAAGGTAAGCATATAGAGGCGCAATTAACCCATCTTTGAAGTGTCTAGATTCCATAGCAAGCAAATGCTTAAAACTCATATAGTCACAGAGACAAATAGACAGCATGGCAGTCGTTGATGAACGAGTTAATTGATTCCATTTGTATTTTCTTGATATCTTCTTATTAGAACTATTCATACCTTAAATCAAATTCATGCATAGCCAAAGCTCTAGCCCAAGTAAACATGCCTCAAACGTAGAGCATTTTGCGATGCAATCAAAGCTTCTCTGCAGTCATTACAAATGCAATTACTAACGGCAAACGCAATGCACTTTGTCAGCTTTGACATGCCCAAACATAATACCCAAACACACACACACACACACACACACCTATAAACTCATCTGTGTGTGTGTGTTAAATGTCACAAATTTGTTTCTCCTTTTGCTGCGCTGCATTGAAGCATATCGTTTATTGATTGAGTTCACTTGAAGCAGCTCCATTAATTTTTTAAGCACTTCAAACACTCTTTTTTTGGATTTTTTGGCATATGCATTTTTGATTTATGGCCGCAGAGCTGTGACACTGACGTCAATCAATTTTCGAGTTGTTTTCTTTTATTTTATAATGATGTTGGCGCGGCTTGGGTTGCGCAGCCAATCAAACTTTTCCAATAAAGTCTTTAGCCTAAAGACAGCGGATAAATCAGGCAATCAACGTTGGCGCCAAGCAAAAGGGCTAGCAGAAAACATAATTTATGGCAAGTGCTTTAAACTTGCCAGCAACACAAGCGGCAGGGGCAGCGACAGTGGACCCAAAAGGCTGTTAATATGCGGCTGGGCCCCGAAAATCAAAGTCAAAATGCGAGTAGAAAAGTTGCCGGCAAAAGTGCGAAAATGTAACTTTGCGCGATTATACCGTTGAGACCGCCGACCACACTGCGTATACGTAACGTAACGTAGACGTAACGAATACGTACACGTAATAATGACACAGACACAACCAGCAGCTGGCCCCCGCCATAGTTTTGATGCGCAGCGCTTTTTCCGGCCAGGCCAACGAGCAGCTTGTTAATAAAAAAAGAACACGAAAGAGAAAAGGCCAGTCAGGCAAATGAAAAATACTTTTTTTTGTGGCTGGGGCAAATTGACTTAATCTAAAATAAAAGTTTAGTGCGTTCGCCCGAGCACATAGCGAGCAAGGAGCAAGCAAAGTTCACAAACGATATTTTTATAGCTGCGCGTGTGTGTGGGTGTGTGTGTGTCTATGCTTTGGTTCGTTTACCTCACACACACACACGCACGCTTACACATTTGTGTGATAGGGCACATGGGCGGGCATGTTAATTTCCCAGGAAACGCACGATAAAGTTGAATGCTTTTTCGAAAAACTATTTGACTTTGAGCAAAGGGTAGACGAGGACGCCTTACAAATACCAACTCAAAGACTCGTTACATTTATCACAATTTGAGCGACTGTGTATGTGTGTGTGCATTTACCTAGCATATATGCAAAGGCATCGAAATTGGAATTGGAATTGGTGCTAAGGCGCACTGCACATGCGCCCGAATTAAATCAAATAAAAAAGTTTTAATAAGGAAATAAATTTTGTGCAAAATGCTGAAAAGGCAACAAGATTTACGATGCACAAAAAGATAAATTTACCCACACACACACAGACACTCGCACACATGCAGAGCTGTAACACATATGCTAAACGGGCATTAGAAGCAGAGAGAATTTGAACTGCAAATGAAATGGCAATTCGTTTATTGCCTCCAAACAGTATTTATGGCAAGCAAATAACTATATCTGTTTAAATGGCTTAAGTGTATCCGTATGCCTGTCTCTGTGTGTGTATCTGCATAATGTAACGCAATTACATTGCCAATGCTCATAAAAGTGAGCCACAAGCTTCAAAATCAATTGCGCTCGTTAAGCATTTGCCAATAAAAATAAAGAAATAAAAATATATAAAACAAAATCACAAATCAAACTAAATACCAAATGAGCAAAGGAAAAAGACTATATATACATATATTTATATATATACATATATATATATAAATATATATATATATATATATATATATATATAGAGAAAGCTAAAACATATTTAATTTCCGCTGTATAAACACAACTGACTTGTGATTATATCCGTTTAGGATAGTTGCGCTCAGTTTTTCTTTTTGGCATATTATGCTATCTCATGCTGCGTAAAGAATGCTCATAACATGTGCACAATATACACATATACACACGCATATATAGACACATATGTGCACACATATGCACACATATATATACACATATATACATATATACATATGTTTTTATATATACATCTATCTAGTTGAGCTGCTGCCAATTTCTGAGTCTCATGTCTCATGCTTCAAATTTCTATGCCCTTTCAACCCTTGAAAAAGTGTAATTTAGGGTATATAGGTTTTCTGCAAATGTATGTAACAGACAGCTGAAGGCTTGGCAGATTCCATTAAGTATATTTATGCTTGATCAAAACGATCAGCTGAGTCGATCTAGCCGTGTTCCACAAGGGCAGCTGCTGCGTAAGTGAAGTGTTTATGGATGTGTGTGTGTGTGTGTGTGTGTGTGTGTGTGTATGTATGGATAGTGCATAAACAAAGCTCAAAGTAATTGAAACAGCAGTTTCAAGTTTCCCGGTATCTGCGAGTCTGACTACGCCACACTTACTTCTAGTTTGTAATTTATATTGTTTTGTGTAGCTGGCGCATTCACACAGTCAAGCACTTATACATTCAATGATTCGTTCATTAATTCATACTTTCATTCATCTATTCACTTATTCACGTTCACTCATTCATTTATACACAAAAGTCATTTGTTATTTTGTATTTAAAGTTGAAGCTGCAGCTGTCTGAGTGGCTTTGAGAGGTCTGTATTGAGCATGGATTTTCGGCTAATATTTGGTATATAATAGCTGAATATATGTATATATCACATGCTTTATATATACTATGTGCTGCTCTTCACTTTCGCCCGGCTGTTTGTTTAGAGACGCTTTTCTTTTTGGGTCGCTGTGGCCTCATAATTAATTAAAATATATTGCCAAGGTCAGCGGGGCGTATGCGTAACTTGTGCTTGAGCCAGTCGCTGGGTCTGTGGGTCCCCGGGGCAACTTTAATGCTGGGATACTTGAAGTTTATCATGATTTGCTTGACGCTTCGAAATGACTTCTTCAGAACGACGGATTTCAGCGTCGCCCGCTGTCCTTCTCGCTGGCGGCTTTATCTGTGTCCCTTTCGTGCTTTAACTCTTTTTTTTCCTTTGGTTTTTTTATGGACAGCTAAGCCGTACTCCCTGCTCTCTGTGTGTGACAAGTGCCAGGCCTGACTTTTGACTATAGTTAACTGCGAGGACACTTGAGCCGCGGCACTGGCAATTTTCATGCGCTGCTCCCGAGCGTTTTGTCAGCTTTATAATTAAAGCAAAAGTTAATTTTTTTTCATTTGGCTTTATTTTCGTCTGTGTCGCAGTGTTGGCCCCTTGTTTTGCATGCGCTCTAGCCAGAAAACTCATTATTTTTTAAATGAAACTCTTGCTTTGTGCCCGCTATGCCACGCCACGACACGCTTGGCCCTGCCACTGCCACGGTTCCCGCGAACGCGCCCGCGCCTGTGTGTGTCTCTCTGCCATTGTGCTTCATGATGATCCCAGTCGCAATTAACTCAAGAAAATAATGTTGCGGCAATGACGAGCACAAATGTAATATTTTTTGGGGCCACCCCACAAGCCTCCCCGCCCCACACTCTACACTCCTCACTCCACGCTCCACTCATTCAATATGAAGCATGTTGCATTTGTAATAAGCATGTAAATGAAAATGAAAATGAAGTTGGAAGTTGCGAGTGGAATTGGAAGTGGAAGTAGTTTCACTTTTTTTTCCTTTTTTTCGCCCGTGCTTGAAATGGGAATTGAAAATTGAGTTCTACTGCTGCTCATTTGTATGCCAATTGCATTCGTTGCTAATGTCAGCTGCTTGGGTAACTGGGCCAAATGCATGCCAAATGCATGCCAAATGCAGCGCCAGCCAAAGCTAAGTTTTATTTGAATGCAATAATTATAAATTTTACAAAATGCAATAGAAAGCATAAGAGAGAGAGAGACAGAGAGAGAGAGAGGGAAGGAGAGGGCAGGGCAGGCAGAGAGATGCTTTAAGCACGCATTGACAGCGCATTCCAATGTGCAGTAAAAGCAATTTGAAAGTTTGCGAACGAGAGAAGCTGCTGCTGCTGAAATCCTTGAGCTGAATAGCAGCGCGCAGGTGAGGGTAATTGAAATGTATGTGTGAGGGCATGCGGGCTAGCTAACAGCGACAGCAGCAGCAGCAGTTTAATGAACTTTAACATGAAAGCAGCACACCCACACACACTCCCCCTGCCTGCCCTATGCTGGCATCTTTGCCCTTGTCTCATAAATGCTTGCATGCTTGTAAGAATTGCTTAGCTGGGATTTGCTTAATTTTAGCACCACATCTTCAGACATGCCAAGGCAACGCGCTCTCGCTCTCTGCTGCCAGCTGCCTGCTTATAGCTGCTTATGGCTATCAGGGGAATTGCGTCACACGCGTCGTATACGCAACGATTTAATTTTCTACTCTTCACTTCGCATGTTTTTCGTTTTTTTACGCCTGCTCCAGTGGCACTGCGGCCACTTGTCAGTCAATCAATAAAATGCAAATATTTGTCAGTTGGTTTTCGCATTGTTTTGCGCATTTGGCACATATGTGAGGGGGGAGGGGGTTGTTAGGTGGGGGTCGTAGGCTTTTCTATTACTGAAGAGCAGCCGCTGTCGTTGCCTCTTTGGAACTTCAAAGTTCTGCATAAACACTTCACAAAATTCAATGACAACTCCAATAAACTGGCACTTAAATGCCAGGGCGCAACAGCTGTGACACGCCCACACACTCGCCCACACACATGCAGCTGCCGGCAGCTGTGCTGAATGCCTCGTGTGGCAGTTGTGTTTGATGTGTGCGCCACAAATTGCTTTGATGGTCACCAGCGTTGACTTTGTGAAAGCCATTTTATGTTGCCCCAGCTCTTCAGAATGTGTTTAATCTCGAAGAAACCTTACGCACAGCTCACGCTCATTGCTCTGCCAACAAATTAAGCCCGACTAAGGCTCATGTCAAAGTCATGAAATGAAATAAATATTAATGCAAAGCAACGCAAGCAAATTGTGATTCAAATGACTTTTTATGCAGCAAAGAGCGCGAAAGACTTGCATGTAAAGAGGAATATGAGCTGAGGCTTACAAAGAATCTCGTTAGAGAAAGAACTATAAAAATAATATAATATAAATAATATAAAGTATAAAAATAAATATAAAAAAATAATTAATAAAAATGGGCATATATTTAAAATATCAAAATATTATAATTAATATTATAAATATTAGTGGAAAGCCGTCTATTAGTGGAAGGTTATTCGAATTCTCTTGACTTGCTGATAGTAAATTTAAAACATTAGAATATCTATTAAACTCTCTTTATAGCTCTATGCAGATCTTGTACTAAAAACATTTAGCTGTCTTCTACTTAGCGGGAATTAGTTGCATTTAGAGAATAGTTATTTTCTCTGACTGTAGCTCAAGTTCTTGCTTGCGCAGCCTGTCTTTTCCTTTGTCCTCTTTCTCATTCTATTTTTGTCTCCTGCCCTACTCTCTCTCTTTTTCTCTATCTTCCTCATGCGCTCTCTCTCCAGCCTTTACTTATGCCTTTACTACGACAAAGCGTCTTTTAACAGTCGAAACCTTTTTGTTTAGTCACCTGTTATTACATTCAAATTGAGCATCTTAAAAAGCTACGCAAAATAATTGATTAGTTACAAAATTCTCGCATTAGAAATGAGCCTCATATTCTCCTTTTCTCTTAAGGAATAAACATTATCAACATTGATTCTGTTAGCTAACTAAGCTGTTGCTTAAGTAAATGTCTTTGTATAAAATATATTTATTTATAAGAAGCTTAACTGCCACTGGGACTAAGCCATAGGCCAAGTTAGTCCAGGTTTGCCATCCTTGACTTACGCTCTTCTCTTCTTTGCCCTAAGCCAAATCATTTTTAAGGAAAAATATAGTTTTATTAGCTTCTTTTTGTGGCAAAGTAAATTGTAAATCTAAGCTCAAATCTCATTTAAGCGTCCATTTAACTGTTTCATTTTCAATATTTATTTCATATTATTCAAGCCAAGCGCCTCAAGCCTTTTGCTGTCTCAATTAGTTAGCTACTCAATAAGCTTCATCCAAGCATAGTTTACAGACCTTAATGCTAGCTCACATGCCAAAGTACGTCGCATTCTTGGCTACTTTAACAGCCTGCCACGCCCACAAATATGCTCCAGGCTTACACACAGCAAGGCATAGATAAAGCCCATCATAAAATGCACAAATTTGTGTCGCTTGGGGAGCACTTTACATGCGCTGCCCGAAATCCGATTCCAAATCGAATTCAACTCAAGCTTCGTATATATATATATACATGTATATATATATATATATACATGTATATATCTATGTCATATATACACACATTTGTGTGTCCCTCAATATTAGTTCAATAGACCGCAATACAATGTTCGTTGCTGTTGCCATTGTGCCGACTCCTCATTGGTTTCGTGCTCAAATCCTTTGAGGTCAGCCCAAATGCTGGCCAAAACTTTTGTACACACACACAACACACACACACTTCGATTTCTATTATATGAAAAGGGCAGCACACACTTCAACTTCAACTCCAATTCCAACTGCTACAGCTTCAGCTGTAGTTCGGCCGCAGTGCATATGGAGGGCAGAGTTTATGGAGCTGCCACTGATTTGGCTAGCCATCTCGAAACTCTTTTGGGCCAATTCGCAGCACACAAAAATGTATAAAAATCGTTAGCTGCAGCGCGCCACAGAAATCGCCTTAGAGAAAATATTGATGCCGCAGGACTCAAAAACAAGCAAGCGAAAAAAAAAAGAAATTCTCAAAAAAAAAAGGGAACAAAGTCTCGCAGCGATGTTTTACTGCAGTTTTTTGTTTGGAGTTTTATGTGGCACATCCACGGGCCTGTTTTGCACTTGTGTCTGTGTCTGTGTGTGTAAGGCAACAGCAACGGCAATAACCGACTACAACAATAACAATAGCCTCGGGGCATATTTCAGAGTGCGCGCTGTAAAAATCATTTTATGAGTTTGCATAAAATTTTGTGGTTTTCACGCCCATGTTTATTGCAAGCGGCCGCATATGTTGCCCATTGCCCATTGTTGGCAAGCGCCGCGTCTATTGATTTTATTTTTTTTCTATGTGTTCTGCTTTTTTGAAGAGCTAAGCTAAAACCGAAAAGCCCAAAAACCGAAACCACAGCCAAAGTCTAAGCAAACGAATCGACCCAGCACCAGCACATGCTCTCTCTCTCTCTCTCCCTCACTCGAGAGCCAATTTTTAAACAACCAATTTCGGTGTTTTTATTCTGTTCCCGCTGCAGTTTTTTGCGGTTTTCTGTTGCGATATCCTCAAAGAGGGTTTAACGCTTGGGGCTTGAACCTTAGAGAGCTCAGCAGTAGTATTGCCTTAAGGTATAAACCTTACTCTTGATCGCCATAAGAAACTAAGTACTTTATTTATTTTTTATGCCCCAAAGCAATTGACGCTTGGTGGGGTGAGTGGGAGAAGATAGAGAATAAATCGAACCAAAGATGTTAAACCGATAGAAAGCATATGGAAAATGGATGTGGCAAGAATCTAGAGAATTGTTCATAAAAGAAATGTTGCAGCTTTGTTCGAATTTGCAAAAGTTATGTAAGATCTTGGAGAAAATTAAATCCAGAAGTAAGAGCTGAAACTTTAAGAGATTTTGATCATATATTGAAACTGATCTTAACAGAATTACTTTTGTTGTTCCTAATACTAATACTAATGTGACTTCTAAGAGCAGTAATCCGTTGAATTATTTATGTTAATGACAAATCTAAATAAAGTTAATAAACCTTTAAAGATAAAGATGCAAATTTAGATTGAAGATTAATGCAGCTTTGACAGTTATAAAAATCTCAACTGAGCTTTTTATATATCATATAACGAACTCCTTCCCGCGCTCTCTCGACTCGCACAACTTTCATCCTCAAATTAAATAAAATTTTACACTCAAGATTAAATCAGCTGCGGCTTATTGGACACGCGCTGAGCTTTGAGCGCTGACAAAATAGTTAAGAGCCAAATCGTTTCGGATTTGTTTTGCTCTCTGCATTTCACTTTCATTTCCATTTAATTTTCGTTATTTTCTTTTTATTTTTTTTTTGCCAAAAAGCCAGGCATTTGTGGCATTTATTGATTTTGGCCACAAAGCCAAATGGCCTGCGGCTCATTAAATGATTTGCTCATGTCAAATGGCCATCAAATTTAATTTGCCAGCGGCAAAGGCAAAGGCAAAGGCTAAGGCCAAGGCGAGGCGTGCAATTAAATGTCCCAAAAGAAGCGGCTCAACACCTGCACGCAACAAGGTGTAGAGACACGCCCATCTGGCCAGCTTCCCCCACTGCCGCCTTCGCCACCTTCGCTGCTGCTGCTAGCCAATTTCCGTTCATTCTAATGACAGCTAAAATTTTAATAAGCATGCATTAGCCCCAATGCCAAAGCCAAACATTCAACCCAAAAACTTGGTAATTACCCCGACCAAACAACCAAAAAGAAAGAAAAGAGCTCAACGGAAAGCGCCTTTAGTTTATCTAAGGGAGCAACTTGCTTACCCCGTTTTGATCGAGGTTTACTTGGCTAACCGTGGCACGTACTTGGCGACGCTGCGGCTATAAAAATGCCACTTAAATCCAGACAACGACAACGCCGACGCCGACGCCGACGACGCCGCCAAAGCAAAAAACAATTAATAATCCCGTATGCAACAATAGCCTTTGTTTTTAGAGAGAGAGAGAGGGAGAGAGCGAGGCAAAGATGGCCCTCTCAAGCAGCTTAAATCGCCATGCATGCAATTGCCAGCAGCAGGAGGAAGAGAAAGAGAGAGAGAGATTTTAGCGCTTTCTTTGGCTGTTGCCCTGCAGGTGAAATAAATTATTATTTATTACGGTCATTAGGGCTTAATGGCGGCAATGATGTCCACCACGCACAGACGATGGCCGCGCACTTCCGGCCGCTTAATCGAAAACGAAAAGCGAAACATTTGCGGCCGGACAACCTTTTTGTGTTGCCGTTGCCGTTGCTTGGACCCTTTTTAATGGTCTAACCGGTTCACATTATGTGGCCTTGAGAAAAGAAACAAAGAAAAGAGCGTTGCGAGCGAAGCGCTTATCGTAAATTTTGTGCATTATTATCTCTGAAGGCGAGGCGTGCGATAATATCATATAAATATATATGGGCGATATCTTTATGCATTGGCCAACTTTTTGGCCTCAGCCATCATAAATATATATATATATATATGTACATATGCGCCCAAAGGCCAAAGACCGTCGCATAATTTAGACTAACACAAACACACATGCGCATATTAATGGCGCAAGCTCTGCTCTGACACATTGTAAATTCAAATGCATTTCTCTGGCTGCCTCAAAAAAAAAAAGAAAAGAAAAAAGAAACCCAAAGTTTAGGCAAAGCTTTTACCGCAAAGTGAAAACAATCAATCAAAATGTATGCAAAAGGAAAACGTGAGAAAAAAAAGGGAAATGTAAATGGAAATTAATTTCATGCAGTTATGACGACAATTTTTTGCATAAAGATTATTTCGTGCTTCAAACGCTAAATATCAAGTATACGCTCGGGCGAACGCAATGGCAACAATTGCTATAGCAATGTGCAAACGCCTGATTTATTTACCACGCGAGTTGCAAGCTGCTTCCTCTTCCTTGACTACGACTTTACTATTGCAACTTCACGCACACACACACATATGAAAACCTTTGTGCCTGTGTGTGAAGTTTGCAATTTTCAGACACAAAATTACATGCACTTTTCTCCCTCTCTCTCCACCCCTCTCTCAATCTATCTCTCTCTCTGTGCATGTAATTGCGCTTGTCGTTGTGCGTGTGTGTGTGTGTGTGTGTGTGCATTCACTTGCACCAGTTTCTGCTGTTGTCGCTGTTGCCTTGTCACCCACCCAGCTAGTGCCTTACTCCTGCTGCTGTTGCTTTGATAAATGCGCATAATTTCAGTAGTTTTTCTTCAAGTAGTGCAGCAAAAAATGTGTGTGTGTGTGCGAGTGTGTGTGTGTGTGTGTGTGTAATATGCTTTATTGTTCACAGCGTCGTGTTAAATATTATACTGGATGGTTTGTCTTGGCGGAATTATGAAGACGATTACATGACTTTATAGGTGAATATACGTGAGGTATCTGCAGCTGTGTGTGCGTGTGTGTGAATGTGTGTGTTGTGGGCGCGTGTATATTTATGCGCTGCGACAACAACTTGACGTTAGTTTAATGAAATACCTGCCACGATTTATGTGCTAGTTGAGTAACGCAGCGCAAAAAAATATAGAAGAAAAAGCGGAATTAATTTTGCCATAAGTAACAGTGCAGGTGTGAAATATTAGGCATGCCATGACAATGCAAAAAACCATGCAATATATTAAATTAAATAAAATAAGTTATAAGAGTTTAAAAATTGTACAGTAGTATCGTCAAACATTAGTCACAAGTGGTTAGTAGACTAATAGCTTAATTATTTTAACTATGAAATTATATCAGAATATCTTTTAGGTAATGCCACACTAGTGACACGCAATATTAGTCATGCCAGTTAGCAAGAGAGCAGCAGCTGGTTACCCTTCAAGCTAAACATGATATTTAGCTATATAACAAGAAACTTCGTACAAGCTACACTAGTGTCACATAATATTGATCATGCCACTAGTTTCTAGGTGACATCATCAATATTTAATACTCAACTAAATACCCATTAACTAATGCAAAAATATGCTTCAAGCAATGTAACACTGATGTCTTGATATATTAGTCAAGCTTGGCAGGCTATTATCTAAGACACTAACTATTAAAGTGTTGGTTAAAACAAGTTCATCTCCTGAAAAGCAACACTGTTATCATACAATATTAGTCAAGCTACTCTCCCTCTCTCTTGAAAGCAAGCTCTCAACTTATATAAGTTACCAGCGCAACTTTTCTACACTCATGTAACACAATATTAGTCAAGCTTTATTAAATCTACTATTAAATTTAATAAAAAGTCTCTTCTTTTAAATTTAATAACAACTCACATCCTAATGCACTCGCAGCTTTCACTTTAAAATCCAACTCAACTCTCAAATGTCGCCCCGCACCCAAAATGTTGCACAAACATGAACAGCTGCAAATATTGTTTTGTTACCTGTAATCCAAGTGACATATTTTTATTATATTCAAGTTTTTTTGTTTGTTTTTTTGGTCTGCACCGCATAAATGTGCTGCCATTTAGCAAACATTTTTCATGTTGCAGTTGCAAGTTTTTTTGGACAGAAATTGTTGTTGTTGGAGCTGGGAAAAACTGGCTCAACTGGCAAACTGTTATCCTGCGTTTTCCTGTAAATAATTCAACTGAAAAATTCATAAAGCTAGACCACTTTCTATGCCACACACACACACCGAGAGCGAGACACACACAAGCAGAGGGAATACATGGTATCTGGACGTGCATGTGCTGTTGTTCGTTCTCTTCCCACGTTTTTGTTTTTCTTTAATTGTTTAGAAAAT
This sequence comes from Drosophila hydei, assembly GCF_003285905.1. Classification (NCBI taxonomy): domain Eukaryota; kingdom Metazoa; phylum Arthropoda; class Insecta; order Diptera; family Drosophilidae; genus Drosophila; species Drosophila hydei. The sequence continues at coordinate 6,406,150 of NW_022045833.1, read as the reverse complement.
AAATCACCGAATCCCGAAATAAGTTGACAACACCACATGAAATAAAAACGAACAACCCAGGCCCAGGCCCAGGCCCAGGCCAACCAGGCAGCTAGCTAAATGGAACAGCGAGCGCTGCACGTAGCTGCGAGTGGGTGCTGTGCGCTGCGAGCCGAGGCCGAGCGGAAACGGAACTAACAAAGCACAAAACGAGCAACAACAAAAAAAAAAGCCAAAAACAAAAAAATTTATATAGAAAAATTTTGGTAAAAAGAAGCGAACGGAAAAGCAAAATTGCCAAACTAAAACTTTGCTGCAGTCACAAAAAAACATCAAGAAAACAGAGAAAAAAAATAGTAGTAAAATAAAGCAGAGGACTCAGTTAAGGGCGTTACACACACACACACACACACACTGGTGTACCTACCTGCCTGCGTGCGCGTGTGTGAGAGCGACTTTCGCAAAACAATTTACCAAAATTTGTACAATTTGAAAGCTTAAATAAACACGAAAAATGTTTTTTTATTTTTATTTTTATTATAACTGTTAGTATTACAGTTGACACACACATGCACACACACACACACGCACATTGGAGGCCCGGAGCCAAATGACGTCTTAAACATTTGTTAAAATAGTTTTGACGCCAAGCTACAAACTTAATGAGCTGTTGACGTTTTCGGCCTTACCAATTAAGGTTCTGGCAATAAGGTACTTATACTTACACACACACACACACGAGCTTCTTTTCAGCCCGGTTCAATGTAACCGTCCCGCCAGCAGGCAATGACACGAAATAATTCAAATGCCCAGACCCTTACCCAGTGCCATTGTGCTTTTTAGTAGTAAATTAACAAGCAGACGCACACACACTCACACACACACACACGCACACAGGGCGAGCACATGCAACATGAGTTGCTGCGGGGCGCCTCGGCGCTGGCTTAAATTGAAAAACTTTTGCAACTTGCAAGTTTCTTGAATCACTTTTTTTTTTTCCGACTGGCGCTCTTTGTGCGTTGAGCTGGGATTCATTGCAGCCCGCCAGGCAGCCAGACAGGCAAACAGTCAAACAGGTCATGCACACACACCATCACAGGCACAAAAACATGCCGACATATGCCACATGTGAAGCAGTTTCAATTGCATACGTTGCGTATACTTAACGCTGGCACAAAGGCGTGCAAGCAAAATGCTTATAAAACTAAGCGGCAACACGAGCCGCACCGCTTTATAATTGCTTTTTAAATAGTTCAGATTAAATATTAATTAATTTATTACATATAGACTTACCGATTGTGTGGGTGAAAGTGATTGAAGGACTGAAAGCAAGAAAAAACTTTTTAGTTAGATGAAGCAAATTAGTTAAAAAAAAATTATATATAAAATATTTTTTATTATATATAAAAAATTATATAAATAATAAAATATAAATCAATTATGCATTTAAGTTATTAGCTTTAGCAGCAAATTATAGTAGTTGATTGAATATCTAAACCATAATTGTCAGCCAAGAACCAGCCCAGTCGAAGCCAGCCTAGTCTTTAAGTCAATTGATCAAGGGTTAAGCTACTTCAAGCCTGAGGCTAGTTTATAAATGTTGCATAAATTTTCCCATTAGCTTAAAGCCAATAAAGAATATTCTATTTCCTTAAAACTGAATACAAACTATTGTTAAAAATAACTAAATTTAGTTTAAAAGTCCTAATCCACAAATCTATCAAAAGTTTGCAGTCCAATCAGAGCTAAGCTAAACAATAATATTTCTAAGATTATTTTACACAAATTTTGTGCAGTTTTCTTAAAAACTTTTCCTCTCTGGCAGCAATAGCTTTTCAGTTCACTATTCTAAGACTTTTCACTAACTGAAACTTAACAGTTTTCTTAGTAAAAGTTGCTCAGAGAACAATTCAACTGTCGCTTTCATCAAATATGCCCTGCATATTTGCCAGTTCCATTTGAAGCCTTAATAAATAGCCAAATGAATACTTTAAGGCAAAAAACTTTATGAAATACCTTAATTTGCTTAATGCTAAATTCGTGGCAATTTTGTTGTTGGCCTTCTGACTGCCGGAGCTGCCAGCACAATTGGTCAATTACTTTGTTACATTCCGACAATGGCCACAAGATTGTAAATAACATGTAAGGGTACGCGAGTGGGCAGTGCACGACTAGCAGATACCTCGCACCATAGCAACCAGCTGCTATTGCTGAGTTTCTTTTAGCTTCTTAGTTTCCTATATCAACAATATGATTAAAGCATTATTCCACAAACTGAGCATTATTTGTTAAATTTTATAGAAATTTCCTACATATATTACTTGAAGCGGAATTGAAAGAGTATAGAAGAATCGATAAACCAAATCAGACTCTCTTAAAGAGTGCGAACTACCAAGTTCTCAGAACTATAATCTATGAATCTATATGCCAAATATTCTGGTTCTGGCTCTAAAAATTGTAAACTATTCAAAGAACTGGAGCTTGATATGGATTTTAATCTATTTTATGTAAATTCAAATAGTTATGGATGCAGTAGAACAAGCTGTCTTCTCACAAACTATAAAGAGCGCTGAATTTTCTAGCATGCCGCTCTGAAAAGTTATAAAATCGGGATTTTTAAACAGAAGGACATTGCCTTATATGAATAGACCGGGAAACAGTTAAGCAGCCAAGGCTAAATCGTCTAACCCTTTCAGTCTGATTCAAATATATGTATATTATTTATGGAGTCGACCACGCCTACAACCAATATACCCTTCAATTACCATTTTCAAATTGGATCCACTCGGGTATATAAAAAGCGGGCGTAAATTAAAGTCATTCAAGTGCAGCGCAACGGAAACGGAAATGTGCGCAAAACAATTACGTGCGTGCGTGGCAAGGCGAATCTACGCACACGCACACACACACACAACTGTACACATACACACACACATATGCAGATATAAGCCCCAACCAGTTGGTCAGCATTTTAAGAGGCAAATTTATATATAATGCGCGTTTTTATGCTGGCACTCAAGTGCAATCAAAATGCGTTACGCGCAATTTACATTTACAAGTGCAAAGGGCGAGGGCGAGTGCGGAGAGCTGAGCGCTGCGAGCGGCGGGCATTTTGGCTTTCACAATGCTGGCCACAGAATGGACAAAATGTACCAAATGGAGACATGTGAAATTTGCTGCCTGCAATTGAAATGCATTCAACCAATGACAGACTTCCCGCATGGAGAGCTCTCTCTCTCTCTTCCACTCGGTCCACGCCTCTTTATGGCGTTAACATTATCTATTATTTTGACCGACAAAAGTAATTATGTAAATTAGCAATGCTAATTAAAAAACCAACGCCTGCGGGTCCCCAATTGACAAACGCAAAACACAAAAAAAAACTAAAACAAAATCATTTAATAAAAGTTCTAAAAACACGCGTTTCAACAGCTGCAAATGCTGAAGCTGATTCAGCAGGTGAAAAGAGAAAGAGAGGGGAAGAGAGCGAAAAAAGGAGAAGATAGAGGGGAGCAGAGAGTATATGGGTTTCCTTGATTGCCTGGCGAGTTTAAATTTAAATTAAATATAAACCGAACTCGCTTGGTTGAATGAGAAATTGGTAAAAATTAAAATATTTATTAAATAAACTCTATTATTAAAAGCACAATTAAAGTTAGAATGGATATTAAAACTCTTATTATTGGCTTCTTATAAAAATGTCAGACATATGTCGCCCAGCTCATTTGAGGTATTTCTATTCATAGCCAAGAGCCTCAAAACATGGCAACTGACTGTTATTACTAGAACTCCTCTCTATTCTCTATGCCTCTCTAAAATGCTACGCTACAGCACAGAGACTCAAGCGAATATAGCCAACATACTTCAGTTCTTAGCTTCATTTCATTTTGATCACAATATTGAAATAGCTCTTCAACTTCAGCAAGCCTCAAAAATCATTTGTAAAGGGAAATTTATTGCAAAAATTATCTAATATCCTATTTCCATAACGCTCCCGATTGTTCAAGCATGTGAATAGTATTTATTGATAGACATCCAAATCGTTTTTCTTAATTTGCTGTGGATAATTTGGATAATTTCAAGAGCAAGTAAAAAAAAAATGGCAGCCATGCTCCAATTAAATGAGACCACACAGGAGACAAAAATAAATAAGGACAAGAATAAATTAATAGATAAAAAACAAAGGCGAGTAGCTCAGAAAGAACATTACAACTCAAACATTTGGTTATTCAATTCAAAGCATATCGCTATAATGAGTCAGGATCGCTTTACCAAGAATATTAAAAATCACTTATTCCATCCCTCAAGCCGAAGCACAACGCACCAAAAACAAAGTAAAAAAATTACACACTAAACTTTCCACAAATTCAGAGCTGACTTTGCAATAAATTGCCTGCTGATCGACTCTGCAGATAAAGCTATTATAAATTGGGGCGTGGCACATCAGAAATTACATAAATTTAAATGAATTTTGCTATTTTGACTACAGGGAACGAGTTTTGTGCATTCGATTGCGTGCAATTGCAATGTTTTGCATTTCTTTCTACGCCCAGATGCCACGCCCACACGCACACACACGTATGCCAAATGCCCATACTATTTTGCAATGGCTAACGCTTAATCAACGCTGTGTAAGCTTGCTGTATAATAAATATAAATAAGGCTAAAGCGATTTGTTTGGCTTTAGCTAACGACTCCCAAATGCAATTGGGCATTCATCATACGCACTGTGGTCCAGTTCAGGCAGCAGCCGCATTACGATTTCTTATACTATGCGAAATGTGTGTGAGTGCGTGTGTGCATGTGTATGTGTGTATCTGCAAATCCCCAAATAAACATTTAAATAATTTACTACGATTCTCTCAAGCCAGCCCCCTTCATGCTGCGCTCCGTCTCTCACGCGTTCTCTTTCTCCTCAATTACTGTCAACAATAATACGGCACAGCAGTTGCATATGAAATATTTATGACTGCCTTAGTGTGTGTGTGTGTGTGTGTTTCTCTCTCTGTCTCACTCTCGTTCTGTGTGTTTGTGTCATGTGGCATGCCGTTACATTTCCGACAGCGACAGCGACAACGGGGCACAAGCTCAGTGCATTATGCAACAACAACAACAACAACAACAATAACAGCAACAGCAGCATTCGCATGCCAGCTACAAACAAACAAAAGCTACAAAATGAAGTATGAGGTCAGCATACAACAGCAACAACAACAGCAAGCTTGAGCCATACAAAAGAAAAGCACATGATTGTCGCTTGAAACTTGAGCCAGAGCAACTAACCTCATGACATCAGCTTTTGGTTTTCAACTTATTACAATTTCCATATAACCTCCAACGCGCCCCGAGGCGCCTGCAGCTGGACTTACCCCCCTTCCACAGCCCTGTGAAATACAAATGTACAAATGTGCATATGCGAGTGTTATGAAAAGAAAGCAGCAGCAAAACAGCAACAGAGACATTGCTCTGGCATGCCAGCAGAGTGGGTTGCCGGGCGGCAAATGGCATGTCCTTCATTTCGTTGTGCCACGTCCCAGCTGCCCGCCCACCCATTCTTTGCCAGCAAGCAGTTGCCCTTGCGAGGCGGCGGGGTTGGCAGCAACTGCTGTGGGGGTCTTTAAGTTTTATGGCACCATTGTGTCAAGATAATAATATGTACGTTTGCTCTCTCACTCTCCCACACACACACACACTCTGCCTCTCCCTCTCTCTCTCTCTCTTTCTCTCTATGTGTATACGTGACTGCATTTAAGTGCATAGTTGTGTTGCACACACAGAGAGAGCTCAAGCGCCGGGCGACACAGACATTGGCACATAAAATAGCATTCCACTTGCATAACATTTGCCAGAGAATTACTCTAAAACTGCGCTGCATTTGATACAAAAGTAACAAAACAGGCAACACCCCCTAAGACGACACCGCCCCCACGCCCCTACCCTTTGCTGCTATTGCCAACATCAGCTGCTTTTATCAATTTAAATGAATTGCACACGAGTGTGTCATAAATTCATGCCACATGACATTTTGCTAATGTTTGTTTGCAAATAAGTTGCCATGGACATTGCTTAATTAAATACACTAACCATACTTTTACACAAAACACACACACACACACACATTTGTTTAGCTAAGTTGCCACATTGTTTTGTAATTAAAATGAGCAACGAGCGACGCGTTCTCCCTCCATTTTGTGGCCAAAAATTTCAATTTGCATTTGCATAGAGCATAGAGCACACATATATAACATATAGTATATAAATATATACGTTCACATATATATATATATATATATATCTAATACAAAGCATATCCAGCGCGCTCCTGGGAACACAATTGCTACTTCGCGTTAGATAAAAAATAATAAAAAATTAGAATAAAAATAATAAAAAAATATATGAAGAAAACAAAACATATAAAAAGCGAAAGGAAAGCAGAGAAAATAAATATCATAATAAAAAAAGCAGCTAAAAATTATGAGTTACGTTCAACTTGCTGACCAAATAGCCAAAAAAAATTTTGTTTTTTTTTTAGATTTTTTATGGGTTTTAGCATAAAAAATAAACCAAAATAAAAAACTCTAGTCACTCGTGCGTGCGAACAAATAAATAAAAAAAAATTAGAAAAAACAACTTTGAACATAACAGTCGAGCTTAGCCAACTGCAGGATGCGCGCTCAAGCTGCAAAAATAGCCAAATTTAAAGAAAATAAGAGGATGATAGATAGACTTCAGGGCAACTTCTCACTAATTAAGCTTGCAGTTCATTACTCTAAGACTATGTCTGATATAGTTCAACCCGCATTTGCTACCAAGAGACTCTACTCTTTACAATATCAAACTTTTAAAAGAAGTCCTCAGAAATCTTGAGCCACTTGCAGTAAAAGTCGAAAAGATTCTACAATCTACTAATACGATCCCAATGCACAGCCTTAAAGCGTTTTGAATTTATTTATTGCAGAGGCAAATAATAAGGAGCCTAGTTAAGTCTTGCAGTTCTAGCTATTCTAAGCTTGGCTATAGACTAAGCTGTATTTGCTTCTAGAAAATTGTATACGAGATCAGTTCAAAAAGTATCACGAATTTGGATCATGGAACTTCTTCATGAATATTGCTTTTGGTTCCTTCAGAGTAAGTTGCGTCAGATATGCTCCAAATAATATTTTATACTTGTTCAGCGGCTGATTCGCTGCCTTCTTTAGTTCCTACTCAATCGTATTATAGCTTCGTGCTTTTATGATCCTTTTCTACTTGAAGCATTAGAAAACGTCACATCAGCCGTCAGATCAGTAGCTACAGCACTACTCTCTGAGCAGACCTCGTATGAGCTTTCTATTTTCATTTGTAGCTGCTCTCAATGAGCATATATTTTAAATATCACAGTCTCTAGTTATAGGAATACTCAATAAACCATACACAAATTTGACAAATTAAACAAGCACTTTATGTACTTTATAAGATGACCATATATACATACGAATACTCCCAACTTAAGCTCATATATGTAGCCAATCGAACTAATAGCAAGACATAACCCATATACTCTCTTGACCACTTAATCAGCGAGCATAAAAGCCACGCAGCTACAACGTAGAGAAGCTGCTGCCATAGCAGCACAGCTCAACTCGGCTTCATATCTATACCTCTTAGTCGCCATCTGCCCTCTCCATCCATTCCTGCTCTCTCGCTCTCTCTCTCCCCCCATCACCCACTTCTGCTATCTTTTGTCCATTCATTACGCGTAGCAAGTTGCGGCGAGTCGCCTCTTGTTGACCTATAAATAATGTGGCAAATTTGCGAGGCACAATAAATAAATTTCATTCAGTATGCAAATTAATGTAGGAACAAAACCTTATATCTACCATACTCTACATACAATTAGGGCGATTTGTAAGGCACAGCGGTCCAATTACAATGCCAAATACAAAATGCGCATTACGAATATCCTGCTGCGGGCCAGCTCTGCGGTGGACTGCAATCTGTAACAGAAACTGCTTAAGACAATCACAAATGGTCCCCAGCCGAATTCTAATGGGATTGACAGCTTTCATTGAATGCAAATTAAATACAATTTAAGCGACTATATAGGCAATAAGCAGTTACAATAAATGCAGCGCAAAAGTTCTTAAACGGCGCAACTTTCATAATTTGCCAAATAAAATAAAACTCAAATACCAAAAGAATTTCTGCTCTGAATTTTGTACTTAAAAGTGATAAGAAATACTTTTGAGATCAGCATTTGTCAGGGTATACAGATGCGTGCAGCAAACTTTAATGCTTGGCACATGACAGCGCTTAGCTCTAGGATATCTGAAACAAAACCTTCCAAAGCTTTGAGGAGGATTGACATTTGTGCAAGCAGCAACATATAAATAATACATAAGAGTCTCAGCTCTACATCCTCTTGCACTGCTAGGGCCACAGTTTAAAGAGCAGATTTACGCAATGAATGTAGCTAAGAATGTTATATGCCATTAAATAAAGCTAGGTAAAGCTAAATATAGCTCATGTGAGCTATTTAGAACTGGGATTTTAACTAACTAACTTGATTAACTAAACTGAATTCATGTTTTTCATTGCAAAACAAAACGAAGATAGAGATGCATCATAATCGTAGTGAGAATTATCATTATCATCAGTTTTGCAATCAAAAATTTTGCTCTATTTTAACAGTGATATAGAAATTATAATCATAAATCTTTGAATGATATTTTTTATAGGGAAAAATGCTTAAACATTTTTAAATTGTCTTGCTTTATATAGATGCCCAGTAGAAACCATAAAACCTTAGCTTTTTCACTTAAAAAACACAAATTTAAGGCTAGTTTAGAGTAAACAAATCATTGATACGAAACAAATAATAAACTCGCTCTGCCTGTGGAATACAGAAATATAAATTTTAGATGACAAGTCTATAGCTTTTTGAAGAACATGGCTAGAACAACTGGAGTCATCATCCAGTTTAAAAAGTTGTATCAGTTCATGTAGAAATATTAAATAAAGGCAGAGTGTAAAGTCTTTGAATAAAAAGCAGAAAGAGAAAATTTAAGCTGAAGAAAGAGTTTTATATATTCTCTAAAAAACTTGATCTAAAGGAAAAGCCTTAGAAATATTTATATTTATATTTATATATTTATTATATATTTATATATGAATGAAAACTGATCAAAAAAGAAACATTATAATGAATTTTACTACATTACCAAGTTTATCTACAGCAAAATCCAAGTCAAGCTCAATTCATTAAAAGAAATTCATTTAGAACGAAATGAAAGTTGTCTTTAGTTGCTTCTGCTCTGAACTGAAATGTCCACTGTCAAATGAAATATTTTAAAATGTATGCAAAAATAAAATACTTAAATTAAAAATTTTAAAAAAGTTTCTCCAATTAAACCAGCAAAAAAAGAACATCAAAAAAATGTTCAGCATCAAAAGAAAACATTGAAATCAATTACTTGCTTCCAGGAAGCTGGAATCTTAAATCTTAAATTTGAACCCAAAACTGAACAGTGTAAACTTATCTGATTTATGCTCTTTTCTTTTTGCCACTTTCTTTCTAATACACAGCGACCAGAGACTAGATGGATCAGCCAGAACTTATTAAGAGAGCAGCGCAAAATAACTGACAATTCCCCAGAGTGAAAGAAAAAGAAAAAGGAAAAGAAACAAATATATATATATACATATATATATAACAAGTGTATGAAGGACATTACATTAAAAGCGATTCATCATCGACGTGACGTTGTGATTGTGTCGCTTGTTGTTGTTGTTAGCAGTGGCAAAAACAGTAGCAGCAGCGCCACAACAGCAAATTGAATGTAATTTCATAAAAAGCGAGTGTTAATTTTTTACTCTCAGCGGGCGTGTGAGTGTGTGTGTGTGTGTCTGTGCACAACAATAGTAAAAGCAACAACAATAGCAAATACATGGCTCTTGGCTTAATGTGCTAATGCGCAGTGACATGAAAAATGATGGAGAACATGCAAGTTTTACGCCCCGCCCACAGCAGCAGCCAACTCGGCTAGTGTAAGAATACGTACGGCAGGCCAAATAACAAGCTGCAAATTTGATACAAACAACAAGCAGCAGAAGAAGCAGGAGAGAAGACGAAGGCGACGGAACAGCAGGAGGAGTAGAGCAAAAGCACCGCATTGACAAGCGTCAACAATAGAGAAAAAGTGGTAGAAAAATCAGACAGGAAATAGCAATAGCAGCAGCAGCAGCAGCAGCAGGAGCAAGGGACTGCAGCAGCAACAACAACAACAACAACTAAAAGCAGCAGCATCATTTATCAGCGCATCAGCTGTAGAGCAACAACAACTAGCAACTAGCATATGTGTATTAGTTTGTGGCGCCTTTTGTGCTAGCATTTGCTGAAAGGAAACAGCGCGTTCATTCAAAAAGCCATTAACCCTAATAAGCGTGCTATAACAACAACAACAACAACAACAACAATAACAACAGCAAGTAGAGGGCGCGCTATACGCATGGCATCGATGTGCCATTGTGCAGTGTAGTCTAGGCAACTATTGAAAAGACGCCAGCTAGAGCTAAGCTGCCGCAGCTGTTGCAGCTGCCACAACACAACAAAAAAGAGCGCGCGTGCGAGCGAGAAGACAGAAACTGCCACAAATGTTGCCGCCACGGCTGCTGCGCTTGCGGCTGTTGCGTGTGCCGTTGCATTTAATGGAATTGCGCATTTTGCTGCTCTGCCTGCCCACCTTGCTGCTGGCCACAACGCTGGAAACAGGTAAGTGACACGCCCACCCGCCAAATCTGACTGCCCATTTAATTAATGCAACAGCTAGACGCAACAAAAAAAAAAACACGAGACAGTTAAAAGCGAATTCAGGTTTTAGTGGCCTCGAAACAATTGAATTTAAATGAAATTTTCCTAAGCGCAACGCCTCAGTTTATTTAGCGTATTTACATAAAGCGCTGGGCGCGTTGGCCACGCCCAACGCCCCTCGTGCCGCAGTCGCGCAATTAAATGCTATGCCTAAGCCTAGACGAAACTTTGCCAATTTACGGATTTATTACGGGAGCAAATTTTATTAGGCTGTGAGTGAGTAGGGCCGGCGGGCGAGAGAGCTGGAACAGGTAGGTGGGCTAAGCACCTGGCACCTGCGGCTGAAACTTTTTAGACCAAATATTTTCATTAATGGCCAAGAGCGACTATGAGACAGGGAGAGAGACAAAATAAGTTAAAAATGATAGACGGGTATGAACGATTGAGAAATACTAGTTCTTTTTGAGATATCAAATAAGCATAGAAGGTAATGATAGAGGATAGAGCTAGAAGTAGAGATAGATAGAGATAGAAAATAATCGAGAGAAGATAGAAGATAAAAGATGGAAGATATATGTTAGAAGGTAACAAAAAGTAAACAGAAGATAGAACGCAGAAGACAGAAGATGGAAGATAGAAGATAGAAAATGGGAGATGGAAGATGACAGATGAAAGATGGAAGATGGACGATTCCAGATGAAAGATGGAAAATGGAAGATAGAAGATAGAGGATAGAAGATAGAAGATAGAAGATAGAGGATAGAAGATAGAAGATAGAAGATAGAAGATGAAAGACAGAAGATAGAAGACGAAAGATGGAAGATGAAAGATGGAAAATTAAACAGGAAAAATGGAAGATGGAATAAAGAAGATAGCAGACAAAAAATGGAAACAGAAGATGGAAGGTTAAAGACGGAAGATTGAATATATAAGACAGAAAAAAAAGACAAAATAAAAGACAGAAAATAAAAGATAGATAGATGATAGAAAATTAAAGTCAGATAAAGGAAGAGCTCAAAAGCTAACCTCAATACACATATATATAATTAGGTTTTGTTGAATCTGTAGACTGGATTCACAGTAACTAATTTGTCATACTTTCTGGCTCTGGCTCTAAAGCGACTGAGTATGCGCTATATGGGCGCAAGTATATATGCTATATATTTCTAACAAAAGTCTTACAGACAAGTCTACTGCTTAAGTAAAACTTTAGTAACTGACGAGTTGCCACGCCTTAACGATTTGCCAGTCCAACTATTTGAACACTCTAAAAATTAAGTTTAACCAAGTGTACGACACTTCAAGTCTCTAGCTTGCTTTGTTACAGACAGGCGAAAAACCAATATGCTCTCCTTTTACTCTGTGAACGGGCATTGAAATGAAGTAGTACTTGCGCTGGTTAAATGTTTGTCATTCAATTTGAAATGGGCGTGTGGCCTAGAGCTCAAGTGTAGCACAGTTTTTAGCTAAAAACTTTTTTTTGAGAGAACCAAGAGGGGGCGAGAGCCAGGTGAGCGAGTGAGTGCAGGTAAACACATTTTAAAGTCAGCCTCGTCGGCAATTGCTTGGCAAACAATTATTAATTTTTCATCAAGCGCGCAGTGCTTGGCCCGCGGCACATTTTTGACCTTTTGGCTAATTTGGTTTAAATGGATGCGAGAGCTGTGCTAAGAGCACGGCATGCCTTAGCGCCTGCTACTTATGGAGGAGTGTGTGAGAGTCTCTGTCCCTGTGTGTGTGTGTGGCATCACGTATACGCATCGTTAGCCCCGCTAAGTTATGGCCAGCACGTAACATTCACAAATAATAAGGATAATGAAAAATACACAGGGGAGAGATTAGCGTTAAGGGCGAATCGCCATTTTTTTTCGGCTGCTGCTGTTGCTGTTGCCCTTGTGGCTTTGGTTTTGACCTAAAAGCTCCCCGAATGCGACCTTTGTTTCTGCTTCTTCTTCTTTTTTTAGCGGCTTCTTTTTGTTGCGGCCAACGCGTTACGCATAAATTATCAAGCGTCGCTAAAAAAGCGGGCAATGGCGACACCTTATCGGCTCGGCGCTCATTACGCCGCCTCTGCCGCTCTAGCAGCGTGGGCGGGGTGGGGGCGTGGCAGCGTCGCGTGACAGCGCAAAAATTGAAAATTTATTGTCACGCCTTGTGGCTTAAGAATCTATGCCAAACAAAAAATGAGAGACAAGTCAAGTTTTGTCTTTTCTTAAATTGACTTTTTAAAGTGCACGAAAAATAAAAAAAAAACATGAAATTGCAAAATGAAACAGAGAGAAAAATGGCAAGTGGCAAATGTGAAATGTGAAATATGCAAATAATTCAAACAGTCCAAGAACTCGCAACTGTCAGTTTTACCAAACGAAAAAGAAAAGCAAAGGAAAAGACACCAAGCAAAGCACGAACCCAACAAAAAGTATTGAAGCCATACAGTGGCCTGCAAAAGTATTTATATATGTATGAATGTGTATATATGTGTACAGTTATGTATATAGATTATGCAGGCATAGCTACAGCTACAGTCAAAAGTATGCAGACAATGAACACTTTTCGCAGTTTGTTGTTTAGAAATCTTTCAATTTCAGCCCAAAGAAGGCAGCGAAGGGGCAGCTGAGAAAGAAAATGATTTTTTTAAATACTTCGATCATTGGCAAAGACGTGAGCACAAATTAATAACATTTAGTGGGTAATACTTTGAAGGCAAGCGAAATGAATATTCCTAAATAAATAGAGGATTTTTGAACATAATATTAAAATTTCCTGCTACTTTTTGAATAGACCTCGTATATGCATGTTTCATGTGAGCTTGTCTAGGACACAAATAATTATCTAAAATTTGGTAATTTTAATTATTTATATAATTTTATTATTTAATTATTTAATAATTTATATAAATTTACAAATTCAATATCAATATGATATATATTATCAATTTGTTTGACAAGTTCTACAAATAATAGAGTAAGAAATATAAATTTACATTTCTAAAGCAAATAAAATGTGATTAAAATAGTTTAATAACTGATGAATATGAATATCTGCTTCAAATCTTTGCTTCATATAAACTAGCATATGTCCATATGAAGCATAGCTAAACTTATATGAAACATATATTTATATAAATCAACATCTTAAGCCGTACTCCATTTTAGCTGCATCGTAGCTCAACGTCTCCTCAACAATCTACATCTTCTGCAGTAAAATAACTTAAAAAAAAATTTCTTTGTGCACATACTTTTGATTATAAGTGTATCATATATTATATATATGTATGTTGGATAATGTATATGCTATCTGCCAGGTTCAGTGAAAAAAACGTTCAGCTTAGCACTTTCGGCTGACAGGCGAGGCAATACCAACAGCCGAAACACACGTGTCAACTCCTGTCTGTGCACACAGAGAAGAAGCTACATCTCTATCTCTCGCCCTTTCCCTCTTTCACTGTCTCTCTTTCACTCTATCTGCTTCTCTGGCATATTTGCCTGCGTCAAGGTCGACCAGAGCCAGTTTCACGCTTCACACTTCACACACACTCAGAAATATTCACAATATTTTCGTTTTCTTTTTCCTTTCCTTTCGCCCTTTTCTGTCTCCCATTCGCTTGTGACGCTCGCGCTCATGTTTCTCAAGTGCAAATGAGTTTTGCCTTCTGCATGCTCCTCTAATGCGCTGTAAAATTTCAGCTATTTTCGCTAAATTTTCTTAGTGGTTTTCATATTAAGCTCGAGGCATTTGTAACGCTAGACGCGCGATCTTTGGCTTACGGGGTTTAGATAAAATGAGAGCTCAGGTTGTGGCAGTGCTGGGGCTGGGACTGGGGCTGGGCGGTGAGTCAACGCAGCATGTGGCAGGCAGTCAGGCAGCCGAAGTTCGAGTGAGGTCGACTGTCAGGCAGCTTAAAAACTGCTAAGCACTTTGGCCACGTTGACTTAAGCAGCTTTCGGGCTTAACTGCTAGCAGACAGCGCCCAACATATTGGCAGCGCATTAAAATATTACGCATACGCACTCTCTGCCACTCTCAAGTGCGGCAGCAACGGATATAAATAATCATTTTGGAAACATGACAAGTGCGCGCCCCGAAAACAGTTCTGTTTCGTGCCAGACAGCCATAGAACGTTAAACGTTCGCAAGATTGACAAGAAGTATTTATTATTAATAATAAACATGCAAGCAGCAGGCAACGCCACTCGCACTTGCTGGCTTCATTATTTATCGCTTTACAGTTTAGCTCCAAGCAATGCGCAAAAGGCAGCGTTGCTTCATGATTTGTGTTGCCCAGCACAAACAGGGAGCGGCAGGCTGGCAGGCACTATGCTTTGATATAGGGTAACTAGCTAGTCGTGCTAGTGAAAGATAATAGAACAACCAAGATCATCTCCCACTTCACTCTCCTAATATAGGGTAACTAGCTAGTCGTGCCTGCAGTACGTAAAGTATAGGCAGTTGCTCTCTCTCTCTCTGTCTTACGTCACTCTCTTGCTATAGTGTAACTAGTCAGTCCTGTCGTCTCTGTCGCTCTCTCTATCTCTCTCTCTCTTCACTTATCTTCACTCTCCTACTACAGGGTGCCTAGCTAGTCGAGCCTGCAGTCCAGCCTGATAGCTGGCAATCTCTCTCCTCTCTCTCTCCCTCTTCACTTTCCTGCTACAGGGTAACTAGCTAGTCGTGTCTGCTACACAGTACCCAGCTAGTCTTGCCTCTCGCTCTATCTCTCTCTTCACTCATCTTCACTCTCCTACAACTGGCCTAGCAGCTAGTCAAGCCTGCACAGTCTCTAGCCTCTCTCTTTCAATCTCTCTCCATCTTCACTCTCTTTCTACAGGGTAACTAGCTAGTCGTGCCAGTCTGCTGCTGGCTCATTCGGCTCTCTGCACTGTCATTTCTATAGCAGAAAGTTTTATTACTGTTGCCCACTTTCAGGCATAATATAATTCACACTCTCGGCCGCTAAGCCGCGGGCAGCTGACATGCGCACGTATCGAGCCAAAAAGCTAAAGGCGGGTGGCCGGCCAGCAGCGAAATACGCGACTTTTAGCCATTTTATTAGCAGTGCGTGTTTTTTTACTATAATAGCGAGTCACACACACTCCTTCTACTCCCTCTCTCTCCCTGTCTCTATGGCACTTGACCTTAGACTCTGCTTGTGGGCTTGAGCGTGCGTTTGGCTTTCTTCTTCTACGTTTTTTGCTGTGCTAAGTCTAAGCATTTACATTCCTCTTAACATACGCAATATATTTTGACTTGTCAGTGCGTATGTGTGCGTATGTCTGTGCCTATGCGTGTGTGTATGCGCTGTCATGCATACAAATGCAAAGATAAAGAATTTATATTTCTTTCAGCTCTACAGCTAATATATACACACACACGCACACGTACATATATAACTGTCATATATAAGTGTTTTTGCTGTTGACCACCAACATCGACCTGACCCGCCATAAAGTGGCTCTGCCTTGCCTCCGCCTCGCCGATTTGTTGTTATTAATGACGCACTTTTTATTGTCTGCAGACTTTTAATGTATTTTATGATATTTATATATATATAGATATATATATTTATTTAAATTTACAGTCAATGCAGCATAGGCATTGAGCGAAGAGCATTCAGATATAGCAAACGGGCATCATTGACTGCTTAATACCTGTTCACACTACAAAAACCAACCCAATTGACATCTATCTGCAGAGGCAATGAAAAGAAAAGCAGCTGCTGCTAGCTTTGATATTAGATATGGTTTATAGCCGAAATGCCACGCCTTTAAGGCAATGTATAGAGTAGGCTAAGAGTAGTCTTCTAGCTGCAAGGCTTGAGTATGATAAGCGAGATATATAGTTTCTCTTGTAGTTGGTCGTAGATATGATTACGGAACTTGGTACAGCTCTAGAGTATGAGCTATAAATCTTAGATAAGACTATGTTGAGCTGCTCTTTATGAATAGGTCTGTTCCATTTATAGTCTTTGCTGATATAAATAAGAGTGTTTATGCTATAAAAGATATGGACTTGGAAGTTTTAATACTCTATAAGAAGAGGAGACACACAAATCTCTAGCTTTACCTCTCAAAACTCAAGTCTCTGGCTTCAAGTCTCCAACCTGCATGCAGACACATGAACCCACAGCAAGCTAATATACTCTTGCATTTCGCACCATGAACCAGTATTCAAATTAAAGAAGAGCAGCATAAACCAAACAAAAAAAAACACACAGTGCCTTGACGTCATTGGCAAAACAGGCGCATAAATTACATGCACACACACACACACACACCGACAAAAGGACAATGCGCATGTACTCAACAAATACGAAAACGAATACAAATTCAATAACAAATACAAGTGCAGGGCATAAGACGCACACACACACAGACACAGACAGAGAGCGAAACAGTGATATGAGTAGAGGATATGGTTATGTGTAGCTGTATGTTTTCAGGACTGCATACGCATGCCTAAAGTATGAACTATAAAAATTTACGAGGCAATAAAAGTGCGAGCTAAGCTACGCTGTGTTTTATGGCTAACAGCAAAAGGCAGACAGTAGGTAAATATGAGCGGAGCTGCAGAAGGACAGAGACGCGCTCTGCGGCGCTCCCTCGATTTCACTCACACAAAAATCCAATTGCAGTGCCGATTTGGCCAAGGCCGAAAGAGTTCATGTGTGTGTGCGCTGCCTGCTTAAAAGTTTGTGCTCTTTTTTTCTTCTTATTTTGCATCGCTGATTGATTGATTGATTTAATACACTTTTCCTTTTACAGCGTTCCAAGCTCTTGAGTTTATATGCGCTCGGGCGGCTCGTCTTCTGCTCGCTGGTCAGTCATATTCCAGCTGCTTGAGCACGCAATCCATTTTGAAGAAGCAGCAAAAGAAAAACTTAAGACTCAGCGTGGCGGAAATTTAATTTGGCCATGGGTCAGCCGCTCACAGCTGGTGGCCGGTTGCCGGGGCAATCAAAGTTTCCTAATTAAAGTAAACATCAAGTTGAGCATTATAGCAGTTAGTTAGTTAGTTGGTTAGCGTTGCACTCTAGCTCGATTCAAATTAGCACAAGGCGTATACTTAATAAATTGCTTACTAATAAGCCAGCGGGCAGCAGTGCGAGTCGAGCACAGTCCAGTTGCTGGGGTCGCCAAACAACTTACATGCTCTGCCTTTTAATTGCCATTAGCTCTTATCGATTCGTAATAACTCTTTTGTATCGAAATTATATTCTTATTAGGGTCAACTTCAGGACATGCATACGCTTATCTTGAAATCTAGCTAGAAAGCCACTTAGGCTAGACGAAAGTACAGTTTCCTTGCTATTTACCTGCACAGGTAAATATTAACTGTGAGTTTACCGTTGTAATGTAATTTACTTATCATTATTAGCGTTTGTTCAATATAAACAAAAGAGAAAAGTGTTTTCTGGTGACGTCTTTCGACCCATAATGGGTCAAGGGACCTCAGGCAGACTTTGTCCCTTTATTTAAAGCAATTTTGTTTGTCCAGACTAATTGGATTAATCGGCATTTGCTTTCAGATTAATCGATTTTGTTTTTGTATATCATAAAAGCGCGCACTAATTACACATTAAGGCGTCTGCAAAAGTTCATCAGCTATTTAACAGCTCGAAAAATTATGCGGGTCATTGAATTCTGATGTTCCATAAAATGAATGAAAACTGAAATTGGCGGTCGTTTCATGGGGTACACGTGAATGTAAAGATATATGAAACGCCTTTCTCTGCGATTTTCATCAATTCAAAATATATGTTTATTTTTCTAATTACCAATTGACTTCTTTTCTAACTCCCTTTAAACACTAATAAAAGATTCGCTTCTGTAAAGCAAAAGCTTAAAACTTGTCATAAAAGAAGTGAATTTTATTTGAACAGATTTTAATCGCTGTATTATTATACGTCTCCCCCACTTAACTTTGGCTAAATAAATTTTTCAAACCTCTTCTCCATGCCATGTATCCTCGTAATAACTGAATGAATTTTTGCTCATCTCTCAGTTTACTCTGATTATGTTTGCAAAGTTAACATATGCAAGAACTGATTTTATTTAAAACGCCTTTCTATGCGATTTTCATGAATTCCAATTAACAGCTGCACGAATTTACTTTAGAAGAAAAGCATTTATGAATGAAACTTAGGTTGAATTTTTTATTGGTATTATTAATTCCAAATATTTATATAATAGAATTTCTGTCTGTGGAGTGAGGCTATATGTTTTTTCATGAAATCAGAAAAAAAAACTACAAGCTGGTAAACGACAAATCACAAATTGAACTTATTAAATTTCTATAAATAGCAGCGCCATTCTATGCAATTTTCATGAACACCTGGCATGCCCTGACTCAGTAAACTTACATTTATAGAGACTATAATAATTCTTTAAATCTTTTCTTATTCTACTCGAGTATGGTTGGCCTATAATTATTTTCTTTCCTATAGTATTTCAAAACTTACTTCCTTCTGTCCACCACAAAATTAGTTATATTGCAATCGCAATAAGCTGCTGCTTAATTCAAAAGAAATTGTTCCAAGGCTGAGAGTGGATTCTTCTTGTGTTAACTCAATAAAATTCCAGCTAATAATCAATTTTTCAACATGGCTTCAAAGTTGATGTAATTACATTTCATATAAGGCAGTTTGCGTGCTCCAAAAATAAACACAAATTAGACAAGGACTATGGGGAGAACAGTTTCTAAGTACGAGCGTGTGTGTCTGTGTGTGTGTGTGCCCTTTCAACAATGGCTCTGTGAGTAGGACGAATCAATAAATGCCATGTAGAGGCAATAATCGTAAATAACACGCTGAGTTTTCGTATGTCAATCAAAAGCTTTATTATTTCAACAGCTCGCAGCTGATTTTGTGCGGCAGGTAAAGCAAGGATAAAGGATATCTTTTAACTAGCAATTGCAGTCAGCAATAAAAGAGAAAAGAACGAAACTTTATAGACAGATGGATTTATATATATATACTGTAGGTCGCATTTGCTGATTGCCAAACAAAAAAATAGAAGTGTAGGCGACGACCGTGTAGTCCTTTAACGCAATTTGCGATTGCACTTTGGACTTGGCTTATTTGCCAGGCTCTTGTCTAACCTTCTCTCTCTCTTCTTTTAGACCAAAAGTCAATACTCACAGATAACGATTGGAAGAAGCTATGGACGCGCAATGGCATAAATGCCGATTCAAAATTGGATAATAATCTCGACTCCAGCGACAGTCCCATGTTCGAGGACAGCGAGGTAAGTAAGAATTGACAAACTGACTCAATACAGCTACAGCACAAGGACGGACGGACAGTCGATGAAGTGCAACGAAGTGTGTCTACGAAATTGAATTGAATACAAAGCAGAGTGTGCTCGATGCCTTGTAGTCCAAATAGCTATCAGCCTGATCAATATGCTAATGTGAACCAACGAAGGACATGCAAATAGAGTTTAAAAGCGTGGCCAATGCTAATTACTATACAACATGAAGACGCGTCAGCTCTAATTAATCTTTTACTGCTTATTTATATTACACTCGTGCGCGTCTTTAACTATCTAATCAGGCAAAGAGGCCACGCCGTAAATTGGTCAAACTATGTTAATATATATATATATATATGTACATAGATATATATATATATATACATGTGAATATGTATGTCTATCTCTAGCTATACACGTGTATACAGGGTGAGGCAATTGAACTGTTAATATTACAAGGCAACTTGCTCTATGAATATTGACTTAACCTCATAGAAATCTAGAAACAAGCTTAAAAGAATTCTTTTATACATATTTTATATATATATTATTATATCTTATCTTATGACAACTCTATCAGCTATATATGCTTGTCAGTTATATCTGATCTGCAAAATACTCTTCTAAGGCCCAATAAAGCTTTACTTCTGCAGAATCTCTGCCAGTTCCTAGTAGGCTGTTGGCTTGTCTCAGTTGATTTCTTGTCTTTAAAAGTTCCATTGTCAAACTTTTTGGTTCTCAAAGATCTTCAGTCAAACTCTTTCTAGATTCAAAATCTCTTGTTAAATCTTAGGCTATTCAGGAGCTCTCCTGTTTGAGTGACTGTCCAAGTTCTGCTGTCAAACAATCTGGCTATACAAGAGCGCCTGTAAAAGTTTATGAGGATGCACTGTCAAGCTCTTTGGCTCTCAAAGATACCCTCTCAACATCTTTGGCTGTTGAAGATCTGCTGTCAAGTTCCTTGACTATTCAAAATCTCCAGTCAAAATCTGTGTCTATCTCAGTTCTCCTGTCAAAGTGTTGTAACTATCCAAGATCACCTGTTAGAGGCTTTGATCGTTTAAACTCTGAGGCTCCTAAAGATCTCCAGTCACAATATTTGGGTATACAAAATCTTAACAGTTGTTCAACAAACTGGGCAACTTTGCTTGATTTCAAGTTCACGAAAAAAGGAAAGGTAATAAAATCAAATTAACTGTTAAAACAGCGCAAATCTGTAATTGCTGTCTAGCTAGTTGAATTTTTGTTCTTTTTGAAGTAAATTCCTTTTTTGTCTTACCACAAGACGTGACAGTCGTAAAAATAAAACTTGACTCACGCAGCCTGTGAATGCAGCTTAAAAATTTATAGCAGTCTACGTTTGGTAACAGCTCAATCAGCCTCACCCTGTATATGTCTAGCTTTTCTAATTCTGCTGACTAATTGTGGAAGCGGGCAACATTTGTGGGTTTTTTAAGCTTAAATACCCTACCTAATACTATAAACGGGTATAATGTACCTGGCCAAGGGTATGTAACAGTATGGCAGAGGCAGGCGCAGATATTTCTAAGCTAAAAACCCTAAAGGCACAGTTCAGTCAGCCTAGAAGGTGATCAACCCAACTTGCAGTCGTGCATACCCGACTAGCACACTTCTACTTGAATTTTATAGCATTCTTCTGCTTGCCTTTTACCTTTTCTTTCGCAGGTAACACATGAAAAATGAACTTTTAACTTTTTGTCTTGTATTTTTCTCCTCTTTCCCACTACCTACCGCACTCCCTCCTTCCACCGCTTTCCTTTCTCCTTTTCTGCGTCTCTTTTCTTTCACCCACAGCTGATGGCGCATAACACAACCGTCCAACTGGGGGGCACCGCCTTTCTTGTCTGCAAAGTAACCGGCGTGGATCGTGTGGGTGTCAATTGGGTTTGTTTAGCTTTTTTCTTGTGTATCTAATTGTGCGACGCCTCCTGGACGCGTTTTACCCTTTATACTTTAAGCGCAGCCCTAATGTCAATTTGAACTTAAGTTTCGCTTGCATTTTGTTAGTGCATATTTTATATTGCAATTTTCCGTTTTTAATTATATAGCATTTAGCATCAGCTTTCTCTTTGTTTGTATATGGGAATTTGGCTGGGTCGTCGCGGCATCGGGACACGCAAATGTCCAATTTGTTTTGGCAGTCGAGCACGAAATATACTAAATACGAATGCTTAATTTGCAGCTGAAAGCTAGAAAACGTTTGCCATGACATTGTGTACAGTTTGTTTGGCATTCAACGTTTGCTAACAAGCAATTAAATGCTCCCCCGAAAAAAAAATGAACACAAAATGCGGCACGCAATGGAACGCAACAGCCATAGACACGGACATGGACACAGAGCCCATAATTGAGCTAAAGCATGTGACAAAATATCAATTAATCAGAGTCCGCAGAATGCCTTTTGAAAGAGCTGCAGAATATTTTTAGAAATTTATGGCTAAATGCAACAATTATCTGAATATTTATAAGAATTTAGCAAGTTGTGATATGGAGCAGAGTATGAGGTCTTCCCGTGGGGTGGAGACTGATTCTTTAGTTGACAACTTACCTCAGTCATCCTCAGCTGCTTTGACTGTCAGCTACATGCGCCTGGGGATTGAGAGTAGCACTTAACATCTATCTTTCGGTAGAATTCTGTAAAGAAACAAGGCTTAACTTGAGATATATTTTTAGAGGCAGTCAACTTGGAGCGGGAAGAGAGAGGAAAGAGCACGAAGAAGGGCGGAGAAGAGAGGGAGGGAGGGAGGGAGGGAGGGAGGAGGACGAGGAGTGAGGAGGGAGGAGGGAGTAGGGAGGAGGGAGGAGGAGGAGGGAGGAGGGAGGAGGAGGAGGGAGGATGGAGGAGGGAGGAGGAGGAGGAGGAGGGAGGAGGGAGGAGGGAGGAGGGAGGAGGGAGGAGGGAGGAGGGAGGAGGAGGAGGGAGGAGGGAGTGAGGGAGGAGGGAGGAGGAGGAGGGAGGAGGGAGGAGGGAGGAGGGAGGAGGGAGGAGGGAGGAGGGAGGAGGAGGAGGAGGAGGGAGGAGGGAGGAGGGAGGAGGAGGAGGAGGAGGGAGGAGGAGGAGGGGAGGGAGAGGGAGGAGGGAGGAGGGAGGGAGGAGGGAGGAGAGGAGGGAGGAGGGAGGAGGGAGGAGGGAGGAGGGAGGAGGGAGGAGGGAGGAGGGAGGAGGGAGGAGGGAGGAGGAGGAGGGAGGAGGGAGGAGGGAGGAGGGAGGAGGGAGGAGGGAGGAGGGAGGAGGAGGAGGGAGGAGGGAGGAGGGAGGAGGGAGGAGGGAGGAGGGAGGAGGGAGGAGGGAGGAGGGAGGAGGGAGGAGGGAGGAGGGAGGAGGGAGGAGGAGAGGAGGAGGAGGGGGATTATTAGGATTTATTATTTTATTCTTTCTTTTTTTCTTCTTCTTATTTTATGTCTTTCTTTTTCTTCTTGATTCTTATCTCTTTCTTATTTTCTTCTTTATTCTTTATTCTTTATCTTCTTATTTATTTTTATTCTTTCTTTTTCTTATTTTTCTTTTTCTTTTTCTTATTCTTTCTTTTTATTATTTTCTTTTTTTATTTTTATTTATTATTTATTATTTATTATTTATTAATTATTATTATTATTTATAAATATATATTCATTTTGCATATTTTTAAATTTTAATTTAAACCTATTTATGTAAGGAAATAAAAATCTCTTGTTAGGTTTGCACTGATCCAAAGGCACACACATGTGTATATATATCTTCATCTCTACAGTTTTAAGTGCTTTTCATAATCAAACTTGCATGTATTTGTGGCACTAATTGCATGCGCTTGTATCGTGAGTGAATTTTCAATTTTCTGTTGCCTACTTTCGAGCGCGCTGGCGCAATTAACATAGACAATAATATGTGTGATTGTGACCGAGTTCTTTATTATATTTGGCATATAATATTCTCATATTTTGTTGTTGGCAAAACAGAATCAAATATCTTGGATACGACGCCGGGACTGGCACATATTATCCTCGGGCGCCCAGCTCTACACAAATGATGAACGTTTCGCGATACTCCACTCGCCCGGCTCCAACATGTGGACGCTGCAGATAAAGTTTGTACAGCGACGGGATCACGGCATGTACGAGTGCCAGGTGAGTGAGAAAGAGAATGCATTGCATTGCAATTGCATATATTTTGTGCATGCAATGCAGTTGAAATGAACTAAAGTGCATTTGCATATGCTCCATTTCGGCGTTTGGACCCAGACAGCCAGGCGTATACGCAATATTGAGGTTTTTGGGGTTTCAGTCCCCATCCCCACCAACCTATAAACATTTCTCCCATTTTTTTTTTGCCTTTGGTTTTTACGTTGATTTCGACGGCGCATGATTTAATTGTAATATGCAAATGACGTTTCGATCCAAGACAACCTGCTGCATGTACGCATGTACGTACATGTGACGTTGACAGGGCACAGCCGAAACCATGTGGCTGTCACGCGCAGGCAGACGCTGCGGCTGCCAGATAAACTGGACATTGACATATTTAGCCAGCGAGTGAAACGCAAACCGGAATGTGTGCAAAGTAATGCAAAAAGTAAGCCAGTCAGCCAGCCAGCCAGCCATACAAAAGCCCGAAAGTCAAGCGGATATGGTCAGAGGCGTGTCTTGGCTACAGATAGTGGAGTCGAGTCGAGTCGAGTCGAGAGACTGAACTAAGCGAATGGCAACAAAGTTTGGGCAATGCCTGAAATGGACACTTGACAGTAACTCTGTTTGTGCAGCAGCCGCACAAGTGCTGCGCCGAGACTTACAGCTAAGTAGAGACTACAACTAGAGAGATAGAGTGTGAGAGAGAAGCAGATAGATTTCGTTGGGGCAGCTTCAAAAAAGGAAAAAGCGTAGCTTCAATTTCAAAAATTGTTTGCATGCAATTTCAATATAAGAACCAGGCTAGGAGAAGGTCCGCATGTCTGTCTGTCAGTTGGTGCTGCCTCCCGACGAGCACTGCATGCAAATATGCCGAAATGATTATTTTTCCTTTTGCATAGCAGCTCGTCCATCTGCCCTCTGGTTACTTTTGTTCGTATGTAGCTGCACTCCACCACTTGGTACATATATATATAGAAAATGGTTCGTTTTTGTTTCATTTTGCGTGCCAAATTGAAATTGTTTGATTTGCATTTCAATGAGTGCAACATTTCTTTGCAGTCAAAACGTTTCACTGCACCAAAGCCAGATAGACAGACAGCGAGATAGAGAGCCTGTTAGATGCAGAGATGCATTAACATTTGAGTTGATTACGACAAATGCTTAAGCATCGAACATGCGTATCGAACAATTGCCCAAGCATGTACTCAACTGGCATTTACCATTATTTACTTGACTCTGTCTTTGGCTATAGGTATCCACACCCACTGGCATCATATCGCACTTTGTGAATCTTCAAGTGGTTGTGCCCGAGGCGTTTATACTAGGCTCTGGTGAACTGCATGTTGATATGGGCTCAACAATCAATTTGGTCTGCATTATCGAGAAGGTGAGTAAGAAAATACTAAATATAATAAGGAAAATACTAATTTGAGTCAATAATATTAATGCTTGAAAAAGTGAAGGTGCTCTGTATAGAAGCATATGAGAAGATGAAAAGACTTTGCAAATTAAGTCTATCGATAACTTGACTTTTATATCGATAACTAGAAATACAAGCAAACAGGGCAACTGTACTCTAAAGTCTTTATAATCAATTCCAATTATGTATAATCCGTTAGTTCAAAATGTTACAAATAATAAATTCTTATTGATAATCGATAATAATCGAAATTATTTCTACCATAATTTACGGCTTCAATTAAATTTTAGTCAAAGTGTAATCTTTTTGTTTGAATATCGATCGTTTTCGTATCACACACGTCGTATACGTGATATAATGCCTGTGCGTATACTTAATATGCCCAGGCCATGCAATACGCTTGACTTCTGACTACTTATAAAAGCTGATATATATTCAAATAAGCTAGTATTCCTATAATTTTTGTCATACTAAAGAAATATATAAACAGTTTGACTTTTGCTTCAATAATTTTGCTTGGAAATGGAATGGCATTGATAATTATCTATAATTTCATTACAGCATATTCGACGTATGCCTTATTTAGATATTAATTACAGGATCTTAATGCGGAATATAAAGCAAACCGATCGATTACTTAGTATTTCATACCAATAATGATCGATAGACCTAAACAGAAAAGCATTTCAGTCAAATTAACAATCAATTAATTATTTGAATACTTTTACATATACTCAATGCATTCTCTTCTTCTTTCTTCCTATCTCCCCTCTCTTCTTCTCCCTCGCTTCCTTCGCTTCCACAGAGTCCCACACCACCGCAGTACGTGTACTGGCAAAAAAATGATCGTCTCATCAACTACTATGACTCGAGGCGAGACATATCCATTGAAACGACACCGGGTCCACGTACACAGAGTCGCCTCATTATACGCGAGCCCCAAATCACCGATTCTGGCAACTACACCTGCTCTGCCAGCAACACCGAGCCAGCTAGCATTTATGTCTTTGTATCAAAAGGTGAGCGAAATCATGAAATCTGAGTGGGGATTTAGCAGCTGTTGCAGCTGCCGCTGTTGTTGCTAATGCAGCTCAGCTCGTGGCAGCTGTTTAGCGTGCAAATTGTTAAAGAGGGCGTGGGGCAGGGCTGCTGGCGTTGGTGTTTTTAGTTGTTGCACGTAACAGTTGCATGCAATTTGCATGACTGCCTCGCGGCCAAATTGAATTTCTTGTGATTTTAGCATTTAAATAGCCATCGCGAGCGATAAGAAGTGTAAATGAAAATATGCAAATGCCAGCAGCGCGCGTCGCCTGCAGCTTATTAAAATGTTAATGAAAATGCAGAGTATCTGTCGCCAGCTATTGCCATCTACAACAACAACAACAAAACTGCAAATCTAATTCAAATTTATATTTCTCCCATTCACTCTCCCTTAGGCGACAATATGGCTGCCATATCGAGGCGCAAAACTTCCTCGGCCGATCGCATTACGCACATATTTAGGTCAATGCTGGCGCCCTGTCTGCTGCTAAACACGGTTGTCGTTAGGTAAGTACGCCAAGAACACAGCTATAAGAAGCAACTCAACTCAAATTGTTTTCTTTTTTGTCTACTTAATTTCCTGCTGCAGACGCATTTTCTTAACCTAAGCAACTTAAAATACAAAATACAAAATTGCAGCGCAAAAAGCAAAAAAAAAAACAAAATTAAAATATATATATATATATATATATATATATATATATATATATATATATAATATATATATAGTAAAAAATCCTATTTAAGCTATTTCAGTGTTAGAATTTAACAACAAAGAAACAAACAAGTATATATAAATACAAAAAATAAACAAAAGTCTACAAAAATCTAGCATAAAACCTAAGCTAAGTTCCATTTACAGAAAGAAGGAAACAAAAACTGTGTAAAAATCATGTTAAAAATCTGTCTCTGTCTCAGTCTCTGCTAGGCATTTACAACTTAAGTTAAATTAACAACAAAAATCATTTTTCGTCTTAATTGTGTACAGTATGTTTAACCAGTTTGATTAGGCACCAATTTTATATATATATATATATATATATAAATATATATATATAAATATCTATGTCTGTGCGTCATGTAAAATGCATTAGTTAAAGTAATTGTTAAAGTTTCAAAACAAATTGAGTTTAGTTTTTACACTTTTATTGAACTTTAGTTGGCCAAAAGCAATTGCAATTGGCTAATTGCAATTTAATTTGAGCTTTTTATGGCATACTCTGAACACAGGAAATGCATAAGACCGGGTATATTTTGGGCGGACTATATAGCTGGTATATAAACTCTCCATATGAGAGAGACATGCTCAGTAGACTTGCGTCTGCTGCTCTGCTTGTGCGTCCTTCCATTTGTCTGTATGTCTGCAAAAAGGTCTCGAAGATCTTGAAAACTACATAAGCTAACGACTTGAAATTTGATATATATAAACATATATAACAGCAGAATGCCTCAATTGTCTCAAATAGCAACTCCAACTAGTGTTCATGGTATTTTCTAGTCGAACAAGCTCGACTCGTGCACTCTAAGTTCGATTTTCTCTGGTCTTCAGCAGTTGTAAACAGCATGGATCACACTTTTAGATTTCTATACATAAATATATATCTATGCAAAATACATATTGATATATAGAAAACCATTTTGCATAAGTAGCCAATTTCAGTCCATAAAAAATATATATAAAAAACCAAACCAAAAAAAAAGACAGACATACCAAAGCGTTATTATTATTACTGTTACTAATTACTAAATGAAAACCCGAAGGCATAGAAATTAATAAAATAAACAACATAAATATAAAAAATAAAGAATAAAACGATAATTAATTGCATTATTAAGTTTGTAAATAAAATAAATTGCATTGCAAATGGCAAAAGGCAAACACAACACAGCAGAGCAAATAATATAAATATATATGCATATATTTAATTTCAAGTGTAAATACAACTAACAAAATACGACAACAGCAACAACATACAAAAATGACTGAATGAATAAATAAAACTTTATAGGGCAGCAAAGGCAAAAAATGAGTTGATAACCCACATAAAAGCAGAAAAGCTAAGAGAAAAATTCAATTGATGTAGTAGCTATAGCTCACAACTATATATACACACATATATATATATATATATATATATATATATGTGTGTATATATAGTTGTGAGCTATAGCTACTACATCAATTGAATTTTTCTCTTAGCTTATATATATATATATATACCACTATATATATATATATATAGCATAAGTGACAGCAATCAGCCAAAAAAGGAGAAGGCTTATTTTAGATGTTGCTGCTTCGAAACAAAGAGTAGAAGAAAAAATAGCAAAAACGAGGGAAAAAATCTTCGAAAATTCATTAAAAAACCAAAAAAAAAACTAAAAGTTAAAAATCAGCTAAACGAAATTGTTAGCCATAGCAAAAACAACTAGCATAGAGTATGCAACATTTCATAATTACTTTCTACGCTTTCTCAACAAAAAAAAAAAAAACAAAACAAATAAAATGACTAATTAAACAAAACACCTGAAGATTAAAACAACATCTACGTAATCAAATATGTACAATTCTCTCGACTGTTTTTTTTCTCGCGCAGCTAGAAAAAAGAATTCATAAAATAATATATAGAAAAAAATAAACATATTTGTGTGTTGTACAATTAGAAAGAAATAAAACGCAAGGCAAATAAGAACACTGCAGTCGGTTGTAATCGACTGCATAATACTTGTTCAGCTTGCAAAAGGTTACTAATGTTTTTGCAAATTTCCGATTTGTCACAAATTAAAAAAATATATAAATTAAAGAAAAAAGAAGAAAACTATAGTTTCCCTCGTCCTCGTAGTCAATTTAATTTTGGCTTTTTTTGTTAAAAACAGTCAAAACTATATTTGCCTCCCCGACGAGTATTTCAAAGCGCATATCTAACCTCGGAATGCACTTTAATAATTATTATATTTCCAGTTTAAAGTCTGCAACTCCAATAGACACATGCATTTTAAGTTATGTTACAGTAAGTCTATGTCACAGTAATTCTTATGCCTTATATTAGAGTTATTCCTAACTTGCCATTCCTCCAAAGACCTACATACTTCATACGACAAGGGCTAGCACTCCAGTACGTATTCCCAAACTCAAATCCCCAGCTTGGCCGTCATAATGTCAGGCATACATAACACATATGCGCCACCTTTGCCATCATGAACGAGTATACAAATCATCTGACATAAAAAACATGTTTCTCAACACCAGTAAAAACTGGAAAAATTTTAAAATACAAATACATGCATTGCCATATATATAAAGCATAACGACAAAATACATTACTCGAATAAAAATAATATAAATAACAAAAACAAAACCACAGCTGTTAAAGAATTCCATGAAACTTTGAATAGATTCATTAGTGTGAAAAAGACGCGTAAATTAACATAAATAATATTAATAACAAATACGAAAAAACATTAACAGTATGAAGAGAACAAAGCCGAAAATACTTTAAAATGTCTCAATATGTGTGTATGTATTTGTATTTGTGTTTGTGTTTGTGTTTGTGTTTGTATTTATGTTTGCGAAGAGCCAGCAAGCACGTTCTGATTTATGTTTTATAAAAAGATAATTATAATAATATTACTATTATTAAATAAATATATATATAAATATATATGAAACAATGAATATAATATGAATATTGTTTGGTTTCCAATTGTTAAGCATTTTTCACTGTAAATATTTTAATTAAAGCATATTGGTCTATGGCCGCTAATAGCCATTAACTAATTAATGGAAAAAGCATGCGGAAAAAGAAACAAAAAGGAAATTAATATAAGTATGTACTGTATTCAATAAAAGAAAATTGAAAAAAAAAAAATCACAAAAAAATACATAAGCGAAACGAGGAAAAAATCATTTAAAAAGTTTTCAATGTAAAATGCGCTCAGCGCGCATTTATGTAAAATTTCAACTTTGATGAATATGAATTTAAAAATAAAACAAAAAATAAAAAGTAAAATTAAAACTTTAAAACAAACAAACAAAAAATAGCCATATTGCGTGCATGAGCATATGAAATGCATTCAAAACACACACACAAACACACACAAGTGATTATCATGAGAAAATAAATGTAATTTAAATAATAACTAAAAAAATACATAGAAACTTTGTTTTATTTTAAAGTTAAACTTAGTTTGGAGCAGCAAAAAGTTGTTTTTTTTTTTTGGTACATGCCAATCAGTTAGCAGCACTTGAAGTAACATCAAATCGTCGGCCATTGTGGCACGTCTTGCGCTATAATTGGACGCCATTGTTGGCACACCACACCAATACTCACACACACATACACATATATATACTTACAGCTGAGGCATTTTTCAGCTGTACGCCAATTATATTTCAGCATTCTTTGTAAGCCTTGGCACTTGGCAGTTTGCTTTCTGTCAACATTTTATTCAACGCGCCGCCGTTCATTTCGCCAGCAAACATGTTGCACTCAAGCACTCAAACGTACACACACACACACACCCTGCCACACACTCGCATTCAATTCGCAATTCTTAAAGGCCAAAAAACTTTTGCTGAAAATCAAATGCATTGAACATTGCCGTCGCGCGCTACCAAAGAACCGAGAGCCAAAAACTTTTGTGGCCACCAAAGTTTTTCGGGCAAAAACCAAATGAACCTCGACTAAATTTTGCCTTGCACAGAGCGAGCCAGGACCTGAGACGGTAAAGAGCGTAAAAGTAAAACATTGAACTGCAAAAGTAATGGAGAAATTTCAACAGGACTTACACACACACACACACACACACACACTCGCACACTCAAGCCAACTCTGGTCATGCAGCGGCCTTTGAGCTCGGGCAAAAAAACTTTCCATTTATACACTTTATACAGGCATTTGAATTGTGAATTGGAGTTCGAAATCTCTTTGATAAGGGGCGAATATAGGCCTATAAAGTAGGCAATAATGATGAGCACTTTTGACTGCTTATTGATTTAGATAGTGTGGTGGGTAAGTACAGCCTACAGTAGATTAGACTGGAATCCTACGCAGAATTACTTGATAATCTTTTAAGTCTTTTTATTATAATAACTAATTTAATCACTATTATCAATATCGTTCTCTTTTTTATTGTCATTGCCATTGCCATTGTCATTGTCATTGTCATTGTCATTGTCATTTGTCATTTGTCATTGTCATTGTCATTGTCATTGTCATTGTCATTGTCATTGTCATTGTCATTGTCATTGTCATTGTCATTGTCATTGTCATTGTCATTGTCATTGTCATTGTCATTGTCATTGTCATTGTCATTGTCATTGTCATTGTCATTGTCATTGTCATTGTCATTGTCATTGTCATTGTCATTGTCATTGTCATTGTCATTGTCATTGTCATTGTCATTGTCATTGTCATTGTCATTGTCATTGTCATTGTCATTGTCATTGTCATTGTCATTGTCATTGTCATTGTCATTGTCATTGTCATTGTCATTGTCATTGTCATTGTCATTGTCATTGTCATTGTCATTGTCATTGTCATTGTCATTGACATTGACATTGTTATTACCAATATTATTATTATTAGCATTATCATTACCATAAGCATAATCCAATTAAACTAATAAACTATCGATTCTATCAATAGAGCTGCCCTTTAGCATTACCAATATTATGCTCATAGACAAGTCTATGGCATTCGAGCCACAATACCCCAAAATACTTTGAATGCACGGCTAATGAGAACTTCTGAAAGTTTCCCGACTCTTTGTAAGTGTATAGAAAACTTCGCCTATCCAACAATTCTGCACTCTCTCTCTCTCTCTTCGTCCGTCGCTTTCTTTAAGTCTTTCACACAAGCTGTTCGAAAATTCGCAAAATTGGCTGTTGACAGCCCCCCATTTGAGTGTGTCGAAATACTTCGACATCTGGGAGATTGAAAACTTTACCGTTTTTTCTATTTTCGATTTGCTGTTTTGATTAAAAACTTTTCGCTTTCCTTTGAGTGCTGAGCAGCGTTCACTACGGCCATGAACACGCAATAACTGGCAAATAAACGTTTGCTAATTGTTAACCAACACTTAAAAACTCTATAACAATTTACCCATAAATCCACAATGCAGCACATTTTATGGCTAGCTCCAACGCCAGCTCCAACATCAACGTCGCCGTCGACTGCAATTTATGGCAAGTGCTAAAAATTGTTAATAATCGAATTTTCTAGAGCATTAACTTTAATGATTTAACATTAAGGCGAATGAGATTATCAAATTTATTACGTTTGAAACAAAATAAATGCATATAAAAAAATATGTGAAAGGAAAGAGGAATTTATATTATTTCGAAATTCTTCTCGTTTTTTGAGGCCACAAAATTTGTCAGCATTTTGCAAATTATTAGATGAAAAATTAGGCAAATGCAGCCAGACATAAATTAGAAATCCTTTCAGCCAAGGCTTTTAAAGGCCATACATATATACGCGTATAGATAAATATATATAAATATTTGTGTTCAGTTTATGTGTGACTAGTTTTAGGGCTTTTAGGCTGAGTTTCATACAGATTGATGTAGTCAATTATAATAACTATCTCATCATAGCTGTTTCAGCTTTTGCATTAATAACTAATGCAATTAAATATTATATTCAACAATAATATATAAATTCCGATTTTAATATATTTTGTATTTTGTAAGTGAGTTTATAATATTTGTGCTTAGAGATAGAATAGGCAGCTTTCAAGACTTTAAACCTTACTTGACTCTCAGTGTATGCCTGAGCTTATACTGCTAGCCTAGTCAGATTTGGCTTTTCACTTTGTATTGATTTAACTATCTCAGAATTAGATATATATATATATATATATAATATACATATATGATTACTTCATCCATTATTGCGATAGATTGAATGTCCATGTGCACTGAGGGACATGAAGCAATTTTCAATTTTCCACAATTTCTGCACAGAATATGCAACAGGAAAGAGCTGCACTAGAAACTGATTCAAATGCATCATGAAACAGGTTTTGATAACTATTTTGCTCGTGCCACGAGCTAACTTCGGTAGTCCTCTTTAAATTTAATATTTTATTTATCAACTTTTAGCTAAGCTAAGACCTAAGCTTAACCTTCAGCTAAAACTTTACGCTTAGGAATGTTAAGCAAACATTCTGACACTTCAATTGGCTGAATGGGTTTAGCTTTGACTGCAGTTGCAGCTGCCTCCGCTATGCTTTCAATCAATGTAAGAAAAGAACAACAACATACAAACATTATTCTTGCATATGTCTGCCAAATCGTGGCATTCGAATTTCAATTGCCAATGTGCTTGGGCCGCATCAATCAAAGTGGAAATGCCAAAAGTGCATACAATAAATTGTAAATAACTTGCAATAACTGTAATCAACACACACTCGAAGTGAGCGGGGATCTTCGGGCAGCCTGGCGTTAAGCAAACACAGCACAAAACAATCATTCAAATGGCGCACACATTGCGCATACGCTCCGTGGACAGACACACACAGAGAGAGAGAGAGAGAGAGAGAGAGATAATGGAAGCTCTCTCAAGTGTATGCTGAAGGTGGCATTAAGCTGTCGCTGTCATGTACTCCGTGGCTGCCAGAAATTATTGTGCATTTGTGGAAATCTATGCCACGTGGGCGTGTCCCAACGCCCAGCTGCACATTTGCGGTAATTGATTGGAAAACATCGCGACGAGCGACGAGCGAGTCAGCCAACCAAACCCAACCAACTGGCGACTACCAACTGCCGCCGGCCACCCACTGGCTGCGGCAATTGTTTAAAAGCTTTGTTTTTTAATATGCTAAACTCGCTGCAAGTGTTTTTAATGGGGTATATTAGTTTTGTCAATTTGTTTGTCTGTAAAGCTGTTCATAATACCCATTCAGTGCTTATAGAGTGTGTGCTTCTGGGTCCTCTTTCTAGGCCTAGTTCTTCTTGACTTTGCCATGGCCTCCGTCCTTCTAGGACCAATTCTTCTAAGCTATGCGCTTATAGACCTTATCCGACCGTTGGGCTCCCTACTAAGCTCTCTTCTTAGAGGTCCTGTCGCTTTAGACCCTGACTTTTTAGACATCGTCTTATTAAGGCCGCTCGTTCTAGTCTATGACATACTAGGCTCTGTGCTTCTTGGCACTTTTCTTCTAAAATTCATTCTAGGACCTGTTCTTCTAGGTTCTGACTTTCTAGACACAGTCCTTTAAGACCCAGTGCTTCTAGGCCCTGACCTTTTATACCCAGTCATTCTAGGCCCTGTGTTTTTATGCCCTGTCTAGGCTTGCTTATTTGCTTTTGGTTTCCCTGCTCATTTTCTATTACTTCCTTCTGACCTGCTGTCTGATCTGTTCTTATCTTTTTCCTATCCATCTGTTCTTCTGCTTTGATGTTCTCCCACTGACATCTATTCTATTTGGCATATCTGTTACGATTTTATGTAGATTTCAAGCTCTCAGAAACAAATTCATATTTAACACTGTTATGCCTTGTACATCATTCACAGCTATAAAGTAACTTAATGCAATACAAACCCGTTTCCCTTCTTTATTAATGTATAACTTTTCCTCTCTTTATAGCAGCCATATATAAACCATTTTTTGAAGCCCCATTTATGCAGCTAAAAATTGCATAAACAAGGCAAAACAGCGTTGTATAAGACATCTTATATATTAAAGCAAGTTAAGAAACTAAGGAATAAGCAGATACCTAAGAATTCAGAAGCTGAACAACAGATCAATGCATATAGCATATATATTGTATAACTGAATATGCAGGACATCTGCACGTCAATCACACCCAATAGCAGCGCTCTCTCTCTCTCTCTCTCTCTCTCTTGCTTTTATATATTTTTTGTGAAATATTTTATCCGCAATATGCTACAATGTTTGTGTGGCAAAAGTTTTGCGGCAGGAAAAATGCGCGTATCTCGTGTTTAGCACTTCATATTTATTACCTGTCGAGTGCACTCAAATCAGTTGCACTCGCTGCCTGCCTGTTTACGCGAAAGGCAGAGAAGCAGTGGCAAGAGTGAGAGACAGAGGGCTAGGCAGCAAGAGAGCGAGAGTTAGCGGGGCTGCCCTCTTGCTGGTCAGTTGGCAAAAGTTTTACCCCTCACAGCGTTTTGATAAGCATAATTGATGATGCAACCGTGCACAGCATTGGCAAAAAGGCAAAACAATAACAATAACAAGCGCCAACTACAGCTGCACGCCATAAAATAAAGCCAAAAGCCATTTACGTGGTTGCACCCGTACCCCCGTCCCGCCCCTTTTGAACCCTGACCGGGCCCCCAGAAGAAATATTTTTGCACATATTTTATAGCACATTTGTGTATTGAGCGCAAGTGGTGAAAAAAGTTATCATCAATGGCTCGTGGGTAACTGAAAGGCGAGTGCATCATCACGTTCCTGTAATTCACTCAAACACACACAAGCACACAGACTCGGACAGCACGAGTAGCACTTGAAGGTCGAGCAACAGCAGCATAAAAAAATGTGCTGGAAAAACACAAGTTTAATTTTTATTTTCGCTGGGATAATTAAAAAGTTAGCCACATATGCAACGGCTTTCGCTTATGTTGCTGCTGCTGCTGCTGAAAGTAAAAGTGGAAAGTGGAAAGTGGAAAGTATTCTTTAATACGATAAAAAAAAAACTTTGAAAGACCATGAATATATAAATAGAGTACAACATACGTATTATACTATTATATTACTATAGTTTTTACTTGAGCAGAGCGCTTGATTTTAATTAAGAGATGGAGAGATAAGCAAAGTGGATTTTACTTGAGTCTCAACTGCAACAGACAGAGCATAAGAGGAAGAGCAGAAGAGAGAGTGAAAGAGAGAAAAGGTATATAGAGCGCGAGATTCACAGAAATAAACAAAGACAATGAGAGAAAGAGTGAGAAAGCAACAGAGACAGAAAGATATAAAGAGAGAAAGCAAGAATGCGAAGAACAGGCAGAAATAATGCGATAGAGAGGGAGAATGAGAGAGAAAATGAAGGGCAAAACTAGAGAGAGAGAGAGAGAGAATTATATCCAACTAGTCAGTAAGAGAGAGAGAGAGAGAGAGAGAGAGAATTATATCCAACTAGTCAGTAAGAGAGAGAGAGAGAGAGAGAATACGAAGGATATCCAGATAGCAAACGAGAGATGGATACAAAGACTTAGAAAAAGAGATACACAAAGACTGAGAGCTTAGAAAGAGAGAAAGCTGAAGAGTGCGATATTAAGTCAGATAGAGAAAGAGAGAGAAATAAAACAGGAAAGAAAAAATATCTAAGAATAGAGAGTATCAGATAGAAGACTAAATATACTGAGACAATAAAGGAGACAGAATACTAAGACATTTCTTCTTGTCTTAGAAAGACTTAACCCTGAAGTAGCAGCTTGTGTTAATCTTCGAGCTGATAAGCTGATTTCTTTAGCTGTACCTGCAGGTTACAATTCTTGGAACCTTTAACTTTTGGTATAAGTGCAAAAGAAGCAACGCTCTACTTGATTACTTCCATGGAAGAGCCTCGATAATCGTTCCTCTTTTTCCGCATTACTTGCAAGCCAGGACATTTCTTGAAGTATTATTATGAACAAAATTCAATCGAGCTGAATTGTTACATAATTAACATGATTTACCTCAACTTCGACCACCACACTCTAATAGCCACTAAGACTTAATGAGCTTATTATTAAACTGAAAAGTCAGAGTTTCGCTCAGTTACACTTGCCAAATGGCAAATGCCAAACTTGACCTTAAGTATAATATTAAATTAATATATTTATTGAAATGCATAAATATTGCTTCGAGAGGCCAAATGCAAAACAATTAAACTGAAAGCAATTGCTGGCCGACGCAATGCAAATAGCTTTGCATACATCAAGGCGCTCCCCAAAGATGGTAATGCGATCCGTTTGAGTTGAGTTCAGTTGAGCAGCGGATGCATTTATGCATATATATATATAAATATATATATATTTACATATAAGCTTGTGTGTGGGTGTATTACTGTTACCTAATATTCAATTCTCATTAGAGCAAAGCACACAGCAGCAGCCTTGAACATATATGTGACATGCGTTTGTGTGCGCAGGTTAAATCGAAATCATTAATTTTAATGAACAGGATATTGTAGGTGCATCACATTCGGGAATATGCAACGGAAAACCAACTCGCACACTCACATATCTAGTTGACATGTTGCCAACTAATGAGCGTCTCTTGGGTGTGCGGTGCTTGCATATCGCTGTGCCACATAATTGACGCGCTCAACATCAATGTCAGTGTGTGTGTGTGGGTGTGTGTGTGTGTGTTAGCCTAGGCAGCCACGACATTTGACATTTGTAATGACCTTGCTAAAGCCGAGTCAAGTCAAGCTTAGCTTGGCCAAATGCAAATGGCCAATAAAGGGTTTTCGGCCTTACACTCAGCTTACATGCAGCCAGGTCTGACTGACTGGCTGGCTAGCTGCTTGGCCAATTTGCAGTCATTGAACCAAGCATTGCTTGAAGCTGCCTCCAGCTCTTGAGTGCTCATTATGAAAAACAAACAGTGCCTTTTCTTATTTTCACTTATTTTTCCAGTTTTCCCCTCTGCTTTTCCGGCTCTGTTGCACGTGTTTGTTATGCAAACAAGTTGAGAGCTGCACGACAACGACAACGACGACGACGATACGGTAAGGAAGCCTTCGACATGCGGCACTTATAATTTGTTACAGTACGTGCAAATAAACAACAATAACAACGTGTGTGTGCGAGTCTGTGTGTGTACAAGTGGCTGAACTGATGGACACAGTCCAAAGTAGCCAGCGGCGCTTGCATGCAACTTTTATCAAATGCTTTGTGACATGCAAGGGGCTCAGTTTCTCTGCCACTTCCCACTCTCTCTCTCTCTCTCTCTCTTTCACACATGAAATCAAATATGCAAAAGAGCACACACACATACAGATACACACATGCATTGGCGTTTCGAATTTCCGCTTCCGGCTATTTTAATATTATAAGCAAAGGCATTTTATGCTGAGCGCAGCAGAAGCAGCAGCAGCAGCAACAGCAGCAGCTGACGGCCAAAAGTTGAAGTCGGAGTCGAAATTGGAGTCTGTCATTTGCCAAGAAATCGCATGTGTGTGTCTTATATATATATATATATATATATATATCTGGGTAGGTAAGAAATATGCTTGCGCAAGCAAAAAAGGAAACATTGAAGCATTATTAAGCACATATAAAAATCAAGTGAGAAAAAGTGAAACGCAAATCGACTTGAAGATATTCTGTATAGAAATTCTCTTGTTCACAAGTGTCAAGTTCATTTGAGAAACAGATTAAAATGAACCAAAATGGCCAGGCAATTATGCGCGATTGGCTTATTGAGTGAACCGATTAGTTCTTCTGAGTTGTTCAGAGACGTGTAAGAGCGAATGGTTCTTGTGAACTATTTAGCTATTTATGATAGTTTCGTTCCTTTAAGCTATTCAGCTGTTCAGGAACTACTAGTTCTTTTGAACTATTTAGCTAATTATGAAAGACTCATTCTTTTTAGCTGTTAAGCGGTTGGCACGATTAGTTTTTTGCGCTATTAAAGTGCTGAACAACTCTTTAACAGCTTTTCAGCTGCTCATGAACAGCTGGTTCTTTTGAGCTTTAG
Organism: Drosophila hydei; assembly: GCF_003285905.1. NCBI lineage: Eukaryota > Metazoa > Arthropoda > Insecta > Diptera > Drosophilidae > Drosophila > Drosophila hydei. Next base: position 6,366,892 of record NW_022045833.1, on the reverse strand, counting down.
AGATACTTAGCTGTTCTTAAGCAATTAGCTCTTTTTGGTTATTCAGCTGTCAATGAATTAATCGTGTGTTTGAGCTATTAAAGTGTTCATAAAATATTCATTCTTGTGAGCTAAAATGTGTTTATTTATTTATGTTATGCAGTTGGTTTATAAGTGACTGGTTCCTTTGAGTTGCTTAGCAGTTTATGACTCGTTCTTTAGAGCTATGTAACTGCTGAGCTATAAGCATCATATATATGATATAGTTATTGTGAAAAAATTTGATTAAGCTGTTCAATAGTTCGAGTAAACTGATACGATATAGAGTCAAAAATGCATTCAATATATTGAACTAGAAGTGCCTGCAACAGAGATATTACAAAGAACAACTGCTATAGTTTTAGATTTATAACTAAGGAAAACCTGTAACTCAACAATATGGGAAGACAATAAGGAAACGCTTCAGGCATAAAATTCGATTTAAAGAAATTCAATGGCAGAGCTAAAGCCAATATTTGTGTGAAAGTCTTCAACGCAGATACATTTAGGTTACTCAACTGCACAGCTCTCGCCTCTCATTTAAACAATTATTAGCCAATTTAACTAAATATCGAGTTTAAAGACTTTCATTGTTGACACTCCGTGCTGATTAGACTAACTTGAAGCTACTCCAAGTAAGATCAACTAATCATGAGGCATAATCTGCTCTGCATTTGGCTAATTACTGCAGCTGCAGTTTCCATCTAATTTTATATTCCAACTAGCAAGCACCTCAGACAACTCAGAATTACAGCATACCCAAACACGCAACAGCACTCAACAGGGTATCCTACACAAATGTTGCTTTGTCCTTCGTTTATGTTATGATTTTTTTTGCGCACTTTTTTCGTATTCGCTTTCGCATTTAAATTAATAGGCCGCTGGGCATTTGTGTTTCATTTGCGCATAAAATACACTGCACTTGAGTGGCAATATGCCACGCCCTCGAACGATGTCACCGCCACGCCCACTGGCTTGCTCGCCTGTCCACGCCGCACCGCACCGCTCTGCACCTTAATTACAAATGTGAACTTTGCTTTTATGCTTGACGGAAAAATCCACTTTGCCGTGATATCCGGACTTTGAGAGCGACGTAAAATTAAACAGCAGCACTTAAAACTTAAAAAAACACACACAGCAAATAAGAGCACTTCGACTGGGCATGACCGACCGCCTAATACCCGGCAACCGGCATGAAGGTAACGTAAATTGATTTTAATATGAACATTTGCTGATTTGTCGTGCAGAAGCTTGGAGAGTGAAGGGGAGCTACTGAGCCTCGTTTTCGAGCTAGGATCACAATGAAGACATAGTTTCACTTCAATTTGAAATGACTTTAAGAATAATGAATTTCTAGAGGAGCAGTAGATGTTGTAGCTCGCAAATCTATGCATGATTAAAGCTTTTTTCATGAGCTGAATGAGTCTAGCAGCATATTTGTGCTTATCCTAACAATCCTCTACTTTAGTATATATTTAAAATTATATCCATATATAATAATACATGCAAATATTCTCCTTTAAGTGGGCATATGCACAGTGTCTTAAGACTTTATCAAGCAACGACTATATTAGCCCCAACTTTCAAGTCTCTCGAATTGCTTTTAGTTCGCCTAGAAGACAAGCCAATATACTCGCCAATAATACGCGTGAGCCTGTATAAAAAGTTCGCGAAAAGTAGTTGAAAATTCATTGCAGCGGCTTTTGCTGCGCCGCGCTGTTGCAGTCAAAGATTTATGGGCGCAGGCGACGTCCAGCCGAACGGCATGGCAGCCGAGTCGTATGTGGCACGTAGTTGAGGTGTTAAATTTGCCATTTGCATAATTGATAAAGTTGGGGCGCCAGGTGTAGTAGGTGGGGCAGGTGTCTTAAACTGTCCAAATGGTTAGTTGCCAAACGTTGCCGCTAGCTGGCGCCACAGTACTTAGCATGCTGATTTCTGACCTATGTCGGATGTCCGCATGTCATTTCCATTGCCTGCCAAGAGCTCAAACCAGCCAACGAAGGAACGAACGACCGAACGAACCAAAGACTCTTGATAGTTTTTCCCTTCTTCCCTTTTCCATTTCTTTTTTGCATTTTGCCGCATAATTCAGATTTGAGCCATTATGGGCCACGAACTTCCGCCCTTACCTGTATCTGTAACTGTCTGTGTGTGTTGGCATGCGGCGAGTGCATAAATTCTTGGTCGTAGTTGCTCACGTAGCGACTGCAGCAATTGCTGAGTCAAGCAAACTGGCCCTGGACATTGAGCTGCTTTCTTTAAACTTTTGATTTAGTGCCGAGTCGCAGTTTAAGTTGCACTTAAAAAAAACTACGCCCCACTCCAGCTGAAGGTCTTGACTTTTATGCCCCACTCTGAATGAGTATTTTTCCTTTTATTATTTGCTGCATTGTTCAGCACACACACATAGCTAGACTCAAGCGAGCGAGTGCTCAACTATTTACAAAGGAAATCAAATTCCACTTTTTTATATGTCATAAAATCGGGTCACACAGCTGAATAACCAACATACAACCGACATATATAGAGATAGAGAGAGCGCGCGAGAGTTATGCAAATTTCTTCAATCAACAAAAATTCTCACGAAATGTAAGCAAAATAAACAAACAAAAAAAAAACAGAGCTTTTGATACAAAGCTTAATTAGCGGAGTGCGTAACACGAGTTCAGGTTCATTTTTTTTGTTTGCTTCCGTTTTTAATCCTTTGAAGAACTGCGCGTTAATTAGACTAATTACCCAATAAACGGGAAATGGGCGCCAGCTGAGTGCGAAACCAAATGAAAAAATAGGATCTAAGGCAAAATACAAAATACTACAGCAAGCGAATGAAATAGAGAAGATGAAAAGTAGAAAGAAGCAAGAGCAAAGGCAAAGGCAAAGGCAAAAGAATGCTCCCAAATGAGTCATCAACACAATTCATCATCTTTCGCGCTGACTTGTCTCTGAGGTTCGCCTGTCTACGAGACCAACTTTACCCACTTTATTTATGAGCTTTTGGGGCGTGGGCGTGGTCATGGCCATGGTCGTGCCTGTGCTGGGCGTGTCCGCAGAAGGCATTAAAATAAACTGTTTATGTTGGAATATTAAGCGCTTGACAGCAGCATCTCAGGAGCCACGCATACAGCACAGAGCAAATCACATAAAACACCCGAAAATTGTGACCGAGCTTGTGGCTTAAATTGGCCAAGAGATAGCGCTTGAGTACGATGGGCAGCTTAACATCTTCAGATGCTAAAAATCAAATTTAGATTTTTAGATTTCGGCAGCAAGCAAAGCTGGGAGCAAAAAAAAATCAGCTAACTGCCAGACAGTTAAGCAATTAAGTATAACAGAATATAACACATTATAACAAAATATAATATAACGTTTATCGTAATATAATGAAATATAACACAATACTATCACAATATGACGGAGTATAACAGAATATAACAGTTTGAGCCACTCAATATAACAACAGACTAAAATATCGCAGTAATATATGAAAAGTGCATAATACAGTAGAGTATAACAGAATATAACAGTTTACATAATACTGTATAACAGTCCAGAATACAGCATTATGCAATAAAATAGTGTATATCAGTCAATGCTAGAGCATAAGATAAAATATCAACGTATAACAGTATAATTTTGCTCAGAACGTGCTCAAAATAACACAATATAACAATAGAACCGTATAACACAGTATAACACTTACTTTTTTTGGAGTATACGGCAATATAATAGTCGTAGCAGAGAATAGCAACTTACAATCCCATATAACACACGAAAAATAATGTCAAGCAGTATAACATTTAACAACTTTCGGAGGCAATATATTTGTTTATAACAGCCTATATAACACTTTATAACAAAGTTATATAGTCTTAATACTAATAAAAACAACATCTATAAAACACATTATAAGACTCTAAATAGCAATACATATATATATATATATATATATATAACACATTATGACACATTTCAAGCTTCTTACTGAACTCTTACACTTATAATTGCGATGTTGATACAAATTTCCAGGACCTGAAACATCAAAGTTGTCTAGCCAACCCAGCCCATTGAACTTAAATCAAAATATAAAAACTTTTAATTGCAATCTATTTATGGAAATTGAACGCAATGGACTACACCTGTACGCGCATGACTACACCTGTATGAATATAAGAGTGCGATGTGAAGCCTGGTTCTTTTGAGCTTTAGAGGTACTTAGCTGTTCTTAAGCAATTAGCTCTTTTTGGTTATTCAGCTGTCAATGAATTAATCGTTTGCTTGAGCTATTAAAGTGTTCATAAAATATTCATTCTTGTGAGCTAAAATGTGTTTTTTTATTTATGTTATGCAGTTGGTTTATGAATGACTGGTTCCTTTGAGTTGTTTAGCAGTTTATGACTCGTTCTTTAGAGCTATGTAACTGCTGAGCTATAAGCATCATATATATGATATAGTCAATGTGAAAAAAATTTGATTAAACTGTTCAATAGTTCGTTTAAACTGATACGATATAGAGTCAAAAATGCATTCAATATATTGAACTGGAAGTGCCTGCAACAGAGATATTACAAAGAACAACTGCTATAGTTTTGGATTTATAACTAAGGAAAACATGTAACTCAACAATGTGGGAAGACAATAAGGTAAAGCTTCAGGCATAAAATTCGATTTAAAGAAATTCAATGGCAGAGCTAAAGCCAATATTTGTGTGAAAGTCTTCAACGCAGATACATTTAGGTTACTCAACTGCACAGCTCTCGCCTCTCATTTAAACAATTATAAGCCAATTTAACTAAATATCGAGTTTAAAGAGTTTCATTGTTGACACTTAGTGCTGATTAGACTAACTTGAAGCTACTCCAAGTAGGATCAACTAATCATGAGGCATAATCTGCTCTGCATTTGGCTAATTACTGCAGCTGCAGTTTCCATCTAATTTTATATTCCAACTAGCAAGCACCTCAGCGAACTCAGAACTACAGCATACCCAAACACGCAACAGCACTCAACCTATGAAATATGTCAAGTGCCTGCTGAGGCGTTGGTTAAGTAACCTTTGTTGATACAGTAAGTTCTGTCTCATTTGTGGTGCGCACATGTCACATGGAAATTTATCAAAATACAGTTAGCGTCGCTGCCAGTGTTGGCTAACGACACATTTTTGGTTTAGTGCGTGCCGACGCCTAATAAACTTGATGCGGCAAGTGAGAAATTATGCTGACTGCTCAAATGTATGCAATAAAAATTTTTCAGCTCACGCACACACTGAGGCGTCTCCATGGCGACGCGAGCTGTGTGAGAAATTGCTATCACTGGCGGCACGAGCGGGGGGTGGGCGTGGCAAATGTTTTGTTTTTTTTTTTGTTGCTACTGGCTAAAAGTTATTAATTCGCTCAGTTGACTTTCTTTCGATGAAGCAACGCACAAATAGAGCGGCCAAGTAACACAGGGCATATTGACTGACAGAGAGAGAGAGAGAGCGAGAGATGGTGAGCCTGTGCTGCAGTGTGTGCAATGCGGCGCACAATTTTCATAGTTAATCTGCTTGGAATTTAATTTGCTGCTGATTGATTACAAGCGATTTGGTGTAATGTCCCCAAAGGACGTAGCCATGGCTTCGTTACGCTTTCTTTTGACTTAGCTGGACTCGGGGCTCCAGCTGCTGCTCATTGTTATGGCACTTGTGCGCCATTTGACTTTTAAGCTGCCACGCCCAGCGCCTTCACGTTCTGTGCGCTTGATTGAATGCTTTTTTGGAGGGCTGAGTGAAAGGAAATTTATTTGCTTGTTCAACTCCATTGAATATGTGCAAAATCTTTGTTAGCTGTTAAGTGCAGCATGATAAGTGCCTCAGCCTCTCGCCCTCTCTCTCACTCTAGCTCTTACTCTATCTCTCGCTCCCTCTCTCTCTCGCTCTCTCTCTCTCTTTCGTTTATTGCCACTCAGTCTGCCTGCATTTCTTGCTGCATTTCGTTTAATGACAACGCTCGAAATTAAATTCCTAACTGCGCTTTTGCTTGGCTGCCTGCTCGCTCCCCATCTCCTTCGCTCTCTTGCGCTCTTTCTCTGTTTTTGCTTGCTTTGGCCCCTATTAATTTATTGTCTTGAAATCTAAGGGCATTTATACTTATCTTAAAGTTTGCCAAGTTCTTGTCATTCAAGCTCTGCCTTTTATTGAGTTATTTCCTTGGCAAAGAAATGAATTTATCGACGCTGCCAGCTGCATTTATCTCACTCACTCTCCCTCTCTCTCTCTCTCGCTCTTAATTCAGTTTTTATAAATTAGCCAAGAAACTTTAAACTATTCGCATAATTCCAACTATTTCTTTCGCCTGATATAAATGAGCTGTTACATTTGCCAATTGGACTCTTGATTAATGTTGGCATTTTAATGCTTTAGAGACCGAAAGTGGTCATAAAACTCTAAATTAGAATACATAAAAGCGGGCATTAAAGTGACCCACGAAATTCCCATGTTAAGCATATATATTTTATGATCCTTTTGTCATCGTTCTTGGATAACAATCTCAAATAAGTTGATACAACAAACAACATTTTTAATTGCTATTCGCGCGGCTCGCGAGCTTCAAGGACTCGAGGTGTGTTCTCCCACTCCGCTCTCTATTTCCCTTTCTTTTATTTTATATAGGCATTATCAGCTGCTCTTGTGGCGAACACAAAGCAAATGGATACGCCTTTCATCAGCTGCAAATGGGGTTAAAAGAAATTTATATATATAAAATGCTTAATTGCGGCATCAATAAACCTGACTTAAATTACACGTAGCAGCAAAAAGTGAGTGATTGAATTTGCTTAACTTTAAATATATATACTATATATATATATATATATATATATATATATATATTATTATATTATATTATATTTGCATTGCTTCATGCATTATTGAAAATCCTAATTAAAATCTATTTAAAGCTCTCAAATTTATTCTGGAAAGCAACAAAAAAAGATTTGCTTAAATTGTTGATTGTTTGTCTAGGATAAAAATTTGCATTGTTGGCAGATGTTAGGCGACTTTGCACTGGCTATGAGTTATGGCATTTGTTAAGATGTTTAGAACTGGTATAATGAAGTGAAAAAGATCCCACAAATTTTGTATGTTATTGTTGAGAATAAATACTCAAGTCATCGTAGTGATAAAGAGAGCTGTTGCTGAATACAGTTTCAGCTGTTGCCAAGTGAGAGTGAGATGGCTAGTGTTCGAACAGTGTTGTTATGGACGAAAAGAGTCAACTAGAAATTGATATTCTGGAAATTATCTCCGCGGAAATTCATTATAATACGTTCCGGAAAGTATATATTAAAATGGAAAGTGGCCAAATTGACTTAATCTCTGAAATATATATCTCCGATTGGATTATAAGGCTCAAATTGAAACAGAACAGTTTATCAATCAGTCTGACAAACGGCCTATCAATCGCCAATCAAGTATTTTTAGCATCATTCACAACTTTTCCAATTTCATATCAGATATAATCGAGTCGCACACTTTCGACTAAAGAACTCATATACCCTATATATACTCTACATATATTCCATACATACTCTTCATGCTTCTTAATATACAGCTGCTTGGAGACAATTCAATTCGCATTCAGTCAACCTTTCAAAGCCATTTTGCATTCACTTCAATTCGCCTTCACTTGAATTTTCATGGAAAGAATTAGAATTATTAATTTTGAGCTTCGGGCGAAAACAGGTAGATCAAATCATTTTGCACCTATTTTTCACAATTACAACTCAAATTTTCTGATTGCTGTTAAATTTTTATGACTTTTGCCGTTGTTAAATTTTACAGCTCTTAAATTTTGAGCTGCAGGCAGCACTCAATCTGTCAGTTAGTCAAAAGCTGGCAGATAAATAAAGCTGAAAAGCTTCAAGAAATTTAATTGAAATTAGCTAGCGAAGAAACATTTTATGTATAGATAAAACCAGGTCTGGAACTAGGTTTAGGTAGAAGGTACTGCAAAACATTTGTAATATTCCGTGATCAGAGCAAGTGTTTATATGTCTATTAGATAAGGCAAATGCTTAATTATATATTATACCTGGGGTTTGGAGCCCAGATACTCTTTGTTCACTTACCAAATTACCTTGGCCTACAACTGCCTTACACTGCCCTGTGATTTGAAGCTAGATAGTCCTTGTTCAGTTGTCTAATTATGTTCTGCCATTTGTTTCGGAAACTACAGCAAGCTAGAGTCCACTTGAACTCTTGAAAGAAATCTAAAACTCACATCAATTTCCAACTATTTCTTTGCTGACGCACACATAGGAAAGCTCCACAACTTAGGCTAAGTGCCAGCTTTAATAAATGTAATCCAAATACATTTATGCATAAATATTTAAGCAAAAACTTTATTTTATTTGGAATTCCCTCTCGCCTCTAAATGAAGCTGCCTGAACTAAAATCAACTCTGAGAAGCAAGGTTTTTAGCCAAATTGCAGTGAAATGCAGAGATTTCACATTTTACATGCATCAGCTCAAGTTTTGGCTTATGAAAGCGTTGATGATTGTGAATCGAAGTGTTGAAGTGCTGCCAGAAAGGCAAAGAATGTTAAATAAATGCACTGCTCTCTGTCGACTGCACCAAACAAGGCGTCTTATTATCGTGCCCAGAGCACAGAGAGTGTGTGTGGATAAAGCGAAACTGTGCGAGAAATGTTCGCTTTGTGCATCATTTTGTCCCTTGGGGATGCACTGCAAAATGTGCAGCCAAAGAAATCTGATGACGACGATGACTGCGATGATGATGATGTTGTTGTTGCAAGCTAAAGCCATGTTGGAAGGCAAGAGCTGAGGTAGCTGTTGCACACGCAAATGGTTTCCTTGTAACTGGGCAAATTGGTAGCAGGATAAAGAACAAGGATACAAATCGATTGCCAGTTAGCGTCTGCAGCAGACAGTTGCCGAGTTGTCGAGCTGGCGAGCTGGCAAGCTGGCAAGCTGGAATCGTTTGCCGGCAGGCTTTATTGACAGTCGAATGCGTAATGCTAGCAGCACAGCAATTGCGTATACGCAACGTGCACCAGTTACCTATCTAGCTGTAGCTGCTGCTTCTATTGCATATTTGCATGTGGTCTCCGCACACAGACACGCACTCCCAGCTCTGCATATAACTTAATAAAAAAAGTGTAGGGTACGACTAGTTCAACCAAGTAACAGGCATCAATCTGTGCCAACAAAAGAGAGTGAATGCACACACACACAGGTATCTTTATATAGATATATATATATATATATATATATATATATATATGTAGATGCATGTATGCATGCAGCAAAGGCATATAGCATGCACTAATTACGTAGCCATTGAGGTCGCACGTCCAGCTAGCCAATCAAGTCTGTTTGCCCAGCTACAAAGGTATATTTCAAGGCAGCTGCAGCTTTGCGGCTTTTGTGGTCAGCAAAACTCTTTTTGCAAAAAAAGGTCTAAAAAACGGGGCAGAAAAATCAAAGAAAAAAAAAACGAAATCAAAAATTAAGCAAGCGCCAAGCTTTTGAATTGCACTTTTCTATATAAATACATATACATATCTCTCTCACTCACTCCCGCTCGCTATAGATATATACTATACATACTATATATATATATATATTCGCATTTGTGTGATCAAAGTGCTGCGTTTATATGGCAGCCATGCAAAATGCAATAAACATGAATTTCATAGCCGTTGCTATTAAACGAACCATGCATTTTTTTTGCTTCAGCTGGGGCGGGTGTGCGGCTAGCTTAGGGGGCGTGCCCGCCAGTGGAGGCGAGCTGGAGCAAAAAAAAAAAATATATATATATATATATATATATATAAGAAAGTAAGCTCCGATTGAGCATGCTCGACTAGAAGTTATGCTGAAGCCTGCGCTGCGTGCGCTTCTAGTTCTATTATCTTAATTAAGTTGGCAGAACATAATAATGACATTTTAATTAGTGCCTTTATACACTAAGAAGCCCAAGTTTTCATTAACAAATTTTTGCAATTTTGGCGACAGCATTCATATTCTATTGTTGCAGCACGGAGAGCTGCACAGATCAGTCATAGTCTCGAGCTCATAACGTATTCAACATTTGCATAAGAAGTCATTTCAAAATATCGATAATTATCGATGAGCTAATAATACAAGTTATCTAAAACCAAAATGAAAAGCCTCAGCTGCGTAGGGTATATAAGACTAGGCATTTCCAGCTTCAAGGCATCAGCTCTGGAGCCAAACAAAGGCTGTCACAGCTGGCTCATTAGATCACCTAATTGTTCCAACCTGATCAGGTACACATATATACTTTATAGTGCCTGCCGCCACGCCTATTACCGCCTGCAACATTCTACCCCTTTTACAATACATTCAATGGGTATACAACACACAGCTGAGTGCCGAGCTTTGTTGTCCATTTACGTCAACAATTTCATTGAAGGCAGCGCGCAGAGCAGCAGCTGCAGCAGCAGCAGCAGCAGCAGCTACAGCTAGCAGTAGGAGCGCTGCCGCTGCTGCTTCTATTTGCCAAGTAGTTTCAGATAGATACATAGATAAAATTGAACTGGGATTTGGGGATTGCACAAAAGTAACTGAGCAAATTTTAGCAAGCAGCTAGTTTTGAGCTTTGTGCTGCACGTTTGCTCAAAAACCAAGCAAATTGAATGCTGATACAACAACAACAGCAACAAAGACGACAGGCAGCTGCCTTTGTGTGCGTGTGCGAGTGCGTGTGTGTTAAGTGCGTTCAATTTAAAGCGCGAGGCGCTATAAAACAACGTCAAAGCTAGTGCAATTAAAGGCAGCACAAGAAATGCAGTTGCTGCTGCTGTTTGCTGCTGCTGCTGCTGCAATTTACAACAACAGGAAATTGCATGTGGCACTCGACGCTAATTCACACCGGAAAAGCAACGATGCACACAAGCTGATGTCCGCGCAAAGAGACAGAGAGAGAGAGAGAGAGAGAGAGTCAGGGACAGACAGAGAGAGAGAGAGAGAGAGCGGGCAACGAGATAGCGAGACAACAAAGGACATCTTATTCAAGCTGGCATTGTCCATGAACTGCACGTTCACTGGGGCAAACACACACACAGCTTACACACACACACACACACACACACACACATGCATACATAAATTGCAATCTACACGCGCAACGTTTTCATTTATTAATAATGCATTTGCTCTCGGGGGGTCTACGTTTTGCTTGGCTCCTCGGACGCCGTTTCATGCGCGTTTCTCTTTTCTTCTGCTGCTTTTTTTTTGTTGTATTTTCATTTGAGATTTGCTGCACCGCCACAGCCACATTCATTTGCTGCAGCTGCAGCTGCAACTGCTTAAATCTTCATTAGTTCTGATTTCAAGTTTCAAATTAGCGCAGATTTTTTTCCCACCTTTCAGCACGGCGCACACGTTTCGGTGTGCGGTTTGGCCAGTGTTGACTAACGCTAATTAGCGTTGCAACACGCCAGCTAACAGGGACTTTTGGCTAAGGTATGAATCACAGACAGACGAACACATAAATAAATACCGTTTTATTGATTTTTGCTTTTTTTTTGTTCGAAATTTGTTTTTCGAATCATTTTTGTTTATAACATTTGGCAAATTTCAATGCACTTATTTATTTATATAACCAGAAAATGGCATACAAAATTCATTAGGCACTTCCGTCTCTTACACAAACAAAACAAAATGCCAAATGAAATATTTGAGCGTCATCAAATATTAAAATCCTGCAACAAAATATGCAAATGAATTTCTTTGCAAATCTCATTTTTGTTAATGATGCGAAATAGAAATTAAATGTTTACTAATGTCGTCAGTTGCACAGTTTACCTAAGCTAAAATTACTAACTGAGCAACTGGGTGAGTACGAAAGGACTTTAATGTAGTTTAATTATTTATTTATTGACTTTGCCTTTAGAGTGGAATTACTATTTACATAACACTTTCTCTTTATATACTTAGATATTGTAGCTTTGTTAAGTTATGCTAGAAAAATATTTTAGCTCACACATTTTGAATTTTACTAGAGAAATCTTGACATAAACTTCTTTTTACATGGAAAGTAGTTTAGCGTAGTATTTTCTTTACAGAATTATAGAACTGAAATATTCTAAATTAATAAGAATTCATTGTCAAGTAAAAATCATGGTAAAGCTTTTAGTGTACCAATTTAACACAGATATCTGCTCTAATCAAACACTTATTTATACAATAACTATAATTTTGATCTAGCTATACTACATTAACTATACTTATTTAATCTTTAGTAGACTTTGCAAATAAGTAAAATTCCGCATAAAACTTGTAATAAAATTATTCAAAATAATCGAATAATTATAAAGTTCTTCATACAGGAAAAAAGTTGTTCATGCTGTGTGAAGCAGTGCTCCATATTTATCAAATTTTGGCTAATAATAAGTTTACAAAAGATATTTTACGAAATAAAACAGTTATTCATACTAGAACCACATTTTTGTCCTTCTAACTGTCACATGCTACATTTTAACGAATCCAATATACTCCGATTTCTTATTTTCAATGGATTTAGATTGAGAAGTTTTCATAGAATAGCCAATTTATTGCATATTTTTATAGATATATATATATATATATATATATCTATATATATATCTATGCATATATATATAGATACATATATGTTTCACTTGATCTATATCCCATTTATAAAATACTGCAAAAATTGAATCTCCAAAAGCCTTGCACAGATCAGTCGCATAGAGTACCTATTGATGGATATTGAACGATTTCATAGTGCAGTCAAATAAATTATTATGTTTCATGCATTTGGCATTTATGTAAGCGAGAGAACAGAAGGAGTAGGAGGAGGAGTAGTAAGAAGCAGAAGAGGTGGAGGTGGAGCAGGCAGAGGAGAAGGCAGCAACTGCGACTGACCGAGTGTCAGCAAATATATGGCCATCCACAGACACACACACATACTCTCACTCTCACACACACGCACACTCTCTCTCACACACACAATGTGTCACAGGTCACACACACGTAAAAACAGCAAATAATAGTGCGAACAAACAAACACAAAATTGTGCGCCCTCAAGGTAAGGCCCACTGCAAAGATTTATTGTGCTCGGCGGCTTATCAATTTAAACAATTTTGACAGCTCTCTAAATTACAATACATACATGCTACATATACTATATACTGTATATACTATATACTTTATATAGATATATATATATATCTGTCATAAGTCACATCAGCTATGGTTTTGGAGCTCTTTTGTTCTGTCAACTTAATCTGCTTGCGGCTGTTTATGCCTCTTTTCACTTTTCGCCTTGATAAACATATAATGAGAATAGAAAAAACTTGGCCAACTAACACGACTATTTAATACACTGCCAAATGAAGCATAGCCGCAACTAATCCCATTTCAGTTTTCTATGCTATTTTGCCTCCATTTTTTGTTTGGCCTGAATCATATGAGTGGGTTCTTATTTGCGCAGCGATTCAATTTCATGTCAAATAATGCCGCAGCACAAATTGTTTGTTTTGCAAGCGTGTGTGTGGGCGTGTCTGTTCGTATATTTTTTAATACTTTGCATTTCACTTTTATTTCGGTTTGTGCCAATCGATGGCATTAGTGGAAAATCAATTGAGCGATGGCAGCAATCAAAACCGTAAGCCATGAAACCAAAACCGCACATCAGTTTATATAGCTGTGCGTGGGTGTATGTCTGTGCGAGTGTGTGTGCGTGCCAGAGCATTCTGTGTGCGTATGCGTGTGTGTTTGCCTTTCAGCTTAAATTGCCTTTGACAGCTTGAAATATACGATTTTTATTCAATCAAACACTTTGGGTTAGCTTCTATTTTTAGCCAAAAACAAATTACGCATACGCCCCGCTTGACCAGTTCAAGTTTGCTTTTTTTTTGAGCTTCTGCGCTTCGTTTTTTATTAGTTTGAAAAGCGAAATTAAGCGCCATTACAATTAATTAATTATACACTTTCGATTGCGGCATAGCCTCCCAGGCTAATTTCAATCTTTTCACATTTCTCATGCAATGCACGGCATTTGCATTAAATATTTGTTTTTTTGCTTTGTTATGCTCGCACAACAAGTGAAAAGGCAGAGGGAGTATATTAGCTTTTGTGGCATGTACGTCTGTGTGATTATTACTCTATTTGTATGCAAGCAAAGCAGTTCTCGTTGCTTTTGAAGAAAATAATATCAAATAATTAAGTTCTAGTCGCACTACTATTTTTATGAACGCAGCCATCTGGAGGGTCTTTGAGCTCTTGCTGCAACGCGAGCGAGCATTCTGCAGTCAGTTAAACCCCTTCGCAACATTCCTACTTATTTCTACGTTTATTATTGTTGTTTTTATCACTTTTCTTTTTATTAGCGGGTCGCATTTGCCTTTCAGGTAGCAGTTGCTGTTGCCTTTGCCGCTTTTCTTGTTGTTGTTGTTGCTGTTGTTGTCATGTACTAAATTACGTGCAACTATTTTTTAATGTGTAGCTCGCTTTGTTTTGTAGTAATTTTTTCTTTTGGCTTTTTTTTCGTTTTGGTGAAAATTCTCACTGCGTATCGCACAAAATTTATCACTTTCATTTGACTGGGTTCCAAAAAGGTAAATAAAATTGCGGCCATAAATTGACTGGGCGACATATAGAAAAGGAAAGCTCAATGTAATCGAGCAGACTTTTTGGCTACGCCATGGACATAAAACCAACTGACCATGCTCGTTAAGAAAGGTTAATGAACCGAAATTTTGATATACAAATAAGACTAATATATGCAGGCAGTTCAGATTGCCTAGAGAGTTAAGTAAACTTTTCAATGGAGGAAAGTGGCAGCAGCAGCAGCTACTAGACCTGAGGAAATTGAGTTGCTAATGCAGCTGCCATCGAGTATATGTAGAGTATTTGATAAAGCTATAGAATTATTTAGTTTTTAATTTAATAATAATAATTTAATTTCATTATTTATTAAGAGTATCTAGAGGTAAGGAAACTGTTGGGCAGCAACAATTGCTAAGGCAGCGACTCGATCTCATTAGAAAGCACATATTGTCAAGTCACACAGTTTATATAGTAATAGGAAATATATATATATACTTAAGCCCATTTCACACATTCCTACGAATTTCATCTGTGAACTGACTGTTGAAATCAATAAAGCTCAGAGATTTTATTTTTAACTCTAAAAATGAGTGACAAAAATTATAATAGCCTCAGCTTTTGCAGTAAACTTATTACAAATTATTTTCACGCATAATAGACTTTCATTATGAAGCTATTAAAAATGTTCTAAAAGCGAAAAAAAAAACTAGTATTTAGTTTTATCTAGAGACAGATTTCACAGCAGGCTGTTAATATACTTTATAACATATTCATATAAAATACAAAACACGTTTTGCAGAAACCAGAACAGAAGACCAAATGGCTAAAAGATGATTTATATGTATATATAAATATATACATATATATATATATATATAGAGCCCTAGCAAAACTGAGCATGTTATACGCGCACTTAACATTAATTTCACTTTCTTTTACGAACACACACAGAGAGCGCTTTAATAGCAGCAGAAGAAAGGCAGCAAAAAAACTATAGAAATACATATATATATATATATATAGACATATATAGATATATCTGAGTATGTATAAACATGCTTGATATCAACATAATTAGTCACGTAGTTGTTATGTTTGTTTTAATGTGACGACAAAGGCGTTCATAATGCGGCATTAACATTATGCGAGTCGCAGCAGCAACCGTAGCTGCAGATGCGTGAGGCATCCAGCTAAGACTAGCAAAAGTACTTTAAGCGGGAGTGAATGACTAGAAGATACCCTGAATAGCATTAAGAATGAGTTCTAATAAGAGCACTATTCTAAGCGGAAGTATACGACTAAATAATACCCTGAAAATCTCTTAGAAAAAGATTTTGGAGGAATAGAAGTAGACAGATATAAGAAAGATAGATATGTATTAAATTTAGCTAAATATGCACATACAATTTGATGAGTTTAGCTCTTGAAATATGAGAACTTTGCTTTGATTATAGACATTTAGGCAACACATGAACTCAACTGTTCAGATCTTATATATATAATCATCAGGCATATTGGAATATTTACTTTAAGGAATCGAGCTTTATTGCCCTTACTCCCTCTCTTTCCGCCTTCATAGTAACTCCCACGAAAAACTCCGATATACCCACAATGTCCATTGCTTAATGAGTACAGGGTAAAAGCAAAAAATAATAATACAAATGTTATAAAACAAATAAATTAGCCATAAAGATGTTAGCCAGCTAAAAATAGACAACAGACAGAGAAATGTTTCTGCTGCTGTCAAATCTGCAAAACAAAAAACAAAAAGTTGGCAAAAAAAGTTTTTGATTTTACTTTCAACGGCATTTAAAGTGGCCAAAAGAATGCTGACGGGGCTCGGCTCGACCAACTAAATTAAATGCATTTTCATAATTCATAATTAATTTTATGACTCGACAATAATATTTTAAATTATTTTATTTTTTATTTTATTTTTTGTGCAAAAAGCAGCTTTCAGTGTTGTTAATCGCCGCGAGAGAATATTTTGCGTTATTAACAACAACAACAAGAAGAAGAAATGTATTTCATTGCGTTGATTATCTTTATAATTATGCGAGACACTTTTAGAACAATGCGCGAGAGCTGTGGGAAAAAATGCGGCGCTAACTAGACAAAAAACATGAAAATAACATATAAAAATAAATATAAAAAATTATTTATAAAATATTTAAGCCCACAACAGATTGTATCTAGGCGCTATACAAATGTCAAGTAACAGAAAAAAAATGAATTGAAAAAGATTTATGCAGTCGCATAGCCGCAGAACTTTCACAGCAACAGCAGTTATGAGTGAGGCAGACAAAGAGAGAGAGAGAGCTAGGAAGAGGAAGAGAGACAGAGGTCTGCTACGTGAGACGCATGCGCATGCGTCCAGTGGCTCAACAATTGTCGTTGAAGTCGGCGGCGCATCTTTTACCGTAAGTAAAATTAGCTGCATTTCGCTACAGCTAGGCGTCTACACTCATGGTGGGCGTGGCATGAAGCGGACACGTAATTCGTGTCGCTGAAGGCAAAAGGCAAACAGCAACGGAACTTGAGCTATCCACGAATAAAAAGCGAATGTTAGTTATGAATATGAGTTCGAGCATGTGAGAGAACTACAGCTGACCTTGCGCTAGAAAAATGTGTCTTTTGTGGCTTGAAGTCGACAACTCATCGTTGCTTCTTCCTCACTTCACAGTTGGCATTTATTTTTTTCTTGTTGATTTCAAATGGGCGAAAGCTTGAATGCCATTTTCGGTGGTTTTCACCCACGGTCGTCAAATGTAGCTTGGTGCTAAGCGATGAAAGCGCCGCTGACATTCAGTTTGCTGGCCATTCATCAAGTGCTGCAATTGAAATGCCCAACGCATTTTGACTTAGAAAACAACGCATACAATAATATAAAGCAAAGCGAAGCCAACTGCATGGCTGAAAGATAATCTGTTTGAGTAGATGAATAGATGAATTGAGCAAGCAAGTTTATGCCGAGTTAAGTGAATAAGTGAGGACTTGCTTATATCTCTTCTTGAATAAGCAGCCAGTAAAACGTTTAGACTGACGAAACATAGAAACGCATTTTGAGTTTCTAAGGAGACATAACTAGAGCTAGATAACAGAATGAAACAGTTGAGTCAGGAGAAGTTGAATTTGCTGGTATTTCGAAACAGCCAGTAAAACGTTTAAGAAGTTTAGTGAAATATATACGGATAGATCAGATACTTAAACTGATAGTATTGCTGTTAAGAAAGTATAAGAGAATAAGAAAGTATAAGAAAGAATAAGAAAAACAAAGGGCAAGACAGAAAGAGAAAGAAAGAAAGAAATAGAGAGTGCAAAGCAAAAATACAGACAAAGAGAAATATATATGTATATATATATATATAGAGAGAGAGAGATAGAGAGAGAATGCAAAATATAAGAAGAAAACGACAAAGCGAGAAAAAGTTATGAGAATTATGCCATCAATCCCAATAAAGTTGGTGAATTGCCAATATAGATGTAAATCGTTGCAGCTGACTGACAATTAAATAAGGTCTTACCAGAGGAAAACCCAATTGTAAAAGCAGTCACCACAGAGCACACGCCAGCAGTAGTTCTGCAGCAACTACGCCGACAACAGTTGAGGTGGGCGCAAAAGCATTTTCCGTCTTGCACATTTGATATTAAAAACCATAAATAAAACATAAACTTCTACACATATATATATATAAGAAGTTAAGTCGTAAAACAAATTGAAATTTGTTGAGAGTATTATGCGACAAGTTTATGAACCTTAAAGAACTAGAAATAAGTAAGAATAAAATCTATGCCATTTGCCAAGGTACTAGCTGCATGAATGCATAAATATAAAAGGCAAGCAACAAACTAAACAAGTTCAACAATTTTGGCTGACTGAAAATGCTGCGGACGTACACGTAGAGCCTGTCATAAAAAAGGAAAATAAGCCAATAAAAGAGCAAATCCCAATTATTGCAGAACCAAGGCAAGACACACAGTGGCACACTCGCACACTCGCACACACTCTCGCACTAATGTAGTGAAATAATTTTCGTTAATCGAAAGTTGCGACGCACGTTTAACAACTGCTGGGGACGGGGGGCGGCGGCCAAGCGACTTCGTTGCGCTCATAAAAAGACAATAAAAAAGTGACATTTTGGCCAAAAATACAGTTTTGGGCTATAAAGAAAAGCGGGCGATGGCCAAGGCGAAATGGCAACGACGCAGGCGAAGGCGAAGCCGCTGGCTTTTGGAAAAATGTCAACGGTCAGACAAAAATCAAATCAGTGCCAAAGTGGAAACCAACAGCAACAACAACAACAACAACAACAACAACAGCAAACGAGGGCAAATGCCAAATGGCAATATTGACAATTTATTGTTGCTGCCAAGTTGAATTGGAATCTTTATTTGGTGTCTTCTTGATGCCCACACGCAACGTGTCCAACTGTCTGTCCATCTGCCTGCCTGTCTGTCTCTCTGTCCGTGTTGTATTTGAAGAAAAGTGCTTTATAAGTGCTGCTCCATCAATATCAAACTTCAGCAAAACGAAAGTAGTTCTATGCGAGCCTATTAAATTGTTAAGTTTGGCTGCTGCTGCTGCTCAAGCTCAAATGAAAACATAATTACATGGCCAACAACAAAAACATCCATGGCACATTCACTCAGCAACAAAAACAACAATTTTCATAATGCCAAAATCGAAAAAAAATAAGCGAACAACGCGCTATGTCAACAGCCTGAGGCTAAGTCCGTCTACGTCGCGCCGTCTTACCGTCTACCTGTCCACACGTCCACTTTGTCCAGTTGGCTCAGTTTGTCCGTGTTTTGGCCCGCTTGGCCAGCCGAATGTCACGCAGCACGACGCTGCGGCTGGCTTCATTAAAGCCGCATGAAGAAGACATAAAACTTAACTGAAGAAGATTTATTTAACAGTAACAAAAATTCGCAGAGCGACGACAAAACTTTTGCTAGAATGTCAGCAGTGGTAGCTGACAAAGAAGCTAGGCAAAGGTAACTGACTGACTGCAAGATGCTCTGTTCTCAAGTCATTGAAATTGGGAGAGAGTATTAATTAGTAATGAAGAGAGAGAGAGAGAGAGAGAGAGAGAGAGAGAGAGAGAGAGAGAGAGAGAGAGAGAGAGAGAGAGAATATCAAAAGAAAATTTAGTTTGAGAAAAACATAGTATGAAGTGTGTCTATTAATATGACCAGCAACATCCTTCGTTCGACTGTAATTATATTAATTTGTTTGATTTTCGCATTAAATTATGTATATAGAGAAAGAGTTAAAACGTAATAATTTGTATGAACAGCACTGTAAGCAGTTGGAGTGATCGAACTGGATGTCTTGGATCGTTATAGTTTCAATTTAATTTTATATAAAATTACAAATGTTGCTAATTTTCTGGACACCACTGTATAATACAATGAACTTAACGATTTTCTATGCTCAGAGGTATACGACTTTATTGATTGAAAATTTTGTAGATACTCGTTCTTTAAAGTTAATCAGTTAATTTAAATACAGTTCTTTACAGTTCAGTTTTAATATATGTTCATATATGAAGTGTGTCTAATAGTATGGTCAGCACTGTAAGGAAGGTAGATGCCTGCAAAAAACCTTGTATTAGCTAGCATGTATTCAGCTATAGCTAAAAAGAGCTTAGGAATACGTTGACACGAAGTGCGCCTATTTATATTGCCACCACTGTTGCCATATTTATCAAACTTAATAAGCCCAACTTTTGCCTCTATTACAGAAATATATGTGGCTTTGACATTTTGAACATTTTTATGCTTAAGCATAGCTTTCAGTCTATAACTTCTGTTCGCTACGTGCCTATATACCCGCTTTCAGCCATGCAAAACAGGGCATTCCAAACTAGACTGCCCTTGTGGCCGTCAGCTTTCATGCGGTTTAGATTCTTTTGCGTTTGTTTTCTTGCCGTTGTTTGTTGCTGTTGTTACCCTTGTTGTTGTCTTTCTTTCTTTTGTCGTTATTTCTATTGTTGAAAACATTTTTTAAAACTATTTTTCTTTTTATTGTTATTTAATTTCCGTGTCTGCATTAGAGTATAAAGTCTTAGAAATGTGTTGAGATGTGAAAGAACTGAAAGGAATTGCCGAGACTAACAAAATATTTATGGAACATGCACAGAATGAAATTTGTTTAATTGTAGATTATTTCTATTACCTAAATGTATAGATATATAAATATATATATAAATATATATATATATATAGTTATATGTATATGCTTGGCAGAGCATTCGTGCTTCGTTCTTGCGGGTGGCATTTGAATTCTTTTGATTACTATGTTATTACGCGCTGACACTTTAAGCTGCGATGCTGTCGCCTGTTCGTGGATTTCAGTTTTATTTGTTGCTGTTGTTGCTTTTGCCAATTTTTTGCTTTTTTTGTATTAATTTTTTTTTTGTTTTCTAGG
Source organism: Drosophila hydei (assembly GCF_003285905.1). Lineage (NCBI taxonomy): Eukaryota > Metazoa > Arthropoda > Insecta > Diptera > Drosophilidae > Drosophila > Drosophila hydei. The sequence continues at coordinate 6,345,844 of NW_022045833.1, read as the reverse complement.
TCAATTCCGCAGACGGAAGCAGTTTGACCAGAATAAACTTTTTTCACTTTTGGCTTTTTGTATGCACACACACACAGGCACACACATGCAGACACGCTGCTGGAGGCACTCCCAGTGGCAACGCACACACTCACACACACACTCTCACACACATAGAGCGCATTTTTGCTAGGCGCTTTTGTTAGCGGCTTTTCTTAGCACATTATTTATGATGTTTTTTTCTTGCTATTTCGCGCACTTTCTTTGTCAAACTATTTTCGGATAGCAGAGGTTAAAAAAAATATATGAAATAGAATAAAAAAAAAAAACAAAGCAAATAGTGTAAAAGAAGTGCAAGCATAAAACCTTCGGCCAAAAGAAGAAATGAGTTATATGGGACCTGAACAATAATTAACTTTGTGTGCCCGCTGCCATTGTGCGCGGCTTTTATTGAAAAAATAATTTACAATAAATACAAAACAAAATGAGTTTTTCTATATCTATTCAGAAGGTGCCAGATTTGGCAGCGATTAAAGCCAAGTATCCCAAATTAATAAAAAGAAACCGAGCAAAAAAATAAATATAGAGACCAGAGCAAATCGAATTGCACTGCAACATTCTGAGCTGGAAAAATCAATTGCTATGCGAGAGCAGAGAAATAATGAAAACAGAACAGCATGGCAAAAAGTAGTTGAGAATGGGAAAAATTGAAAAAATTGAACTTAACTTGGAAGAGAACGAGTTGAGGATACCCTGAATCAGTTTTTCCCGCAGCTGAACCAAACTCAAAAAGTATTTTTGTCTTTACCTTAGCCAAATTTACTGATTTAAGCTCGCTGAATGCCTGAGTCTAGGTCACTGAATCTCTGATTGCAGCTGCCTGAGTCTAGCTCGCTTAGTTCTATGATTAAATAACTAAAGTTTGCTAATAGGCAAAGCTTGATATCGCTTTTATAGATAACGAAATCGTTCTTTTCAGACATACGAATATAATTAATTATACACTTCTAATGCATGCAAGCAACTACCTATCCCGACATGCCTTTAACTCACTCTCAAGCGTATGTCCATCCGACACTTCTGCCTGCACATAAGCATTAAACCCAATTTAACTGGATGCTGGGTATACAACAAAAAATAAGTAATCAGCACAATTTAAGTGCCAGGCCGTATGAGAGCTCAGAGCTCGAGAGCCCGGGAGTTCGAGAGCCCGAGAGCCTGAAAGCTCAGCTCGGCTCAGCTCTGTCTGACTGTAGATGCTGTACGCGCGCTTCTTTTTTTTTGAGGTCGAGCGAGAGATAAAAAAAAAAGACGAAAACACATTGACAAAATAATTAAATAATAGCCCTGGGGCGCAGTCAAGCGTTGCAGTTGGCAGAGGAAAAAAAAGAACTAATAGAAGCATATTTTCCTCTTGGAAAAGCCAAACAGCAATGGCAGCAGCAACAGCAACGGCCAATGTCCAAGCAGCAAAGCCGCTTGGCTTTTAAGAACGCAAGATATATGCTATATATATATATAGTATATGTAGTATATATAGAAAGGAAACATGAATAAGTAAAATTAAACTCAGCATTGCCCACTTAAGAGATGGGCATGCAATTTTAAACATGAATTAAAAGCACAAAAACAAACTTGATGCACAGATGAAACGAATGGCAAGAGTAAGCACTGTGCATGCTGCATATAGTGAGTGGATTCACTGTACTTCTAGAACAACAGCAGCAGCAGCAGCAGCATCTATTTGAAAACCTCTAAACGAATCTTCAATTACAAAATTGATTACCATTGAAAATTGAAAATTAAGTACAGTTTTGAGTTTTCAGCATAATTGCAGTTGATTTCTGTTTGCTGTATCTCTCTGTGTGTGTAAGTGTGCGTGTGTGTGTCTTTGTATGTGTGCAGCCAGAGCTTGGGCTGGGTTGAAGGCATGGGCGGCTTTAATAGAACTTGCCGTGTCATTAGAAGCAGCTTGATTAGGGGTCTATGCCTCCGCCTGTGGCTCTGACTCTGTCTTTCTGTGCAAGCGTGTGTGTGTGTGTGTGTTTATTTGATTTTCCGATGGTACTATAAATGATTAAGTGAAAAAGACAAAGTCAATTGTATACCGACATTGCTTGGCCTCTAGAGAACCAATCAAGCCGAACGTCAGCTTAATTTCATTTAATGTTCAAGTAGCATAATACACAAACAACAATAACAACAACAGCAACTTGGACGTTGGCTAAGCTAAAAGCAATAGCAGCTAATAAATGAAAAAGAAATGACAGAGCCAAAAATACCCTCTAATTGGCTGTGTAACAGATATACGCAGCACAATTATTGAGCGACCAAAGCTAATTAAGTTAAGCTATAACGATTGGAAACAAATGAATTCGATTCAAATACATATCGATAACGACTGACAAAAATCGATTATAGCCAAGCATTCAAATGTGCTTCATGGCATTGATAAGGTTCAAACACTCATAATATCGATAGTTCCTTAAACTACAACAAATTCTATCTATCCACGTGCAACTCTATCTTTCACATATCTATAAAAATATGACAAAATTTGAATTGAAGACTTAAAGCTCTCTGCCTTTAAGTTCAGCTGATCGATAAATATCGATAACTTGCATAAACAGTAAACTCGTGAACTAATGCCAAGCCCAGCAGCTGTTATTACGTTTATCAAAAACTGCTTAGGAAATCTCTTTGAAGCCGAGTCAACTATCGATAGCTAATGAAATCAATCGCTTAATCACAATCCTTTCAGCAGTTTTCCAACACTAACCTCGTCTAATAGCTGTTATACAACTCTACCAGCACAAGACCTACTCAAATAGTATAGCTTACAATTTTTGTCAGATTTTTCGTTTCCTACTTTGTTTAATTTACTCAAATATGCCTTTGTTAAAAAATATTTAATATGCTACGCTTAAGCCTCTCATTACAGGGTATTAGGCAGAATTACAGCCTAAAAGACGACAGCCAAGCAGGCAAGAAAAGAATGAAGCTGAAGAAGACGCAGAAGAGGACAAAAACGAGGCAAAACGCAAATTCGTTTTGCATTATTTCGATTCGTTTTGGGCTTTGGATTCGATTTGAGTTCGAGTTGAGCGAGCGGTTATTAGGGGTTTATAGTGGTGGCAGAGGAATGGCGGGGCAGGGCATACGACGCCGTGCTTTTCTATTTGGTTCTATTTTGTCTGTTCTGTTGATTTGGTTTATCATCAATTTTATTGTCACTAGGCATTTACGAGCGATTATTTTAGTTGTTGGTTTTTATGGACGCTATCGTCGCTTATGTTGTTGCTGTTGTCACTATTGTTTATAGCTGCGCTGTGACTATGATTATCTGTAAGAGCTGCGACGGCCTAAAGCAGCTCTCGTTGACTCTTTGCTATATTTAATTTATAGTTAAATCCGAAATGCCGCCAAACAATTATGATTTATTGGTCAGAAGGTTATTGACCATTATGTTTCGCATATAACTTGGCCAGCAATAGTTGTTAAGATTTGTCGTCGTTGTTGTTGCTGCTGCTGTTTATTCAATTGTTGATCAATGCAATTATTGGCATAACGTTGACAATTGCATAGCTGCAGTCTGTCATAGATGTGGCTGCTGCTGTTGTTGCTGCCAATAAATTTTCAGCGCTAAATGCATAAAATGTTTTACAAAGCCCAATTCGGGGCGATAAATCAAATTATTGCATCGCCCGGAGGCATTTAGAAAATATTTGTTTTACGGCAGGAGTTAGGCGAGCTGTCGTGCCAGTAAATACCCTGTATTTACTATGTAAATAAATACTTTTTTAATTCCATATAATTAAACATGATTAGTTAGAGGCGCAGCTTAAATAGTTTTAACTATAAATATTTATGGAAATTCAGTTTTGGTTTCGCTGGCATAAAAAATGGTTGAAAATGGCAGTTAATGGAATGAAGAAACTAAACAGATTTATAAATAGCAATTCTTTAAATAGAAAGATAGAAAAAATATATGATTATGGGTAAACTTAAAGCTAATCAATTAAGATATATGAATATGATATATGAAATTGAACAGCCTACTCAATCAATAATAGAAAGAGAAGCATCAACTTTTAACTACATGAAAAGAATATTTTAATATTTTAAATTAAATATAAAAATAAAATGGAGTTAAAAAAAAATATATATATATAATAATATAATAAAAAAAATATATATATAATAATATAATAAAAAAAAATATATATAATAATATAATAAAAAAATACTGTTTACATAAATTAGATAAATTGACATTGTTGCTTTGACTACAAAAACATTAAGAGCGATCATCGTAACCGACTACTTAATACCCGTTCACTATAGAAAAAACACTTACCTTGTTTAAGACATTGATGTTTTCTAACCAGCAGCGCTCCGTGTACTTTAGAGAGTTAGTTAGTTAGTTGATACCCTTACATTAACTTATGAGTCACATATCTGCAAGGAGACAATCGTTGTAGTAGAGTTAAGTAAATGTTTAAGTTTTTACCTCTGTGTAACTCTGGAATATATGAAAGTGTGATCATGGAAATAGTAGTGCGACTGAGCTCAAAGCAGGTCGTTTACTATACTATATTTACTATACTATATTTTAATCTATTTCATATGCGAAGACTCTATAGCTTCAAAGGCAATATAAAGATAAAGTAATACTTCATTTTTCACAGCTTTCTAGATCGCAGCAAGCAGAAAAACTCTTGACTTTTAATCAGAAAAAATCTATAAATGCCTGTCGCGCATATAGAAAGATTGACAAATGAAAAGATAGACGAATAGACTAGTAGTCAGCTGCGTTTGGCGCAAAAGCAATATACTCGCTTTACACCTGGTGAACGGGCAAAGTATTTAAATTGTATAAATTATAAAAAACTCATTTTCCGTATGATTTGTAATGATGAGTTTAGATAATAAAGATATAGCTATTATTTAACTTGTTATTAAATACATTAAAAATCTTATAAATTTATTATTTATGTATTTAATATCTTACATTCAAAAGATTATTAAATATTTCGCTAATACTTGCTTTCTTTACATTTAGATTAAATTTGGACTCATGAAACTGCAACTCTTTAGCAACTCTTGCTCAAATATCTAGCTTCACTTAGCCAGCATAGTGCTAATTTATTTTATATATAATAAATTGATATATTAAATATAAAAAAATAATTAAATTATGATTACAACTATAATTGAGTAATCAATTCAAATAAGTAAAGAAATAAATCAAATAAATTTAAATTTTTTTACGAAATACAGTTCTAATCTTATTCTTGCACTCTTTAACCAGAAACTTCTACAGTCTATCATATGCTTATACTACCCTATATATATACCTTTAAATACCCCAACTGCCGTCAAGATATTACACTCCAGTAAAGAAGAGAAAAAACGCAGCTTAATCAGAAGTGTTAAATGCCGCATGAGCTGGCAAATGTTCTTGCCTTCACATGACACACTTTTGCGTTGAGCCATCTCTTCTCGAGAGCGTGCAACAACAGCAACAACGGCAGCAGCAGCAGCAGCAACAACAACAACGCCAATTGCAGCTTGGCAATTGTTGCGCATTTGTGCTTATGATACGTTAGCATATTTCTTTCTGTTCTGCTGCACTCACAGATTGCGGTTAAGCATGCGGCAACAACAACAGCAACAACTACAACAACAACAACTTGTTGCTTGCAAGAACAACAGCAATGTGAGAACATATTTAAGGCCCGGCCCAAACACGCACAGTTGCATGAGCGACCGTCTCGAAACGGTAAAATGCGTGCGTCTCATGGGGCCAAGAGCATTGGGAATTATGATGCTGTGTCTCGCTCTCTCTCTCTCTTGTTCTCTCTCTCTTTTTCTGTCTTGTTGTTAATGTTGTTGCTGTTGTCTGGCTGCCTGTCTGCTTGCATCCCGAAGAAATCGAGTCACATCGCGGCACACAAAGCGGGACAGTTGGAAACTTTTGCTTATTTAACTGTAACTGCCTTTCTTTGTGCTCCCAACAACAGCAACTGCAACAGCAACAACAAGCAACACAACAACAACATTGGCAGCCACTTAGAACGGTTTGACGCTGCGCAGGCGCAGTTTCATTTCATTTTTCAACTGTCAATGGCAAGAGGCGGTCGTTGTCTCAGTAGTTTACTGTATCAACAGCGACGCAAGTGCTACAGCAACAACAACAGCAGCAGCAGAAGCAAAAGCTGCAACAGCAACGGCCGTAAGCAGAGCAATAGCAACACCTAGGCACAGCAATAATAACGCCAGCCAACAACAACGGCTGGAGTAGCAGCAACAGCAGCAGCTACAGCACCAGCAGAATCATTGCGAATAGCAGCAACATACTCACCAACAGCAGCAACAACAACAGCAACAGCACTAACAACAGCAGCAACAATACAAATATCAACAACATTCACACCAACAGTAACAGCAACAACAGCAGCAGCTACAAAAACAACAAGAGCAGCAACAGCAACTACAAACAGCAGCAATAGCAACAGCAACTGTTGCCCGCTTTAATATTTGCCGCAGGTGGAGTTTGTTAACTGCTACGCGCTGTCCCTGCCTCCAACTCAATCTATCTTCTCACTTACATCTCTCACTGTCTTCTGCTTGCCCCAACCGCTCTTGCTCCCTCCATCCATCGCACAGCTTGTTATGATTGAAGTGAGGCATCAATACAAGTGCATTTCATCTTCTACTTCAACGCTTATTCTTGCATCAAATCAAATTCATTCAGCCTTAAACTGCAGGCATTGATCATGCTGCCGATGGCAGCTGTCTACTCGCTGCTGCTGCTGTTGTCGGCTGCTGGCAGGTTGCATGTTTAACCAGCATTTAACTGAAGCCGCTTTACAATTTATGTGAGAGTCAAACAAGTCAGGCATACCAAGCCTAAGACCTTTAGGGTGCACGCACCTCTCTCTCTCTCTAACTCCTACTGTTTGAGCTGCTCATTAGCATGTGGGCGATGGCTGCCTGCTGATAATGATGACCAAGCTGTTTATGTCAATTTGGAGTTTCCTTAGAACTTTGCCGTTTTGTATGCAGCACAATAGAGCGCAGCTCTCTGAAGCAACGTCAGCAAACGTTAGCAGTTTTGCATTGTCTCAGCTATAACGGTGCCTGCAACGGTGCGTAATTGAAATGTCACAGAACAGGTCAAGTGTGCGAGCGAGCGTTGCACGCATTAACCAAAAATCCAAATACAACAAGAGACAGGGAAAGAGAGAGAGGCAGGCAGGGAGGGAGAGCGCACATCGATTATGTGCAACTGCACTTTTTGGCCAGAAATCCAATTATCCATGCACAGCTTTCGATATTTTGGGGGCAAAGCATATGTTGTTGTTATTGCTGGCAGGTCGGTCAGGTCAACATGTTATTATTGACAAATGGAAATGTCAAAAATGAAAAATTAACTGACAAAATCAACAGTCAAAAACAACCTACAACAGCAAAAGCTACGCCAGCCAATGACAATTGAAAATGTCAAAATTTTGCGAGCCCAACAGCAGCCGGCAGCAGCAGCACCATCCACTCGAGGTAATGGGCAAAAACGAGCAACACATTGCTGCCAAATCGCCAGAAATATGGGCGTAATGGTTCTGTCTATACTGCCTGCCACGCCTACTCCAACGCGAACCCTCCCTTCCCCTGCTCTTTGCCATGTAACAAGCAGACAACAAAAGTTGCGCGTGAATAACAGGCAACAAAATTGACACCAGGCGGCAGCAGTGGCAGTGGCAGCAGCAGCAGCAGCAGCAAAAGGCGCCGCAACAATAACAACAGCAACAGTTGCTGGCATTGGCTGTCGTCGCTGACCGTTGTGGACACTCGACGCGACATTTGAATGGCTGCCTGTGCCGCCTGCCGCCTGCCGCCTGCCACCAGCCACTGTCAACTGCTGCTGTTTTTTCGTTGCAGTCAAGTTGTTGTTGCTGCTGCTGCTGCTGTTGTTGTTGTTGCTGTTGTAGTTTTGGCAATAACCACTTGATAAATGATAAATTAATTGAGTACTATTGCCAAATGGCACAGTCTTTTTTGCTCTTGCCCTATGCAAAGCAGTTTGATTCTCTTAACTGTATTGATATGATTAATGGAAATTCAAGTTAACAGATATTTCTTGACTTGTTTGTGGATAAGCTAAATACTTTAAATTAATTGTTCCACAAATTATTTTTATAATTTCAAAGGATGTTTTTTAATTAAAAGTTTGTCAGTTTAGAGACACTTATTATTCTATAATTTAAAAATAATTTTTGGAGATAATTTAGATGTTAATTATTCCATAATTTTTAAAATATTTTTTTAAAGATCTTTTACTTAACTTTTTTATTTTAGAAAATATTTTATAAATTTAGAAATTCTTCATACAATTTTTTAAAATAATTTTTTTCAATAACTTTTTTCGTAATTTAGAAGTTTACATTTTTTTATAATATTATAAATATAAATATATTTTTATATTATAAAAATGTTTATTATTATCGGACTTTTCTGCTTAACTAAACAATGTCCAGCCTCTAAAAGTCAAAAGTTCTTTCAGCTTTAGTTTAAAATTATAAGCATTAAATATATTTTTAAGCAGTTTGCTAATTTTAAGGTTCTAACTGCTTGAAAGTATCTTCTAACCCTTTTTCTTAAACAAAATCTTAATTTTAATGAGTTCAGCTCTGTTTAGTTCTGGCTAAATGTTAACAAATTTGAACTTTTTAGTTATGCAAATTAAATAAAATAGAAATTTATAAGACACAAGTTTTTGAGCTATAAGCCCAAGTTCTCAACTCGAATTACCTCTATATCTATATATAAATATATATCTGCAGCACTTTATATTTTATAGAGTATCCATGCTGCGTATATTCGCAATTTTGTCAATTCATTACATTTGGTGTTTGGGTGGCAACAAATTGCAATGCATTTCGCAAGTATTTTATGTCTGTTTTTGTTTTTTTTTTTATCTTCAGCAACGTTTTGGCTGTGGGTCACAAGGACGTTGCATGTAAATACAATCTAAATCTGTTGCTGTTGCCACACATGGAGGCAACACGCTTGCATTACTTGTAATTAGTGAACAGGTACTTGCAGGCAGGTGTATACTTTAGAGTGGAGAACATAAAAAACTCGAATGTAGAATTTCCAAATCAGCTAAAGTAGAGAAATAGTTTTTCTTTTAGGTGCAAAAAGAGAAAGAGAGAAAGAAATATATAATTAGCCAGAGAACTAATGCAGCTAATGCAAATCTCTTTTAATCTCACTTAAATATTCTAGCATTTAATTAATTGCATAAAAAAAGTAAAGGTGCGCTGGTAGAGAGTATCCGACTGGCAGATGCCGTGACGAGCAGCTTTTTGAAAGATTTTAAAACTGTATCTACACAAAACGCTTACATCTATAGATATATGGCAGCAAATACAACTTTTGAACTTTTAAAATGATTTCGATTATGTGAAAGATATCGATAAATGTTAAACTATATAAAAATAATAATAAATATATATATATAGAAATCGATTAAAATCGATAGCCAATTTTTTCTTCAGTATTATTATAGGTTTTATATATATGTATATATACTTTTAAGTCAATCTTATAAAACTATACTAATACTAAAGAAAAATTGGTTATCGATTTTAATCGATTTCATGCAAATTGTAAAAATTATCGATGATTTGAAAAAAAATTTTGTATTCATATTCACTGCCCTCTCTCTCTGCCTGTCTTTCTCTCTATGAGTTACGATAAACAGGCAGACATAACGACTTAGCTTTTAGTTCCAATCGAAACTACATTTACGTAATGGAGCCTTCAGCATGTTAAAATAAAGTTTACAAACTGTTTACACACTTTCTATGCATTTGAGCTATCGAAAAGTTCTCAATGCTCAATGTCTCTAAATAATGTGTAAAATTCCAAAACTCAGATTTCAAATCTACGCGCTGAGCAAATTAAAACAAAGTCAAAGAAAGCAAAAGCTGCAGCAAAAAAATATGTGATACGCAAATATTTGCATAACACTTCGTGTTTAGCAAATGCCAATGCAAAATATACACAGAGAGGGAGAGCAACAGGGGCTGAGAGTGGCAGGCAGCCCTCCCTTGTCTAATGTGGCTAAAAGTTGCAGCAATCTGCTAAATGTTGCTTATTTTCATCAATTGCTCAGACGAAGAGGGCGGCAAAGAGGGCGTCGAGAGACTAGAGACAACAAAATCAACAGCAATGCTAAATTGTTTAATTGAATTTACCGCAGATGCGCTTAAGTTGGCAGTAATTTAGCAAAGCCATGTAGTATTTTCTAAATGTATCTCACAGATACACTTTGTATCTGTATCTGCATGCCAGCCAGGCAACCGAGGCAGCTAGCTAGGAACGTGCCGGCAGCATGGGCTCGATTGTCGCTTGCAATACAAATATAACAGAACAGACAGCACAACAAGCAATGGCAGTGGCAGTGGCAGTGGCAGTGACTGTGGCAGCAGCATTTGCAATGCAATGAAATGAAATGTATCTATAAGACACACTCAAGCGCACACATGCATCTATCAGCTCAACGACAATGTCCGTGTGTGTCGTTGCTTGTGCATCGGCAAGTGTTTTCCTCCTGTAACTATGCATTAAATTGAAAATGGCAAAGAAAGTGCCTGGCTGCTGCTGCTGCTGCTCCGACGGGTTCTAGATTTCTCCCGGGCCCAATTATGTTCAGCCTCAGCATCTGCTTTCATTTCTCAATTGGTCAGTTACGCCAGGCAGCCAGCCAGCCAGTCAGTTACCAATCGTCAATTGCTCAATGCAGTTGATATTTAAGCTTTACTTTTTTTACTATTTTATTCTGATTTTTTTTTTTTTTTTTTTAGTTCTCTGCTCACTTCAGCTTTATGTCAAAGTTCGTTGCATTGCAACACACACGAGCGGCTAATTAATTTGTTGTTTCTGCCGCTTTCAAGCAGACCTCAAGTTTAGTTCATTAGCTGCGAAGTTTTATTCTATGACATCGAACATCATTAGTCAACATTGACAATTGCAATTGGGCAATTCTTTTGCATACTGCTTAGGCATTCAGGGCAATGTGATTAAGTAAGATGTAGATACTTCTAGACAGATGTTCATACCATGTTTGCGGGCAAACGTTTAACTTTAATAAACTAAGTTTATAGATCTAACTTTGATGTTATAGTTCAAGCATTGCCAGACTTTCGTATCACTAAATTAGCTGTCAAGAGCAGGATCTATGTTGATAAATATTCAAATCTGTCTAAATTTGATTTTAATTAATTTTAATTTAATTTTAATTTAATTTTAAAAGTCAAAAGCAAGGCTAGAGTCTCTATAAAAAACATATATCATAATTTTTTTATAAACAAATTTTCAGTTTATTGAAATATTAATAATGTGTTACTTAACTACAACTGTAATTGAGATTTTAAGTATTCATAATGCTTCTATTAACTATTATAAATGAAATCTTCAAGTTCTTGTGAAATAACATACATTAATAATCGAGTATTAGTTTATGCTTTCAGCTATATATCAGAAGAGTCTCTCAACGTCTATTTAATCTATATAGATAGATATATATAGAAGCGTTTGCCAATTGGTTTGCTTCATCAAGCTCATGTAAATTTAGCAAAAATATTCTAAATATATAAAAGAATTTTTTAGTTATTATTTATCATTTATATTTGATATATTTTTATTTATCATTTATCATTTAATTTCTAAGAGTATTCAAACTGCATCAGCTCAACTAGAACCTCTTCATTTTTCTAGCTCTCTACCACACAGCAATTCGGCAAAGAAGTTACCAAAACAGTTTGTTCCATGGCCAACGCTCTTAGCTTAAGAGCGCGCTTTGAGCGTCTCGTGCGCATGCGCAGCCGGCTGAAATGCTCTTACGTACAACTCTCTCTCTCGCTCGCTCTCTCTCCCGGTCTGTTCGTTACGCTCTTGATGGTCTGCCGGTTACAGCGTCGCGTCGCATCGCTTCGTGTCGATCATCATCATTATCATGGCCATAATGATCATCTGCGCTAATGATGATCATCTTGACCATTTATGTGATCGTGTCTTCGTATATTTGTTTGTTGGCGTCTCTTTCGGCTTGGGAGCTTCCAACTTTTCTTTCTTAGTTGGCTTGGAACTTCTTGGACTTGGACTTTCTTGCGTTCAGCATGCTTAAAAGTCTTTTGGAAGCGCCAAGACGACAGTCAGTACGCTTTGTGCGCTGCAAGCGTTTGGTACGTTGTAACGGAACTTCGATTTTCAATCAAAAACAAATAAATCAAGAAAATAATAAAGCCAACTAGAAATATTTTCATAACGAAAACAATACGTAAAAACAAGGATGCCAAAAGCAAGCAAAAAGTGCGTGAAAACAATTTTTAAAAATTAAAAAACATAAATAAATAAATAATTTTAACACTAATTGGAAACGAGGCAATCAAATAAATAGTAAAAAATATATACAGTTAATTAAAAATAAATAAAAATATAGAAAAGAAAAAATATTTATCACAAATAAATTTCGCGAATTATTTTCAATCAAATTGTTTATGGATTCGCTCGCATTTTGATTGTTTTATGCATTTCCGCTCTAACACGTTGCTGCAACAACGGCTGCCACTGCCACTACTGCTGCTGCCACGGTTGCTGTTGCTTCACATCGCGTCAACAGGTAAGCCTCGCATTCAGCCAGGATTAACTTTGCTTTAAACAAGCCAAAGCGACAGCCAAACAGGCAGCTAGACAACGGCCAAAAGCGAAGTTGAAACCGAAACCCAAAAAATCCTCGTAACCAAAAGTCCGGCGCAAATGCAGTTCAAGCCACTCCAACGAGTGTCGACAAAGCGGATTACTACACAAATATTTACTAGCCTTCAATTATGTGTAGGTGTGTGCAGGTGTGTGTAGGTGTGTTATCCTTTCTGTATTGTTGTATATTATGCACATATTTCATATTTGTTTCTGCTGCTTCTGCTGCTGATAGCATATTTATTTTCAGGCAAGCAGCAACTGTTGCTGCCATTTGCCAGCTGCAATCAACACACTTTTTTCTGCTTCTACTCTTTTTTTTGGGCAACAATGTAAGTTTATTGTGGCTCAAATAGTTAAAGGCACACAGGTGAAAAGAATGAAATGAAAACTTGTCTTTAATTAAAGAAAAGGAGCAAAGCAACAACAGCAACACATAAACAAGTAAGAATGTTGCGCGTTGAGTGTTGCCAACTGTCAAATGCTCGTTCATTGTAAACAAAAACAGTTCAATTTATGTTTTTTTCGAAAATATATAGTTTAGCTGAGCTCAATCTGCTATGAAACTCCGTCACCAGATATATATATTCTCTTGATTTACCACGCTCACAATGGACTCAGCTACGTAAGCCTGACAATCTTAAGTAAAGCTAAGCTAATCTACGTATATATTTATATATCAAAGAACAAAATCTTAAGCTGCAATAACGCTGAACATGCTGTCAGCGCTGAGAGTAACCAGCACTGTTCATAAAAATAGTAGTAACATTTTTTAAATTATAAAATTTCTTACTCTTTAAGCCTGCAGCAACTTTTCACTTGTGCCGCTCACGAAAACCAATATACTTTTTTTTTATTCCATGAGCGAGCATAAAAACAAGTGCAGCAGCCCAACAAGCAGAAACGAGTAACACGCAGACACACACACATACACACATACGGATGTGTGTAACTGGAAAACAAGTTAAAAATGCCTCAGCTACATTTGGTCAAGAAGTTTACAGAGTCAAACATAACCAAACAGTTAAGCAAAGCCAAGAACTGTAGAGTAGCTAGAACGAAAGAGAGAGAGAGAGAGAGAGAGGGAGGTTGCAGAGTTTTCCTAAAACAGCTTTAGTGTGATTTTTAATGAACCTACTCAGAACACTCAGCCAAACTCTCTAACCAAACCAATGCCCAAAAATCTCAGCCAAAACACTAAAAACCTAAAGCTTGGCTTTTCCCATAATATAACCAAAATAGAAAAAAAAAGTAGATGTTATTATAAAAAGACAGAAATAACAATGGGCAAACAATATTTATGCAAGCATTAACACAAGGCAAATCCTCTGTCTGACTTTATATATATATATATATATGTTCTTCTTGGGTAACAAAACTTAAGCTGACAGCGAGAATGCCTGGGCAAAATATATATCCACTGACGTTTGAGTTACTTTCTAAATAGCATTTTACATTTTGCCACCGAGATTTGTGCAGTTGCAGTTGCCACTGTTGCTACTGTTGCTACTGTTGCTGCTGCTGCTGCTGCTATTGTTGCCGTTGTTCTTATTGCGGTTGTTGTTGCGGTTAAATAAATAAGGCAACGACGTGCTCATAGTTTAGCCACAGCTCAACAAATAAGAAATTGCCACAGCACAACTGCCGCTGCTGCTGCCACTGCTGCTGCTGCTGTGATATTATAGATGCGTTCTGTATACGACTTTCCAACCCACTTCCTTTTTGCAGCTAAATGTTATGGCTGCTGCAGTTAATAATTGCCAGACAGTCAGTCAATTTGCTGCACATTAATCAACTCCAACTTCAACTGCGCGCAACCGCTAGATAGCGGGCTCATCTGTAATTTGAGCACTCGCACGAGTATCTTTATTTCACCTCAAGCTGTGTGTGTGTGTGTGCTGTGCTGTGCTGATGGCCAAAACGTGGCTTAGGCTTGGCAACAGCTTGCATTTAGCCAAAATGCCAGCTGACCAAAGAGGCTCAGCTGTTTGCCGCCTGCATGACATAATAACCAGTCGCCTCATAGGTCAAAAGCTACAATTGCTGCAAACTTTTTAGACTTTCTATCTAATACGCAAATCAGTTAATACAATGGCTTATATATATATATATATATATAGTTAAGCATTATGAAATACTGTATGGATGCTTCGAATTCCATGTGAACCAGTTATAAGTAGAGAGCTAAATACAGACTGTGTCATAATAACTGCAGCAGCAGCAAACAAGTCGCAGTTAAATATGTGAAGAGCACAATTGTTCAATTGTTTAGGATGAGATGAGCACGAGTAGGAGTTACTTTGAGATTTGAGTTATCTAATCTATAGATATAGCTATTTAAAACAGCTCTGCGAGCTCTTAGAGAAGAAGCAACTTACTTTTAACTTCTGAACTTTTGACAAACTTATTTCAGGCCAACAATTTTGGTTAGTTAGTTTATTATTTGAAATCGAAAACTTTGAAACCTATAAATCGATAACTTCATAGATATGAATGTGGATATATTTTATGATATTTAAAGCTTTATATATTGATTCTAATAATAACTTCTATTCAACTCTATCTAACCAATAACTTTTCTAATTGTATTTGCTTATAGATACAGAGAAATCGATTAATCGATTTATCTTTTATCAATATGGAAGTACTTTGACATATCGATTTTAAGACAACATTCTCATAACATTCATATATGTAAAATTTAACTTTCATATATATTTTCTAGCTTTATGAACTTGCCTAACGACTCAATTATCCTATATCATGCTATATACGAAAAACTCTATGAACTTGCCTATATAGAACTCATATTAGACTCATGACAGATGGCTTATACTTACTATATCTTACTATCCTACTATATCTTATAGTAAAATATACATTATAGTACTATATTGAATATAATCTCCATAAACTTGCCTATATAGACCTTAGTCTACATTGATCAAAGCACGGTTTATACATTAATATGCATCCTAAATCCGGTTTAACTTAGAAACGATAGTTTGAAGTAAAAAAGTCTGCCACAAGAAATCAATAAGAAACGAAATTCGCATATTTTCTAAAGCTAACATATTCTTCTAAAAGTTCCATCTGTGTCTCTGCAGCTATCCGCTTTACACATTTAGAGTCGAGCATCAAATAAGACAACAAATTTTAGGAAACACATTGGGACATAGATAGAAGAAAAAATTCTATCTACACAATTTGCTTTGGCTCTAAACCATATTCCACTTGGGCCTTTGTTCGGAAATCAGATATTTGAGTGCATATAATTTGTAATCAAAAATGAAAATGAAAATGAAAATGAGAATGAGAATGCAAAATGAATATAGATTGCATTTGGCACAAATATTCGAGCGGCTGCTAATCAAAGATGACAGTCTGAATGGATATATAGGCCTAGACTCTTAATATGAACGTTTTGTGCAGTATTTTCAGCTGTTTTTTTTTTTATTTCTTTCTTTTCATTCTTGTCTTCTCTTTGTGTTGCCAACTTCCATTATTTCGAGCCAAGTTAAACAGCAAGAAGATGTTGCTGCAGTTGCAGTTGCCATCGCCGTCGACGTCGTCGTCGTTGTCTTTGTCTCTTGGGCAGCAGGCAAATGGAGCAAGTTTTTGCAACAACTTCAACGGCAGGCAACAATTTTCGTTTTGTTAATTAAACGCAATTCTATTTATTAGCACACACACACACACAGCTGCAGAGATTGAGCCCCATTTAGATAGCTCTGCTTGTATGTGTGTGTATAGAGAGCGTCTCAGCGTATATAATTGGCGAAAATTATTTAATTATTATTAAGTGCAGCTGGCGCCCAAACCAAAAGCTCTGCAGAAGAAGTAGAAGTCTCTGCCGCTCGAAGTTGCAGCAACTTTTAGCTTGCCGCGTTGCCACGTCTTGGCTGAAGTTATGTTTGTTGTTTCTTATTATACCCTGTATAATAATTTTATGCAAGTGTATGTAATAGGCAGATAGAGTTCTTACTTAAGCTGAGTCTGAAATCCAGTCTTTTTCACCTTTTTCTCAGTCTGTGTGCTCGTTTCTATCTCGGGAACTACGACAGCTAATGACTTAGAATTTGGAATAAATATTCTTGTACTGCGTACGCAACACAATTTGAAATCTTTTTTCCAATATCTCAACTGTTATCAATAAGTACATTTACAGTTCTAGGGTCTAGAACTTTGGTATATTAACATCTTTGTTTGTCATATATTTGCTCTAAAATTTTCATTAAAATTATTAATCTAGAGCCCTAGTTCAAACAGACTCTTTGGCAAAGTAGGGAGCTATAGGAAGTACAAGCACTAGCACGTATATAGAACAAGAGTCTTGAAGTTTATACCAGATAATCTCCCAGTCAAACACTGCTTACTTTAAGTATGTAAGTTTGGCTAGGTATACACAGTAACAGTCTAGAAGTCTATTCCAGAGTATCTGCTAGTCAAGCACTGCCTATACCAGAGCTTGAGTATTAACAAAAGCAATTTGTCATAAAGTTGAGGATATCTTTCAGTCGAGCACTCCCCATTAGAGAACTTGTTTTATTTATTTCGTTTATTTGCTTGATAAAGTTTTACTACGCCAGCTTTTGGCTGTTTCTGGCTGTCTTTTTGGCTGTTTCTGGCTGTCGCCTTAGCTGTTTTCTTCATCTGCATCTTATATTGCATTTCCAATGCCATAATTAGGCAAAATCTAATTTAGCAATCGCACGCTTCGCATATGCAAACAAAAAACTTCCAGCTTCGCATTGAACAATGATGATGCACTGACAACCCAAATTATATATGTATATGCATATATATATATATATATATATATACATACATATTTTTATGGCTGTGTGGGTGGCTGTGTTGTTGTTGGATTTTATGGTTTTGGATGTTGGCTTTTTGGGTTTACCACCCGCCGTTCGCTGAGTGCCATGTAATTAATTTGTGGCGCGCATTGTTGTTGACAGATGAACGTGGCAGCCAGTTGCCGCTGCTGCTGTTGCATTTGCTGCTGCCGCTGTTTGTTAACTTGATTAATTAAAATGCAGCAGCTTTTAATAGCATGGCGTGCACATTTGCCATAAGTTTTGTTATGTGCCAGTTTATCCAGCTTCTTATGCAACGAACAATGCCTGAGGAGTCTTAGCTCATCGTCTAAGCAGAGATTTGCCGATCTTCGATAATGAAATACAAATCAGAATGATTTCTAAAGAAATTCAACAAGAATCAGCTAAGCCAAGTTAACTAGTTAAACTTCTTCTGGGGGGTTTATAGATATTGTGTAGACAATTTATTGCAGCCTCATTTGTTACTTAAGATAAGGCGCTCAAACTACTCAAGAAATAGTTTGGAATTTCAATTTAACTTCAAGTATTTCCTTGTAGAAAATATTCTATAAATATAATGCTATAAAACTTTACCTAAAAAATGTATCCTATAAATTATATATTACAAAAGTGTTCGCAGTTCAAATGCCAGCTGAAAACTTAGGACATTTAGTCAGATATTGTTAAAGATACTCAAAAATAGTTTATATTTATTATAAATATTTTATATAAAAATATATGCTAAGCTCCAATTTACTTAGAAAAAAACATATAAACCAAATCAAGAGATTCAGATTAAAATACCAAAATTTTATTTGGCCTAAGTCAAAAGCAAGAAACATTTCAATGTCAATAAATACAGCCAGCATTTCATATAATATGTTTCTGACCTGAAGACTCTTATAGAACGTCTCATATATATCAAATACAAAACATTTCCACAATAAAAGTTCATTCCGGCACAAAGTTACGTTTCTTAAAATCATATTTCGAGTGCATTTCATTTCAAATCTTGAGAGATATATTTCACACGCAGCGCAAACAGAATTTAGTTTTAATAAATTTCAAACTTTTTCAAATGTGAACAAATAAATAGGTTGCGGTCGGGCATAGCCGACTACATAATACGCGTTCACAAACAAGACACAGTTCAATTGATGTTTTCATATGAGATCATATCATGTATAAGGCTATATCTAGAGTAGGTTAGCAGTAATACATGAAAGACGTTGCTTTGATATAAAGTTTATTTTCTATTTGCCACATAAAATATCTTTACATTCCATCAAAAGAGCATATATGTGCCCAATCTAAACTCAACCAATTAACTCTCTTTGTCTGCTGCTGAGCGTGTATCAAATTGCCGCACTTTTGCATAGTTTTCATCAAAATTCTAGTTGGCCATAATAAAAAAAAGGCAAGAAGCTGCTGCTGTTGGTGATGCAGATTGCAGCACAAAATGTTGACGTGTTGCACGTCAGTGGCAGCAATGAAAGTACGTTTGGTTGCACACTTTTTGGGCGCGCGCACACACAGACACACACAGGTTAATTTGAAAGCATCTAAGTTTTTGATGTGCCCGGGCGCCAAGCCGAGAAGACGCCAAACAGAGCCAAAGCTAAAGCAATAGCTGCTGCTGCTGCTGCTGCTGCTGCTGTTGGCTGACGTTGACTTGTGGCCAACTTGGCTGGCAAACATGACAAACACACACGCACACACTCACACAGACACACACACTCGAGAGCAAGCAGTCAACGTGCCACATGTCATGGGAACTTTTTAGTCGACGCGAAACGCTCAAATAGTTTGCCAGCCAAGCCAAAGCCAAAGCCAAAAGCAACTAAAGCAAAAATAAAAAAAAAATTATGTTGTGAAATCATGGGAGTGAAATATTTTACTTTGTTCATAGCACATTTATTAATAAAGATTTTTTTCTTTGTTTATTTTCGCCTACTTGCCGCAGCTTCTTCTTGTTGCATGCTGGAATTTTTAATTTTATTGCATTCGCGCAGACTATTCTAGATCTAAAACTAACGGTAGAGAGTCTAACAATATATATATCTTTCTATTTATAGCTAAAACAAAATAATTCATGCGCATCTGTGCTAACATTATGCTGTTCCTTTTGGCTGTCAGACACACGACGGCTTAACCCTTATTCGTACCCCTTGAACCAATTTGGTTCGACGCTTTTATTGTGGGCGCATGACTTTGAACTCTTGACACATTTGCCACTTGCCTGCCACAGTTGTTGCTGTTCGACCGCTAACAAAAACAATCAGTAATAGGTCATTGGGGACTTTATGCTCAACTAAAGGGGGCAACACATGTGCCATACACAGACAGCTGCTGCATCTCCTGTAACCTTTTGCTCAACTTCAACCTAACATGCGACCTTCAATATTTGACAACAACGATAACAACAACAATTATTCCACACTAAATTATGTTATTAAGCCGCTTAAAGCGCAGCTCATGAGTTGTTTGTTTTCTGTTTCTTTCTTGTTGTTTTTTTTTTTTTTGTATCTGATTTAATTTCATTCGCTACAATTGATTTTTAATTTTTAATTTATAGCAATTGTATTGCGGCTGCAGCAATATTTATTATTATTTTATGGCACGTGCACAGAAAATAAAATTATGAATACAATAATAATAACAATCTGATGTTACATATTTCATTCATTCATTTTTCATACATACGCCTCGAAGGGCATATTGTTTTTGTTAAACTGTGTGGAAGAGGAGGAAGCCTGAGGAAAACCTTTAACTAAATTGTATTTTTGATCAGTTTAAAGAGCTGCCACTGAGACTCCATCATATCTACTATATGCGCAACGTGCACAAAAGCAATTATGTAGAGTAAGGGTATCTCCCAGTCAGTCACTTCTGTCTAATATCATCAACAGATCGCGCTGTTTAGGGTATCTTCTGCTCGGACACTCCCGTCTAAAGCACTTTAATGCTTGCAACATCAACTTACCACACTGTTCTGGGTATCTTCTAGTCAGGTACTCCCTATACTTATAATATATATTATGTATATAATTATGGCAATGCATAATATAGTAGCTCGCCACGCTCTTTAGGGTATCTTCTAGTCGGGCGCTTCCTACGTTGCATATATAATATATATATCTCCACAAATAGCAACAATTTGTGCAGTTTTTACAATTTTGTTGACGCTTCTTTATGACAGTTTTATGCAATCACTTTCACAATCCATCAAAGGGCTCAGCAGCACAATAAACAAATTGAAATTTCAAACAGCTAAATACAATTAATCATTGTAATTGTAATTGCTGTAGTTGCTGCTGTCGTGGCTGCTGTTGCTGTTGTTAAATATATAAGTATATATAGTTATAAGATACTCATTTAATAAGCTGTAATAATAATTTTTTAACAGCATTAATTAAGCTTTTTTCTGTTGTTGCTGTCCAACGACTGCGAGTCAGAGATAACATAAATGCCACGTGATTAATTTTGTAGCTGCCACAAAAAAAAACAAAGTGCAGTTAAAGCATATTCAAAAAATGTTTTCAGCGTGGCATCATCATCATCATCATCATCATCATCATTCGGATCATTCTCATCATAAAGAGCTGCCTCGGCTTCTTCCACTTTTTCAGCCACATCATGAAATTCATGGCTCAATCGGCGCTCGAGTGCGCTTTTCCTTCCTTCGTACCATGTCCGGCGGCAACAATATGCCAAGCTAAATGCTCGAGTGCTGTCCATAATCCATTAGAAAAAGTAGCAAATTATGATTTATTGCAGCTAAAAATGGAGGAGCGAATGAGGGGCGAAGCGGGGCGTGGCCTGAAAGCCACAAAGTGTGCGCTGCAAAGTATGCAGCAGCAGCAGCAGCAGCAAGTCTTGAACAACAAACGCACACACATTTTCTATGCGAGCGCTAAAATTAGTAAAAGCCAAACACAGGAAGAAAAAAAAAGAAATGTGTGAGAACCTTTAAGGCGGGTATAAGCAACTAAGCAATGCTCTGTTGAAAGTTCATTAATACTTAATATCAGTGGATGTAACTTGTTTTGAAGTAGCTGTAGATGTCAGGCAAATATATAAAGATAAAGGCACAAATATACTTGTAGATGTAGATTAAGATTCAGATAAAGTTTCATATTTACAATAGATATAAATACATATAGATAACGATGTAGATATAGTAGTAGTAGATATGTTATATAAGTAAAGATATATTAAAAATATATAATTCTCGGATGTTCTTATCAAACTGAAGCTGTCTAGACCTTCTGTCAAAGTCATCTTGCCAAGGTGTAACTGTAAAGTTGTATCTTTGCTATATAAAAAATAAGACGAACCGATTATAAGCCTATCAAACTGTGTTTCTAAAGTTCTAAAAGTGTATGTCTATGTGCCTTTCGAACTGTTAATCAAACTTTGCCACGCTTGTCAATCTTCCTGTCAAACTTGAATACAAAGTTAGAGTGAATTTTCAGTTTGATGTGATCTTAAGAGGTCCTAGAGTCACACAATTCCATTCAAATGCCAAAGAGTGATTTCTGGCTATATTAAGTAAGCCATCAAATAGTATTTTCTTTCCTTTTGGACTATATCTTACGCAAATGTCATCTCTATCTTAAGCCAAATACTAAGAATTTACCTTTTCTAGTCCTTAAATAGCTAATCTCCCACCAATATTTGTGCCCAACACAAACCTATATGCCCCAGCACTCCACACACACACAGAGCATTGTAAACTTTGGCTCGTAAGCAGAAAGAGTATACTCGTATAACATCTAAATGTAAAAATCTTGTAACTTATTTATGGGCATGCAACTTTTGTGAAATGTTTTGTTGTTGTTTTTGTTGCGGCACAAAATTAAGTATACGCCGCATTTGGCCGCCATTGCACATGACCCCCAATTAATGCTCTATTTATGACAGCGGACCTGGCCCCGCCCACCAAACAAAAGAAGAAGCATAAAACCTTAAATACCAAAGGTCGCACGAATGATGGCTCAATTATACGCATGAGTAATATGCGTGTATTGCTGCTGCTTCTTCTACTTCTTCGGCTTCGTCTATGCGGTCATGATTGTTGTGCATTAAGTTTTACGCCTAATGAACAACAAATTGGGCCAAGTTTTTGGTCAAAACGAAAAAAAAATTCCCCACAATTGCGTTATGCAGCCCAAGCTGAAAAATCAAGCTGCAGCAATCATTCATTCTTTCATTCCCTCAATACACACACACACACACACTCGCATTCATTCACATGCTCGTTGGCTTATTTACAGTTCTGCTCGAGCTAACCAAATGCCACTTTAGTTAATAACTTTGACCGCAATACCAAAGATCAACAGCCATTAGCATATGCTTAGCACCAGAACCAAATTCCAAAAAAAAAAAAAAATAAAATAAATAAATAGAAAATAAAAGCTGAAAATCAGTTCGAGAAAAAAAACTAAATTTCGAGAAACCAGTTCCATGTTAAATTTTTGACAATAGGAATTAGAACATAGCGTTAACTCGCAACCGTTAAATGGGTCAGAAAAAAATTCTATTCATTGATAGGTTTCAATTAACAGCCAGTGGAACTTGCCGATAAAATATATATATAGAAACTACTTTTCAGATCAGATATAGATAAACTAATTCTTGTCTTTACATATATTAGTTGTAAGCTTCATATTTTTTATAGTTCTAGATGTTTTCAGCAGAGATATACAGTTTACCGCAGCTCTTTATTAGAAACCTTTTTAGCCAGGTAAGGGTATAGTCTAGTCAGTTATATACATATATATATACCATTTGGTATTAGAGATAGTAAAACTGCTAAAATAACTTTACATTTACCCTATTAAAACCTCTTTTAAAGTCTTTAAATCTCTCTTAACTATAAATAAATATCTTAAGGCTGTGATATAGACATACTGACGTATCTTTAGATACAAATCTAAAGTGTGATTTTTTTTAACTTTGGCATACATTTGTCTAATACAAAAGGTTACCAAACTCTGCTGGATGTGTTGAAAATAAAAGCTATAAAGATTGTTTCTAAAGATAAAAGTAGATATAAAGATGGAAAAACTTTAATGTACAAAAATTAATTCGAAATTCATAAAAATATTCAGAAAAAATAAATATTAATATGCATAATTAATAAATATTTTATGTAATAAATTCCATTTATAATTTCTAATTTAATGCATCAAAGTTCAAAACCATATGTGCGTGTTAGTTAGGCTTCACTGTGCTTTTTCCTAGCCTTTAAAGTAGGCTAGTTTTGCATATTTCACACGCTTTTTTTCCATGCCGCATAAATTGAAAAATAACAACAAGAACGCAACTAATTAAAGGTGTGAAGAATGCAACGAGAAATGAGCACGCACCACTTTTTCTCTTCTTCTTTAACACAGGTGCTGAACGCGACACAGGTGTAGCTGTATATCTCCATCTTTATCGGTGTGTATTTGTGTGAAATTGAATGAGTCGACAAAGGCGAAAGGCGCATAATAAACCATAATGACAAAATTACTATATTTAGTATGCGAAAAATCGGTCAAAGTGTCAGTAGGTTGTCAGCAGTTGCCTTCATTAGCACCACACACGCAAACACACACACAGACACTCACACAGAAGCCCACTCGACTCCAGACTGCGCATCAGTTTTTGCTCTCACTTTAGCCAAATAACGTCTGCGACATTCGCATGATATTGCAGAAAAATTATTTTTTTTTTTTTAACTTTTTATTTGCTTTTTGGCATTAACTTCTTTTCACCTGAAGATCAGGTAGCCGCGAGCTAGTGTCTGCGGCGTGCATGAAAATCTCTTCAACACGATTTATGAGTGTATTTCCAATCTTCTGCCGCTGAAGCTGCTGATGCTGCTTCCTCTTCTACTTGTTATTTATTTCTAGCCAGACAACTTTCATTTTTGATGCCATAGAATATCAAATATAGACAAATACTTGATGGATTAGTAAAAAGAAGAAGAAGCGTATCAATAGTTAATTGGCATGTATGTGTGAGTGCCTGCCTGCCTGCCTCTCAATGTGTGTGTGTGTGTGCTTGTCTCTGTTTTTATAGCACTTTATTTAGTCCGCTTTGTGCACTTGACTCGCCGCTTCGCCGCACCGCAGCCTCAACGCCTGCAGCTCAAGTGGTTTCTACTTGTTGTGTTGTCTAGTGTATTTTGACGCGCTTAGAATTGTGTGCATGTGTTCATGTGTACGTGTGTGTGTGTGAGCGCGCTTCATAGTGTCTGAAGTGCGGCAATTACTAGGCGCGCTGCTATACAATCATGCAAGAGCGAGATGGCATGCTGTAACTGGCATTCACAGCTGCTGCCGCTCTTGTCAATCAAATTTGTATGGAAGCGACAAACTTCAGCACAAAATGCTGATCTACAGCCAAGGTAAAGTATAAAGCAAGCGTGTAGCACAGTGTAAATTAAACGAAGCAACAATGCGCAACGACTGAAGCTGTTGATTCTGATTCTTTTTTCGTGTCTTTTGGTTAACGTTATAAAAATTGAAAGCTACGCATTCAGGTGACCCACATTTGCAGCAACAGCAGCAGCAGCTGCTTGTTTGGCATGTTTCCCATGTTCTTAGCTCCAAAAATCTGTCGATGTTCGACCAAAGCAGCAGCAGCAACAACAACAGCTATAACAGCAGCATTAACAACAACAACAACCGCTACTGCTATAAGCAGGCAGCCAGTTTTTTTCTTACACCTTTTGTTGCTCTTTGATGCTCTTCTCTTAAAATTCTTTCTTTTTTATATACACTTGTAGCGGGCATTCTGTACATTCATATCATACGTAACGCAAACCAAAGAGACAAGCAATAAGAATAAGTAAATATTAATTGAATTGTTAAAAAAAACTCATATTGTTAAATTTAATATAATATAATGCTATAACAATTCACATATATAAAAAGTTGTATATAAGCCCCTTGACATAGTTCACTGCAGGGTATTAAGCTCTCGACGAGCTGCGCTTAAATGTTAATTCTTGTTTTCTTTTTGACATGAAATCAATCTCTTTCTCTCTCGCTCTATCTCCTTTACCCTTGCCATTTGCTACTACCCGCTGTGTGCACAATTTGCGCATTTCAATTCTTGTCCCCTCGCCTCATTTTTTTCTTTTACTTATTGGCTGTTTTTTTTTTGCACGCTTACTCGGCTGGAATTTTAAATAATACATTTGACGCTTTCATTTTAGCTAAAATGCTGCGGGGCAAACGCAATTTTATTAACGCCTACC
Organism: Drosophila hydei; assembly: GCF_003285905.1. Classification (NCBI taxonomy): domain Eukaryota; kingdom Metazoa; phylum Arthropoda; class Insecta; order Diptera; family Drosophilidae; genus Drosophila; species Drosophila hydei. Next base: position 6,320,029 of record NW_022045833.1, on the reverse strand, counting down.
TCTTATACTCTTTCATTTCCATTCCTATTTGTGCTGCTTTGCGTTTTGTTTGGTTTTTTGCCGCTTTTTGCCAGTTGAAACGTCATCATTAACTTTTGGTCATTTTCCATTGAACTTCAATTAGCCACGGCTCGCACTCACATTTTTCGCAAAGCGCTTTTCACTTTTTGCGTATTTATGATTTTTTTTTCTGATTTATGAAAGTGTCGCAATTAAAAATGGAATTGCCATTAAATTGAAATTGAAGAAGGGTCTCGCATTGCAGCTAATTTTTCTTACTTGTCGTCAATTTGCTACACTATTCATTAATCGCAGACTTTACACTTTATACTCCAATTTGCACTTATTTAAATTTCATTTCTCTTTTATTTCATTTTAGCAATACGCACGACTTATTAACGAAATGTTTAAAATGCTAAACAATTAGCTATAAGCGGTAAGTAAACAATGAATGTATAAATAGAATTAAGGGGGAAAGCAAGAGCGAGAAGCTGCAGCTGTTTCTAGTCTAATGAACTAGTATTCTAGCTGTCGTGCACGGTCACACTGATTTTAGCTGCAGAACGTCGCGCTTTCGTTAAGTTGTAAACAGTTGCCTGTGCAAGAAAGAGAAAACAGCATAATTTTGTCAGCTCAGGCAACTGCTGGATGTTATTATTAATATTTGGATTTAATGAGCTGCATTGAATACAAATAAATTTTAGTGCAATTCATTAGCTAAGTAAACTAAATTAAGTTCATAAATAAAACATGATTAATAACAGAAAAATATATAAACTATACATACATATATAATTAATTACTAAGCACTAAAGGGCTAATAGCCTGCTTTCGTTAACCACACAACATACATATATGAGCATGTAACATATGTATATGTATATAAACAGACGTAAGAGCAAAACAATTGCGCTTAGTGGGACCACATATGAAAATAGACCATCTCCCTCGAACGCTCAACTGCAAATGACGTAGAAGCTCCATCGCTTTGCCGATCAAGCAGAGCAAGTATGAAGTTTGTTCGAGACGTTCCTTCCTGAGCTCGCTGTTGTATGAGAGAGCGAGAAAGTAGATGCATTTCTGTTGTAAACAGTTAACGGAGTGTGGCTGCGTATGAGAGAGCGAGAGCGGATAATCAACAATTGCTCGTCATTAAAAGAATTTTAATTCTTCGGTATTGGAAAATCAACAATTTAAATGCATGATTTTGGTAATTCATCTAAATTTAAAATACATAGCTTAAACTACTTTAAATATAAAATTCGCTTTTAAATTTAATTGTATTTTAAGCTGGGGATTTGGGTAATTGGCTCTATGTATATCCATCTATATATATCTGCAATAAATCTAGTTGCCAAAAAAGCAACGGATTCTATTTCTATTTCCATTTTCGTTGCCAACTTATTTTTATTGAAATTTTGGCCCACGAAATTATTTGCAAAAAAAGAAACGAAAAACCAAAGGAATGAAAGCAATCGACATACCACGCCCCCTCGGGCGCATGCAAATTGGAATGCATATACATATATATGTATATATATATATTTATAGCAATAAAAAACTGCCAAAAACAAAATGTTGAACAAATTCAAACAATATTCGCTTTATTGAGCTTTTAAGCCGTTCAGCCGCTCAAAGTATCGAGTACTTTGTGCTGAGTATCGAGTACAGCAGCACTTAATGCGATAGGGAGCTGCTGTAATTTGAATACCCTACAGACAGGCATTTGAAAAGAGTGTATATAAGTTGTAAGATCGTTTAGAGACATGAGAAAAAAGGAAACAACTATAATTGTATACAGATCTAGAATATATGCTTAATCTTGATATTTATTAAGTGAACATACATTTATACATTTATATATACCCTAAAATATTAATACTAATCCATTTCAGTTGTCACTGCGATTTTTTAGTATAAAATTAATTTAAGATTTTAGAGAGTAGATTAAATAGAACTACCATTAATAGATCAAATACTATTGTGGAAATATGTGTAGTTTTTATTAACATATATTCCTCAAATTATAGGGTATTTGCTTATTATAGCATATTAAATATTAAATATATAAGTGCGGCACTATACTCTATATAAATATACTATATTATACTATACTATATTATATATCCCTATAGCAATACATATACCCCATCAAATCTGTTATCAATTTTTTTACATCTTGATTAAAATGTATTATTATTAAAAATTCTGATCAAGAGACCAGTCCTAATTGAAACAGAGTATAGGGTATTCGCTAGTCTCTCAATACTGTTCTTAGTTTATAGTTGTTATTTGCCAATGCATTGATATGAAAGCTTCTCTGTAAAGGAGCCAAAATAAATACCCTAAAAACATATTTCCTTGGATATATATATATATATATATGTGTGTGTGTTTAGAGAGAAGGAGAGAGAACTTCTACAATCTCCAAGTGAAAACTATGTTTTTCCAGCATCCGCACACTCGAGTTGCAATTGGCATTCGCAAGTGTTGGCAAATGCATTCGGCCGAGTGGCAAATTGGAAGCGTCGATTGCAGAATTATCGATACACGATTGCAGTTTCATTTGAGCACTCATCAATGCAAATAGTACTCAAATGTAAATTACATGGAATTTTCAGCGATTTCTGAAACACAATTTCATATTGCTCAACGCATTTACAATTTCGGATTAGTGACTTATTTGTGGGTTTTTGTTGTTGTTGCCGCGTTGCTGCTGGCAGCATGCAACAGCTAATTCAACAAATCAGTGGCATTCCATATGCATATTTAAGCCATATTGACATTGAGTGCGAAAATAACTGCCAAAAAATGGGGAAAAAAATTGGAATATGCAAAGCGTTCGCATAGATGGGAAAATTTACTAACGAACTGTTCGATTTTAGATTTGTGTTGATGGACAAACAGGATGCACAAAAAATTGCAAAAAGGAAGGGAGTTGCTCAACGGCTAGATACTCTGTAAATGACGACAAAACTTGGAAATTTGCGGAATACATTTTTAATATAATAAGATAAAAAAAGAGTATAAAAATAATATTAATTAAACTGAAATCAAGTGAAAAAAACTTACTCGACAGAAGCATATTCTGTAAAATAGCCCAATGAAAAAATGTAGAAAATAATATAACATTTTTTTGATAAAAATGTATGAAGTAAAAGAATTTTATATTTAAATAATGAAACTAATTTACTGGACGACTAGATACTCTGCAGACAGGCATTAGAAAAGAAAAATGAATTGAGTAAAAATAATTTTAAAAAAAATGTATAGACGCACAGATACTCTGTAGATTACAAATATTGGTTAAACTCCCAAAAATAAAGTTTTCAGTATAAAAATAAACAAAAACATATTCTCAATACGCTGCACAGCCAGTTCTGTCTAATTGCAGGGTATTTAAGACACACAACTAACCCTGCTTGAATGTCGCTAAGGTCGTATGTGTGTGTGTATCTGCTATTTTTGGCTAATGAAGCTATTAGTGTTGGCCTTGTTATTGACCATTCATCGTTAAACTCAACTGTTTTTATTTTGTATTTTGTTTTTTTTTTTTCTATTTTTTTGTTTGTTTTATGGAAAACGTTCGCCTGCCCTGCGACGACGGAAATTCCCATTTTCCGCAAACCCCGCAACAAAAACATTTTTTACTTGATTTACTCCATGCTGGGCTACAAAATACAAAAAGGCCAAAGCAAAATGCCAAAAGTTTTTATATATATAAAATTATTTGTATTTTTATGCTCGTTCAGGATGTGAGAAGCGGGTATATGGGCTTGGTACTGTGACTACCCTTGAAGCTCTTGCCTTGACAATTGAAAATTTGATGTCCTTAGCCATCAACAAGATGAGCTGTCAGATAGACCTATGAATTCTATGAAATGCCCATTGAGATCTTAAGAATACTAAAAAATGTAAGCACGAACGGGTATACTACAGTTGAGCATGCCCTGGCATATTTCGCTTTTATGCTAACTGAAAAGTTAAGGCCAGTCGGGCGATTTCTGTAGCATATCCGTTATGTGTTTCATTTTAATTTTCATACTCGACGAAAATGCTTTGAGCCATTCCAAAAAGAGGAAGAGAGAGAGAGAGAGAGGCTGGGGTAGAGTGCGAGTGAGAAGGCCAATGTAAAGCGAATTCAAATGGAATGAAATGAAATAAAATGTTTTCGACTATTGGCGGAAGTGTGCCATAAGTTTATTTCTTGTGCGCGCCATTTTGTAGCCACTGTGTGTGCGTGTGTGTGTGTGTGTGTGTGTGGCATTTAGTTTGCTGCGCATTTGGTTATATTTTGGCTTATTGGCTTTTAGGCGCCATAATATAACGGAAATTGTTCAACTTTTTGCCAAAGATATAAATATTTAATTCAAATGTCGCTAAATGAGCGGGTCAGAGGGGGCGGCAACTGGTGGCTGCTGCTGCTGCTCCGGTTCAATTTAGTGTTTTAAGTTTGCAGCAAACAGCTTCGCTTCAAGGCAGCCAGGCCCCCCAAGCAAACATCTGTTTCTGAGCTCTGGCAGCTGCCAGCCATTAATATTTTTCAACTATTTGCATAAATTAATGTGCGCACGAAACGTTGCCCAAAATATGCCAGCAGCAACTTACCAAAAGGATGAAGGGGGCGGACACGCACACACACACTCCCTCCGCGTGTGGGTCAGCTCTTTAGCAATTGCATTTCAGCCTCTGGCACATATTACTTTCGCAAAACTTTAGCTAACATATTTTAAATACCTCGCAGCGCCTCCCACTACACCTAACTGGCCGGCTGGGCGTGGCTGGCTGGAATTAGGCGTCTGCGCTAATACGTAATTAGTTAGCGGCAACACACGGTAAAAGGTGAAACGTACATTGTGTCAGCTGCTATTTGCTTTTACCTCACCTGCTAAGCTGCCTCTTGCACTCTCATCTACATGCAAGCATTCTCTCTCTCTCTCTCTCTCTCTCTCTCTCTGAAATGCATAATACGTGCAGACTGCAAAGTTTTTGGCCAGCATACGAAGTGCATTGCATGCATAATTTAGCAACGGTTTTCTATTTCTCTCTAGCTCTATCCTTCGCTTATTTAATTAATAAATTAAATTCGTTTACGAAATTTATGATTTTAAACCTCTATTAAATATGAATAATGCATATTAAATAATTATTGCACACATCTTTAATGCATAAATATTAAAATAATGTTTTAAAGCATTTAAAAAAAATTATTTAAATTTATTTTAATACTATTTGGTTAATATTCAATATAATGATGTATGATTATTATTCCAAATAATATTTATAGAAAATTAAAAAATGTGTCAAAAATATATTTATTTTTTTAAATTAATTTTTTGTTCATTTTATTTTTGCATTTTTAAAGCTTTTTAAATTTAATGAAAATTTATATTTTTTTGTTAATAAAATTTTGCTACCAGTTTTAAATGGCTCTTTGCATAAAAAAAGTATTTTGCTTAATTTAAAATTTTAAATATATGAAAAATTTCCAAAAAAATTAATTTTTTCTGTGAAACAAATTTTTTTTTAAATGTGTGTTATTTTTTTATATATTTACTACATATATTTCTACTTGCATAAAATTCTAATAAAAAGCAAGAATGCTCTAGTTAAGACTGCCCGACTAGCAGATACCTGGAATGCTGCGTAGAGCAGCTACGACTAGATCGACTCAGCTGGTCACTCTGTTCAACAATATTTATAAATTATGGGATCTGACACGTCTCCAGTTGCCAGTTGCCAGCAGCCAGCTTAATCAACCTGTTTTTGCTTTACTCCAAGCCTCAAGCTGAAAGTCAAAGTAAAGAACATTGCGAGCACACATTAAGAATTATTATTGAAAATGAAATAAAATAATTGAATTTTCTAACCAACTTCAAGCGCTGCCCACGTGCCTTGGAAATCTAAACGTTTCTAATGGAACTTAAATACTTTAGATTTGTCAGGCAAGAATTCAATTTACAGCCAAAAAGCATAGCCACACTCGTGTGTGCGGTTAATTGCAAGTGTGTGTGTGTGTGTGTGTGTGTGGGTGTGTGTGTGTTAGCTGGAAAATGAGTTGACTGGTAATTGAGTTTTTAGTAGCTGTTAGCGGTGCCACACGAGCTCTTTGCGCCACTTAGTGGCAAAGATGCGCACACACATACTTAAATATGTGTGTGTGTGAGAGAGAGAGAGAGAGAGAGAGAGAGAGAGAGAGCGATAGCTAGCGCGTGCGACAGAGCAAGTTGTTAGCCCAGCAGCAGCAGCAAAGGTGCATTGTAGCGCAAATTAACTACATACATATGTATGCAGACCGCCAGGCAGGCAGGCAGGCAGCTCTATATACATATACACGCACAGACACATAGCCAAAATCCGGCTGTCAGGCTGTTAGGCAGGTCGGCAGGCAGCTAAATGCAAGTTAAAGTTTCCTCAGAGGCGCAAAACCAAATCAAATTTGCACCAAAAACCAAAGGTAAACTTTGAACGCTAGTGGCGGACATTTGCCACGCACACACACGCACACACACACATGCATACATGCATGACTGTGCACATATGTGCACACACACACATGCAAATTCTCACGTCGCTTATTTGTTAATTTACGCGAGTGCGAAAATGCATTGCGTGTGTGTGTGTGTGTGTGTGTGCGTGTGTGTTTGGCAGGCAAACTTCTGCACACACACACGCACACTCTGACACGCTTCCTCTGTTGCCCTCTTTGCCAGCCTTAATTAAGTTATCAAGACATTTTGTAAGCCAAAAAATAGAGAACTCTAGGCCAACTGCAACTGCAACTGCATTTTGTCAGCCGCAATAAATTCGCATAATAAATGGCCAGAGTTTAACTGTGTCAACAGCAGCCAACAGAATCTGTGAGTTGTTGGGCTCTGTGTATTACCATTGCCATTCACAAATTTGGCATGCAAAAAAACTGTAGAAGCAGCTCCTTCACCTGCACGTAAAATGTTAAACAGCGCGCTAATGTCCAAAGAGCCAGCGCACAAAAGTGGCCAAAAATTGTGCCGCAGGGCACAGGACATGAGCAGCTGTTGCTGCCGCTGCTGCAGCATTGAACGTCAGCAACATTCACGTCAGCAGCAGCAGCAGCAGCAGCATCAACTGAGTATATAACAAAAATTATGCTAAATAGGTAAAGCAGCTTTCACGAAACTGAAACTCAACAGCGAGCACTAAATTATGAGTGGGTGTGCGGTCTCTGTGTGTGTGGGCGTGGCTGTTGGCCAACTAAATGGCAATGTCAATGCGGGTCAGCACACAGGCAGACAGGCAGCCAGGCAGCCAGCAACTGCTCTTAAAACAGTTCATGAACTAGTTTAGTTTTGTAACAAAAAACCAGCTAGAGCCTTGCAGGCGGGCATAAGCGACTGCTTCAATACTCGTCAAGTGAGATGCAGAGTGAGATAAAGAGATAGACAAAGAGATAGATAGAGATAGAGAACAAAGTAGAGAGTTCAACTAAAAATAATATCAAATTTTGAGCAACTGTCGGCTATAACTGACTGTCTAATGCTCTTTTAGACACCAATTATTTCAGCTATTTAATTTGCAGTCTCAACTAACGCTTACTTTATCTAAAATTCATTAAACTATTTGCATTTTAGATAAAGAATCTCTAGATAAAGTCTACTCAAGCTGCAGCTGATAAAGCTTTCTAGTTATAGAAGCTATAGACAGTCGCCAGAGTTAGATGGAAGCGACTATTAGCCATTTGATTAGAGCTTTGGAGTAACTTAAAATTTTTTTCATTCATTCAAATTTGGACATTAACTAAGGCACTCTGGGAACTGAGACCTTTAAGCTCTGAGGACTTTATTAATTTTAATTATTATTAATTTATTATTATTAATTATTATTATTTATATAACATATATATTATATCTTATACTTTATATTTTTACTTACTACATACTTTTTATTATATACTATATACCTAAATATTTTAGCAAATTAAATCAAGCTATCCAAACATTTTGCTTATCTAACTCTTCAAGTCGCATCTACATGCCACGCCTCCAAAGAGCTTTAAGAAAAGTACTCTCTTTACAACACACTTTAACTCTCATTACCAAAAAAAAAACCAATCAACTCTCTTAACGCTGCCTGAACAGGCATATAGTAAAACTTTGCATGATCTGGCAACGCTCGCTCTGCTTAATCGATCAAAAATAGCACAAAGGGAAGAAAACTTTAGCATGTAATTAAAAGACAACACACACTCACTTACACACTCACTCACACACACTCTCACACACACACACACAGAATATAGCCAATCGAAAAATTGGCTAAAAACGTCTTAAAGCTAGCTCTTTAAAGCCAGCTGCCATTAGCACACAAATGATATGCGCAGGATATGCGGACCCCAAGTGGGCGTGGGCGTGGGCGTGGGCGTGTCTGTAAGTTGGCCCCGTGGGCATTTGTCAACAGTTGGGCAACGACATTGTTGGCAGCGGCAATTGTGACAGGCAAATAGAAACTTATCTGGACGGCATGCGTTTTAACGGACACCATTTTGGGGGGCCAAATCTTTTGGCAAGTTGGCCCACATAGGTCTAAGCCAACGCTGTCTCGCTGCAGATTCACATGAAAAATGTTCGCACATACCTTTTTCGCCGTTGGCTCAAAAGCTGCTGACTGTTAACACGCTCGCATTTGCTTGGCTGCGCCCGGCCCCAGCCAGCCAGTAAAGGCAGGACTCTGCTCTGGCCCACTGCTGTTCATCTGGCTTGTATTATGCTCCTTTGCATTGGTTTTGTTTGCCGTCTTGATAGCGCTGCGCATGTATATGTGCGAACAGCGCCCTCCAGCTGCCTTTATGTATGCGCAAAATTACACGAAACGAATGGCCAAAACTAACACAGAACGAATCTGGAATGCTCTTTTGTAGAGAGAACATATAGAATGCTTATAGTATTTAAACTAACATATTTGCTGCCTAAACAGTGGTGATCTTAATTGCTAAATTTGGCTGGGGTATTTTGAAAATTAAATAACTTTTTCATATAAGAACTAAATTTTGCACTGATTGCTTCTATTCATACAAGAACTAAATTTTGCACTGATTACTTCTATGGCAGCTATGTGATATAGTGGTCTCATATGGTTTATTTTTGTTTAAACCATAAGTATTTAATTGAATTTAATAATAAACCAAGTAAAGTACAGATTTGTGGGTAAAGCAAAAAGTTGTTCATACAAGAACTAAAATTATTATTAATAAGTCCCAGGTAAGCTAAATGACTTGGTAGTCTGATATGGATAAGCTTGTATTAAACGCTTATATAACTCAAGTTACAAACTATAAGCTAGGTGAGGCTGAATATATGTTAAATAAAAAAGTTTTTCATACAAGAACTAAAATTTCAAGGCCTCTTTATTATGACAGCTATGTGATATAGTAGTCTGATAATGATAAGATATGAGTAAATTCTTAAATATATAGAGTAACTAATTACTGCGCAGTTAAGAACTGATATGTTTGTAAACTGAAAAGTTTTTCATACAAGAACTAAAAATTTTAGTCCTTAGCCCTGAATCGATCTGAATGCTTTCAACATGTGTACTTTCTGATATAGTAATACATAGAATATAGCTGTCAAAGAGAGAAACTGATAGGATACGAGATATAGCAACAGGTACAACTGCCTATAACGAATTCATTGTCGATTCAGCTTGAGTAAACATATATATAGAGGTATAGACATACCTCATACCTCTACTTTTGCTCATGTTACATTCCTTATGTTAAATTTATAATGCTTCACATGCAAAGCAGCTCTCACTCTGTACTTGAGTCCAGGCACCCGCATCTGCACCTGTCTTTCATTTTATCTAGCTGTGTTCGTGTGAGCTACTGCTGCTTGCTGTTCTCGCTGTAGCAGTGTTTACTGTACAAGCAAACTAACTGCCGCTGGGCCAAGTGTAGCATACTTTTTACAGCCAAAATGATGATGCTCTGCTCGTACCAAGCTGCCCTTTTCCCACTTCTGCTTCTACTTCTCCTTCTACTTGTTTCGAAAAATTTAAAATGCAATTTAATATAGATTTAAGCACGAGCTCGGGCGTCTCTAATGTGCTTAATTGTTGGCTGGCTCATACATAATGATAAGCTGCTGGCCCCACGCTTAATTAACATGACTAATGCAATAAGCTGAGTCACGACTAAAAATAGCCAGAAAACAGAACAACAAAAAAACGGCTAAACTAACCGCTAAATAATGAGCTAGTGGCTAATCAGCGAACGTGTTCGGGCTACGCCTATGGCCTATGGCAACAAACGCCCACACACACGAGGCTTAAGCTGAAACTAATTTAGAGAACACAGGGCACACACACACACACACACACACACACACACACACAGGCACACACTTGTCTAGCTGATAAAGCTGAAGAGAAATTGTGCCAGTCATAACTCAAAGGATGTTTGTTGGGACGCGCTATTTGCGTCGCAGCGCGTGTCTGCATTATGGGCCATCATTCAGAGGCGTCAACACGCAGACTGAGTCAGATGGGGGCAGAGTGTGAAATCTCCTGTGAGCGTAATCATAAAAATGCTGGGATACCTAATCCTTTCACACACACACACACACGCAAGAAAAACGCATTTAACCATGAAAGGACGACGACGAGGACAACTTTTTTTTTCGTTAACGCTGTTTGCTGAATACGTAAAAAGGATTTTGTGCACCTTTCAAAATATCCTCTCTTTTTTCACTATTTCCATGATGATTGAATGAATGCCAAGGCCCATGCAAAAGTTTTGCTTGGGTCAGCGTACTAATCAGCCAGTGTCCTGGCCATGTCCTTGCCTCACTTGTTTTGATTATAAATTGAAAACTTTGGCCTGGCCACATTCTTCTTCTTTCTTTCATTTTTTTTTTTTTGCTGCTTTCAAAATCAAAGTGTTTGGCTAGGAATTTCGTAATTCTCGTCGCATTTTTTTTTGTTGCTGTTGGTGTTTCCTGGCATTTCCATATGTCGCAAACCCGGTTACAGGCGGTCAAGCGCATAAGGTCGTTCGTTCAAGTGGAAATGGAAATGGCAATGGTCGTTGGCAGCACACACACAGGCCATAAAGGATATGCTTGTTAGTAACCAAATTTTTTGTGACAATGACAAGCGAACAAAAAGCATGAACACAACTTTTGCTGACACTTTCAAGCACTTTTCATCGAAGGTGTCATGTCACATGGGCCTAATCGATATTTATTAGTGCAAATGAAACTTCCGATTTTGCGGAATTCATATTCGCAAATATTTTGTGTTAAACAAGCCATGGCCTCTGCTCAAGTGAGCCGAAAGGCATATGCAAATCAAATTAATAAGCAAATTTTTAGTTCAATGAAACTCAACAATGATTGAACATAAAATTCCATTCGAAAGACTAGAGCAAAAATTAAAATATTTGCACTAAATTAGACTTAATTCAAGAAATTCCCAAGCTGTAATTGGCTTGATGAGCTGCATTAAGCTGGCTGCTATGGCACTCGCTTGCTGCACTCGAAAGCTCATTGATATAACTGAAATTTAGTGGGAAAGTCATATAAAACCTTAGCCCTACTATATGCTCTAAAACATTTTACAACACTGGCAACAACTTAATTAAAAATAAGTTTAGATTTTACTCAAGCTTAAATTTAAATTTAATTTAATTTCAATTTAAATTCTTAAATGTTTTAATTGCTTTGACAGCAGAAGCTGTCTGCAGTTTGTGTAAAATATTCCTTTTACAACACTGACAAATATAATTGCATATATGTCACATTTAGAAATTTGGTTTTAAGCTCTATTACTCCAAAAATTACAAATATTCTATGTTGCACAAGCTTTTCGTTCACTGTGACAATGGATCGTTATACAACACTGTTATATATGAAACTGCTCAATATGAATATTATATTGATATTGAAATATATAAACATATATGAATCACCTGTAATATATTTTTGATATGAATAATTAAAACTTTTATACGACTTTTGCGTACTTTCCAACACTGTTAAAGACTTTTTGTATTTTCGTAAATTTTCTTAATATTTGTTAATAGCTTCAGCTTTTGGCTTTATCGTTAGACTTTTTAATCATTTCAGGAATTAACAAAAACACATTTTACAACACTGTTTTAGCTAGAATATGCAGCATTTAGCCATTAGCTTATTTTTTTAACAAAAAATATAGTAATAAATACTACGAGGTTCTGATAATCTCTTTAAAACTGCTAAGCTATCTCAACACTGCTGTTAAAAATTAGTGCTATACAACACTGATTACCTTTTACCCAATATACAACCCATTGAAATCCAAGTCTTTCTCACATAAAGCATTGACATTAGCTAAAATTTGTAATTAAACTCTCAACACTGCCCGTGAGCTTTTCCAACACTGTTCGATAAGAGTAAATTCCAGTTGCGGCCAACTTCACGCAGCTTTTTGCACAACTTTTGACACTCGAATCCAGTTGGGGCAAAGAAAGAAATAGAATTAATATCAATCATGTCGATCTCAAACTATAGATTACAGACCAAAGTGCGCCTGCAGCCTCTGGTGCTATTCCAAATTATCGCGGCCTACGAGCGGCGCCCGAAGACGGCCAAAATGGCTGTGGGCACACTGCTGGGACGTCGCGACAGGTGCAACGACATCATCGAGATCACCAACAGCTACACAGTGCAGCACAAGGAGCAGCAGATTGGCGAGATGGAACAGTTCAAGCTGGACACGCAGTACGCGAGCGAAATGTTCGAACTGAATCAGATCACCTATCCACAGGAGAAGATCATCGGATGGTACAGCACCGGGAAGTCGCTCTCGCGCTCGGCTGCTGCGCTGCACGCTTACTATGCGAGGGAATGCCGCGACATGCAGCCGCTGCATTTGCTCGTGGACACAACTCTGAGAGGTGGACACATGACCACGCGCCTCTATTGTGGCGTCACGATGGGCGTGCCGGGCGGCACTAGGGGCCTGCTCTTCACACTGCTGCCGCTGCTCAAAATAAACACAGATGGCGATGAGTCGGTGGCTTTGCGGCTCATGCAGAAGCAGGCGCTGCATCCGACCAAGCAGCTGGGTCGCATGCTGCCGGAGCTGGTGCACGTAATGGAGGCGACTCGAGAGCTGGAACAGAAATTGGATCTAGTGATGCGCTACATCAATGATGTCTTGGCGCGCAAACGTCGACCGGACAACAGCATTGGACGTGCTCTGCACGATGCTCTGACATCTGTTCCGCTGCTGGATGCGGACAGCTTTCGCGTCATGTTCAATGCCAATGTGCGCAACATGCTGATGAGCATTACGCTGTCCAGCATGATCAAGACCCAAATGGAGCTGAGCGAGAAGCTGTCCTATTTGCCAGATCATTGATTGTTGTACTTTGTTTTATGAATTTATTAAATGAGTAATTATTATTGGGCAGTTTCTTGAACTCCAATTGAGAGAAATGAAAACAAGTCGTGTTGCACCTAACAGCTTTGGTCTGTATTCTGACGTGGCTTATGTCTTACTCTAACTTGAAATTCGGGTTTTCCTTTTAGCTGAGTCCTTGGACACTCTTGCTCATATTAGTTTTGTCAACACTGTGAAATATCCTGCTCATTTCTGCTTTGTGTTACTTTTAAAGATATTTCGCATTATATAGAAATATGCCGAAAAAATATGAGCAAAACTAAAAAGGGAGTTTTTTATATTATATTAATATAATATATATAGTTATATATATACATATATTTTTTTTTATTTTTTAATTTCTGCAATTTAATTTTATTTTTTATGCTTTTTTTTATAAATATTTTTCAAATTTTTTATTTTTTTTAGTTTTCTCAGCAATACAATTTTTTTCTTCGACACTTACGGAATTAATTTAAATATGAAAATTTCATACGCATTCGATTTTTTAAAATTTTTTTTTATTAATTTTTTAATATTTTAACTTATTTTTTACTTACTTAATTAAAATATGTAAATTTCATACGCATTCGATTTAAAAATTTTTTTTATTAATTTTTTTAAATTTTAACTTATTTTTTACTCAGTAAAAAAGTTTTTTCTTCTGTAATTCGTTGCATAGTTAAAAAATATTGCGAATTTCTTAGATATTCGAATTTTGATATTTTTGAATATTTAAAAAAACATTTAACTTGTATATTATTATTTTATAACTGATTTTTTAACTTATTTAACATTAAAATTCTTCAATATTTAACTCTTACATATTTATAAATTTTTTTTAATTGTATATATATTTTTCAACTTGAAACTTATGTATAAAAGCAAATATTTTTCAACCGGACTCTATATGCCTAAGAAATAAGCCAAGCTCATGCAAACCATACACTCTTATACACACTTATAAACTCTTATACAAAGCCTACTCAGCACAAAAAAGAGAAGAGCCTTCGACCCAAATAAATGTTAATAACAGCAGATATAATACATTTTATAAGCAGACATTTTATCTGTGCATTGTCGCTGTCAGCGCTGCTATTGTTGTTGCCGTTCAGCTTCGGCTCAATATTTTTTTGCAGTCGTATAATAAATATATATTACAGAAGTGATAATGGCAGCGATTGCATAATGGATTAAGTGCCAGGACTCAACTGGCTGGGCCATGCCAAAGGCAGTCGCCGTTGACGTTTTGCTGTTTGTCGTTATATTTAAGCCATTATCAATGTCGAATGTGGCGCGCATCCGCGAATGCCGCATGCCGCATGCCACATGCCACGTCTCTGGGGTCTTTGCATTTCTGACTCTGTTTGCATTTCAACTTAATTTGAAGCGATTTATTAATTTTTTCCAATACCCAATGAAAAGGTGCCAAATAGGGCATATTAATTTGGTTTGAGTGTGTGTAATGGGTGGAAGTAGGCGTGGCAGTTAGATGACGAGATGAGTTTGTTTGTCTCTCTCCCTCTCTTTCTTTCTCTATATATATATATTTCTATATATAAGTCTCTATACATGCATAGAAGGAAACCATTTTGCGATAACTCTTTTCATGATCGATAAAAATCGATATGTTTATTTAGCTTTTACTTTCGGTAAGATCTTAAAAACTCAAAATTTTTGTAATAGTTAAGGCAAAAACTAATTTTATTAAGGCAAACTAAATTGATTCTAAAGTTTTTCACTTATTCTTTACTTGATCTAAATAAAAATGTAGCTTTCAATAGGCAACACTTTCAATTTTGTCTGAGCACTCTCTCACACACTAAGTTTACCTAATAGCATATCTAAGCCGAATTTATCAATAACTTGATACAGTCTACACTTGATTCAAATGGACAAATGCATAGGCTTCGCTCGCATACAAAGTGTAGGTATTTTCTAGTCAGTCACTCCCATTCAGAGCAGACTTACTTGCTTTTAAAGCAGCGAAAATGATTGTAGCAGCTGCTGCTGCTGTTGCAATTAATTAAAGCAGCGATAATATTGAATGCAGTAATATGTGCCAAATCAAAAGGCAAAAACTAACGGCTCCAGGGCTGGGCTGGGCTGGGCTGTTGGGGGCTGGAGGGCAAATGCAAATGAGCAGCGCACGCGCCATTTTGACAAATGAGGGCAATCAAAAAGTTGCATGCGCCCAGCTTAATGCGTTGCACGAGATCACGTATACGCCACGGTCGCGCTGCTGCTGCTGCTGCTGCCAAGACATTGCAACTTTTTGCGCTAATTAATGTCAAAAGATGTTATATAAATGTATATAAATGTATATATATATAGTGGAATGATTCTGCCACGTGTTTTAATACCCTGCACGCGTTGGCCTCATAACTTTTGGACAGTTTGCCGCCCCTTTCGACGTAGCTGGGCGGCAAACGTGTTTGGATTTTCAGCGCCAAATCAATGGGCGACACACACACAGAGAGAAAAGTGTGTTGCAGCGCAACGAGCTCGATTCAAGCAGGATTTATGCTTTGGCCACCGTTTAGGTGTCAGCTGCAGGCCAAGCCAGCGCTAAAATTACGATTGTGACCGCAGCCAAACGAGCAGCATCTGAGTGAAGCACAAAGTATCGGTGTCAGTGCCAACTTGCTTGCTTGGACTCAGCCAACTCAGCATTTGGCAGAAATGCCCACAACATACATACGCACACATCTGTCTGTCTATATATATATATATATATATATATGCCACAGAAAAAAAGTATAAAGGCAGATAACAAGTTGAAAAAGTGATAGATATTATAATAGACATGCTTCACGTACGCCGGCTTCAAAGCCAAAAAAAACATATAGATGCATACATATCTATATAAACATATATATGTATATATAGCAACAAAACAAATATAAATATGAATGAGCAAGAAAAAGCAGGCAATGAAAATACGAAGTCCAAATGCGCTTGCAGCTCTATATAGAAAAAATACCAGAAAAGCTTAGCAAGCAAAAACTTTTGTTTAAATTGAATCGTTATATATGACTATATGGCATAGTAATGTTAAATTACTTTTGTAAATCTTCACTTCACTAAAATATGAATTTTACTTCAGATATCTTAAGATACAATTAAATTTGTTATACATGAACTAAAATTTTAGCCTATAGCTTCTATAGCATCTATATATAATATTAGTCCTATACAGACAATACTTTACATAAGCATAAAAGGCATCATTAAACTTGCACAAAACAAGTTTGCTTTAGATCTATTGATAAACCATAAACTTGCTCATACAAGAACTAATTTTAGACGGCTCATTGCTATGACAGCTATATATTATAAGTAGCCAATCTTTACAAAATTAAGTAGTTTTTCTAAGAACTTACTCAAATGGTTAAATAAAAATTTCGTCCAAGATAACTTAAAGATCAAAAAAGTTTTTCATACATGAACTAAAAGCTTGACTCATCTAGTCCATCACAGCTTTATGATTTAGTAAGCCAAATGCTTCAAAATTTTATTTTTGCACTAAAAACTAAATAAAGACATATAAATACTAAATTCTCATGAACAATTGTTAATAGTAAAAACTTTTTCATACAAGAACAAAATATTTGAGTTAAAATAGCTACGACAACTATATGACATAGTAGTCCAATAATCCAAAAAATTGCACTTATAGCTAAAAATTAAGGCAAAACTCACTAAGGCCAAGTTTTATCAAGATAACCAAATAAACAAAAAAGTTTCTCATACAAGAACTAAATTCTAAGGCTATTCTGCCTATGGCTATATGATAGAGTCAAACAAAATATTTGAGTGCAATTTATGCTCATATTAGCACTAAAACGAGCTGGCCTAGCAAGTTTCAGCAAGCTAGGACCCAAGCGAGCTCAGTTCATACGGAATATTCCCATTCAAAGTCGAAATAACTAGCCTAACAGCACTGAGAACGCACAGCTGTCACACAAAGCATGAGCAAATTATAATACCCTTATTGGCAAGCGCATAAATATGATGTGCAAAAAAGGTACACACACACAATCGTTGGGTGTGTGTGTGTGGGAATAATAGACAGCGCATTGTGGGCGTGTAAACGGGAAACGAGCTTAAAAGTTGCAAAAGCAAAATAAAGATTGGCATAGATATGCACGTGATTGGAATGTAAGTTGGAAATTAAGTGGCTCCTGCGGCGCCAGGGAAGCCAAAAACAAGAAGAAGAAGTAGACGAAGACGAAGACGAAGAAAATCTTTTTGCAAAAACAATATATGTCATATACACAACACACGCTCTTGACTCGGCTGGAAGCAGACAAGCCAGAAATGGCCAACGAATTGAGTGGCACTGGCAAAACGGAAAATGAAATGCACATTAGCAAGAGGCAAGAGGCGGGCGGTGGGCGGTGGGCGCTCTGTACTCACAGGACGGTTAGGCGTGGCAGCAAATGCCGGCGGCATAAGCGTAGGAAGGAAATTGTTACGTAGGCCAAAAACGCAGCAGGAACAGCCAACAAGAAGAACAGCAAGTTGCTCCCGAAGAAAAGCGCACAAATCGAAATAAATAAATAAAATCAAATGTTCTGTGGAAAAACTTTGGCTTCAGCCAAAGCTAAGTTAGGTGAAAAATCTACACCTCCTGCCTGGCTGCCGCCATCGCTGCCGCCCGAAGTCGCACAAAGCGCTGAAATTACATCTTATGAGCGTCTGGAGGTTACGCTTTAGGGAGCAGCGACTGAACGCCCAGCTTTAGCCACCCAGCCAGTCAGCCAGCTAGCCAGCTTGGCGTATACGTAACGGCAGCGTAACGGAAACGGAAACAAAGCGATAAACTTTTGTTAGTGTAGCGAACGCCAATCCACACTCGAGGCCCACGAGAGCGTAAAAGTGCGAAAGTGCGCGCACCACTGCGACCCACGTAGCAGCAGGCAGCAGGCAGTTACTGTAGCAGCAGCAAGCTCGTCTAGAAGCCATTGCTTTTCAAGTTCTGTGTTGCCTTTGGTTTCGCCTTTTAAGACACAAGCAAAAAAACAGCTCCTAACGGAAGCAGCACAGTAACAGCAGCAGCAGCAGCAGCAGTACTAGTAACAGTAACTACAATAACAACAGCAACAGCAGCAGCAGTAGCAGCAGCAGCAGCGTGTAAATGTCGGCTAACACTTGGCTGCGTTTCCTGACTGTAACAAAGAAAACAAGTCGAATTTGTAAGAGTCTGTTCTAAGCGTGACTAGTAAATGCCCTGTAGTAGAGCCAAGCAATAAATAATATTTTTAATTATATTAAATTAAACTAATTTATTTAATAATTAATTATTTTTATACATATAATAAAAAATTAAGGAATATTTTTCGTTAAATACTTTTAATCATATTAAAATAAATTTATTTATTTTATTTTATATTTAGATTTATTTTATATTTAATTATTCTTTTTTTTTCATATAATAAAAAATTAAGGAATATTTTTCGTTAAATACTTTTAATCATATTAAAATAAATTTATTTATTTTATTTTATATTTAGATTTATTTTATATTTAATTATGCCTTTTTCATATAATAAAAAATTAAAAAATATTTTTCGTTAAATATTCATAATTTATTTATTATTTTAAAAATACTTATATATATTTTTTAAATTATTTTGTCAATAATATTATCAAATTCATATTTAATTTGAAATATTTCAAGCTAAAAAAAATTTGCACTACATCTATATAGATTGAATATAAAATACATGTTACAGAAGCTATTTATGATATATGTGGAATATAGCAATAAGAAGCTTTAAATATTTATATTGCCTATATTATATTATTCATATAGGAATACTCAAAAATGAATACTAATTATTTAGCTATTAGAACTTATGCAAAGTCTCAGCATAGCTTAGCATACCCCATCAAACAACTCAAATTGTGCACAGGGTATACGCAAAGGGGGTAAAAAACAAGAAGAACGAAATAAAGAAAGAATCCCTTATGTGTTACTGAGACTCAATTGCGCCGCGTGCGAGCGCGGGGGACCTCTTACAGAGTCGACTGGCTGCCAATGTGTGAATTACGAGTGTATTTGGTAGCATCTGAGATTTTTAGCCAGCTTTAAAGCCAAGCAAAACCATTGATTAAACAAGAAACCACAAGTAAAAACACAACAAATTGATCCAAAATAAAAAGTCGAATCTAATTTGCTTGACGCAACAACTGATTGACTACACGCATCGCAACCAAAATCCAATAAAACTCGCCAAAAAGAAAAAGAGAGAAATCAATGGCTAACAAGCCCAAAGGAGAAAATCCGTGAAGAAGTTTGTCAAAGGGCAGCGAAAAGTTAGGGCTAAAAATCTTAATTTTCCACAACAGAAACGTGACAAATTTTCGCTGGTCAACGCATTTCCAAAACAGTTTCAAAACTTTACACACATTCATGTGTGTGTGTGTGTTGTTGGTGTAGCTCAATTGTTTGTTGCTTGTTTTCCTTTTTGGTTTTTTGGTCCTTTGGGTTAGCCCCAAAAACCAATTTTCTTTGTGTATTTGCAACATGAAAATTGTTTCGCTTCTATTTCATGCTTTCTGTCTTCGCCTTTGTCTTTAGCTTTGTTTTCAGTTAACTCAAGTGTACTCTCGGCCAGAGTGTCTTAAGCAGCCAATATGTTAGTTGTTAGCATGTTAATTTTATGGACAAGCCACTCCTTTAGGCCAATTAGTATTTGGCTTTTGTGAAAAACAATTGCTGCGGAGTGAGAAACTTGTCGATTGCCAGATGATTGAGCAGCTGGACGAGCTCTTGAGTTCAGTTCGTAGCCCTAACTTTGCGAATGGATTTGACATTGATCAATGCAGAGCACATTAAGAACTATTTGTATGAATATGTAATACACCCAACTTATTTGCTGAAAGATTTATCTCATGCTCAAACTGTCACTCGATTATCAAGCACTATTCTCGTTTGCTAACTGACTTCTATCTTATCTGCTTCTTAACTGCTTAACTATCTTTTTGGAGAGGTTTAAGTATAGATCAAAGAGTTTGTTAAGATTGTTAAAGATGTGGTAGCTGTTAAAAGTCTACTCAGCTTTGACTTTTCTTATTGCAGTTGGGATTTGAAGCTGAGATTAGGCATAGTTAACCCTGCTTAAGTAGCTACGACGTATGAGAATATAAGATAATAATCTATAAGATAAAATATAAACTTTTCTCTTGAGTAAAGCACTTCCAAGTCTACATCTTTTACATATTCCTTCTACATTTTTCATGTTAATTTCAGTTCCCTTCAGATCAAATCTTGCCAGAAGAGTTCTCTTCAAACTGCAAAGAATATTTATGCTATTCCTTTGCATGTTTGTGTCTGCACCGCATTAAATTCCAGCTCAATTTCAGTTAAAATGAAATCTATATTATTCAAGTTTTTATGATAATGGGCACCGTACCTATGTAATCAACTGTACAATAGACCCTCGCACGATTAAACATTTCCTCGAGTGCCAAGCAAAAACTGTCAGCCACATTGGCCAAAAATGTCATTTCATCTAAATGCACCTTTTTTCCTTTTGTCAGTTTTCTCATTTGATTTATTGTATGCCCAAAAGTATTTGCGGTCTGTGTCCCTATGTGTGTGTGTGTGTGTGTGGGGTATATAAAATGTAAATGTCTGGCTGATTTGTTTAAACAAACGTGTGTGTGTGTGTGTGTGTGTGTGTGGGTGAGGGCCTTGTCTCTACAGCTGTCAGGTTCAATCTTGTGCTCGTTTGTGCCCTTAACCCAAACCTGAACCGCACTTTCTTCTAGTGTTTGCTCTGGTTTTGTTACTGTTGAGGTGCTCTCTCTCTCTCTCCCTCCCTCTCTGTGTGTGTGCCGTCGTCCACTTGTCATGTCACTCAGCGTCATTGTCATGCAGACAATGCCAAGCAGTCAGACAGTCAGACAGACAGACTTCAGTCTTCAGTCTGCTGCCCAGAGCTCTAAAGATAGCTCTCTCTCTCTCTCACTCTCTTCCTCACTCATTTTCTCTGTCTCGCTCTTAGCTATTTTTCGGCTTCTGCATTTCATTTACATTTTCAATGTCAGTTTGTCTCTCGCTGCGAGCTGTTAACCAGCAGTTTGCTGACATTTCACGTAATTTACCGTTACAAATCAATTGTCAAGTTATGGTCCAGCCTAGCTCACAATGGACACCAGCCCCCCCCCCAGACAGCCCAGATTTTGGCCAACTTTCTGTCAGCGCGTGCCATTGCGTTGATATCCTTAAGTAAAAGCAACCACAGCGCCAGCTGCCCAAAGTGTTGAGCCACAAAAATACTTAAATGCTATGCTCAAATATTTTATGCACAATTTATGTTAATTTGCCCACAGTTTAGCAATAGAAGAAACAGTCACACACAAACACACACACACACACACAGCGCAACATATTTTTATAGCCTTGCTCGATATTTATGCGCGATTTTTTTCGCATTGAACAGAAATTGTTTGGCTGCTTATAGTATGCCATATATATATGTATATATAAACACATATATGAGCGTACGTGCTTTAGCAAAAGTTTTGGGTTTCATTACACACACACACACAGAGAGAGAGAGAGAGAGAGAGACACACTCACGCACATGTGTATGTCCTGGCTTTCTGTTAACATTTTGACAGCAAAGGCTTTAAGTTGTCAGCGCGTTCTTTGGCCATATTATTGCCATTGTCATTGTTGCTGTTATTGTTGTTGTTGTTTCTGAGCATTTTGGCGCTTATTAACATATTGTTGTTTTGCGCCTGTCGCGCCATTGACAATTCATTTTGTTATCACCACACATGCTAAAGCTTAGCGACAAAAACTCTAAAAACAAAACCCTAAAAAGTTTCGCTCTAACAAACACGACTAAGCGTTTGGCCTGTAGTCAAAAAGGGTTGCCTTGCGTTAGGGGCATGCCTGATTTGTTATCGATTATTAGAAACAATAAGAAAAAACTAGAGCTAAGGCTTTAAATTATCCTACTGAGCGATTACAATGCTTTTTTGTTGGTTATCGCTTATTTAGTCTTCGTTATCGATAAGTTTTTGATATGTTCATAGGTATCGATAATCATAAATTCTGTTAACTTAAGCTCGATTTAAAATATGTATGCTAATAAGCAAAAAAATAAATTTTTTATTTAGACTTTTCATAAGAGTGCAATATTTATCGATTGTTATCGATAATTGCGTTTACTCACATAAGGTCAGTGTTACTAGCATAAAATGGCACTACTCAACATATATTTGTTTTATATTAATGAACATAGAGCAGAATAGAACTAATAAGTGAATTTTGTCGACAGCTATCGATAACATGATACTTGGTAGTGGTATTGATGCACAAATTTATCAAACAAATAAAAAAGTAACTGCGCTAGCTATTAAAAAAATTAAAATATTTGCTGAAACTGAAAGCTGTTAAAAATAAGTGAACGATATGTTATCGATAACATGATTTGTTTTCCCACAATTCTGTTCAACAAGAACTAAATATGCCGGTTTTATGCACACAGAGTGCCATACAGAGTAACATTAGTGAACGATATGTATCGAATGTTATCGATAACATATTTTTTTTTGCCAATTCAACTACACATTGGTATTATTCAACATACACTGAACATTTATTTATTTTAAATGTAATATACCCGCTCTATCACTGCCTACAGGGCATCATCAAATACTTTTTGCCAACAAAGTATTTATGTTTTGGCATGTGAAAAACTTTGCTGTCAGTTGGGAGATTTGTGCTAATGATATGCTCTGACAGTTGAACTAAGCTAAATACACAAGCTACCAAATCTAACATATAATAAAATAACAAGCCTGTCTGTCTCTCTGCCTGGCCATCTGCCTGCCTGAGTGCCTGCGTGTCCTCCTGGCTGTCTGTCTAACATGTTTGGATGATTAAAGAGCAGCTTAAAGGGTGGCAACACCAGCTAAGGTGCAACAGCTGCTGCATCAAGTTGCAACTAGTTGTGCATATGCATATGTGCCAGCATCTTATGACTAAATTGCCATACACTTTAGTTTAGGTGTGCGAGGAGGAGCTAAACTCGTGCTTAGCTGCAAAGACGTTGTTGCAGCTGCCTCTAAAGGCATTTTAAGCTGTGCAACAAACACAGACAGACACACACACACACACAGACACAGACACACACTCGTGTGGTTGCTCGTTATTATTAGCATAATTACAGGCGCATTAGCGTGCTGCGGCTTTGGGCTTTGGGCTTTGAGCCTTCCGCCTGGCCAATTGGCTGTGCTACCTGATTATGACAGCCTAAAAGCCAGCCACAAGCCCCACACCGGACGCCGCCCCACGCCCCCGCCCCTTTTAAAAGCTACTTTATGTTAATTTCGAGCACATATACATATATTTAAATGAACACATTTTGCTTTTTACGCTATTTGCCTGAATTTCCAGTAACTTTGCATTAATTCGTCTATTTTTTTGCTTTCAGCTGAATTTATCGATAGCTAAAAATCCACGCAGAACTTGAAAGCTTTAAAGAGCCAAGCAGCAAAGTCAACACAGACGAAGAGACAGAGAAAGAGAGAGAGAGAGAGACAGTGATATCTGATAGCTGTCCCCAACGCTGGAACTAGAACTAGGAATTGAAAACGATGCGTTTACAGCTGCTCGGGCTGTTTTGCCTGGCATTAGGCGCAGCCGTCGCTGCTGCCTATAACAACAACGACAACAATGCCAACACACAACAGCAGCCAATCTACACTTATCTGACCACATCGAGCACGTCCAGCCACAGGAATGATGCTCCAGCCATGCAGCCGGCCATTGTATACGAGGCGTCTGTGCCAAAGCAGGAGACGCGACCCGTCAGCACAGCCAGCTCAACCACAGCGGAGGTGGCTTCAAAGAAAGTCATCGGTTCCAGGTGAGTGCACACACACAAACAAACACACGCACACTTCTACACACACACACACACACTCACACAGTCTGAGCGCGTTTTTAATACCCTAAAGTCATTGAAAACGAATGAGTTGGGGTATATTGATTATGTGCCAACGTATGAAACAGGCAGCGGATCTGGATCTGGATAAGGAACTGGAACTAGTTCAGATCTGATTTTTGTTGACTAGATCAAGTCATTGAAAATATATTTTTTTGCAAGTTTTTCAGACTTGCGTGCAAAAATTCTATTATTTAAACAATGGCATATCATGCTTAGATCGATAACTTTATCATGTTATACAAAAACGATAAGTATCGCTATCAATCAAGTTTTATTTGACCATAACTCATTCGTATATCTGATAGACATTTGTCTTTTGGCGCACACGCATATTTAAAAGCGTAAAGGCGCTGAATCCAGTCAATAAAATCGATAAATATCGATATTAAACATACTGTATTGTGATTTATCTACTTCTTATATTATCTCTCATAGACATATAAGGCGTAATCTTGTAGATCCAGTCAAAATTGCCATTTAGACATTACTTTTCCATATCTTGCTATCGATCATGTGTTCAATCATTTTAAGAGCTCAGCTCTCTACTCTTGGTACTCTAACTATTCAATACTTTTTTAGTTCCTTAGGCAAAAATTGCAAAAATGTGGGTGGGTTAGATAGCGAGCTCAAGGTATTTGGCTTAGGCTATTTTCTAGTCAGGCACGCCCGACTGAAGCATACTCGTGGTCGCTGCCGCTGCCGCTGCTGCTGTTGGGGCTTTTTTTAACAGTACAGGCCGAGCACCACCCGTGCACCACTCCAGATCCTTGGCTTGGCCTTTGTTTGCGTTTGTTTTTGTTGCTGTTGCTGTTGCTGTTGTCGCTGGTTGTTAGGCAAAAGTCTTTTGTTTGCTCAGTGTTTTTGCAATTTTTGCCACTAATTGAAATAGAATTTGCCTTTTGTTGTTGCCTGCTGCTGGGCGGTAAGGGTGCGTGGGGCGATTGGTGGGGGCGTGGTCAGCTAGCCAAATGCCTTAGTATTTTAATTAATTTGCTCAACAGGCGCCACTTGATGGGCTCCTCGTGCTCCCCCTGCCTCTAAACCCAGCCAGCGCTCGCAAGGGCAATAAAACACGTGGCATACCTAGAGGCGCAGCATTTAAAAGCAAAACAAAAAAGTCTTTTTTTTTAAAGAAAATGGAAATTGTAAAAGGAAAAACAGCGGCAGCAACAACAAAAAGCAAACAGCTAGGCACAAATTGAGTGCTCATTAAGGTCAAATCAATGCTAATCAGTTTGGCTTTTCTCAAGCACTTTCCTTGGGCCTGCCAGCAGTGCCGCTTGCTAAGTGCGCCGCGCTGCCAACCCCTTTCGAGCAGTTGCTTATGAGAATTAATATTTTTTCTTGCCATTTTCCTTTGTGTGCTGCTGCTGCTGCTTCCTCTCACAAATTTTCCCGTTTTCGTATTAACAAATTCACGGCTGGCGCTTGCGGCATATGGTAAACAGTTCCCGCTTAGCGCTTGATAATGTTAACGAACAGCTGTCGCTGCCAGCGACTCATAATGATTATGTTAATGACAATGGTAATGATCATTAAGAGAGTTTACGTTTATGTGGCAAGGCTCTGATGCTGCACGTTACATATATATATACTATATATTTGCTTAGCTTGCTGAACTTTAATAATCCGTTAGTTTTTCTGCAGACTTTGAAACATTTCAAATTTGATTTAATTGCGAAATTTTTTTTTGCCTTCTAAAAAAGTATGCTTAAATATTTATGATAATATTTTATAAATAATTAATATTTCTTGTGCATTTAAGTATATCTAAAACTTTTTTGCCTGCATTTTTTTTCTTTATTTATTATATAAATGTTTTAATATATAAATAATTTTATATTTATCAGACTTTAATTTCATTTGCCAAATATGAATTATTTATTTGAAATAATTTTTTTTCTTTATTTTTTGTTGTTGAAAAGTCAATTTTAATGCTAGCTTATTTTAATCAGGCTGCCATAAACAAATAAATTAATTATGTAAAATGTCAAATACAATTTTTTTTAATCATTATATCCGACATAATGCAAATGGCATTGCAATGCATTGAAAGGAAATGTTATAAACAAATGTAAAGTGCTGCAAGAGCAGGCGAACGACTAGCAGATGCTCTGTTTGTAATTGAATTATAATAGTTATATAACAAATAAAAAAATTGTTCTCAATATTGCGCTTGCCAGTAAAAAATAACTTAAAGCGAAATAATTAAGATATATATTTAATTGTTGCAAGTTTTTGGCTAAACAATTCTGTTTTTTTTTCGTAATTAAATATTCATCTTTAAGAATGTGTTAGGCTTGACAAACGGAAAAATTATTTCGATAAAAATTTTAATTATTTGTTAACGTTCCTCTTGTGTTATTTATCTTTAATGAAATGCCCAGCTTGAGTTTGACTAAAGCAATTATCAAATGTGAAAAGGGTTGTCCAATAAATTAATGTTGCCAACTCAAAGTTGTGAAACTCTAAAAAAGAAGCTATATATAATACACTTTCTTCACTCAATACTAATTTTCTAAAATTCTTCAATTTCTCTCACATAACTTAAGCTGCCTCAGACCAGTCCAAAGTCAATCGTCTGGCTAACTGACAAAAGTTTTCAGTCAAACGTTTTCCCACAAATTTTTCACCTTTAAAATTTGAACCAACATCACTTGCTCGCTCCAATAGCCAAACAGCTGTGCGTCAATCAAATCAGTCAGTCTGCCATAGCAATCAATTTGAAATTTATGATATTATATTGTAGAAAAGGTTCGCTTTCAATTAAAATGAGTGAGCTCTTTTTTTTATGAATATTCAATTATTTCCTAAAAAATGTTTCGCAAACAATTCTGAAAAATATTTGCAATTTGTGAGGCCGTGATTTTTCAGCTGCCTGCTGCATAATCATGGCCAAAACACACAGGCAAGACAGTTGTATGACATGCAGTTAGACAGCAACAGCAGCTGCAGCTGATGTAGTAGCACGCGCGATTCACGTGCTTAAATGTTAATGATGTACCATGTAGAAATCCCTAACTATGCGAATGTGTGTGTGTGTGTGTGTGTGTGTACTAGACACACACACACTTGCATACTTAATGCGTGTCGCTATGTTAACTAACTGCCAGCTAGGCAAATGCAAATGCAAGTGGGGCGAGTGCTGGTGGCCTTCGAGCGTGACTGTGTGACTTTTTTGTGCTCACGCTGCGATTGCACTGCATTCAATTTCCATTAAAATGCCAACGAATGCGCCGCAAAATATGCACCATGACTTGGCTGTAAAATAATTTGCTCAACTTAATCGCATCCATTTGCCATTAATCTCCGTCAGCTCTGGCACTTGATAATATATACATGAATTTCGTTTGCTTTCTAATTCACAGCTCGGTCGCCTCGGTCGCTGTTGTGCTCGACGGCAATGAGCCACAATTTACGGATGCTCTCGGCCAAAAGGTGCCCAAGCCGCAGCCGTCGCTGCAGGTGGCCAGCCCCATTGATCTACTCAATCCCGATCGCTATGAGTTCTACACGTTCGACGAGCACGGCGAGTTGATAAAACGTCTGATGACCATGCAGGAAATTCAAAGTATTGTGGCGAATGGCGATGGCGAAGGTCCCTCGATAATACATACAGCACCGCAGCAGGCAGGTGAGCCCGAGAAGAAGGTGCAGGCCATTGTGGATAGTGTGCAGCATGTGCTCAACAAGGAGGTGGCCAGCAGCTCGTCGAAGAACAACTCTGCGGAGGTGTTGCCCGTGTTGGATACGCCTGACGTTTCGTCCTCCTGGTCGCTCATATTGCCTGCTATATTTGGCAATACGGGTGGTGACATCTTCCCACAGCAGAAGCCACAGCAAATTGTGATGACACCCGAATCGGAGCTCGTGGAAACCTCGACGCGCGCTGCATCCACCACCACAAAGCGTGTGACCAAGAAGCCAAAGCCAGCCAAGCGCAAGCCAGGCACTAGACGCAAGCCCAGCACCACCACAGAGATGACGCCACAGGTGGTGCAAGAGGATTTGGATCCACTCGAATCAGTGTACACGGGCATTCAGCAGTACCAACAGGCGGCGGCCAATATGCACGACTTTGATGTCGCTCACATGCAGCCGATTTATCAGAAGTTGCCCAGCACCACACGCAAGCCGGAGGCAACCACACGGCGGGTATTCTACAACAATCAGGAAATTGTACACACGCCCACCTCGTCCGGCAGTCCGACCAGCACCACTGAGAAGACCCAACACCTGGCCAAGAAACCAGGCAATGTGCATCGCAAACCCACCCAACCACATCGTGTAAAGAAACCCAATGGTGGTCATGCCAGCAACAGCAGCACCACTCACTCCACTAGTAGCAAGCAAAAGTTAAAGAAGAAGACAACCACGCCAGCACCCACCACCACCCAAGCGCCCACAACCACACCAGCACCCACAACCTCAACCACAACCACTCCAGATCCTGTAACAACAGCAGCAACAACTACAACCACTCAACCACCAGTTTCCACCACGCAAAAGAAGAAGAAGCGCAAGCCTACACGCACACCTGGCCATACGGGCACCACTGCCGGCGGCAACAAGCCGAATAAACCCAAACGTAAGCCAACCACCAAGCCTAAGCCGCATCATCCAGCCGCTGAACCAGCCACCGCAGCATCGGCACCACAGCAACAAGAGGTCAGCACACAGAAGCCAGCGCGCCCACATCGTCCACACAAGAAACCCAAGCCCAGCAGCACCACCACAACCACCACTACTACCACAACCACTGAGGCGCCAACAACAACCACTCAAGCAACAACCACAACAACAGAAGCTGCTCCTGCACCACATCATGGGTCGTCCGTGAACATAGTTCATCATGACTCCATGCATCACGAGCCAGCTGCAACAACAACCACAACTACAGAAGCACCCACAACCACAACCACAGCAGCTACAACCACCACGACAGCAGCACCCACAAGCACCACCAGACGTCCCACGCTACATCATCAAAAGATACATGGCAAGCCAGTGCATGTGAGCAGCAGCACCACTACCACCACCACAACCTCCACCACGAAACGACCCACTACGCATCAACACCATAAAATCCATGCCAAGCCTGTACATAATGCGGTAACCACCGAGCCCCACAAGCCACATGGACAACATTTCGAAAGCTATGGCCATGTAAATGCTGTGCCTAGTAAAGCAACCACAACAACAACCACCAGCACCACCCATGCGCCCTTCTACCCCGTGCCCAGCTACGATGCCGAAGCCACCGAAAATTTGCCCACAATAGTTGCCCAGGAAGAGGATAAGACGCAGCTAAAGAAAACGCCGTTGCCATTGCCCTCGCTTGCTCTATTGCAACAACAATTGCAGAGTGGTGCCACACCATCGCCTGCACCACAATTGACGGCGGATCAAATATTGTCCATGGATCAAATCGTGCAGAGTTTGACGCAAGATCTTCTAGCAGCCGATAAAAAGGACGGCAATGCACCACCGATCAAATATGACAGCGCGGATAGCAAAGAGCAAATGGAAAATTTGGCTAATAAAAAGAAAATACCCATTAGCAGCACCACAACCACAACTACCACCAGGTTGCCAACAACTACAACCACATTACCAACAACAACCACGACCACGACGACGCCGACAACCACCACAACCACAACCACACCTAAGCCAATAATACCATCAATTATTGCAAATACACCACAACCACTGGCAGCCAACTATGGCGGCAGCACCTTAGCCACCATGCTGGATGAGGAGGACAGCAGCACCACTGAAGACCTGAACGACTCCACCGAAACCACTGACAATAAGCAAACCACATTGAACAGCATGGAAGGTGAACAAACGCCCGTTGTGCTAATAACGGCCAGACCGCAGTACTTTACCACCAATCAGGCAGCACCACAACTGCAACCACTGACCCCAGTGAAGACGGAGCCAACTCAAGTGGAGCCAGAGACCACAGAGTTGCCCAGCTATACACAATTCCTGCAAACCACGCCCATGGTAATGGATGACGAGCTTGAAGCAGATGCAACCACAATTCGACCCACAGCTGAAGTCAATCATGTGGTTAAATTCGAGCCACTCTATGCCGATGTGCCAGAAGCTGTGGTTACGGAATTGACGGAGCAGCCCACAACCACCGGCTACTATGAACAGCCCGAAGCCGAGCTAACCACCGAAGTGGCAGCTCGCTTACCTGTTACTGAGCGCGTCACCAGCACCACCAATCCGGATGATGAAGACAGCACTGAGGTAACACCGATGATAGCAAACCTGGTGGAGCAATTGAATTTGGAGGTGCTTAAGCCTACCGATCAAATTCTGATGTCCAATTTCCAAACTCAAGCGGCAACAGTAGCCTCCACCTTGGTGGATGGCAGCAATACGCTCGTCTCCGACATCTACATGAATTCAAATGAGACAAAGGATGAGCTGCAGTTCCTCATGTCCGATGTTATACAACAGATCACACAGCATGAGAGCTACAAGCCAGCTGCGAATGATGATGATGCTGATGCTGATGCTGATGCTGCTGATAACTCAAATCGTCTGACCAACTTTGCACAGCTGAATACGTCTTTTCTGCTACCGCCAAAGCTGGAGACGAGGCCAAAGCCGAAGCCGAATCCAGCGCTAGAGCAAAAGATAACAAGCACAACGGAAGAACAGACGCAGGAAATCACAACCATAATGCCAAGCAGAAACGAAGAGGAACAGGAGGAGCTCGTCAAACAGGAAGCTGATTACATCAATACGCCCGCACCTGAAACTGAGCAGTTGGAGAGCAGCACATACAGGGTGCCCGTGTTGTCCTTGTCGCAAATTTATGCACAACAGCAGCAGGACGAAGATGATGAGCAGCAAATATTTGAACTGGAGCGACTAGAGCAGTTAAAGCCGAGCCAAGCTGCCGACAAGCAGGAAGTCATTGAGCAGGCAGCAAAGCTGGAAGAGCAGCATAAGGAACAAATGTTGAAGGAAGAAAAGTTGAAGGAAGAAAAGTTGAAGGAAGAAAAGTTGAAGGAAGAAAAGTTGAAGGAAGAAAAGTTGAAGGCAGAAGAGTTGAAGAAAGAGCAGCTGAAGGAAGAGCAACTGAAGCTGCAGCAGCTGAAGGAAGAGCAACTGAAACAGGAGCAGCTGAAGGAAGAGCAACTGAAGCAGCAGCAGCTGAAGGAAGAGCAACTGAAGCAGCAGCAGCTGAAGGAAGAGCAACTGAAGCAGCAGCAGCTGAAGGAAGAGCAACTGAAACAGGAGCAGCTGAAGGCAGAACAGCTGAAGGAACAGCAGCTGAAAGAAGAGCAGCTCAAGCAAGAGCAGCTGAAAGAAGAACGCTTGAAGGAAGAGCAGAAGCAGCAGGCGCTTTACCAGCTACAACAGCAGCTGGCAACAACAGCACCAACAGCTGATGGCTACGAAACGACAACCATCGAGCAGCTCCAATCGGAGGAGAGCAAGGAGACCAACTCAGCTGAAGAGACGACAACAGCTACCAGCGTGGAGCAGTATCTGCACGACGAAAAGCCAGATGCGCCGGAACGCGAGAGCGAGGAAGAGCAGATGCCCGAAATGTTGACAAATGGTTACAACGAGCAAATCCAAACGGAAGCCAACACAGAGCAAATGGCGGCAACCACAATGCAGGTGCCAGCAGCTGAGCTGGAGGAGGTCCACAAGCTGGCAGCAACAACAGTGGCTGGGTCAACAAATGTTTACCAGGACGCACAAGAACAAACATCAACCGAAAAGGAAGCTGAAAAAAGCGAAGAGGATGCCAAAACAGAAGAGGAGCAAGATGAGCAGCAAGAGGACGAAGAGCAGCTGAAGCAAAGTGTTGAGGATAGCGTCACAAATGCGGCACAGCTGCAGCCACAGTATACGGCCCAGCCAGCTGAACAGGAGCCTCATCAAGATAAGGAGCAAGAGCAGACAACGGCTAGCGTTGAGCTGGTCACGGAAATACCGGGTGATATGTCCGTCGTCTCATCTGAATCGGATATGTCGCTCAGCTCTGAGCAGGTCACCGAAAAACTAGAGCTAAGCACTGTGCGTACCATGGAACTGAACGAGGAGGCACTGGAGGATATATCCGATGAGCTGACAGCCACTCTAACCGAAGAGGATACAAGTGCAGAGAAATATCAGCTGGATGATGAGGATCCCTATGTAAAGTTGGGCGAGACGACGGCCAGTGTGGTAAGGCCACAGCAGTTGGCTAATGTGGACGAGAAGCAACCAGAGGAGCAGTCTACAGAGAAGGTAGAGAAGACACAGCAACAGCAGAACTATCAGATGGCACAGCCTTTGGTACAGGAAAACGAAAAGGTGCAGGAACTGGAACTGGAAGGGGACTCCGAGCAGGAGCAGAACTACAAGGTCACCTTGCCTCTAGCTAGCTATGGAAATCAGCAAGCTGATGAGGAGGATGATGAAGATCAAAATAGTTATCAGCTGCCCATACTCCTACCTAGCAGCAGCAGCAGTTCCACTACATCCACCACGACGACAACAACAACAACCACAGCATCGCCCACAACAACAACAACCAAGCGACTACAGACACTGAAACCCGTTTCATATTATGTGCAGCCTTCACTGCTCGGTGGCTACAATCAATTGGAACCACAGCCACCTAAGCTGCTCGCCTATAATGCCAACAGCAACAGCTTGGCACAGCAGCAACAGTTGCTGTCACCATCGCAGCAACAGCAGCGACCCATGCACCGACCCGCTTCGCTGACAAATTTAATGGCTGCATCCACGCAAGCAACGCGACCGCCCGTTAAACTCGAGCCTAGTCCACAGAGCTCTCAGGGCTTGGAGGCCTCCACCTCGCGACTAGATGACGATGTTTTGTCCTTTGCACGACTTTGCAATGAATTGGCGTTTAGCTACTGGAAATCCATAACCTCGGAGAAGATTAGCTCAGCTCGGAGTTTGGTCATTTCACCATTCGCGCTGACTTCAATGTTGTCCATGGTGTTCCTTGGGGCACGCGGCAGCACCTCGGGTGAAATGAATGAAATACTTAAGCTCGACGATATGGTCACCTTTAATCCACATTTGATTTTCCGTAACATCACCAACTCGGTGGAGCAATCCTTGGAGCAAGATATTGCAACGGCTGCGTTTGTGCGCGAAATCTTTAGCGATCGTGCGAACGGCAAAATTCTGCCCTTCTTCAAGGAGAAGACCCAACAACTGTACGGCGGACACGTGGAAGAGGTTAATTTCCATGTGGTCAACGATATTGTAAGACGTCGCACGAATCTACTCGTGAAACGGCATACCATGGGCAAGGTCTTGGAGTATTTGCGCACGAACAGCGTCTGGGTGAACGGGCCATTGGCCACGGTTTCAGCCAATCTCTTCCAGACAGATTGCACGCGAGGTTCGACAACGGATCGAGATGGTGAGATGTTCTTCCAGGTACATCCGACGGTGCGTCAACGTCGTCTGGTGCCCATACCCGCGGTGCTCTATCGCTCCGGCTTCACAGCGGGCTATGAGCCTAAACTGGATGCTACTGTTGTAGCCTTTGGACGCATACAGGATACGGTGAGCACCATCTATGTAATGCCGGGACATCAGAGTTCGGTGTCGCCCACAGATAACTTAGATCGCTTGGAACGCAATCTGGTTGAGTTGGCCTTTGGACAGGATAATGCGTGGAGCAATCTGATGACATCGCTAATGGATCGCCCCGGCATGGAGGTACAACTGCCCCGCTTCTCGCATCGTTCCTTCGTCAATGCCTCGCTGGGACTGCAGAAGATGGGCCTGAAGGGTCTCTTCAAATCAGACTTTGCTGACTTGCGCGGGCTCACAGGAAACGGTAATCGCGATATCTTCCTCTCCGACATGATACAGATAAACACGTTCAGCACCTGTGGCGAGGAGAAGATCTCGGATCATCATCATGTAGAAATGTATCCAGCGCCGCCTCTACGCAAACGCAACAAGGATGTGGATGCCACAGACGACGATGCGTACGATTCGTCTGAGGCAGTTGTTGACTTTGGTTCGCTGGTCCAAGAATCGGCTTTGGGTCGTGGCTTCTACGACGACTTACTGGATCCCAAGTATTTGGAGCTGCCGTTGCCGCTACGTCCACGTCAAGCACGTGTTCCAGATGCGCCAAGATTGCGCTTCGATAAGCCCTTCCTCTACTTTGTGCGCCACAATCCAACGGGCATGATACTCTTCATGGGTCGCTTCAATCCACGTCTGCTGCCATGAACAAATAAAATGCCCCTTCCCCCCAGCCAGCCTTAAGTAAGCCAAAATACAGATAAATAAAAAATGTTGTTAAAGCCTTTCTCCTCCAGAAATAGAGGCGTCAAAGCAAATTAAATAGTAAATTCAATTTGCATGCAATTAAGTTAATTTTATGATTAATGCCGATTGCTGTGCCTTAATCCCGCGTCCCAGCCACTCAAACGATACGAGATTGATGTGCAGCAAAATAATATTAAAAAGAGAAATACTTGAAATATAATTCTACAAAAATGCCGAAAATACTAAAAAAAGATTTACTTTTGCTACTCAAATATATAAATATATATACATACATATATTCATATTATTTTTTTTATAAATGTTTGCAATTTGCTGCAACAAATAATTTTGAATTTCTGTTCTTTTTTGTTCTTTTGGCTTGCATTTATTTTATTTGCATTATAATATTTTCTACGTGCCGCAAACAACAACAAAATAAAGTTAAGCAAATTGGCTGCGAAATGCGAAAGCAAACGCAATCATATTTTGGCAAAAACAACAACAACAAGACGCAACACAAAATGTAATTTTAGTTAAATAAACTTAAATAATACGCAAAACTAAAAGTTATGTATGCTATTCTGTAAGCTTAATAAAAAATACTTAATAAATATATAAATGAATAAATAAAATACACAAAATATAAAACAAAAATATTTGCAAATATTTCAAATTGATTCGCAAACAACCAACAAATCATCAGCAAAAAATCAGCTCAGCTGCACAGCTGCCCAGCTGCTTGTGGTTTTGAGTCCACAGCTTGTAACCTAAACCGGAAGTGTTCTTGTTTCACAGTTTTTGCATTTCTTTCTTTCTGTTGTTTTGCCTGCCAGTGCTGTGCAATGCTGTCCAATAAAACATGTGACACAACAGCAGATACATTTACACATACACGCACACATGCACGCACCGAAGCAAAGGCATAATAAATTGTGAAGGACAAATGGCGAAGCTTGTATGTTCTATCGAAATGCAAGTAATTAAAGTATACGTAGACCAGTTCTTTTTAAGTAAACAGTGTTGGATAATGTTGTACACTAAATATATTTCTATAAAAAGAACTAACAAAACTCATTTATACTCTCAAAAAACTAGGAAAAAAGAAGTGGAAACGTAGAAAACGCGTAGCATATATGTCAACTAACAAATAACAGTGTTGTAAAATGCTCTCAAGTAAAGCATCACATAAAACACACATATGCATTTTAGAATTGAGTATGGAAAAGCAAATTGAGTGGATATGGTCTTACTATTAGACTTTTTAATCAGTGCGAATTCACTTTTAAAGAAGCCAGTGTTGTATAATGACTTTAAATTTCAATATTCTTAATGAATACACGAAAGGAATATCAATTTTTTAATCTAAATTATCTTTAACTTAAAGAATCAATATGCTTACATATAAGCAAAGCTTAAGTATCAGCAAAACAAATACCAGTGTTGTACAACGTTATATTTTTGTAATTTAAGCTAGATTTAAATTTGATTAAAAAGAAACGCCATTTTGTAGATGCCGGCTATAAAAATGTATATAGAAAAGTAAGCATTTGTTACTTAGCTTAGTCTAACAACTGCCAGTGTTGTATAACGCCGACAAAACTTTAGAATTTTCTATATTAAAGCCATCTTTTCTTGCTCTAGGTATAGCATTTATTAGAACTTCAGTCTAGGGCATACATCTGTTGTATCTTTCCCATTTCTTGTCTATTTCTCATTAGGTAAAACCACATAAGAAATATCCATACCAATAATTGTGTCTTAAACAATGTTCTAGTTTGGCTTTTTACCCCAAATAGAGTACAAGTAGTGCGCACACAATTTACAGCTACGCAAAAACAGATATGTTGTAAAAACAACAAATGCAGATATTTTAATTAATATTTAACAACAATACATATAAACGATGCTTATAATGAAATCTGTAGGGCTTTGTGGGTGTGTGCGAGGGAACGTGGGAGAGAGCGCGTTTGTGTGTGTATTTATGGGCGTTTGTTGGGGGCGTGTGGGTATAAACTGACTGCCTGCAACTTTGTCAAACTTTTGTATACACGACTTTGTTGTTGTTGTTGTTAATAATGTTGTTGCTGTGTTGTTACAGTTGTTGTTGTTGCTGTTGTATTGCGGTTGCGTTGGCAACTTCCAACGTCGACAACTGCGGACGGCTGTTCACTTGCATGTCGTTGTCGTTGTCGTAGTCGTAGTCGTTGCTGTTTTTTGAGCTTTATGCGGTTTTTGCAGCCAACACATACGCAAGTGTGTGTATGTGTGTATGTGCCAGCGTGTGGGTGGTCATGTGCTTTTGTGAAATCACAAACAAGTAGCATACTTTTGGGCCAAAACAATTGCCAGGCAGCCAACTGTAGCAAACTTGAAAAAAATGCAACAAAAACGACGCACTAGAAAAAAGCAAATCGACTCACAACTAACGACTGCGGACTGCCGCAAACTGGTTGTGCGTGTGTGCCAGTGTGTGAAGCACAACATACTCACAGTCACACACACACACACAGTCACATGTGGTGTCAATGCACAGCAATTGAGTCTGCCTTGGCAAACAGCAAGAGCAACAGAAATAGAGCTGGATTTCGAGAGCTGCACACATGCGTGCTTGTTTTGCATAATGATACCCTGTAAGCATGGCAAGCGGGCATGTCTCCTGTATATAAAATTTGTTACCTGGCCTTAATGAGCAAAAATATTTAATAGACGATTTTACTGGAAATTAAGACTATGGAATTTAACTTTCTATAGACAGTTATGCACTCTATAATACCCTATAAATAGTATAAAAGTAGTTGAAATGAATTTAGCTACAAAAAGGCTAAAAACTTAAGTAAAACTGAATTATGTCTGTAATACGACTTTTATAGGCAGTTATTCATGCTGATACTCTGTAATCATAGCAAGAGGGTATGCTCAAGGATAGATATAAAAGAAAGCTATTAATTCAGATACCCCGTAATTATGTAATAATAGCATAAAATATATTCTAAGGCGTTTTTAATACAAAATAAAAACAAATAAAATAGCGAAGGTCTATTTTAAAGTTATTTATAAGGTTATCTAAAGGGTATTTATAAACATATCTAAAGGTATGTGAAGTAGACTATGAGGCAAAGACAAATTGCCTTCTGTAGGTTAAGAGTGCAAATATAAGCAGCCCTAAGGACTTTTCAGTTTTATCTGTCTGGAAAGTTATCCCAATGCATACCCTACAAAAAGATGAAAAGGGTATGCATATTTCAATGATATAAAAATGAGCTAAGTGCAAAATGAATATTCTCTATCTATATATATATATCTATATATATATAAAGCTGTTTACAGGGTATCTGCTAGGCTACAGTTTAGTCACAGAGAAATGTAAATTTTGTATAGGGTATCTGCTGTACTAAAACACTCAGAGCATCTCTTTATCAACTGCCCATTTGCCTAGGCAACAAAGCTTATTTATATTGTAAATAAATTATTTATTTCCATTTAATTTTTTTATAGGGTATCATCCAGGCAAGTGCGCTTATATTTTATGTTAACAGAAATTCGCAAAAATAAATCCTGCATATTTTTCTTATAATACCCGAGAGTGGAGCACTTTATTATGCTGCTAATTTGTCATGCAGCTGCGACTCGCGCCATTTTTGTTCTTGTTGTTCTGCACCAAATAATACTAAAGTGCAACTAATTTGCAAAAAATTTGTATTGCTGTCAGTTGCTGGTAGATGTTGCCGCTGCTACAGCAACTATTTCCGTTGCGATTTATAGTCGCACGTGTTGCGTCTGAGCGGCGTAAAGAAAAAACGGTTGACAAATCTGTCATTGTGCGACACGCTTGTTACTATTATTATTATCATTGCTATTCTTAATATCATCATCATCATCATCATCATCATTATTATTATTGTTGTTATTGTATTCTTTTTGCTGCTGCTAGAGGAACAATGCGACAGCTGGAACAATGTCCGCTTGGGCAAGCCACAAGCTCTCATTGTAATTGTTGTTCAACGAACTTTTCCTTTTTCCGCTTTTCTTTGGCAACTGCCATGGCAGGATTTTCGTTGATGTTTTTTCGGCTTTTCCGCTGCCATTGCCATTGCTGCTGCTGCTGCTGTTGTCTTTGTTTTCTTTCAGTGCTTTTGTGCAAAGTGTTGTCTTATGCTTTCTTAGCACCTGTCGAAATTGCGCAAGTGTCACTCGAAACAGCAACAACAATAACAATAACTACAACAATAACAAGTGTAAGAACAACAATCAAGTTGTTCAAGTCTTTAACCCTTTCAAGCACAAAGGCCTGTTTATTATTTGCATTTCATTCGGCCCACGTGTCGTATACATTTTTGTCATTGTTGCTATTGTTGTTGTGATTTGTACCTTTGACCCGCGCTAATGAGTTGTTTTTCTCGTTATTTTTCTCGCTTTTTTCCTGTCCACAAAACTAAATTCAATGTACAACTTTTTTTATTTCTGTGCACAGCTGCAACTTTTACCAGCACGCAAAAAAAAAAACGAAATAAATAAATAAAAATAAAAAAAGTTTTGACGCTTAATGAACTAGTCACCGCAGCAACCGACTCTGGGGTTACAGCTGCTAATTAATTTACATTAGCAAATTGCAAGCATGTAATTGACTTTTATTGGCATTTTCAGTGCAACAGCAGCAACAAGAACATCCAACACAAACATCCTTTATGTACTCTCTTTATATATATATAAACATTGCACAATAAGCTTTAGTAAAGTTATGCGCTAATCACGCTTTGGAGACCCATTTGTTTGACCACTTTTGTCAACATGGCTTAAATACTTAGAGACCTTAGGAGCAATAATAACAGCAACAACAGCAACTCCACAGGGTAGCTCTATGCACTTAGTTATAGAAACTATTATAGGTAACGAAATTGGGTCAGTTTTCATTAAGTACCAATTATATATGAGTTCATATGAATTTTAAAGTTGTTATTTGTAATTATCACTTTTTTAATATTTATAAATTTACTGCAAGAAAATAATCTAATTAATTAAAATAACCTAATTTAGTTGCCTCTGCTCGCTCTTATAACTTTTAAGTCTATTAATTTAAATTAAAAATAAATATTTATACAACTATTCAAAAACAATTATTTATTTACTGTTTATTATCGTAAAATTTATTAGATATTTTTTAAGGTAACAACATA
Organism: Drosophila hydei; assembly: GCF_003285905.1. NCBI lineage: Eukaryota > Metazoa > Arthropoda > Insecta > Diptera > Drosophilidae > Drosophila > Drosophila hydei. The sequence goes on along the minus strand of NW_022045833.1, from coordinate 6,280,197 downwards.
AATTTCTAAATTAAATATTCATAGTCTTCAATATTTATTTATATATTAATTTATGTTATTTATTTTAGAAAATTCATTTTTTGAAAGCTTTTTTTAGTGATAATTTGCTTAGGTTGATAGTTCGCACATCTTTTATACAATATATTGCTGCATAAGAAGTTAAGAGTTCTTCAGCCAGTCCATGTATATGAATATGAATATAAAAATTATATGCATAAACAAAGATGGCAAATGTATAACATCTGAAGAAGACTGAATTTTTAAGACAATACTTAAAGACAATACTTATCAAATCTAAAGTCGTTTTTCTTAAAGCCTTCGCAAATAAAACTTAGCATAAAGCACACAACTAAAAACAATTTACATTAATCAGCTTTAACACTCTGAATTCTGCAACACAAGAAAATGCAAATAGTTAGCCAATAAAGTTCAACTATTGAAATCCTGCTAAATTCCAATTATCAGCTAAGTAAATAAATAAATAAGCTCTAAAGTGCCAGCTCAACTTATTGGCCATAATCTGCGCTAGCTACAAAGCAAATTGTATTTACTTAAATTTGTTTTTTTTTTTTTTTTTGATTATTACTTCTTTATTTAATGTCATTTTCTATACCAAGGCTTGCGGTTAAATTGCATTTCCATTGATTTAAATGACAAATCAATTTGCTGTGGCTTCTTAAGGCTCAATTAGTATTTGCAAAATAACATCAAAATAATTTGCAATATAATTAACTTTAATAAATCGAAAATGAAGAAATGTTTTTTAGTGTAATGTACGATGAGATGAGCTGCAAAAGTAAGTGAAGGACGGAAACTATATGAATTTATGAAGGAAATAGATTATATATAATGCTATAATAGATGTAGATAGCTTTAAATAAAATTATATATATAAAAAAAATTTAATTATTAGAAATAGAAATATTATATTTATCCGTAGAGAACAAAATATTTTTTTTTTTTTTTTCAAAATATAGTTCAGAACTATAATTATAAAGATTATAAAGATTCAAATCACATTTTAATTTCATGCACAAAATATCATTGTATTTATTGCAGAGTAACTACTAGTCCATCATACCCCGAAACACATTTATATGTCAATTTATTAATTACATAAATTCATTTAATAACTAAAGATATCTTTTTAGGCCTTGAAGCATATTAATTAAGTCGATTGGATTGTGAACTAGATATGTCAATCAAACAGCTAAAAACCACATTACTCAAATGTTTGAACATAATATGCATTTTAAATACATAATATTTTCAATCGACTCTGTTAATGTTTGCCTGGTTTATCAATTTATGGCTGGCATTGTGATGCAACTGCTGAAAACTCAGTTGGGATTTGTATCTAACTACATCTCTCTCTCTCGCTCTATGCACAATGCAGCTTGGAGACTTGGCACACTTGCCTACACAACTGGGGAACGTTAATTTGGCAAGGCGAAAGCGAAAATGCAAAAGAGAAAGCAAGCCAAAACACTCCAAGGATTAATTTGAGCACGAAAAGTGAAAGCTCAGCTGGAGAGAGATTTTCACATAGACAAAGCCAAAAACTTGCTCAAAATTTATGTTATATATATTCGTAACTATATATATATATATGGCCTAGGGAAATCGGGTTAAATGAGAGCACGCCAAATGCTATACGATGTGTAAGAGAATTCGGCAACGAAAGTTTAAACTTAAATTGAAATGATTAGCAGCCAGGCAGCTGAGTCAAAGCCAGGGACAGGAGGGGAGAGGACACTTACGGACGACAGTAGGCTGAGGCACAGGCTGCAGGAAGAAACCAGGTGCAGGCACAGGCAGGCGATATGCAAGAGATGAGCAAGCGGCGGGCAAGGCAGAAAGCAGCTGGTAAAGGCAGGGGATTGGACAGGCAGGCAGGAAAGCGGACATGGCCAGGAGATAGTCAGAAGGCCAGCAGACAGGCTAGGAAAGAAGATGCGAAGTAGAGGCAGCCAAAGGCAGGCAAGAGACTAGAAGTGAGCAGAATTTAAGTATTCAGGTTAAGTAGGGGGCAGAGGCACGAAGGCGGACGCTGAAAGAGGAAAGCTGGCGGCAAGGGGCAAATGCTGGAGGCAGCAGACTAGAGGCAGAGATAGGAGACGACAGGCAGCCGTGTGGAAGCCGCCAGGAGATAGCCAAAATGCCCGAAGGGAGCAGGAGGCCAAAACTGATGCTGGAGCGAGTTGCAAAAATGCACGACGCAGGCAAGAGGCGAAGAGTCTGACAGACTGCGTCCAGTTGGTGCGCCATAAATATTGCCACTAGCCAGCGGCCAAATGGCGACAAAAGCTGGCCACAAGAAAACGCCAGACACGGCTCAGCATGCATGCAGCCCATGGGGCAACACACACACACACACATACGCCAGTGTATATCGTATATGTATATGTAAACAGTTTTAAAGAGCAGCGCCGCATGGCGCCATAGCCATAGTGTCCTAGTCCCGGGTCCAGAGTCGAGAGAGTCCTGTGTGTGGACAGCCCACAGCGTTGCCGAACGATAAAACAGCAAACGAAACAACAAACAACAAACAAACAAACTCCAGCAACAACAATGGCAACAGGGATCTGCAACATACCAAAAAATGGTTGCCTAACAAGTTTTTGCTATCTGCGCTCGCCTCGTTTTTGTATCGAGTGTTTATAAATGTTTATGCCACGCATTTAAGCACTATTCAAGGGGTATATGTATGATATGAGCTTTTTTCTGAACTAAAACACAAAAGTTATTTATTACTTTTGTTTGTTGTTTAATCGGTTGGATCTTCGGTTAGACTTTATCTATTTACTTTCATCATATTTAGAGCTTTCATGTGCTTTTTAGTGCTTTGTTAGATTTTTGGATTTTCATTTTGTGTAACATTAATCAAGCTGTTGTATAAGCTATTGCATATAAACTTAATGCTTCTATGAACAGTTTTCTATATAATTCTACTTAAGCTAAGTTCTAAGTATTGTCAAAAGCTTAGTCTAAATTTTAAACCACTCTAACACAACTGTGCCTCATGAAGAGCATTTAATATTCAAGTAAGCGCTGCTGCTGTTGCTTTCTTACATGAATTTCTATGTAGTTGTTGTTCTCATGTGTGTGTGTGTGTGTGGGCGTGTATATGCCTTGCATGTTTTCTGCTGGACCGCAAATTCTGATTTAATTCTTTTGGTTTTTTTTCAATTGTTCCTTTTTGTGTGTGTGTCGATGTTTCAGCGCTTGCATTTAAAATTAGCCGCTTGTAGTCGCTGCGGTTGTCAAATTGTTGTTGTTGTTGTTAGTGTTGCTGCTGCCAAACAGTTTTCATTTGCAACTCTTTGGCAACTTGCTTCATGCGACATATTTAGTAATTAAATTTAACATGCTCGACGACAGCAGCACGAATCAGCAATGAAACGCACTCTCTCGCTCTCTTTCTCTACCTATCGCACTCTCACTCTCTCCTTCTCTCTGTCGTGGCAATTTAAAGCTCATATGAGCATATAAATTTAATTAGATGCCCATTAAAGTATAATCCTGAATCGGTTTAAGCTTCCACTAATTTATGTCATTATATATATAAAATCTTACATATATATTATTATATATTATGTATATATAACTAGCTAGAGGGCTGATACATAATTAAGATAACTTTTTATAGACAAAAAAAGTTTTTTACATAATTTCAAATGGTTTTGACTATGGCAGCACAGCAATAAATAATTTACACAGCTTCAAAATTATATGCGTTTCAGCCAATTAGACAGACTAAAGCGATTACAACCTCTACACCTTTCCTTTAAGGCGACACTAGATATTAGCTCAAATTTACCATTTGTCCTTAAAATTTTCTTGTTGTCATGAAAACAGCTTTAAATAAACAAAAAATAAATTTATACATATAAATATATATATTGCTGCTTACATCTTATAGAATTACAAAATAAAATATTTGCAAGATTTTATTGTCAACGTTTAGTTTTGCGTATATTTTTGATATACTGTAAAAATAGCATTGAGCAGCAAAAGGAATCATTAAAAGTGGGCAGCTGTACGCAAAATCATTGAATTGTTATGAATGCTAAGCTTTTCTCAGAACATAAACAATAAGAATTCTTAGACTTTTTATAGAAGTTTCAGTTTAAATCTTATGTTTGTATTAAATATTTTTTATTATTTATTAAGTGCATATTTAAATATATAATTTTGTTTTCCTCATTCGAGCAAAACACTTAGAGCCAATGAGTCCTTAAATATCATCGATGAAACTTAGTATATATATATTAAAAATATAATAATAAATATAAAACCGAAATTGGCATGGTAGTTGATTCTAGTAAACTAGCAAGAATCTAAGTAAAACATGCATAAAAACTTAAGTTTATTTTCATAACAGAAGCCATATTAATATTGATAAATATACTAAACACTTTATCCAGCTTCAAGCCTCTCTAGGCAATCATATCTGATGCCAAGGCTCATGAAATATAAAACCAAAACGGAGACTTCATCTTCAATTTGGCAATGCAAATATTTTAATCTCTTTTTAAACATATTCAAATTTATATTTCCATCAATATTCTTACAAATTTGATATTTGCCCAAGCTTGACTATGTGAACATAATATACATATGCCTAATTCGAGCGATATAGGCAAGCAGTAGTATGGCCGCATAAATGTATACTAAATAAATGAAGCATAAGCAAAATGGAATTGCTAACCAAAACTGAGCTTTATTCACATCAAATTGCGGCTCTATAAAATAAATACGAATTTAATCAAACGCAGGCAATGTAAACACACTGGTATGCATAAATATACAACTAACGTGAGTGTAGCTAAAGCGTGTGGGCGCATATGTGTGTGGGTGTGTGTGGGTGAGTGTGGATGTGTTTGGTTTATGCGGCTGCTTGAATCGTAACAACTCGCTGTGTTTTCATGCCAAATACGCTTTCATAAATAATGAAAACTGGCGCTAAAACAGCGCACGTTTGTTATGAGCAACAGCAACAAATACAACAAATTGTAATGCTCTAGTAAGGAGTGCCTGACTAAAAGATATCCTTACTTACCTACTAAGTGCTTTTGCTTTCTTTTATATATACATACAGCAACGAATATTAGTCCTTATACAGCAAATGAATGAAAAGTACATGAAACATCGATAAATGTCAACTATATATGTTATTGAGCAATATATATTTGGAATAGATTTTCTACTTCATATGATGGAAATGGCTGTATCAAATCATCATTCTCTTTAAGACTATATATTCCTTGTCAGCTCGCCCACAGCTCCTTCTGCATGTTACACTCTTTTCCACAAAAACATCACACTCCATTCACACACTTTCACTGGGCCTAGGGTATAGCACAGCAGGAGCAACAACAACAACCACAGCAAAGCCAACAGCAACGAAGCGTGCTGAAATTAGTAGCCAAGGATTACCGGCAATTATTTTCATTGTATGCATTTGCCGCCATTATTTTGATTGCTTCGTTTGCTTTTGATGCCCAGCCAAGGGAAGCTTAGTCCTGACCCCAAAACCCCAGCTCAGCCTGGTCCTGGGCCTGGGGTCAACCACATGCCATTTTTCACAATGCCCACAACCCGACAACAACAACAACAACAACAACAGCAACAAATACGCATGATTGCGTATACAGTATGTAAGGTTTATTTATATTTATGAATTCATCATGTTCACATACATAACATAGCATCATATATGCTATGATAGTGTACACTCTACAGTAAAGCATTGGCAATGACTCCTATATATGCATATATATACATATATATTCATATATAAATATATATATATATATGCCATAAAAATCATGCATTTCAAAACATTTGCTGAAAATGGAGCGAGGCTGCAAACCTACAACAATTGTTTCAATTGCATACAAACTGCTGGCAAAAAATATTTCGCATTGTAAATCTTTCATATTTATAAAGGTTTTCGCTTCTGCAAACATAGTTCTTGATTCAATACTCTGTACGTTAGGTTCTAGTTTATAGTCAAAAGTTAAACGGATATAGAACCTCTTAAAGACTTGATCAGGTATTGTTGCAGGGAAATGCCATAAATGTAATAGGCTGTGAGAGTTTACAAAATCTAGGTGTTCATATGGACGAACAGAAAGGCCGACTTAAAGCACAGACGTATAGACAATAAGGCAGATTACATAGAAGCGGAGTACCTAAAAGTCGAACTAAACGAACAGAGAGCAAGAGTGAGAGAGAGGGAGACAGTCAGCGAGGCTAAAGGGCGGATGGATGAACAGTAAGACGAAGGAAAATTAAGTCAGGCGGACAGCTAGACAGAGAGGTGGTCTAACGAAAGAATGAATGGACAGTATCTTGGACAGACTGTGAGATGGACGCATAGCTAGACAGAGAGGCGAACTAACGAAAGAAAAGACAGTAAGTCGGACGGGCTGCACAGAGACTAACGAATAGACGGACGCAGAGCTAGACAGAGAGCCGGATTAGCCAAAAGACGAAATGGCAGCAACACAAATGTAGATCAACTCAGTTGTAGTTCTTATGCGACCTAGCTAGTCTCTCGCTTTTGTACTCTTTTAGAGACAGACGTATCAATTGACTTCGCTGTTGATCACATTTTCTTCAGCCTGCTACACATATTTTGACTTAGTCCAGTTTAATTATTTTTAAAGTGTTCCCTATTACAAAACAATAAAGTTTATATAAATATGCAAAGAGGCTTAAAAAAGCCTTAAAAACAATAACAACTAAATGCCAATTATCAAATTATTTCTCTAAGCTTTTGTCAAATGGCTTTTCCGATGATTTATCACTTAAGAGTTTTCATTAGTTGCACTTCCTCCACACAAAGATAAAGAGAGAGCGAGCAGGGCTATCATAGTTGGAATGCCTAAATTTAAAGCCCAACAACTAAAACTAATTTGTAACTAGTTTGGAAAAACTTTTTAACCGGCGCCTTTGACATGTGGCCCAACAAAAAATTACGTTAACTAAGTCCTTTAGCCCTCCAGCTCAAATACGAAATGGTTCTATGTTATCTCCTTTCAAGCACACACACTCACACACGCATTAACAGACGGCGCAAGCAGATTAAAAAAGTTTGAAATTTAAACCAAGCGGAGTATTAATTTATTTAAGACCCTTAAATTATATCCTTTGATGTAAAGCATACATTTCTTTGCTTCGCTTTGCCTTTCGACAACTTTTTTGATGTCCCTGTTTTTGTTGTTGCTGTTGTTGCAGCTGTGCTTAGAGCCAGCCCCTGCGCTAGCCGCGCAACTACTTTTTGGCGTATGTAATTACATTTTTTCCACATAAGAAAATCAAAAAAACACAGCCGAAAACAAAACGAAAATAGCAGAAGTTAACTCGTAGCAGAAGTATCCGACTGCATAATACTCGCTCATGAAATAATTAAGAGAATTTTTTTGAATTTTTTGGTACATGATTTATGTAAGAGTTGTTGATCAATGATCCGAAACTGTGGAAGATATTTTTTTTTTATAGTTGACCAATGAATATCAACAATTTATCATAAAAATATATAGAGCTATATAAAAGTATACACATACATGCTTCTTCAAGTCTTTAACTAGCAACCAATATACTCTTTGCAAAGGGACCTACAAAACTAGATGCCACCTAGGACATACACGAAAAAGCGTAAAAATTACACATGCAGCAGTTTTCTGGCCTTTTTATGGACAAAATCAACAAAAAAATAACCGAGTTAATAGCGAACACAACGAAGTTTAAATGCGCTATGAACTTAAAACTTGTAACTTATATAATAGAAATTTTGTAATCGAATTTATAAAGAAGATAAGAAAACACGTACAATATGAATATAAACCAGATAAACTTTATCGTATTACAGAATCACAAGAAACGCCTAGAAGCTTATATATAAAACTAACATTTTTTTTAACTAACTTTTCAACTTTGTCAAAAAATAATATATATATTTAAAAAAATTTATATATTTATATATTTTTCAATATATTATGCAAAACTAGTTATATTAAAAATTAGATATTACTATATTCTTTGAACACACATTGCTTTCATTATAACACGAAATAAAACAAAATATCTTTTCCAAATTTTTTTTTTTTATTAATTTATCAACTATTGAGAACATGTTTATTATATATACATACTGAAACATATAAGCATAAGCAAAGTTCTACAAAATATTATAAAACTATAAATTAATTTTCAAATGTTGTAATAAATAGAATTTGTATATATTTCAACGAAAAGCTGAAAATAATAATTTATATTTGAAGTAAATAAGAAAAAAAACAATAGCAATCCAAATATCAAGCACTTAAATATTTTTACAAAAAACATATAAGCAATTCAGTTAGTTATAAGAACTATCGCAGATAAATCTTATAGAATTATTTGATAGATTTCAAAGGTTTTAAAACTTATAAAATATTTCTTTAAGATTTGAAATTTCTGATCAAAAATTGAAAAAATCATTTTAATTTTAAATAAATAAATGACAAATAGCTTCACGAAATTTTGTTGTTAGAGTACTCGCATCGGGTAATGTCTGAAGTCGCAAAAAAGCAAAAGCCTGCAAGCCGCAGCACACATATGTGCCCACACACATGTCTATGTGTGTGTGTGTGTGTGTGTGGGGGCGCAGCGTAGCGGAAATAATGAAATTATTAACACTTGAGCAACTTCCGGCTAAAAAACAAAAGCTGCAGCAGTAGCGAAGTCGGCGGCGGCGGCGGCGGCGGCGGCCAAACAGAAAAAAAAGAAAGAGAAAATAAAACAAAAAAAAAACGCGGCAGCTGCAAGACAAAAAGGCGAAAAATAAAATAAAAACGCTGGCGAAATATACATTAAATGAGCGAAGAAGGCATGTAAACGGCCGCAAAAAGGCGGAGACAGCAAGCAGGGGGGCGTGACAGTGGGAAAACAGGAATGAGCGAGAGCTCGGTTCATGCAGCAATCATAATTGCAGTGCAAACTTGGCTACGGTTTGCCACAAACTAGAGAAAAAACCAAGTGAAAAATGCACGTGTGTGTGTGCGTGTAAGTGTGTGTGTGTGTGTGCAATATAAAAACGCTTCTTCCATTTTGCATCAAGCAACAGACTGTAAATTTTGAAGAAGTCATAATAGAGCCGTTGGCATATTTTCTATAAACGAATTGTGGAAGCTTTCTCTGTGTATGTGTGCAGCACGTTAAGTATACGTCTAGTTGTGCAGACAATGAGTGCAACAAAAAAAAACATGTAAGAATGCTGTTGTCGTGTGAAACCGACTGCATGATGCTCGTTCAGGATTCCAAAAATAGTCAAAGCATTTTTGGTAGGACTGAAGTGGAAGTCTGCAGTAACTGAAGCTCCAAAACTTTGACTTTTATCAAATCAGACAATTTCAAGTCTCTTTTACCTTAAATGCTGTACCAGTAGTATAGTATTTTCCGATTTATTAAGCTTCAAAAGACTTTATAAACTGAGGCCACCAAGGAGTATATGTTCCAAAGTGCAAGCTTAATTCATTGGGATAGTCGCAAAGAACTAATATATTCTTTTCCCTTCATGAGCAGTCATAAAGAGGGAGCCATGGACAGACACATTAGATGCGACTGCATGCATTTCAAATAAAGTTGCATAATTAACAGACAGCTAACTCTCAACGAGAGACTAACTGGCTAAAATCAGTCTGAAAAGGAACTGCCCCAAGCTTAGCCAAAGTCTTCAATTTGCCTCATATATAAACAGCATATATATCTATATATATATCAAATCCTTTTTTAACTTAATAGTATATACGATTATATCTGCAGCATATGCGATATATTTTTTTGCCTGCTGCTGCTGCTGCTGCTGCTTTTGTCTTTCACTCGCTGCGCATATTTATTCATTTTATTTTTTTCTTTTTTTCTAGGCGAAGTTTTATATTATTTGTTTTGGGCTTCGCTTTTTTTTGTACATGGCTTAAAAGGCGTTCTAAAATGTTAAGCCAAACGTGCAGAGTTTTCTGCTGGGTTAGTCAAAGACAAAATTTGCTTTCGCATAAACAACGTTGGGGGTTGAGCTCCTTTTGCAGTTGCAGGTATTTGCAGTAAATGTTTGGACTGAAGTTTTTACCTAGAGTTTATCATGCAATTCGATTTAAGCATGGAGTATAGAAAGAAAATATGTAGAGCGAAAGATATTGAGCTGAAAATTCGAAATATATAATATATTTAACAAGTCGAAGGTTTGATATGAAGATTAAGCTTTAGACTATGAAATGCTCTACGATTCATCTCGCTTTTCAAATGCCCTTCTGTCAGCAACCAAAAACCATATGCTCATTTGACTGTGATAGTTTATTTGACTGAACCCCATTTATAGTTTTCTGCGTCTCTCATCTAATACTGATCCTACTGATCAGTTGATTATTATGGTTATTTTTTCGTTAGGTTCACTATATATGGCTCAAGACCTTTTCGACGTATTTACTTCAATCTGAATAAAGAACTCTAGACTTATCCATGATTGTAACTTGGGTATTCTCTGCCAGCTTTTTGACTCAACTGTACCTTTTGGCTCGTAAAAACAATACAATCGATCGACATTTAAAAAGTTTTTGTTGGATAATAATTATCAATCTGTAGCAGCATATAAAATCACTTCAGATTGCAGCAACTCCAACCATGGGCTCATGTTTGTGCTTAAATGTCTTAATCATACCTTCAACTGCGGTCAACTTTAATAAGACAGTTTGCTTTATCAGTAATGTATGTATATATATACTTTATATATACTTAATTTATACATACATATGAGACATGCACCTTATCTTTTATGCTTCATGCTTAACTTATTCTCACTTTGTCCGGCAGCTGCAATTTCTGCTGCTGCTGCTGCGGCGGCCTTTGCTGCTGCTGCCTTTAAAAATAAATGCCATAAATTACTCATACGCCGCGTATGAACTGAAAATGATTCATAAATAACATTAAGTCCGTGGCAAATTCAACGATGACGCTGCTCGCTGCCTCGACTTCAGCATCGCCAATACAAATAGCATAACTTTTTAAATTATTTCTGCACACTCATTTTGTGCGCATTTTCCGAAAATTTTTGCCATTTTCTTCTCGCTGCTCTCGTCGCTGTTTTTGTTGTTGCTGCTGTTGTTGCTTTTTCATTTTTGAGTGCATTTTCCCGTTGCGCCAAAGTTTTGACTTCCCGTTTTGCAAGCGCATAAAAATGTTTTTCAGTCAACATTTCCTCCTCCCATTCTGCATCTAGATTTCTCCTTCGCCCTCTCAACGTTCTGCTTTAGCATTTGTTTATCTTTTTATAGAGCGACAATTTTGTAATGAATTTATTACTGTGCCATGCTGCAAGGGTTATGCATAAAAGCAACAACAATAACAGCAACAAACAAATAAAAACTAAAGTAAAAAGTTAAGGCATTCAATAGAGACTATTAAATACCCTTTAAGTCAAGTAGAATATGATTCCAATCGTTCCATCGCTAAGATTGAAGAGCTTTATTAGAGAGAAACTTTCATCTCTAAGATTGATTAAAGAGATTGTTCCATGTCTAAAATTGATGAGATTGATGGGAGGGATGGAATAATCGAAACCCATTTAATATTATAATCATACAAGTAGAACATATCACCCTTGGCGCCATTGACATCTGCGTCTATAATACCCACACTCAATACCCTATTATAAACAAAAAAACTGTTGAAAATAAACTTAAATTAACTTGCGATGCATTGCCGAAGGACGCGGCTTGCATAAAGTACTTCCATTGGCTGGATGATGGCGCGGAGGGGAAATGGGTCTCATATATGGCCGACAGGATAGGATATTTCCCCAGAAATTTGTCAAGTAACCAACGACGCACAACTTTTTTGAGTGCTGTTCCCTATTTTGTGCTGCTTTAACTTTTTTTAGTGTACATTACACTGAGCATACCAAATTTGATTATTACTCTGTAATATCAATGGGGAAATATCTAAAAGGTGGAACTGTAAAGCATTGGTAGACTATGCTAATAATATTTAAAAATATATATAAACTAGTCTTAATTTAATCGCTTAAATACTTCGTAGCAAATATTTCAATACTTCAATAAGTATGCAATGAAAAACTTGAATAATTGTATAAACTATTTGTTATGCAAAACTATATTCGCCCGGCGCTGCTCATAATTATTACAGAGTATCGTCATGCACCCGACTGTCTACAACTTTTCAAGCTAATTTTCTTCATTTCTGCCTGCGGCTGCAATGCTAATTTTTTCAGCACAGCTAAAAGCCAATTTAAACTGCATAAATTATTCAAGTGGCTTGCATATTACATTTTATTCTATATATATATATATATATATATATATATATATATATGTATATATATATATATATATATATATATAATTTTTTTTTCTGTAACTCTTGCTCAAAGCACAAAAGTTTGGAAATTCGTGTCTTTGATCTGACAGCAGCTCGCTTAATTATTGTTGCTAATTGGATGCGTATACTTAATATTTATGTGCATATGTATGGGCCATAGCTCGTTGAACTCGGCGCTGAGTCACGCTGATTCTTAACAAGACATTGAACAATTTTGATACGCGCCATTTGGAAATCCCAGCTGGCTAGTGTAACTGTGTATGAAAGCTTTTACACTTAATTAATTTAACGTAATTGAAAATCAAATAAAATCTACACCAACCGAGACAATAGAAATGCAAGACAATGGCTTAAAATAGCAATTGATATTGTCATTAAGAGGAAATGAGCAAAATAATGAACTGCATTGACACGCACACTAGCACGTATACCCACCCTCACACACACCCCCACACACACAGTTGCACACTCAATACGAAATGAGTTCATGTTCGCAGCTGCTGACAAAGGCTTTATGAACTGCCAGCCAAGACATCTGCCAAAGTTGCCTCGGACAGCAAACAACGAGAATGCGACAAAGTGCATTCCTTTTCGCAATGGCAGCAAGTGGGAGAATGGAATGGAAGAGGCACAAAAGGATACCCTATAAGTACTAAGAGTTGCCTTTTTTCGATGCCGTTAACTGTTCCTGTAAAATCTTTAAATATTGTTCAGTATTTGAAAAGATTTCTGATATAAAATTAACTACGATTTTTACTGAGCATTTGCGAAATTGAGCTAAGAAATGGTATATAAAATCCAAACATAACTCATAAATCTAGGAATACCTATAAAATAAAATAATGAAAATTAAAAAAAAAAATCAAAATAAAAAAATTAAAATAAAATACATTTTAAAATTCAGCAAATTGAAAGCTATTGAAAGCTATTGAAATCCAAGCAAGAAATTGATAAACAAAAACTATTTCATCTGCTATGGTAAAAAGACATTCAAAATTTGATACTAAGAAGGATTTGAACCCTGGTCCCAATAACTTCTAATATAAAAAATATATATTCATAATAAATACTAAAGAAAAAGGTTCTTCTAAGCTAAAATTACTCTATACTAGTATTAAAGTAAATCAATTGAAATTAAATATATATTAAGATAACTGTTAATCAGAACTATTACTAAGGAATTAATACTGAATAGGGAACTTGCATTGGGAAAAGAAATTAACAGCTAATTCAAGAGATACTAAAAGTTGGCTGGAACTATATATAATATAGCTTAAAATAGATAGAATAGAATATAAACTACATCACCAGCATCTCTATTGAAAGACATTTCAATATGACCAATTTCTAGCCACCTGTTATGTAATTAGCACTTCAACATATTTTGCAAAATATTTGCTAAAATTATTCTGAACTCAATTTTGATTGACTTTAGGAAAAATAAAACAGAAAGATTTGAATCCTCGGCTTAAAGACTTTAAATGCTTAATGTATATCTATATTCTAGTTGAAGACTTCACTACCTAGCGCTATATTCTTTCATATTATACCATATTATATATCATCATATACCAATCTCAATTAGTCAAATAAATAACATATGCCAACAGTTGAGATAATAGCAGATATATCACAGCTCAACAAATTCTCTGAAGTATTAATTCGTTATTCAGTGCAAATTATTCAAAGCTGTGTAGATATAAATATCTACAAGCAGAGCAAGCCCCACTTTGACTACATACCAACAGCACATAAACAAGATGTCGAGCACGCAGCCTGGCAGCAGCTGGCAGCAAGAGCTAGAGGTGGCAGAGCTAGAGTGCAAGCTACGCTGCAACAATTGTCTTTTAGCTGCCATAATAAGGCGCGAGACTCGTTCGCCATACCAAAACTGAGCACTTGAGCGGGACTAAAGGCTGTCGAAGTGAGGGTTTTGGCCGGGGCTCGGTTCTAGTGGGGTCTCATGTTCTCATGTAGTGCAATGCAATGCATTGTATTTGGCGTGCCATTTGCTTTAAACACTGACAATTTCAATTGCTGTGTGTGCAGCTTGTAAATGACAATGCAAACAATCGTGGGGGTCCCAAAGTGGGGGGTGTGTAGCAGCGTTGGTTGTCCAAGAGTTGTTAACAAACCAAAAGCTGCACTAAATGTGTGCAGAGAGTGAGCTGCACAATTAATGGCATGCATTGACTACTGATTGATGCAACAGCAGCAGGAGCAGCAGCAACAGGTAAACCGTTAGTAGTTGGGGGCGTTACACTTAACCAACGCACTTGATTGCCTGACTGGCTGGACGCGGATGAGTGCGGGGGCAATACAGTGTTAAAACGCAATCAGCAATTTGCCAAATGACAAGCGAAACACACGAAAAACGATGAAGAAGCAGAAGGAGTAGAATCAGCAGAATTGCAATGGAAAATTAATTACCAGAATGCAAATTAATTGCTGTCCGTTTGCTTGCTTGCAGCTTGGCAAGCGCATAAATCTAAAAAAAAATTGTCCGTCCGTCTATGCTGATATCCGGACGGCGTGTGGATTGGATAAGGATTCGTTGGAGAGTTGAAAGGCGAGTGGGGGCGGGGGGCGGAGTTGGCACAGTATAAACTCAGCAGCAGACAGAATGTGGCAGCTAAAAAGAAGAAAATGCTGAGCATATACACGCTCACACACGCACACACACACAGTCGCACACACATGCAATGACAAACAAATTGCCTAGCCGTAGTCGACGGCAACCAAAAATCTAGTTGTGGCTTGCAGCTGCCTGCCTGCGCACTCGTTATGTGGTGCAAATGGGTGGTGCAATAATGCCAAGGCACGCTCTCTAAATGAATTGCTTGCCAAGGCGTAGCGCAAAGTGTCAAGATTTTTTTGTTGCAGCCAAACGCACGCCCTTTCACAGCCTCTTTCTTTTTTTTTGCTCTACTGTCGTCGGCTCTGCGTGCAAGAGAAAAAAGCAGAAGAGAAAGAAGAAGATATAAGTGTAGAGCATTTAAGCAGACAAGAGCTCACTTCTTTTGTTTTTGATGGTGTCTAGGGTTAAGCAACTATAACAATTGACTTTATCAATATTGTAGTATATCTGAGTATATTACAGTAACTATAAGTATATCAGGGTCAATTGCTGACGATTTGGTATTCAATTTGAAACAATATTTATCTTTGACTAAACAATTTTAAGAAGTTGAATTAGAGTTTGGTAACTAAAACTCTCATATTGAAGTTTCTAGTATATTGTATTTATTTAAAATTTAATATAAATGTTATAATATTATATTACATTAAATGCACATTATATATTTACATATGTGCAATTCTATCCGCAAGTAATACAACAGATCTATTTATATTTTAAATTAAACTTAAGGTATTACCAAAAAATTCTCTCTCTCTCTCAATAAACTACCTCTTCCTCTCATTCTCTCTCTATCTATCTCTTCAGCTCATACCACGCTGCCTCGACATTTTTATACATCTATCAATAAGTATTGCATACTTTTGAGCGCCGAGATGTACTTGAGAATGCATTTGGTATAAGTTGCAACTATTCTAAATAAATTATAAAAAACTATAAAATTTCAAAATTCACATAAGATTTGAATAAGCATAAAAATATATAAAGAAACAAAATCCTAGGATTTCCTAGGCTTTCGAAGAGTGTACTTCCCCATCTCCTAGACTGCAGGTATTTGCAATTTATTATGGAACTTATCTGCTGTATATTTTATATAATGTTTATTGTATTAAGCTTTTATTACTGTAGGCAGTTCTTAACTGACATTAAATGAGCCGCAGGACTTATGGTATTATACATATAAACATATAGCATTATATCTGAAGCATGTGAGATTGTTGTGCTATTATTATTGCAGCAGCTGATCCAAAATAATAACAACGTTTATCCAAAGGCGACAAATAACATAAGCCGCAGCAAATTTAAATACACATGTCGCTGGCTATTGCAGCTGTGCCTTATGTTGTTGTTGTTGTAACTGTTGTTGCTGTTGGCTATTTATGTGGCTTTATGCGGCAGTTGTTGTTGTAGTTGCTGCTGTGGCAGCAACTGCTGAACGGAAATTGTATTGCGGCCAATATGGTAAATTGCCTTGAATCTACCTTAAAACCATATTTCAACACTAGATTACACAAACAGGCAATGCCGTGGTTGTAGCTACGGCAGCAGCAGCAGTTTCTGTTGTTGCTGTTGCTGCTGCTGCTGCTGCTGCTGCTACACTGCGGTACGCCATTACACCAAAATACTATCATAAAATTTCGCGCAAGCGTGTGTCTCGGCATTTTAACCAACGGGGTTTTGGGCCAAAAGCAACAACACACGACAGCAACAGCAGCACACATACACACACACTCGCACACATGGACACTCATGCAAGGCACCGCATATAAAATGCACACACATGCAAGTGCTACCCACACGCTCACTTACACTCGCTGAGCTATGCTTGCGTTGTTGTTACGAGCTGCGGTTGCGCTTAAATGTGTCATTAAAGTAACAGTAAAAACGAACAACAAGAACAACAACTACCGTGGCGGTAGCGCTACGCCAAAGCTTAGATTTGAGCATGAAAAAAATGTTTTTGGGCAGAATGCGGCTTTATAAATCAAATGAAATGCTGACAACATGTGAGTAAACCGAAACCCAAAAGCGCCTCTCTCACACGCTCTCTCACCCTCCCTCTCTGAAAGTGGTCGCTCTCTACACTGCCAAATCATTCATAGCAACAAAAATCTGCAAAAAGAAATAAAGAGAAGCGCACAAAAAGAAGAAGTAGAAATGCAAACCCCAAGCGCTGTGCAAATATGCAGCATAACAAATGCCTCATTAGCATATGCCCAGACCTAGAAGACCAACTCCCAGTTTACAGTTACCAGTGCCCTGTTCCCATGCTCTCTCTCACACACACACACACATGCATGCACATGCAAAACGTTTTGAACTGCAAAGTCACAAAGCAAAATTGTCTTTTGTTACTTTTGCTGCTGCTGCTGGTGCTGCTGCTTCTTCTACTTGTTTTCTCGTTTTTCTTGATTTACAGTTACTTTTTTTTGGTGCATTGTAATTCGTTCACTTTTTGTCATCAGTGTTGAATTTTTGCATAGAAAATTGAGCTTTTGCCAAACTAACGATGAACTAAAATATGCAAATTTATTTAACATGCGAGAGCCAGAGAGAGAGAGGAAGACAGAAGGAGAGAGAGAAGGGCAGCATAGATTAAGCGAGATGGCAATGGGATGTCTAACGGTCGTAGCAATGTATGGAAACTACAATAAACAATCAAGCGTAACAAAATGAACGCTCTAAACTATGCTAAAAATAATACAATGAACAAGAGAATTTATATAAAATATATATACAAATAATCACATTAGTATATGCAAATTTTTAAACCAATATTCATATAAGAAATCGAACTATAAAACTATATAATATAAATAACTATCATTGGTAAAACTTAAATTCCCAACCATTCAGACTAAATCCATATAAATTATAAACTATTGCAAAGCACATAAATGGCTTTTACAGCTAAGAACTGTTTGAAACGTGAACTCAGAAACTGCTTAACAAAGTAACATTTTTTCTTTGCTACAATTTGCTGTGCGCATACTTATCCAGCTCACTGTCGCTAGCATTTGGCATATGTTTCGTACTAAAGCCAGTAAGAAATCTGCTTCAGCCAAAGTCCTATTTCATATTGTCGGCACCTAGAAGGTGTGCACACACACAGACATAAACATGACCAGAGAAGCCGCTTAACGACGCTGCGGCATGCAGCAGCACACTCACTCACACACTCTCGCCTGCACATGTGTGACTTGTGTTTGTATTAGTGTGCGCGCACATGCATATGAAAACCGCTTTCGTTTCCGTTTCAAGAAACAACTTAAAAATGGCGCACGACATGGCGTCTGCTGGCTGGCTGACTGCTGCTTGTTGTTGTTGTTGCAGCCATCAGATAGAGATAGGTGCAAAAAAAAGAGTGGCAACTGCAACAACGTACAACACGGCAACGAGATGACAATCAGGCAGACACACCGAGCCAGCATTGGCGGAAAGTGAAAAAATATGCAAAAGAATAGCTAACTGTGCACTGACGAAGCTTAAATACACTAACACATAAATATATTAGTTAATTTACATATACATATGTAGTATTGGTAGTCAAATTTAAATACTTTCTGTATAAAAAATACCAAATTGTTGACTAGCTAATATATACATATATACATACATACACATATGCTGTCCTTGCTCCCTCTCTCACACTATCGCTCAATCTTCACATTGCGCTCTCTACATCACATATTAATTACTTTTCACACTATATACTTTACTGCAAGTTAAAAAAAAAAACATTTTAATGCCAACGCGCGCAGAGACAACGAACGACGCCAACGGACTAAATTGTCTCTTTCACTCCACTTCATCTCCAGCTTGCCACTGACGTAAGTGGTCTCAGCGCTCAGTCCTCAGCTGACTAGGCAGCTTAGACAACGGGATCAAAATCCTGAAGACCAAACACACAGAGGATTAGCTCTCACGCTTACACCAAGCTTGTAGCTATGTCTGCAATTTGCTGAGTAAACATATAACGGGATCAAAAGCATCTATGCAATTGTTATGAGAGAGAAAGAGTGAAAGTGTAAATACTCTTTGAAATGATAAGGTTCCGCGATTCAGCTGCAATAAAAAAAAAAATTAAATGAAAATAAAGAAAGTCAGAGCAATGAAAAATATTATTGAAATAGTATAAGAATTGAAGTTAAGCCCAAACTTAGTACATGTTTAAGAATATCACCAGCTTACTTGCGCGCGTTACTCATGTATTGCATAAATTGATATACTCCAACTGGTAAGTGTATAGAAGAAACACCCGTTCGGAGCACAGGATTTCATTTGCTTTGCTTTACTTCGTTGGCATTGGTGTTGGCGTTGCAACGGCACTTTGTTATTGTTGTAGTTGTTGCTACTCTGGCTGTTGTTGTTGCTTTTGTAGTAATTTTTTTTTGTCACGCTGTCGGCAGGCAAAGTAAATTATGCGACGTGCAAAATCAATAAATCAACACGTTTATTGCTGTAAACGTATTTTCGGGCATGAGCGAAAAACGGTTCAAACGTGTTGCAAGCACATATGTATGTGTGTGTGTGTGTCTATATACATTTTATATTATATATATATATAAAATACATAAGTTATTCGATCAGCTGAAATTGTGGGCTTTAAATGCGCGCAAATTGAAAGCAGGCGAACTCCAGCTGCCAAATGAATTGCAAATCAGTTGCATGCAACAGCTGCTGCGGCTACGGCTGCTATTGCAATAGTTGCTGCACCAGCTGAGATTCATTACAAAAATGTGATTTTCCCTTGGCGCGGATAAAAAACTTTGCTCGCATTTTACTCAGCGCGAGCAATTTTCAAGCTCACTGAGCAAAACTTGGCTAAAGCTAAAATAAACACGCTTTAGATACACTTGCACACTTACGTGACTGTATGTGTGTGTGTGTGTGCGTCTGTGTTGGTGGTACCTTTGGCTTCGTTTGGCACATGGCAAATGTTGAGTGCTTTATTGTTATGTTTTAAAATTCAATGAATTCTAAAAATTCTTTTGCTGTGAGCCCTGCCGCCATTTGGCATCGCATTTTGTTGGCTTGCACTTTGCAGCGATTCCTTTTTTACCATGCTCGTTCACGGCAAAGGAGGAGTATATTCGCTTGCTGTTTGCTTAGCGGTTCATATAAAATTCTAGGCATTTCATCTCGACAGCAGCTGGTTTGTATACTTGACTTGGTATATGTTCATCTGCTAGGGTATTCGGATAGGCTACGCCTGTTGTGGGCGTGGCAATTGGGGAATTACTGCTACTCTCACAACATCAAAGCTCTAGCGACTTGAAATTTGATATGTCTGCTCGTGTGTGTCCTTTGTCCAAGAGAGTCTCAAGACTTTTTGAACACGCCCACTGGGCGCGTAGCAAATATGAAATAATCAGAGCTAGTTAAAGCTAGAGACTTGAAATTTGGTATATATAATTGCGTGTGCTTTCATCTGATTAGGGGTTGAGCCTATTTGAGGGTGGCAAATTATGGAGTTATGAGAATTTTGTAGTCAAAGACTTCAAATTTGAGATATGTATTTGTCTAGACGAATTTCTTATTGGAATATAAAGACTGTGGAGCAACCGCAATTGGAGGTATATCATATTAAAGAGAAATTTTACATGCTTAAAGCTAGAATAAGTAAAATTAAAGTAAAGCTTGCCCAAAATATGATATATATGCGCCTCTTAGGGGCGTGGTAAATCAAGTAGAAATATATCTGCCATAGTTTTAAAGCTAGCATGAATATACTACTGAGCTGTTTTAGATATAGACCTGGATAGTTCTTTAACGGGCATCAAGCAGTCGACTATGCTTGACTGCAATGTTCCTATTTGCGTTCTATTTGGCTCTCTAGGTTTTTGCTTTGGCAAACGACAAGTCGACAGAATTTTGTAGTCATCGCATTAACAATATAATGTGGCGCCACAATGTTGCAATTGTTGTTGTTGTTGCTGTTGCAGGTTACCCTGATCTGCACTTCATTTATTTAAAATGTGTGCAGCAGGTGCCACACAGCTCTTTCTCTCTCTCTCTCTCTCTCTCTCTATGTGTTAACAAGGTCAAACCTGCCAAGATATATAGATAGGTAAAGAAACAGAGCAAAAGAGAGAGAGAGAGGGAGAGTGAGAGGCACATAAAGTGTAAAGAAAATGAAAATGCAAATGGAAATGCAAATGCAAATGAAATTGTGGCATGGAGCAGCATTGATTAAAACAAAAAACCAACAACAAAAACAATCACGAAAAAAATGCGTATTTAAAATATCTTTTCTTTGGTAAAGTTAACGCAAAAAGTTATTAATGAAATATTGCTTTACCTATAAAAAAGAAATCGAATATGACCAAAGGAAAATGTAAAATTAACAGTGAAAACTGGAAGCTGTGCAAATAGGTAACAAAAGTAGAAGAACTAAAAGAACTTGAATAAATTAATGTTTATATAATTAATATAAATATAAGTAAAACTAAAAGTTGAAACTTCTTAGAAAGTTCGTAGTAGAAAAAAGTGCAGTTTTTAGCAGTTTGCTGCGTTGTTCATTAAAATACTTCAACTTCTTCAATTCCCACATTAATTACTATTGTTGCTCTTCCAGCTACTACCTTTAGTTGAAAGCCTTTCAGTATTACCACTAAATTACTACTAACTCGGCCAACTAGAAATGCTACTACTTCTTCTTAGCGCTACTACTATTAGTATTGCTACTATTATTACTACTATTCTTAACACTATTAGTACTACTACTTAATCTACTATTACTACCTTTTTGGTGTTACTACTAATACTACTACTTCATGATTCTACTACTATTACTACTTTTTTTACTACTACTACTTACTTGGTGGTACTATTAGCATTACTACTATGTATTTGGTACAACTACTTTTACTTTTACTACTATTTATTTAGTGATTCTACTACCACTACTACTTTTACTACTTATTTCGTACTGCTACTACTACTTAATTGGTGCTTTTAAAACTACTACTACTAATTTGACACTACTACCACTACTACTACTATTATTGCTACTACTTTTTTGGCGCTACTACTTCAACTACTACTTCGTTTACAACTACTATTACTACAATTTCTACTACTACTAAAATGATTCTACTACTAATACGAATCTACTCTACTGCTACTACTATTAGTACCACAAACTTCTACTTCTACTTCTACTACTACAAACCTATGCTTCTACTACTATTTCTAAAACGAATACCAACACAATTACTACTATTAGTAATACTACTATTATCACTACTGCAATTTCTACTACGAATGTCGCTAATAAGAGTGGCTCTGCGTAATACTCAACTCAGATATTAGTGTTTCTAAGTAGCTAAGATTATTTTAGAATAAGCTTAAAGTCACTTGTATTTAAATAACCCATTCTTAGACTAGCCGCCACTATCCGAACACTTGGCAAGTCTGTAAGCCTCAACCAAATAGAAAGCCGCATTAATCCTCTTGCAGGCCATGGAGACAATGGAGCCGCAATTTACCCGCCGACCCATTGCTCTTTGCATAAAAATGCGCCAATTGCTCTGAAGTGCAAAAATGGACATCAATCATGGGCACATCATAAATATTGAAGGACAACACACACACATGGACATACAAAAGTAGAATGCAACGCATAAATTCACGCTCGTGTTGCTGGCTGTCCGCATGCTCATAAAGGACAACAGCTGCCGCCATGTCCTTTTGCGCTTATGCAATATTAATTAAGCGACCAAAAACTGAAAGAATGGAAACGCAGCAGCAGAAGCAGCACACTTATTGGACAACGCATTGACTAGAGGCTGTCGTGCTGTGGCGTTGTGGCTCTTGCTGCTCGCATTGAGCAGCATAAGAGACGTCTCCAACTATGCAGCCACAAGAGCAAGAGATCAGATCCGGGCTCGAGGCTTTTGTGCCTGTTAATTTCCAGCTATTGTTGCTCGACGGGCCGTGCCTCAATTGAAAGCGCCGGGCATAAATTAAATTTTCAGCAATTCCTGTACTTGACGGTCCACTTGCAATGAATATACGCATGTGTGTGTGTGTGTAGGTATGTGCGTGTGTCCTAGGTTGCCTATGTGTGCTTGCTTGTGTCTATGAATGTGTGTGCGTGCGTGTGTGTGTGTTTGTATCCATCTGTGCCCATATATGTATACGTCTGTCCCTGTGGCTGCTGAGGCAGTTTCAACACAAATTTCGACTCTGATCTGATGAGCACTTAGAGTTGAGTCTCGTGACACGCAAGAGTCTATGAACTATCGTATTCAAATATTAGCACATATATTTCTAGAAACTTATACAGCCCAAGATTCTAGGTAATATATTGAAAAGTTCTGAAATCTTTAAATATTTTTATTAAATTTTTAACTTAGCTTTCTTAATCAAACCGTTCTCTGATCTAAGCCTATTTAAATGCTCAAAATTCACTTTTATTATATATATTTTTATATCTATATATGTTATATTAACTTCATAATATACTTCAAAGATTTTCACACCAACTTTATGTATAAACTTTTTAGCTGAGGTAAATTCAAAGTGCTCAAATCTTAGGTCAAACATTTCGCTTCGTAGTCAATAAGTAAAGTTGAGATCAGTTGTCTATAGCTTACTTATCAAATATATACCTCATCTGATAAGTTGCATCGTGTCACGCGACCATCTCTAAGCACATATTCTGACAGACTCTCTGCCATTCACTCTGACCCTTGGGCAAGACAATAAAAGCATCTTTCGAGCTGTTGTCGTAGATTGTTGTTGCTGCTGCTGCTGCTGCTGTTGCTGCAGCAGCTGCTGATGTTGCCTCAATTATAATTTGCAAATTGACGCCCAGCACAAATGCATATCTCACTTTCTAATATTAACTTAAATGCGAGCTAAGTGCGAACACTCACAATTGCTACGACTATATCGAATTACTATATAAACCAATATAGTCTATCCGTGTGTGTGGGTGTGTGTGTGTGTGTGTGTGTGTAGTTATGATGGTAACCAACTAACAATTTGGCAGCCACAGTCCATTGGAATTGCAGCTCTTGTGGTCATCTCATTATTGCGAATTCCAACTCATTTGGAATATCAATCGAATGCATTCGATAGACAAACATGAAATATATTCACAATTATTTGCCAATAACTATTTACCAAAGTATGTCCATAGCTATCTAAATTCATTCGATATGCTGTGGCTAGCCAATGTCCATGCGACTTTGATGCGTACTTACGGAGTCAAAGCATTTTGGCTTCAACACATTTAATTAAGATTGTCCCTGATATCTTCTTCAATTAAGGCTACAACATTTGGTATTTAATACGTTTTTTAAGTATTTTAAAGTATTTCTTGTATGTTCAGAGAACACTGAGGATGTAGAATATTGGGAATGTGGAAAATGGAATGGAATGGAATGAAGTCTAGTATAGAAAATGTGAACTAATATTAGCCTAGCAAAATATGGAATATGGAATATGGAATATGGAATATGGAATTGGGAATATGGATTATGGAATATGGAATATGGAATATGGAATATGGAATATGGAATATGGAATATGGAATATGGAATATGGAATATGGAATATGGAATATGGAATATGGAATATAGAATATGGAATATGGAATATGGAATATGGAATATGGAATATGGAATATGGAATATGGAATATGGAATATGGAATATGGAATATGGAATGTGGAATGTGGAATATCGAGTATTTAATATGGAAGGAATATGAAATATGGAATTTGGAATATGAAATGTGTAACATTGAATATTAAACATAAAATATGAATTTATAATATGTCGTAGATTATGTAGTTAGAAATATGCCAAAAGAAATGTGGAATGTGGAACAAAGTATATGAAATGTGATATTGAATGATATGAAATTCAGGCCATGAATCATTGAATCCGAAACCTAAATAAAGCAAATATGAAGTATAGAAGATGGAACTTGGAATTAAGAGTTGGAATATATATTATAGAATTTAGAATTATGGAATGTGGCAAATAAAATATGATAAGATATATATGATATGATATGAATGAAATTTTATGTTATATGTAATGGAATATATGAATTTATGGGCTAATATATAATATAATATAATATAATATATAATGGGATAATAAATGTGGAATTTGGGCTTAATAAACCTTTTTTGTTGAACATTTTCAACAACAATTTTAGATGGTCTTGAATATTATTGCGAAGGTATACAAATAAAGTATATTTATAGAAAGTTTTATTATTAATTTTATGGCTCCCAGTTTAACTTATGGAAAATATCTGGCACAAAAAATTAAACTAAAAATTAATTTATTAATTAAATAAAAACTAGCAAAGTAGCAATAAAAAAGTACGAAACGATGTGAATTAAATTGGCATTGATTTCATAGCTAATGAATTTATAGTATTTTCTAAATTAAGAAAACTCGTTTTTCCTCTCTCCCTCTCTCTCTGTCTCTCTGCAAGCGACACCTGATCAGCCTATCTAACTAGTGCGCCTCTATGTATGTGTTTTTGTTGTGTGTGTGTGTGTATGAGAGTGGTCATTTATGACTTGTCTTTGGCCGCTATCCGCTGTGGGCAATTCAAATGAATTTTTGTGCGCTGCTCAACGATTTTAATTGAAAAACATGTTCGTTTTGGTTTCGTTTCGGTTTTCAGCTTGTTTTCTGGGGCGCGGCTGGAGGAGGCTAAAAAAGAAGTAGCCAAAAAAAATAATGCCGCATGCCACATGCCACATGCCACTTGCCATACTTGCCATACTTGCCACTGGGATCTGACTGTGGCTATGGCTGTTGGGCGGCGGCGGCGGCGACGGCTGCTGTTGGCTATGTCCACTGGCTGCTGCTACTGCTGCCGCTGCTGGCAAACAATTCCCGGACGAGAGCGTACTGTGCGCACGCGTTCGTGCATAAATTCCGCCAAGTGTCCATTTTTCTGATTTGTGTGCAAAGTTTCGTTTTGCTTTCTATTTTGCTTCTTTTTTTTTGAGAATTTCTTGCATTTGGGTTTTTTTCTTGTTTTATTATTTTTGGCATTGAGTGACTGAAAGTCGTCTACGGCCTCGGCCGCTGGCCATGCAAATGCGTGGCCCAAAAGCACCAAAAATAGAAAATGAATTCATTTCAAAGCAGAAATAGTAACAAGAATTTTCTATTACATTTTGCGGCGGCTCAAGCAGAAGCAGCAGCAGTAGCAGCACCAGCCGCAGCAAAAGATGCGCGAGGCAAACAAGAAATTAAAATACGCGCAAAAACGTTTTAAGAATTTTTAATTAAAAATCAACGCAGTTGTCCGGCTCAGAGCTCAGTACAATCAATGCTTAACCACATTTCATTCCAGCCCAGCCAGGACTGAATAATGCTAGTTGAACGTCCATGCACTGCGTATACGTAATATTTGTTTATTTGTATTGCGTATACGCCGCGTGGCACGCAGCATATTAATTCAATTTGTTGCTTAATTTCTACTTATTTTACAGTTCACAGCTAATCTGGCCTTACATCTATTTGCCTAGATTTCCTTTTCGCTTTTCACTTTAGCCTTCCTCGCTTCGAGTTGATGCTGATCCGGCTGCTGCTCGGCATCGCGCGGCTTGAGATAGTCGACCGCATCCCACGGCTGCTGGTCGGTCGTACCCAAAATTATGTACACCAGGTTGCCAATGAAGAACACAATGGCCGTTAATGCGAACACAATTTGCCATTGACTGCGCGAGCTCTGCGAAATAGATAAGGCGTAGAGATATTATCAAAAACAATTGCGAGTAAATTAAGTGCGAGCTAATCGACTAGAAAACATCCTGAAATACGTTTCAAACTGTTTTCTTTTCCACTATGCACAAGTGTGCTTTAACTGAGAGTATATGACTTGTAGATACTCTGTAAATTAAGTTGAACTCTGTTAATTCTATTTCTATTATCTTTTCTTTGTTGGTATAGGCTTTGCTGCTAGGCTCCATTCTACATTTTGCTTAAAAAGTAAGTTCTTAGTATCAATTTTCAAGGGCTTTAGCTATATTAAAGACACATGGATAAGCAAAACAAATAACCAGACAGAGAGGGAGAGAGCTAGACAGACGAAAAGGTAGAATGGATAAGCAGACGGATAAGCCATTCATGGTGATGGGTATACTATATAGATAAATATAGACAGGGGAATAAACAGACATATGATAAGACGCCCAACTATATAGATGTATAGACAGTCGTATAGACGGCTGAAAGAGACGAACGAAAAGCTAATAGACAGATATGTTAAGGTAAGGCAGTTGAATATATGAGCGGATAAAAAAGCGGATAAGCAGTACAAATATGAATGTAAATAAGGAAGAGAATGATGAACACGCAGATAGATAAGGATAAAGCTGGATAGGCTCAAATGAACATGCGTGAACTTATGGATAAATGAATGAATAGAAAGGCGAAAAGACTGTCGAGTAGGCGGATAAACGGATAGCTGTAAGATAGAGTCAGAAATTGAGGTGGAAGCAAAGCTGAATAAGCAGACAAAGCACAATTTTTACACCTGCCAAAACTTTGCCACAAATCTAGCTTCATGCATAGACACTAAGGCAGATGGAAAGACAATCGGACTAACCGAAGGGCAGACAAAGGTCTATAGACACAGCTAAAATTTCTCGCACCTGTTACATAAGCTTACACCTACGGAATCGACCCCTTTTCAAGGCACTTATAATATTACTCAGCGCCAGCTTGGGCTCAAACTTACCGGCTCGGTAACAATGACGGCCACCAGCAGCGGCGTCAGCAGCGGAAAGATGTTGCCGATGCTGTTGACGATGGCCATTAGTACGCCGGAATGATTGGGCGACATGTCGATAATGGTTAAAATGCTGCCAATGCCGGAGCCCGCATTAAGGCCGGCATTAATTGTCATCAGAGCAATGGCCAAGCCCGTTTGGCTCTTGTCGAGGAAGCCGATGCCAATCAGCGCCGCTGCCGGACCCCAGTACGATATCGTATTGATGGACTTGCGTAGCGTGGTCAGCGACAGCCACTGCCTGGACATAATCACATCGGCTATTACCAAATACACGTACGACATACACCACATGGCCAGAAAAGGCAGAGCCGAATATAAGGAATTGCTCTTGATGTCCATTCCGAGGACTCCGTGCATGTATGCCGGCGTTTGCAGCTGCATCGTTGAGTTCGCCCAGCCCTGGGCGCTGCGCACAACGAGCAAGGCATAAAACGGCGCCGAGGTCCAAATCGCACGCCATGGTATCGCAATCTTTTGGTCATGGAAGCCATCGTTGCGTCGCATCGAGCGCTCTATGTAATCACGCTCATCCCCGCCAATCAGACGCGAGCTGGGCGCATTATCCGCAGCTAGCAATAGCCAAAGGATGCTCCAAATGCCACAAAGTCCCCCCGAAACGTACGATATGCCCGGCCAGCCCATAGAGCTATCGGCTATCAGGCCACTAATACCCATGGCCATAACGGAGCCACAATCGGCGCCAGAGTAGGCAAAGGCACCCAGACGATTGCGATCCTTGGGCGGCGACCATTTGGCCAGATGTTCGTGAATGCAGGGAAAGATTGGACCCTGAAAGAGTCCAATTGTAAGGCGTAGCACACTGAACGCCACCCAGCCGCCCCAGCTAATGCAGTACGGGGTTAGACAGCTCAGCACGGCCGTCGCTAAGGTGGGTATGAACAGCACCAGCTTAGCGCCATAGCGACGCACCAGAAATCCGGATGGAAATTGTGTAACGAGGTAGCCCCAATAGAAGCTAGAGAGTATGTACGATTTCTGTGCCTCCGTCCAATCGTATTCCTGCAAGCGGAGCGTGAGTTAAAGCAGTTATCAGAGACTTTGTCTAGCGTTGAGCTTACCGGAAAATCGGGATTGGAGGTCTCGGCATTTGTCATCGCCACAACAGAGACGCTGACATTGAGTCGTGCTATATAGTTCACCATGATGCCCAAGAAGAGCAGCAAAGCCTGCAAATGACGTATGCCAAGACAGGGGCCTTGGAGTAGCAGATGAGGCAAGGAAAGGAAATTGGGAAGATTAACTTATATAATGAAAATACTAACTACCCATCAAGGCAGTAGAGAACATGCTTTTTTTATATGATTATATATGATATATACACGATATACCCTGTAAAAGTTATGGGTCTTTGGGTAAACGAACCCATTCTTAGATATATATAGACTAGACTCTTAATACTTTATCTCTTTTTGGTATGAGCATATATATACCCTGTAAATTATTGAAATTTCAGCACATATCTCTAATTTACAGGGTATATATATTCATGCTAATAATTGATATGAGCTACATGGTAGGAATCAAGTCTAAATTTGCCAATGTTGATGATCATTCTATACTATGCAATGCTACTAACTTGACTAACTTGCATATTTTACAGGGTATATATGTTTTCATATGTCACATATCACATCATATATACCCTGTAAAATAAGCAAGTTAGTCAATATACACAGCTTTTTTTATATCTTCCTCAAGCCAAAATGTTTGAACGTGTTAAGTAAACTTTATTTATTAATATTACAGGGTATATGCAGTGCATTGAACGCACAACGTTTGTAAGGCATAATAATTTCTACGAATTTCCTACAAATTTCAATTAAATTTCACCTCATTTCACTGCCCTGACTACCTTCTACAGGGCATTGCTCAGTCGAGCTCATCCCAGCACAAATTTTGTTTCTATATTACAATATTTTATGCATCGAATGTCGCTGACGCTGGCATATATTAAAAACAGTTATATACACACTTGCTATGTGTTATTCAGTCTAATTTTTGTTAGTTGCGATCGAGGCCAGTTCGACCAGTTTATCGGTCATTCAGGCCGTTTTCATTCCGGTGGATCGCAAAACAAATTCGATAAGTTCAATGGAACTCAAAAATGTAAGAACTTTAGTGGCGGCAATATAACTAAAAATGTGTTTTTAATTGATTAAAAACTTGTTTTCAATCTAATCGTGAGAACAAGAATTCTTTACAGCTAAAAATTTGTGACGTCTATTAATAAACGAAACGGATGTGGGTTAAAGCAACTAATTACATTGAGGTAAGTTTATTGGCGACAATAATAGAGTACTTCAAAGGGCTTACAAATTTGTTAAGTCATCATTTTTCATATTTAATAATAAACCTGTTATAATAATAAGAATTTATTCGAAATTTCGCTTAAGCTTAGAATGAAAAAAAAAAAACAATTTGTATACGACATTAAATAGACGTAAATATTATTTTTAAATATTGTCCATAATTTTTATATTTTTTTTTGTTTTGCTGTCTCAGTCTACTCATCTGTCATCTCTGTTGCTTTGGCTATGCCTCTCCTTTAATGATTGTAACTTTACTCTCTTTTCTATATCTAACTTCTCTCTCTCTGCTTTCTTAATTTCTCTCCCTCTCTCATTCTCCATTTAACATTCTCTGTCTGTCATTCTCTCTATCTCCTTGCCTCCCTTTGTCGCTCTCTCTCATTCATTCTTTCATTCTCCCACTCTCTCTTTCTCTTTCTCCCTCTCATTCTCAGTCTTGCACTTTCTCTCTCATTCCAATTTTCTCTGTGTCTTTCTCTCTCTTCAATTTTCACTTTTACACTCTCTTTCTCTCCCTCTCATTATTCCTCTCTCTCTCTCTCTCCTCCTTTATTCTTTCATTATTTTTCTCCCCCTCTCTCTCTCTCTCTCACTCTCTCTCCTCTGTTATTCTCTCTCTCTCTCCCACTCTCTCTCCTCTGTTATTCTCTCTCTCTCTCTCTCTCTCTCTCTCTCTCTCTCTCTCTATCTCTCTCTCTTCAATCTCTCTTTATCATTCTCTCTCGCATTCTATTTCATTCCATTCGAATCTCCGTTTCTCTCTTTTTGCCGTATTATTTCTCTGTCTCCATCTCTCTCTCTTCCTCGCTCCCTCTCTCTATCTCTCTGTGCATGTCTTCATCTTTCTCTCTCAGACTCCACCTCTTACTTTCCTTCCCACTATCTCTCCAATAATTCTCTCCATCTATCTCTACTGCCTCCTCCTCTCCTTCAATCTCTATAACACTTATCTCAGCTTAGCAAGGGTATTCCCTCGTCTAGCCGTACTTGTTACTCAATGTTTTAATTAAAACTTATCATTCACAAGCGTCAAACATTTCATTTAATTAGTCTAACGTGCAATATCTGTAAAGCTTATTTGAATGGGTTTTGTTTTCAAACGATCTTTGAAAATGTTTTAAGATTAGCGGAAGTTAAAGTGACTCATGTAACAGACGTTGCTCGCTCACAGTTGAAAAATATATAAATTTTAAGTAATTGTACGATTCTCTGCTTGCTACACTCCCATGGGGTGAATCTATAAGCTCAGATCAAAAATGTTATAACTGTAAAACTTGCTGATCCTAACTCTAAAGCTGTAGGCAGTCTCAAGTGGCTATGCCCCTAGTTCAATAGTCTGTGAACAAAAGCCACCGTAAATCACTAATCATATCATTTAGGGCATAGCTGTAAAACTCTAATCGATTAATCAAGGCCTCAATCGAGTTATCTCTATAGCCTTGCTAAGTGTTATATAGCAAGTCACTGGCCTATTAAAATAGGCGCCATAGCTGAAAGATCTTATGGTAATTCCCGTTTAGCCACATTGGAAGTGCCAAGAAATTGCAGAAAACATTATCAAAGAAAGTTATAAATGAATATACTTTATATGTATACTATATACTATATATATATATTTCAAATTTAAAGTCTTTAGCTTGGCAACTCAGACAAAAATTATCTGGACTTTGTGTATGTCTAGTAAACAACAACAACAACTTTGTAGCATAGTGTTATTATATGTTTCTAAACAACAACAATTTTATAGCGTAGTAACATATTATGTTTGTAAACAACAAGAACTTTGTAGCTTAGTGTAATTTTAACTACTTTTTTCAATAAACTTTCTCTCGTTGCTTTCTTTTCTCACACAAATAAAAAATATTTTCGTGCTTCACAACATTTATAAAAATTCAATTAGATTTTAAATAAATATATATTTCACAGTATGTCATTTTATTATGCCACTTCAGCTCGTTAATCCTTTTTGCACTTCAGAATATTCACCTGTATTTTCAATTTCAGCGCCCATTGAGAACGAATATTAAAAGATCACTTATCTCGAAGGCTTTATTATTATAATATTTAATAGTTTTAAAATTGGGCACATAAAACGCTAACTACCCGTTCGCAAACACAGCCGAGTCGAGGCGTCTGCGCGTGTCAATAACTGAAATACGTCTGAGCATTATTTGGTGAGCTCCGACTTGAATATACT
Organism: Drosophila hydei; assembly: GCF_003285905.1. Lineage (NCBI taxonomy): Eukaryota > Metazoa > Arthropoda > Insecta > Diptera > Drosophilidae > Drosophila > Drosophila hydei. Next base: position 6,247,871 of record NW_022045833.1, on the reverse strand, counting down.
ATTGACACAGACCCGAGCAGAGCAGACCAGACCAGGCCAGACATCACTATGCATTTATTACCGCAATTAGACGTGCTTAACTCTCTGCTCTACTGTTCCTATACACACACACATATACACTATATATACACATATATATATACATTCATATTTTATCATCTCTCTGATTAAGCGAACGATAACCGCGCGTTATTTAATTGTAAATTCCATTGGTTCATTGCAGCTCTATAGAGCTGACGATTTCTGAAGTTGTAGCAAGTGCATAACGCTCTGATATAATGTTGCATGATATTGATTATATATAATATAATGATTATAAATGATTATTTGGTTAGCATCTTTTTCGTGTTTCTGTTTGTTATTCAATTTTTTTTACATAAGATCGAAAGTGATTCTATAAAAATGTGGAAATTCTATTATATTTACTGGGATGTCATAAAAATTTCCCTGAAAGGTATTACTAAAGCTTTAGTTTTACTTCTATATGGAGTATGAATCAGAGCATTTTTTTTTTGTATATTCGAAATTGGAATATTTTGACTTTAGGCGGATAACAAATTATAACAATGGGGATATTTGCTTTTAAATATATACATTAAATATTGCTTTCCATTGTTTTATTTTGAGTATATTTTGGGTATTTTTTACATGATAATAATAATTTAAAAATACATATTTAAGGGAAATTTGTGAAATCTATAATGTAAATCAAAAAAGTAATATATCTATATTAATACTAGTTATATATATACATAAATATCTTAAGAAAACAATTGCCGCACAAATTAAATAATATAATTAGCCATATTATATAAACTGTCAATAAGCTGCTCAGTGAAATCATAAAAAATTCTATTTTATTCATTGAACTAAAGTATGTAAGTGTATAAAACGGTGTAAAAATAGAAATCATTTAAAAACTAAAAAAAAGCTATTAAATTAACTAAAGACAATTGAATTGAATCATCAATTTTATTGGCTAATTAGAATAAAAAGTATATTTTATATTAATTTGACGAAAAGCCCATATATATATACATAAAACAAAATAATTATAATTACTGTTATTAAAAATATATTTTTTTATATTACTTAAAGTTTATATATTTATATTTTTTATATATTTCAATAATTCTTTCTATTTATAAATTTGCATACTTTTATAGATTTTCAGTTCTTTTTATTAATATAAATATATATTATTTATTTTTTTTTTGGCATTATAAATAAATATTTATGTATTTTATAAATATTTTTATATATTGTAATTTTTATATTATTTTCTATCTATTTCTTGTTTCTCATTTATTTGCATTATATTTATATTGATGAGAAACAATACTATAGCAGTATTTTTTTATTATTTATTATATTAAGAATATTATATTTTGTTTTAATATTTTAGATAAATTCGTAAAAACCCCACAAAATACTCACATTTGTCACTCAATGAGCGAGTCCAAAAACCAACTTAACTCAGGCTCAGTTAGAGCTGAGATCGACGTTGAGTGTGGGAGAGTTGCGCCCGAGCCGCGAGTTGCTGCAGCGCCTCTTCAGTCGCTTAGCTGAGCTCTCCCCGATCGGACGTCCCGTGCAGTGCTCCTCTTCTTCTTCTTCTTCTGGTAAGTGCTGCTAATTGCTTAATCAGTGAAAATATTAATTATTTTAAGTGGAATTGCAATAAATGTCAAAATGTTTATAATTTAAGAAATGGTTTTTCTCTTTATTATAATAATGATTCTTAAGCTAATGATCATTATTAAAGAAACGTGCATTATGATAATTATTGTTGGCTGATCATGATGAGGTTAATAACTGGTTATAAAATCTATTTTGTCAATATCACTATGATTCGATTTAAGAACTTGATTTATTATAAGATTTTCATAATATTTATCAAATCTAAAACATATATAATCTAATCCAATATAATAATATACACAGAACTGAAGCAGTTTCTCTCGTTGCTGACCGTATTGAAGCTCGTCGTTTGCCTAAATTCAAATATATTTAATAAACATTTTTTGCTATTTTTATTATATATAAACTTTTCCAAAATCCTTCAACTTTTCTAATATACACATATATACAAATATATATCCATCTATATTCAGCATCTATTTAAGCCTTTGCTTTTTGCTAATCTCTTCGTATTTCTCTTTTTGCAAAATCCTTATAACAAAACATTGAACTGGCTAAAAATACACATGGCCAATATCTTCTTCTTTTTTATTTTTTTCTGGTATTGTTGCTGGCCAAAAGGACGCGCGCTTTTTTGGGCAGAGCAGCTGCAAAATAAATGTGAATTTCATGAAATAATGGCACAAAAATACTTGATGATGCAAAATGCATGATGGCAGCCCATGCAGACATACGTACATACATACAAATATATTTATATATGTATATCGAGAGAGAGAGAGTCTATGTATGTGTGTGTGTAAGAGCTGCCCAACTCCCTTCGTTATCCTTTTGGGTTTTGCTGCTAAGCTGTGCAGCAACTGTAAATGGTTATGGAAGCTGTGCATGTGGTCCAAACAGCAGCTAAGCGGCAAGCAGCTGCCACAATCAAGTCAACAGGAGCCCCAAAAATGCACACATACACACATATACATATGTGTGTATCTGTGTGCATGTACAACATGCATGACATGGTAAATGGACAGTGTTCATGCCAGCGTGTCTGTGTGTGTGTGTGTGTATGTGTCAGGGTCTAAGGTCATTTTCAATTTGCATAAATCATGTATGTCCATGTGAGACCCAAGCACTGCATTGGTGTCTGTGTGTATGCCTGGCCTCTCAAATAAAACCACAACAATTGCTTGGTAAATAAAACTCCTAGGCGGACTTAGAGCAGCAGCTGCTTTAAATTTGCCAAAAAAAAATAAAAGTATTATATATTTATATATACATATAAACTAAATTCTTCTGCCATATTTCATTGGCTTATTCTATTATCAGGGCTGCTTGGCTTAACGAAAAGTAAAACTAAGTTTGTAGCCCTAGTGCTAATGTTTAAGTACTTATGTAGAAAGTAGATCAAACTTAGGAATTGGAGGTGAGCCGTTTAAATGAAAGTTATTTGGTAGCCCTGGTACATAGGCAACAGCTAGGTCGCAGGCAACTGTATGCGTGCACATGCTATGTGTAGATAAAATTCAATTTCTAGCTAATTGGTCGCCCTTGTACATAAGCAATGTTAATGGATTGGTATTTACATATATAATCGCACATAAAATTGTTGGCTGTCCTGGTACTTATACAAACGCTGAAATGCGAAACGGTTAAATTATCAACCCTGGTACTTATACATGTACTTATACATGTACTGTAGATCAAATGCCGCTACGAACTGGTGCAAACGCAGTGCATGTTCGCAAAATTCAAACGAGAACTAGTTCAGCCAGTTAGCAAGCATACAATATAAGATGTATTTTTCCAATCATACAAGAGTCGTATACATAACTGCCTCAACGAATGCTTTTTTATTTTTGGGTTTGGCTAATCAAAATTTTTGACAAACTGCGCACAGTGCGAATGCGAAGGGAGCCAAAACACACACACAAACATTTTGTGCCAACTTAGCAGCTTGCAGTCAAAAACAGTCAACCGCATGCAATGGTTCCGGCCAGGGCTAACAGCAGCAGCCGCCGCCGTGCAAACACAACGCACACACTCACACACACACACACGCACAGTAGTTGATTTATAAGACTTTCATATGGCAATGTTTGGCAGGGGCAAAGGGAACAAGCCGTTGGCTCGTCTGTTTTGATCATTTGTGAATCATGTCTAGCTGTTTTGACTTTGATTTATATGCTGTGCATATGCACGCACACGAGACCGCAGGGCCAATTGCGATGACATTGCCGGAAACGTTATCTGCCATATATACATATGTATATATGCATGCATGTATGTATATACTCGTAACGACAAAATGCCTGTAAAATGCAAATGGCGCCACATTCGCAAAATACCAAATGCTATAACCCAAATTATTTGATTCAACCAAAAATTGCATTGCACTCGAATTGAGTGGGTGGTCAGCCAGAAAGGGGAGTGGCTAGGACTTGACTGTTATTGCTACGCTTCAGTTAATGCTCGCTGCCGCATTGTAAAATGTACGTAAAACCGCTTAATTGGGTCGAAATTATTTTGTTTATACGCGCAAAATTGTAAAAAGCAACCGCGATTCTAACGGCACAAAAGCGTACAATTGTGGTTGTTTAAAAGGATCATGTAATTGTTGGTAAAATGGATATGCGTTGAGCAAATAAACATACATATTAAATATTTAATCTTAGATAACATAAACACATTGCTTAGAATTTATATTGTTGGTAATAAAAAAAAATACTACTTTAAAATACCAAAGCTTTTCAAAAAATTGCCATAATTATAATTTGTAAACAATGTGGCAACGCCAAGCTCGCTCTTAACGGTTGAACGAAGTGAATTGACAGAAGATATAAATTAAGTTAAATTTAATAACTAAAATTTAAAATATATTTTATATATAAGATTATAGACAATTAGTTAAACATTTCTATCCCTGTCTTTCCATGATCAAATTGAACTTAGTTATGGCCGCCTCAACAAATTTCTCCTTTTCGGCCAGCTCCGACTTAAGCATGGTACGCAGCTGCTGTAAATTGGGCATGCTGCGACAATCGCGCACATTGAGCAGCGTACGGAATATGGACTCCCAGGTCTGACGATTGAAATAACGTGGCAATGCCGTCTTTGGCATCCAAATGCCACTCGGCTGTCTCTGTGTTACCTCCATATAACGGCCAAATAACAGCACATGTATCACGCCGACCAAGCCGAATAAATCCAATTGATATGTCCAACGGCGCTGCGTTCGCATCTCAATGCACTTGAAGGCCTCCTCGTTGTGAACGTAGTCGAACGTCTGGTTCGGCGCGAAGAGTTTCGTGTCAATCGCCACACCAAAGTCTATCAATTGCACACTCAGCTCGTTTGCATCAGCGCTCAAACTGTAAAGCAGAAAGCGGAAAAGTGTTTATGTCAAATATTTACAGGGTATATTGCATTAGTGATGAATTAAGTTGTACAGGGTATTTAAAAATTTTAAAAAATATTTTAAATAATCTTTTCAGGTAATTAATATTTAAGACATATTTGTAAGCAAAAAATAGTGCTTTAGTAGACTGTGACTGACTAGAAGACACCCTGTAGTAACTTAAAAGCTGTTAATCTTTAAATTACAGCTTAGCATGGAACAACTAATATATTTAACAACTTAAGTAACGCATAAAATCTTTAAAAGCGGTTTATGTGACTAGCAGATACCCTGTAAGTCAATATACAAACTGGAAATAATTTTGATAACAACTTTTAGTCATTATTCTTTGATGATTTATGTGAAAGCAAAAATTTGTTTACGGAGCTTGTTTGACTAAAAGATACCCTGTAGTTAATCAAAATGAGTTGACATAGCTTCCATGCTTATTAATAATTAAAAAAACGGAATTCTTTAAGTGCTTATGTGATTGTAAAATGGATTAACATTGTTTGCTTGACTAGAAGATACCCTGTGTGTGGTGAAAAGGCAATTGCAATAACTTATATTGTTGCTAAAATTAGGAAATTCGATTATTTGCCAAGCAAGTACTTTAAGGGATACTGCCAGACTAGAAGATACCCTGTTATTGGGTACATGCAGTGGCCATAATTTGTATTATGAACTAAATTACTTACGGTCGCATTAGCAGAAAGTTATCCGCCTTGATATCCGCATGTATAATGCCTATAGCATGCAGATGATCGACTATATCCAAGAGCTGGCAGCACAGATGCATTACAACATATTCATCCATATTTTTATTCGTATGTTTTTTGAACTTGTTGCAAACGCTGATCAAAGAGCCGTAATCTGAGTACTCCGAGATGTAGACGCTGCTATTATTGCCCACCAGAGCGTAATCGATGTTCATATAGGCGGGTAGCTGCAAACAGGTAATCGAAAAGCTTCAGTTAGTAAGGGGCATAGAGGATTTTTAGAGAATTTACTAAATACCATTTTCTCATTTTCCAATCGCGAATGCACCTCGAGGCATATGTAATACTCCCAGTAGTTGGTGGGACGCTCCTGCTTGAATGCCACCTTCTTGCCCGACTTGCTGTGAATGCCACTGTATATGCAGCCATAAGCTCCTTTGCCTATAATCTTTTGCACCTCGAACTGTTCGCCGTTCACCTCCAGCGTCGACTGCGGCATGAGACGCTTCACATGGCCCTGAAGCTGGCAATTGGGCAGCTTTTCGATGTACAGCGAAAACTCAATGGAGTCCAGCAACGAGTTAATAACATCCACATTGAATGGATTCACATTTTTGCTAGCCAGCGTGCTATTTAGCACAGATTCATCCATGCTGGGCTTGCGATGTGTGAAGTTCTTCGAGCGTGGACTGGCGGCCGACTCATGCCAGGCATTTTGCGAGAGCTTGGGTGTCAGCGGCGTGGTCTTGTAGTAGATGCTGCGCTCATCATTTAGCGGAGGTTCCTGAACAACAACGTTTGGTATGGATATAGAGGAGGAGGCGGCAGCTGCAGCTGGTAACGGCGCAGCTGTCACTTTGCTGGGCAACAGCGTGGAGTTCTTGATCATGCTTAAGTTGCTGGCAAACATCTCGGTAGCTGCATTCAGTTCAAAGTAATCCTTGCCAGCTGACGATGTGGCCGACTGTGAGTTGGACCTTTCTGGCTTGCTTGAACCTGCTGTGGATGTGTTGCCTGGCGTCGATGGGCAGTTGCCCAGCGCTGTGCAATCCTTCATAAAGGAAGCGGTCAGATGAGCTGGTCCCACAGTCTCCAGCTTATCCAGTGCTTCAACGCCCTGTGGCGGCGCGGCTGGAGATGGGGGCATATTTTGCAGAGATTCATCTAGGAATATATCAAAATTTGGAGCATTCGTTGACAGCGGCTGCGGCATGGGACAACTGCTCAAGTCCTTCATAAAAGATGCCGTCAAATGTGCTGGGCCAATCGTGTCCGACTGCGTCTCGGGCAGCGTGCAGTTCATCATGGGCGGCGCTACAGAGGGCGGCGGTGGCGGCGGCGGCATAGTCTCATCTAGAAAGATTTCAAATTTCTTCTGCATGCCTGCTTGACTCTTGCCCTCCACTGGCGCCTGCGACTGTGTCTCCGGCACAAAGGACAGATCTGCCATAAAGGATTCGGCTAGCTTATCGACACTGGCTTTAACGGCTGGCAACGCAAAGCCATCATCTTCGAAGACCTCAAAAGAATTCTTCTTGGGCAGCTCCAGTTGCTTCATCGATTTGCCGAAGACCTCAGGCGTCTCCTGATTGCAAATACGTTTGGAGTTGCCAGCATAAAGTGGTGTGCCGAATGTCTTCAACTTGGGTGGCGTCTTGGAGAACAGTCCGCAAATATCATCCTCGTCGTAGGACGTTGGCATCTCCGGCACTGGCTGCTGTATCATCTGCAGCTTCGATGCATTCGCCGTGTCCGGTTGAGTCAATGGAAACTTGGGCAACGTTTCGGTTTTATCTTCCTGAAAGCAGGCCATCAAGGGCCTGGTCACCGTTTCCGTTTTATCCTCCTGGAAGCGCAAAGATTTCAGCATCGGCACACTTGGTGCATTTGGTTCCCAGAGCTCGAGACGTTGAAAGTTTCCAGCGGCTACAGTCGCACTGCCAATCGTTGGCTCTTCGCCCACTACGGACAACTCGCTGACCATTTGCCGCTGGAAACGCGTCGGTCCGGGCGTATTTTCCATCGCCTGCTCTGATTTGTGGCTAGTTGCCTGCAAGCTAGGCGAAGTGGAGGCTGTGGTCGAAGCGGTGCTGGTCAGTGTGGACTTTGTGGTTGCGCCCATGCCATGCTCTGAAGTTTCCAATATGGTTGACAGTTGTTTGCGCAGCATAGGCGAAGCGGGCTGAGCAGCTGCCTCGCTGCCGTGCTCATCGCTAGGGGGCAACAGTGGTGCAGCCGGCGCTGCTGTAGCAACTGCTGCTGTTGCCTCTGGCGACGAAGCCTTGAGCAAAGTGCCAAATTGACGAGCTGGCGCCTGCTTCTGTGACGCCTTCGGCGTGCTCACCGCCTGCGATTTAATGAATACGTTAAACATTTGCGTCGAACATGTTTCATCTGCATCGAAGAAGGCGCTGGCTGTTGGCTTAAGTGCAGCTGCAGGCGGTGGCGGTGGCATGTTGGCATCATCTTCATATATCTCGATTTTAAGCGTGGGCGGCGGTGGCATCACCAACTTATCATCGTCAGGTGAAACAGATGCGACAGCCGCAGCACGCGATGTGGCAGGAGTTGGCCGGGGAGTAGCTGCAGCTGGTGCAGCTGGTGCGTCATCTTGCCATATTTTAATTGCAGACGCCTCAGCGACTTTGAGCTGCTCCTCCTGGCCCTCATCCTGTTTGTCCTCATCCTCCTCCTCCTCCAAAACATATGAAACACGCATAACCGACTTGTGACTCGTGCCCGGCTGTGTATTGGGAAAGAAGCTTTTGCGTCGCGGCATTTGTTCGCCTGGCAAACAGACCGTCTCCTCCATATCCATGACACCAAGTTTTGTGACCCCCTTCTGTGGCCTCTTAGCTACGAGCAGTTCTTCCAGCTGATATTCCTGCTGCTCCACATCGTTGTAGATCTTGGCTAGCAGCGGTTCTAAAGCTGGCACATTTGGCGGCTTATAATAGGCATCCAATTCGTCGCGTGGCTGGGGCTGCGAAACACTCGCAAAGTTTGGATAGCGACGCACGCCTAGAGCACAGTCATTGGCCCACCAGGACGCATTGCGCAGCACATAGGGATGCTGATTGTCGCGTCGCTTGAACCAACAATAGGCGCGATATTCTTCGACCGAGAATTCCATATTGGGACGCGGATAGAGCATGCACTTGTTATAGCAAGGTAGCGTATTTTTATCCGGCTCATCTTCAATGGTTACGGGCGTTATCCAGGGATCTTGCTTTACGTTCTTCGCCCTAAAGTTGGGTGGAGGCTTGAAGGCTTTCACCTGATTGCCATCGGGATCTACAATGGGCGGCAGCGACTTCTCATCCACATGTATGGCAAAGCCGGGTTCATGTTGTGCCGCGGAGCCAAAGATTTTGCCATGCTTATGCGGCTTGCTCCAGGCAATCGGCTCCTTCAAATTCTCCTGATGACGGGCTGCATCGATAATGGAACGAAGACTGGTCTTGCCCTCTTCTTCAGCAGCGGCTGGAGCTGGTGGTGGTGGCATATTCACATCCACATTCTCATCATTGAACACTTCCAGCTGACGATGGGCATTGCGACTGGCGCGACTGGTGCTGGGCGCAGAGCTCTGAAAATACCAACAAAAATTAGTGTGAAAGCGGGAAGTTGAAAGAATTTGCCATCTCGGTTAACTAACCTGGAATACACCTGGCATATTGCTTTTGATGGCGGCACCTGTGCGCACGCTGCCCACCGTAATGGTATTCTTACGTTTCTGGCCGTGCAGCGAGCGCAAGGCGCGTCGTCGATCGTTGAGCTCCTGTGTAACAGCCGTCGTCTCTTCGCCCTCGCTGTAGAGCATACGCTGAGCCACAGTATAGCCAAAATGCTGTTGCGCCTCCTTCAACTCCTCCAGTGGTTGGGCGCGGCATTCAACGCCCAAGCGAAAAATTTCATTTGCCTTACGCATATTGCCACTGAGATCGTAGCTATATGCCCAGGCTATATAGAAATCGGATAGCATGGTGCCAATGCCACTGTTATACATCTGTTGATAGCACTCGATCTGATCGCCCTGATTACCCATCTATGTGAAAATATAAAAGCTGTAAGTCTGAGTTTTTATGTATATATCTGTCTCGGACTTACATATTTAATAAACAGTTTAATCAGACGCGGATCCTGCTTGTAGCGCTCGTCGTCCTCGAATTTTGTTAGGCATTTGTGCATCACCTTTTGCAAACCCGAATTGCTGCCACCCGCCGGATAGCTTTGCTCTATCCAGCATATGTACGCATACCAGGGCTCCAGTGGATCGTCGCCAGTGTAGTTCTTAATGTCCAGCTCCAGCTGCTTGCGCTGCGCACTTAGCTCCTGCGAAGCGTCTTGACAGAGCGAGGCCTGCAGAAGGCTCACGTTTCGACCACTTGCCAAGGGCTGTATGTTCTCCTTGGCATTATCGAAATCCATTGCGCAATTAATATACTTCACTTTAATAAACAATAAACAAAAGTACGAGTAAATGCAACAAAACAAACGTAATTCGCGCGCACTAAATAGCAAACGACGCGTATTTTAATTGAATGGCGGCGCTAGTTTTGTAAACAATCGATAGTTGTATCGATAACAAGTGCTTAGACTGGTATGCTGCTATTATTGCTTAACAGAGTTATCAAACTGTTTAAATTGCTGTTATATTTAAAAATATTTAAAATATAATGCATAAAATTAAACCGTTATATTATACCAAAATTTGAAGGCCTAATTGTAATATATAAAAATTAAATGTACAAAGTTTCTGCATGAACGACTAAGTATTTAGCTGCAGCCCTGGTTGCACAATCGATATAAATATTTTGTTAAAATCTAACGGCAAATGTGTTCAACTGATATAAAAAAGTTTAATCAAGGAATATCATAATATGTATTAGCTGCGATGACAACTGTAATAATACGTAACCAGCAATTTAGTTGCAGCAAGATTAGCAATGCTTAACAAATTTAAACCGCAGAAAACTAGTTATTTAGCAAGCACCTCAAGCGCGCCATGAATCATCGATAATTAAACCCCTCTATTGCAATCGATAACAAAGTTCAAATTTGAGTATAATATTTATTTTTATTTGCTGTATACATTTCGTAATAGTAGCTATATTATTTATTTTAAATGTAATCAGACATAGTAATAATTATAATACGTAGCACAAGGTGTTTTTAAACGTTAAGCATAATTTCAATAGCGACGATTGGTAAAGCTGCCCCAATTGCCGCCTTCACCGCTTTGGAAATTGTTGTAGCCATTGTTTGATCTGTTATTATAGTTGTTTCTTCCTTGGCTGTAGCCACTGTTGCCTGCTCCTTGATTGTAGCCACTGTTACCTGCTCCTTGATTGTAGCCACTGCTGCCTGCTCCTTGATTGTAACCGTTGTCTGATCCTTGATTGTAACCGTTGTCTGATCCTTGATTGTAACCGTTGTCTGATCCTTGATTGTAGCCACTGTTGCCTGCTCCTTGATTGTAGCCACTGTTGACTCCGCCTTGATTGTAGCCACTGCTGCTCGATCCTTGATTGTAGCCACTGTTGCCCAATCCTTCATTGTAGCCACTGTTGACTCCGCCTTGGTTATAGCTTTCTCCTCCTCCTCCACTGTTAAACTGATTACCTCCGCCGCTGTTGTAGCCACCACCTCCTCTGATGTTATAGCTGCTGCCGCCGCCGCTTCCCCCTTCGTTATTATATCCGCCTACTCCACTATTGGAGTTGCTATCTTCATTATTGTAGTCAACACCAGCTACGTCTTCATTATTATAGCGACCACCTCCGCCACCATTATTGAAGCCTCCACTTCCTCCAGCATTATTGAAGCCTCCACTGCCTCCACTGCCTCCGCCATTATTGAACCCTCCACCTCCTCCTCCTCCCACATTATTGTAGTTTGCATGAAAGTAACGTGCTCCGCCGAGTCCTCGGTTGTTAAAACGACCTCCGCATTGGCCACCTCCATTATTGTAACCACCTGTGCGATTGCCATAGCTGCGGGCTCCGCATCCGCCCCCGCCTCCGCCTGCCCCTCCGTTTCTGCCTGAGCTATTGCCATAATTTGATCCACAGTCAAAGCGTCCACGCTTAGCTGGTCCGCCGCCACCTCCGCGGCCGCTCTCAACGCCGCCACGTGACATATAAGGCAATACGCTCGATTCGCGAACCAGCTGATAGTCGCCAGCATTTTGTACGCAGAGATCCCGGACGACACGCACCAGGCGAGCGTACGGCTCAGAAAGTTGTAGCACACTAGCGGGATTATCGCAGGCAATGGTAATCAGATCCTCTAGCGCCGGCTTTAAGGCGCCGATTTTCGCGGCATGTTCCGGATCGATGTCAAAGTTCAGCCAGTTGTCCACACGCACCAGGCCATTGGACGCAAGATCGATCTTACGACAGCCAAAGATCATGACCTGCAGTGGAGACACCATTGACATTTGCTTGCAGGAGACAGCGCGTGTGCGTATTTTCTCGCCAAAGACGAAGAATGGATAGGGAAAGGTAACCGCCAGGTTGCTGCAGTTCACCGAGGTCTTGTGCAGCAGCGCCGCCTTCGATTCGGTGGTCAATACCTTGCGCTTCTCCTTGTGCACACAGATGTTCGGATAGAGGCCCAAGCAGAGTAGAGCCAATGATATATCCAATTCGGGATCATCTGCATTGGCATCCACCTTATGGGGCACCATGCACTCCTCTGGAAAGCCCGCCTGCAGCAGCAAGTCGAGCAATTGCATCTTGGCATCGAACATTACATTCATCGTGGACAATTGCAGACCTTTCCAGTCGCAGAAGCGTGCCTCCTCGATATCCCCACGATTCTTGGCGCTCTGCCACATCTGTGCGGCGACGATCATGGCCACGTGATCGGAACACTTGCGTCCACTCAATGCTTTTTGATGGGCAGCCAAACGTCGCTGGCCAATGTCTAGAGAAAAGACCTCGGAGAAGGTGCTGGAATAGGAGGCCATGCTGGCCACCAGATCAGCACAGCCAAATACTGCGCCCAGCACCAACATCTTGCCCAGCCTTGGCTCAATGGGCAGACGTGCGAGCAGGCGACCCAGCGGCGTCAACTGATCATCGGCATCCAGGCAGCGCATCTCACGTAGCAACACCTCAGCCTCGATGACAGCGTCCACGGGCGGCGGCTCCAGTGCCTTGGACAGAAAATGATGAATTGCACCCAAGCGCAAGAGCTTCACAGTCAATGCGATTTCATGGAGTGGCGTGCGGAACATCTCGGGCGTCAAGTTCTCCTCCAGTTGAGCAAATCGTGCACGCGAGCACATGGTGAAGCAAAAGCCTGGACGCACACGTCCAGCACGTCCCTTGCGCTGCTCCAGATTCGTTTTGCTGGCCCACACGGTGGCATAGCTGGTCAGATTGTTGTGCGAAGTGAAGAGCTTCATGCGCGCCTTGCATATATCCACTACGAAGACGATATCATCGATGGTAATCGAAGTCTCGGCAATATTTGTGGACAGTATAATCTTTGTAACGCCATCCGGGACAGGTTCGAAGACCTTGCGCTGATCATCGCGCGGTATCTGCGAGTGACACGGCAATATGCGATATTCTGAATTGCCAAAATTCGGCGAGCTCTGCAGGAACTTCATCAGAGCGAAAATCAAATTCCAGCCGGGCAGAAAGACAAGTATGGCACCCGGTATATTCTTGGATTTGATGTGCAGCAAAAGGGATTCGAGCAGCTCGAAGCTGACATCCGACTCGGATAGCATGGCCATGGCATTGCGGGTCTGCACCGAATACTTTTCCTCGCAAACCTTATTTAAATTCAGTTCGCCGTCCTCCTGGTTGTCCCTGAGCAACAGCTGTTCCTCATCGTCGGCCTCTTTGCGCTTGCGACGCGACTCAGCTGACGGCACAAAGCCGGTCATTTGTATGATGTCCTCCAAGAAGAACTGCTGCACAGGAAAAGCGCGTCCAGGCACCTCCAACACGGGGCAATCGCCAAAGTATTTCGAAAAGAGCGTTGTATCAATGGTAGCAGACATCAAAATAACTAGGTAAATGGAAAATAAAATGAGCTTGGGCATAGGGAGGATGATATGCGAGTTAACGTACTATGTAAATCCGGATAGGTGGCCACCATATCTCTGAGTATGACCAGCAGGAAGTCGCTGTTGACATCACGCTCGTGTATCTCATCCACAATGATGTGCGAGATGCCGCGCAAACCTGCCTCCAGCTTGCGCAATAGCACGCCCACGGTGCAAAAGAGTATGGCGCCGTATGGACGCGGAAATACGGATTCAAAGCGCACGGAATAGCCCACAGTTTCGCCCAACTGTTCGCAACGTTCGCGTGACACACGCTCTGCCACGGATATGGCCGAAATGCGACGTGGTTGGGTGACATAGATGTTGGCATAGCCACCCTGACCCGTGCTAATATAATCATCCAATATATATTGGGCAATCTGCGTGGTCTTGCCGCAGCCCGTATTGCCACGTATAATCACCACCGGATTCTCATTGATGGCGGTCATGATCTCTGAGCGCATTGCTGCTATTGGCAGCTTTTCACGAAATTCCAAGAATTGTCTGTATTCGGTATTATTTTGACGGCGTTCGCGTAGCTGTCGCTCATATTCGATGGACAGTTGATCGACGGTGACATTGGCCAGTTCACCTTCATCAATGTTGCAAGCATGCCAGGCATTCCAATTGGACTGCGGCGGTGTCCAGGGTATAACAGCGATGTGCTCCTGACGTGCATCCGTCTCCTGATTCATATCCAGGCGATTCTGAGACACCTATAGAGATGAGAGATTAGTAGAGATCTCGACAGCTTGGCTAACGCTTACAATTAGAGACATGGTTGCTCCGTCTGGGTCCACTTTGATGTTGCGTGGACTAACCACCGGCAAATCCAAATCCTTAATGACCTCATCCACCTCGTCGACCAGCTCTTGCCTCAACTTAACCGGATATGGCTTGAGCTGTTCATCCTTCTTCTTTTTGAGTGTGCCGCTAAAAGCCTCGATTACCTTTAGATGGAATAGCTGACGCACCAGCGAGAGGGCACACGATTTGCTGGCCGATTTCTTATTGGAGCCCGTTTCACGTGCTGTTACCTTGCGGTTAAGAGCCGGCACGAATATGGATAGCTCCGCCATGAAGCTCCTAGCGTTTGAATGCATTAGATCATTTAATTTAAGAATTTCTTTAAAGCTCAAGATTCTCGCTTCCTTTTTACACTTACCATCCAAATTTAGGACCTGCTGTGCGCAATTGATGGGAACGCTCTCTTTAGCCCTCTCTCTCTCACGTTTGCCGCTAGCTTTCAGAGCGACATTGCGCACATATGGATATTATATGTAGCTCAATATCAGGCTTGATCAGTCAATCATTCAGTATATATATAATATATATGTATATATATATCTGTGCATATTGTCTGATATTTGTTCAGACCTGTGTCTTTTGTATTTGTTGTGCCAGCTCGCTCTGAAAGCCCAGCCGCGTTGCAGTTATAATATGTAAGTACAGTACACGCTCGATAGATGCAACTACTCTATATATGCACACAAACATATAGAAGCATAGGAGATAAAGCGAAAAGAATATGTTTAATTAATTTGTTATAATTTTGTTCAAAGCAAATAAATAGTTTTTGTATACTCCTACCATAAAAACTACCTCAAATAACTTGACTTCCCATTAAGTTATTTAGCAAAAAACTGGTATAAAAGATTATTGTGGCTGTAGTTTATAGATATGTCGTTTTAAATGGAATCGGAACCCTGAATCTTAAGAACTTTCCTATATATAGTTTATTATATCCGATTTGTGTGTTCACCTTATCGAGCATGTACTGTAGTCGTATGCTTAGGCACATTGTACTCATTGTAAAATTTCAATGCTTGTTCACGAATTGCGCACAGCAAGCCAATTTTTGTCGATAACTGCGAGCTGCGCTCCAGATTTAGGACGAAACAAACGCTAAATCCAGTGCGCAGCTTGCCATAAACAAAAAAAAAAAGGATAAATCATAATAGATACATGGATGAATGGTTATACCCAATCGAGTTGTTGGTTGATGTTGCCTGGCTGTTACGTACCTCGCGTGATCCGGTCCCACGGGCGTATATTTGTAGTCATCTCTAATATTATTTGATTGCTTATATATATTCAGACGATCTTTGGCATTTTCAATGGTCCAATTGCCGTGAATGGCTGCATTTACATCTATCGATTCGGCTTCATTCATATCCTTTTGCTCTTGAACATGATCGATGATGTTGAAGCGATTGCGGCCACCGTCATGATTGAGCGGGCGATAGGCTTCACCCAAATCTTGTGGACCCGATGAATCGCCGAAGAAACGACGCTGCTGACCGCCTGACATGCGTCCGGCATGACCATCGCCGCCATCAACTGCCGGAGCAGTTGGATCAACCGGCACATCTTTTGCATTTAGCTTGCCAACGCGCACCAAATAGTTAACAAAATCCCGTGAGGCGTTCTTCTCGGCATCCTTTTTGTTAGTAGAATTGCCAACGGCCACGTAAGGACACTGATCGACGCGTACTTCGCACAGAAAACGTTGGCGGTGTTTGGGTCCTTAAAAATCAATAATACTTGAAAATTCTAGCCGGTTCTTGGAACATTTCCTACACTTACCGATAGGCCGCACTTCGAACTTGGGATCTGTTTGATTCTTGGCACAATATGAAAACAGAAAAGACTTTATATCCATTTTGAGAAATTATATATTTAGGGAAAATAATATTGACACTATATATGAGTCCAACCCAAACGCTTGTCATATAAAGAATGAAACTCCTAGAAAGAGTCAGTTTGACTCAATAGTTCGCTCAAAAAAACCATTGAATCATTTTAAACACATTAAGAACATTCGATAAGTTTAATATGTTAATAACATTCAAACATATTAAATACATTTTTTAAATTAATCATAATTTCAAAATATATTATATAGATATATTTTCCTTAAATAATATTTGAAATAATCGTACAACTCAATATATTTGTAATTTGTGTATTTAAGTAAAACAGTATATATTTCAATTTAACAGCTGTTATATATCAATATTCAACAGAATTTAATTTAACATTATTCGATTATAACTCTTGATGTTGCATTCCGACGCATATCGCTTTGCAAGTCTGTTGTGGGCACATACGTATCGATGCTATCGCTTTGGCAGTGCTATCGACTGTCGCGCAGGTTTTCATCGGGGAGCCATTTTCGCTGCAGCTGAAACTCGTAAATTAAATAACTTAAAAATGTAAAAGAAATGCAATAAGTGATCGAAAAATATTAGTATAATAATGTGTGCATGTGCTTCAATAGTTTATCAGTGTTTTTGAATTGTTTTTTTAATGGTCGCGTTCGTCTTGTTGTTTGGCCATCAGCATCACACACATACAGCACATATACACACGCATACATGCAAAAATTCAGAAAAATACATACGCCGTCCGTGTGAGTGTGTGTGAATGTTTAAGCATTTAATATAGTTAGAGAGTGCTGCAATAAATTATAATAGCAATAGACAGCAGTGCGTGTAATAATAAATCGCAACAACAACATCACACACAATAAGCCCATATATTAACACATTAATTAACTGACGACGCGCTAGGCTCGACGCGCAGCAAACATAGGCAAAAGAGCGAGAGAGATAAGTGCCAACACCCCAGTTGATCGCGAGTGAGCAAATAAGCAACAACAACAACCAATTGTGAACTGGTGTGCACACACATATGTATATAAAAGTGTGCGTGTGTGTGTCGTCCTCAGTATAAACAAACGAGTGCAATTGAATTGTAATTGGCGTGCATTCAGCTGTATGTGTGAGTGAAAGTAACCGTTACTCCACAACAGAAATAGCAACAACTTGGCTTCCATTCATTGCATTTAATACGTCACAAATTGTATACTGAGCGTCTCCAGCTCCGACTCGAACTTCAGCGAATCTTCTAAAACCTCCTAAGCACACAATGGGCAACTGTCTACGCACACAGAAACCGGACAACGATAAACCGCATGCTGGCGATGTGCGCAATCCGCTCGATGATCCCGGCGCCAGCATTGGCGTTGTGGGCGTCGGTGTGGGTGTGCCGCAAATAGCAATGCCCATGCCCGGACAGCCGGCTGAGCAAATACGTCCGGTACCCCAGATACCAGAAAGCGATGCGGCCAATGCGAATGCAAAAATATTTGTAGCCCTCTACGATTATGATGCGCGCACAGACGAGGACTTGAGCTTCCGCAAGGGTGAACATTTGGAGATACTGAATGACACACAGGTGAGTGAATCACAATCAAAATGTTAGAGAGAGAAAGAGAGAGACTGTTGACTGATAACACTTATTGAGTCAAATATCTTATCAAGCAAAATATTTTGTAGATACATTAATTCCAATAAAAAAAACATTCATCCAATTGGATTCGCTCAAACTTTTTTGTAGCTGTGCATAAATTTGAAGTTCGTTTAAAAGTTTGTGAAAGCTTTAATTATTCGATTCGTTGAAGCCAATGCGCGCTGCGCTCACCGCTCTGCATGCAATTTTTCATGTTTAATCATGAACAGTTATTTTGCTTTTAGTCATGCAAATGCCATGTTATGAGTTTTTTGCTTTTGTATTTACCTCACGAATGCTTATCGCATTTACTTATCGATAGTTTTTGATTGTTTGTTCGATATATTTTGTTTGCAGAATTTGAGACTAAATAACAATAATAAACAATAAATTGCAAAATAATAAATAATAAATAATAAATAATAAATTATAAATAATAAATAATAAATAATAAATAATAAATAATAAATAATAAATAATAAATAATAAATAATAAATAATAAATAATAAATAATAAATAATAAATAATAAATAATAAATAATAAATAATAAATAATAAATAATAAATAATAAATAATAAATAATAAATAATAAATAATAAATAATAAATAATAAATAATAATTAGTACTTAATAAATAATTTTCTTGAACAATATACAATACTCTTAAATATTCTTAACCACCAATTTATCATTGGTTCTATTTGTTTCTCTCAAGCATGAGTATTAATTTTACATTATGTATATTATTTATTTATTTATCACAATTTAATTTATCGCTCTACTGCGAGCTTCTTCCGCTTTAAATTGCTGTATTTTCTCTCGAAAGTCCACAATTTTATGCAATGCGTCATACGAGGCAGCTAGCCACAAAGCAAAAAGAGAAAAACCAATCTCAGCTATAATTTGCAACTTTTTACTCTTTTTTTTGGTCTGTTTTTGATTTTCCTACGCTTTTTGTTTCAATGTCATTTGGTTTTTTTTTTCTTACTTTGTTGGAAGTTTGGCAGTTGAGAGCTGGCAGAAAACCAGACGCTGTAATTGCGGCCGCCACTTGCCACTTGCCACATGCCACTCGCCACTTGAACCAACTCATAAAACCAGCCGCCAACAAAAACCCAAACTCTAAAATGCCATCTCGTAATACTACAGACTGCATTTTTTGTATGCAACGAGGTCTGTCTGGTTTTCGTCTTATATATATTTGGTATGCATATACCCTAGCGAAAAGAGTCTAACTAGTTAAGCAGTGATAATGAGTAACTAGTTATTTATAGAAGAAACACAGCTGCTTAGCTCAGTTAATGGCTGTTTATTTATAGACAGCTAAAGATGTATTAATTTAGCTTAGCTTAGCTTTGAGTTGGACTTATAAGATATAATGCTTTTATATAAGAATATTGAATAAGAATATTGAAGTAGGCTTCAAGCGACCGCATAATGCCCTCTCAAGCACTCAGAAATAGTTCAACTTACGATAAAATTAGTATATGTAGTTTATACTCTGGAAAACTACGCAACATGAACCAACTGCTAAAGCCAACAATTCGTATGTATAGCTATATAGATTTTAACTAATTTATAGAGATATGCGGGGCTTTAGCTGTAAAACTTTAGAAGTTATATTAATTTCGTTTGAACCAACTCTCAGTATAAATTGATTTTCTATATAATATATATATTCGTTCAATATATTGCAAATTTTTAGCCTGCAACTTTCTTATCGGTGAAATGCTTTCCATTCATGCATGCACGACTCTTTTATCACTTCCGTGGACCAGCATAAAAGAGGCTTTACATCGCTACTTCAACAGCAGCAACCAATTCTGTTAGTTTTTGCTTTCGTTCGTAATTAAAGCAGCAACTGCAGCAGCTACACTTGAAAAAAAAACAGTACAACAAAGTACAGACACTTGCTAACAGCTGCCAGACAGCAAAGACCAAAAAAAAAAAACAGAAAAAAATGCTAATAGCTGACATATTTTTTAGTACAAAAAAGTGCTATGATTAGCCATGTGGAGGTCGCAGCATACATTAGCAACACCCACTCAACCAAACAACCACCAACCCACCCACCTAGCCCCACCTTTTGGGTGGCTTCGCTGCTGCTATTGTGACATAAGGCGCATTCAACTCTTTGCTCAAGACTCAGCCG
Source organism: Drosophila hydei (assembly GCF_003285905.1). Taxonomy (NCBI): domain Eukaryota; kingdom Metazoa; phylum Arthropoda; class Insecta; order Diptera; family Drosophilidae; genus Drosophila; species Drosophila hydei. The sequence goes on along the minus strand of NW_022045833.1, from coordinate 6,227,611 downwards.
CACACTGAGATAAATATTGTGGCATGCATATTTAAAGCGTTTACGTCAGCAGCCATGACCACCTTACGGGCTGATCTGTTGACCAGGTTGCGAGGGGGCAAAGAGGCGTGGCAGTTGGCCAATTGCGGCCGCCTCGCTGACTGCTCAGACAAGTGGCGGCGCCTAAAGGCATGACGTCGTCCAACATTTTGGCATCTGGCCAAGAGTTGCGCGTTCGCAGCGGAATGGCCAGCAGTTTGAGCTATATAATATGCTGCAATTTCTAGCTGAGGCCCTCATAATTGAACCCATCAACATTTCACTCACACTCTCTCTAGAGAGAAATGGAGGCAGAGCGCGCAACCTCTCACACCTCTCTCTCTCTTTCTCTCTCTGGCTCCATCTCTGACAACTGTCAGCGAATAAAGTCATCAGCTAGTAGCTCGCTGCTGCTGTTTCCGGTTGCTGTGCGGCCTGCAGCGGCGTTTAATTAACGTGCAACTGCAACAACAGCAACAACAACAACAGCTGCTATTACTACTACTGTTACTGCTGATGCTACTTATGCTACAACAGCAGCAGCAACAATTGTTAGCCCAACAACAACAAGATGCAGACAAGCAAACGGCATTAAACTTAGCAAACACCAAGCAAAAAGGCTAAAGAAATGCGCTCGAGACAGTTGTGTTTGGCAAGCATATACCCTTTACTTAGCTGCCAGCAGCTTTAATCCATATTCATATTTGTATTCTTATCTGTATTTAAAGGGCATTTTATACACATTGATTTATATATAAGTATAATAAATATTGAGATATGTATGTCTATAAACAGCACAAAAATGCCATTGCTAGGCTATAAGATACCCTGTATATGTAACTATTTTACCAGCTCCTCCGCTTAAATTTGATAGTAAATTAACTTCGATAGTAACTTCTATGGTTTCTTTCATAGATACCCTATAAATATATTTATACATATATATTCATGTGCGATTATTTTCTTATATATTAAAGTAACTACAAATAGTTCTAAAAATTTTTGCTTATGGTATATAAGTTATTCTCTCTGTTCGTTACATATATAAATCGATATTTATCGAAGTGTTATCGAGATAAACGTGTTTGGCCAGAGGTATATAAGAGATTCTTACCACAGTTTCTACAAACCCTTTCTAATCGATTTTAATGGGTATGCAAAAAGCAGCACGACTTCCTTTTGAAAACGGTTTTTTCGCTCGGCTCAACGTCATGCATAGAAATCAAAATTGTATGTTAAAATATTTTATGGGTGTGCCTCAGCGTCGTCGGCGTCGGCGTCGTCTTCTGTTCGTTCATTGTCATTTGGCCGAGAAGCAAAGCATAAACACCCAGCACAACATACACACACTGCACACTCACGCCGAGATTTACACACACACAACACACATACTTCTGCAGCTTTTGTCGCTTGCATATTGCAAATTCTCTGCGTGTACAAGAGGAAGAAGCAGAAGAAAATATAATAAAAGTGAGTTGCTTTCATATGTTGGAGCACAGCAATCGCTTCTGGGCTCAACAGGAAGCTAAGTGAAACCCTTCAAGGATAACCGACTTTACAAAGCGAAAGACAGAGACTGAAAGAGGTGGAGATAGAGAGAAAGAGCCGGAGCGATTAGACGCCCTTACAGCCTTCCTTTGTTTGCTGTTGCAGTCTCTTAGTCAGAAAGTTTATGTATAGACTTTTTGTTCTATAAATAACAAAATGCAAGTTAAGGCTTAAGATACAGAAGAATTTATATGTGAATAAGATATATAAGATAGCAAACAAATCTGAAACTCTTGTTATAATTCAAATTAAAACTAGTTCATTACATAAATTAAACAGTTTCTTCGAGAATTCTTACAATTTATAAAAATAAGTTAAAAAAAAAAATATTTTTGTGCAATATAATAAATTCTTTGAGAATTCTTGCCCCATTGAATTGACAATAAAAATACATAAAATGATAATCAATATTTATAAGAAACAAATCTGAGAACTTCATCCAACTGTATATAAATCGAGTGAATGTCCATGTTTTGGGTCAATGTCTTATCTGTGGCTAGGGTTAGCGGTAAAATTCTCGACTTAAACTAACTAGAACAGCAATCATTAATGTAAATCTCGAAAAAGTCTGAAATGCTGTTCTTAAGCCAACAACAAAAGAGAAGCCGAATGCTAGCTATTTCACTTTCAAAACGTATCTTAGAATAAAAATCACTTTAATTTTCAATGGAATCGAGGCGCACATAAACACAGATTTGTGTACATATATATTGTATATATATATACACATTGTATTTACTTTACAACAGTTGCTACCAAAAGGCAACAAACACGCGATTATGAAATGCACTTGTAAAGCCACAAGGCGAGACTGCGATGGCCATGCAGAGAGGGACAGAGAGAGAGAGAGCACAAATAAAATCAAAGCAAACAACAAATAAACAATGAACCCTAAAAAAAAACTGTGCGTTGTGTTCATTGACCTTTCCACAGAGTTTATCGTGTGCCCAGGCTAATGATAGCAAAAGCCACTTGACTTCCAGTTAGGGTCAGATGGCGTAGGGAATATCTTACGATGTTGGGCACATGATAGAAAATTCAATTGCAATTTATTATTAATAATACATTTTGGAGAGCTGAAAACACGTTGCCTTTTGCCTAGATTCCTATGAATAGCTAACTGTTTTTTCTTTTTTTTCTTTGACCAAGCCAAAGCGCTGCACAAATTTGGCAAAGCCAGTTTTGGCTTAAATGTTGTTGTTGTTGTTGCTGTTGGTGAGCTTTATGGAAAGCGCGTAAGCTAACAAAACAAACCAACAATGCCGATTGTATAAAGTTTTAATTTAATTTTCGTTATTTTTCAACAACTTTTTTCCTTCTGTAACGAAGCAAAGCGAATGCGTGAATGGTAAATTGCACGAATATAAAACACAATATGTAATCAAAATTGCAAAGTGAAAAAAAGCTAAAAATAAATAAAAGCATAGCAAAGTAAATATTAAGCGACTAAAAGTTACCCTGTAAAATATAATCAGATATAAAATATAAAATATAAAATATAAAATATAAAATATAAAATATAAAATATAAAATATAAAATATAAAATATAAAATATAAAATATAAATATAAATATAAAATATAAAATATAAATATAAATATAAAATATAAAATATAAAATATAAAATATAAAATATAAATATAAATATAAAATATAAAATATAAAATATAAATATAAAATATAAAATATAAAGTATAAAATATAAAATATAAAATATAAAATATAAAATATAAATATAAATATAAATATAAAATATAAAATATAAAATATAAAATATAAAATATAAAAGAAAATATTAAATATAAAGTAAAAAACAATTTGATCATAAATAGACTTTAGTCACCAATATTATATCTGCTCACACTTTTTAAGTCTAACAGGTTTTTCATTTTAAAAAACATGAAAGATTAACCAGAAGAATCTATAAAAATTTGTTTGCTTCTCAGTCATTTCTCTACATTTATCCATAAATAGATTTTAGTGCTTCAAATTTTATATAACAAAAAGTCTTAAATGTAATTTGTTTTCTTATCACAAAAGCGACAAGAATTTATCAATATTTTTTTAATTCAATTTGTTCAAAAGATTCTCGACCATAGAATACCCTGTACATAGGTAAATACTATATTTAACTCAATAACCCATTTTTGAGAAACAAAGAAAGTATGGTGAACTATGCTCAACTATAACACCAAGACTTTCTTCTTTCTATTGGCTATACAAACTCTAGTATGTGTACACAGCATATATAAATAACATAAAATATTCAGCCCATATGCCCAACGCAGTCACTGTTTTACAGGGTATTGCTAAAGCAAACATAAACTGTGGCTTGGCGTGTCTGCCACCTCGTGGCTGCCGGTGACTGTTATTGCCATCTGGTTGCGTGAATGTGCGAATTTTTTTGTTTCTTTTTTATCTAGCCAAACCGCTCGGTCCCCTCATCACCCATAGTCATAATTGATAATCGAAGAACAACAAAAACGATTGAGTAAAAATTGTTATTACCCGCCCAGACAAATATGAAAACTATGTCCAACCACTCAGCGCTCCAAATGGACAAGTGGCCTCAGTTGATAGTCTAAACTTTATATACGTATTTCATATATAGTATATAGGCTTCCATACCGACATAACTCGTTGGCTTAATCAAAATACTGCGAAACACGTTTCGCATTAGCGCGATTTTCAACACAACAAACCGAAATGAAATTGTACGAATCTTAATTCATTTGGATTTCGTTTTTATTTCACTCTTGACGACAGCTAAATTAATTATAGTTTAAGCTGTTTTCGCAGTGTGTGAAATGTGTTGTGTTGTTCAATGCAATACCAACGACAACGAGAAGCAATCAAAACAACCCGGCAGCTAGAGGAGTTGTTTGTTAATTAATCACAAAATTGTTAGATTTCAACGTTTTCCTGTGAAATAATTTAGGAGTAAAGCAAGGAATGTTGCTGCAAATTTTGTTTTTTTTTTTTTATAAAATTTAATTATGTTATAAGCTTATAAAACATTAAAAATATTAATCTTAATCTAAGTAACTCCCCAGTTATTCAAGTACTTGCCATATCTCCTAGTTCTGCTCAAGATTTTTTTATTGATGAGTCAGCTGTGATTCCCATGCCTCACACTCGTATCGCGTATATATATATATATAAATAGTCTATAGTATTGTAATCAAGTTTGACGTTTATCTCACAATTATATAAAATACAATTCCCTTGATAACTAGCCACTTAGTTGGTAGCTTTATCTTTATCATGGTTTTTTTTTTTTTGTTATTGTTCATTATTTCACATTATATGACATTTATAATTGGGTTTATCAATCTGTTCTATTCAATTTGTATTGATATATTGTTCACTTACATTTACAGGGTGACTGGTGGCTGGCGCGCAGCAAGAAAACCCGTCAAGAGGGTTACATACCTTCCAATTATGTGGCCAAACTAAAGTCCATTGAAGCAGAACCGTAAGTAATATGTATAAATATAAAAGCTAGCAGTCTTCTAGATAGATATAAATAAAATTACTGTAACATTAGGAACTTGAACTTGTCGAATAAATTGTTATATTTTTGTATAAAACATTTTATATCATAAAAAAAACAGTAAGCTGTTCAGAGCTATTATTATACTATAATTAAAGTATATATCAAGTTTCAGTATAAAATGGCACATGTTACTGACAATATGACATATTTTCCTTTGATATCTGACCATAATTTAAACAATTCTAAATATAGATTTGTTTCAACTGGCATGGCCCTGAATGTTTTAGCTTAAGAAACATATTTCTTATTCATATCATTATTTTATAATTATAAATTATTTAACTAGTAATATATTTTTCAATTAATTATGAGTATATATTAAAAACAAATAGTTCACAAAAAGAAATCTAGTCTGTGCAACAACCACACTAACCACACTAACGCGGTTGTTGTCTTGGCTAAGAAAAATCTCGCACTGCCTAAAAGTGTGCAACGTTTTTACTTCAACTCAAAAATGCTTTGCGTATAAATATTTTTATTTTTATTTTTTTATACAATTTGCATTCATTCATGTTGTTTGTTATTTATGCTGCTGCCGGGCAATTGGCAAATGTTTATATTTTTTTATGTGTTGCTATAACAACAGATGTCGTGCGTGTGTTTGGCGTTTATGTATGCAGGTTTTATATATATATATACATATATAATTATTTGTATATGATGGCATGCATATTCATATCGAAAAAACAAAAATATCATAAAATATAACTGACACAAGAGCTGCTGCTGCTGTTAGCTTTGATATTTGGCGGAATTTTAATGCTGAGATTTCCTTTTCATATAAAGTTAAAAACGAAAAAAAAAACTAAATATTATAACTGTGTCAATTGGTTCGTAAACAATAGACGCAGCTTAAGTTTATTGACAGCAATTTGAATGTTGGCATCATGTAGGGTGGTTTTTTTGTTGTTGTCGGAAAACATGGCAAAAATTAACTAAAATGTTAGGTATTAAACAACCTTAATGAACATAAGGAAGGAATCTATCAAAAAATCTATTTTTGAATAGAAAAATATCCTAAGCAAACTCAGCTATCATACTTAACTTTACTATTCTTTCTACAAAAATGCGAACCCATATCAAATATAGATTATATAGACCGTATAGGAACTATGATATCCATGTTCTATAAAGACTAATCAGAGATTATTTAGATTTCATAAGTAAGCTTTTATAGATAAACAGTTATTTCATCAAGTCCCTTCAGCTATTCCCTTCTGTATGCCCGATGCACAGAAAACAATTTTCACTAAATATAGTTTATTTTCAATTTTACTCAAGCAACCCTCGTTCCTTTGCGTGTGGCATTAGTATGCCAGCCAAAGCAATTAAGATTTGATAGTCAACCTTTATGGTCAGGCAGCTGGTTACATATCAATTGTTTATTTTGTTTCTTAAGCCAAAGTGTAAACAGCGTGTTCGATTACAGCCAAAAACAGTTCGGACGTCTCAAAAAAATACAAAAAAAAAACAGTTGAATTTATTATTTTAAGTACTTTTATTTAGTGTTATGTTTCCTCGAATCAAATGCTCAAACGTTCTGCTTGGCAATTAAATTGAACGCGTGTCAGTGTCAAGTGTAAACGACTATAGAAACAAAAACCGAATAAAAATAAAATATAGACTTGACCCAGTTACATAGCTCTCCTTCAAAAGCCCTTAAATGATGAGCAAATGTTTTTGAGGATTAATTGAGGAGCCTTTTTGACACACATGCCTTGGCCTGGAGGATGAAGCACAGCACAGCCCAGCAAGAGATATGCAAATACGAATTCATATGGATTTCACAAACATAAGATGTAAGAGTGCTTTAGTCAGGAGTACATGACTGAAATATACCCTAACTTGTTACATAGCTAAAGCAACTACTGTGCGCTGTGCTTCTTAAAATAATAAAAAAGAAGAATTTTATGACTCAAGCTCTTAACAACGTAACAAATTTCCTATCGATTTTAATCGCTTTGCTAGGAACTTGTGAAAAGTTATCGATGTCTTCAACAAAGTTGATCATCGCGACTTATAGTGGCACCTACATATAAAATCGTTCTCCTTCTCTGGCTGTTATACTAAGCGAATAGTGTTATACTCTCAGCTCTTAGCACTTAGCTCTTATATTATCAGATCTCAGTTCTTATACTCTTAGCTTTTATATCTTCTGTCTGCTCTTATACTGCCTTTTACATTTATACAGACAGACAAACATAGCTATATCATCTCATTTATATCTCTTATATTAGCTCGCTAAATTCTGTTGCCCATTGATTTGAGTCAAGTATTGAGATTCCTTCTGCCTGTTATTAACACTTTTTCAAATTCATTATACCCCGTTTAAGCATTTTACTTAGCTTCAGGGTATCAAAACTGTAAACCGAAAACGAAATGAAACGATGAAAACAACAAAGAGAGCTGCATAAATTAATCGAAAAAGAGAGCTATATATAATATAGAAAAAGACAGCGATACATATATAAATATATATATTTATATATATATACATATTTATCTTAATAAGTGGCTGTTTGGGCGTGAGTCCGTAGGGAAAAGTTCAGAAAACCGGTAAATCGAACAAAAATACACAACACCAAAATCGTCTCATTAATTAAATTTATCTCGTGTTTGTGTATAACGGTAAATCTACTCGAGAGACAAGAGACCTGCCCTCTCTTCTTCTTTCCTTCTCTTCCTCTTTCTCTTTCTTTCGCCGCGAGCTCTGACTGACTGACAACAAATACAATAACAATGTTTATTTTTAATTGTTTTGAAAAGCAAGGAATACCCCTAATGCCGCGTCGCATTTGTTGTTTATCTTGAGCCGAAGAGACTGTGCAGTGCATTAGTTTTATGCATTTCATGTAGCATTTCTCAAGCCATATTTTCAAGGCCAAACTAACAAGCACTCGAAACTGGTTGCCAATATTATTTTGGCCTAATTTGTGGCCAATTGTTGTTGACTTTGCCTGTTGCCTTGTTGTCAGCTTTTAATTGTATGCATAACTCAGCATTACGACTGCGAAATTTCTTGCTATAAATTGCATTTAACCGTAAACAAGCAGCAGCAGCAGCAACCGGCAGCATCCAGAGATTTCTTCTTCTGCGCAATTTCTTTTCTCTGGTCAATTTTTAGCAAATTCACCTTAAGCGCAACTTCTTCTCAGAAGTGTGCCTCTTATTTCGTATTGTCATTGCATAATTTAAGCTCTCATTGACATTAATTTCGTTATTCGATTCGATCTGGTGGTGCAAGCTTCATGCAAATCTCATTTAAGCTCTACTTCCGTCAAGTCACGAGACTCTTTCAACTATAACTGCTAACTGGATCTATGCATATTGATTGGCTGCATTTGGAAATCTATTGCAAGAGCAGCGCATGAAAACCCGGGGAAAACCCGAAACACTTTAATTATGCATATATTTGCTCATATGTAACTGTCATAAAAGAAAGTCGTAAAGATTTTAATTTAAACCAAAACAGAAATACTTTAAACTGGGCATTTTCGGCACTTTTATTTGAATGTTGAATATAAGTGAGAAATATATCTACGGGATGAACTACTAATGAATCTTATCAAACTTAATATTAATAATCATAAAGATATAAATACAAAAAACTTCTAAGAAAAAAAGCTCAGTTCAGAATGAAAACAGTTAATTCAGTAAAAGATTGACGAAACGAATTCTTGAGAAGAAGAACAGAAGGAAAACAGCTAAAGCAAGTGAATGGTTATGCAGACAAACAAAGAAACCAAAGAATGCGAATGGAAAAGATAAATTTTGTAACTTCTGAATATTGCAGATAAAAGTGTGAGAACAACTGAGCGAGATTCGAAAATGAGAATCACATAGAACAGCTTGAAAATGAGTATTAGCTAGGCCAGAAATAAATTAGAGAAAGGGTCACAAAAAAGAAGAAAACACAGCATTAAGAAAATAAGCTAGAGAATGGCAGTCGCAGAGAGAAGCTACTAAACGAATATCAGAATAAAACTGCAGAGTGAGAATAACGTAGAAAGTCAGGAGAAATGACGAAGATGATATCATGAAGAATAGCAAGAACAGCAAGGAAGAAGAATGTCAGAGAATGAGAGAAAGAGAGAGAGAAAAATTCAATAGAATTTGGAATAATATCTAGCTATACAAAAACACATCCACTTTTGATTGATGGAAATCATTAATCAAACGATTTAAACTTAAGCTCTAAGCCAACATTCGCCTAATAATCTCAATTGACCCACCTTATGCCTCACCTGCCATATTCATATAATGCCCATGGAAGAGGGCGTGGTCTTGGAACAGGTTCATGTCAACAGCCAATTGGCAGCGATAGTTCGTATGCAGTCGATGTAGCTGTGGATAGATGTGGAGCCGATGATAGGAGCTTTTGTGACCTGCTGCAGAGCCGACACAAAGCCCAGCAAGTGTTACCTATGTAGCTCATCAGAGATGGAGTTGGGCTGGGAGGGGGCGGCGGAGACATTGAACTGCCTGGCCTGATGACGTCAGCAAATTGAATTGTACAGCTCATTTGGACCAGTCGAGGCTAAAAACTTGAACGAAAAAAAAAAATTCCAATGAATTTTCAGTGTTTCTCGTCAGTTATTTTTTTTAATATATTTTTCTGGGGAAATACCGGGAACTACGCTAATTGAATGCGCTTTCATTTTTGTTTTATATATATATATTTACGACTTGACTTCCGTTGATAAGATGGAGACAACTGCGAACACAAAAACTACTATAACTACCATTTGGCAATTGGCTCAGCACTGAAGCCGTAAATTCACAAATTGCCATTATCTGACCCGTAAATCGCTAATAATGCGACGTTCCCACTGACTATCAATGAGCCGAGGTGCTGGAGGCGCGCAACCAAACGTAAAGTTCGCAAATAAAAATCGGAAGTTCTACAGCGCATTGAACTCTAAAATTGTTTACTCAATTATAAAGCCACCCACAAACCCATAAAACAAATATAGTTAACAATGGTATGGATATATAACTATATTATAAACACGCCACAGCCGTCCATAAATTACAATAGAACAATATTCTAGATGGAATTTGTATTATATATATGTATATATATCTGAGCTGTGCCAATTTAGTAAGCTGCGAGCGTTCCATTTGAAATGCAGGTCTAAAATTCACAACTACTATTAACATTTGTTGTTGGTTTTGTTATTATTTTGACACTCGTTCAGGAAGTGCTAGAGAGAGTATATTGGCTTTTTTTGTATTCTTCACATTTGTCTCTGTTTGGTTTGGCAGTTGAAATTAGTTTTTGATAATGGGTATTTGGGGACTTGGACTATTTCTGCCACTGGATTTATACTTTAACTCCTCTACAGATCGTCTCAAATTTATATGTATAAATGTGGAAAAAATTATGTGTTCCAGTTTTTTCAAGCTAAAATCGTAATGTCTTAGTAGCGTGAACGAGTATCATGCGGTCAGTTGAACTCGCCTGCAAAGTTCTTATTTATTTTTTTCATTACTTAGTTTTTTTTGTTGCTATCCACTCAATAGTTGCCTGGTCGATTGATCCAATGAATGATGCAAACATGTATGTATATATATTATTTTTTATGTTTGTTAACGAACCACATCTTCCGACGCGGAAGGCGACGCCAGACGCAACTGCTGTGTTTTTTCGTATACTTTTTTTTTCTATTTTTTTTTTTGCTTTAAAATTGTCGCAGCGAAATTTTGTTGTTAGCCAAATTTCAATGTCAGTGGCACTCGAATCTCATGTGCATATTAATGGCTTTATTTAATTGCTTCAATCCATTTAAATTGCATTTAAGTAAGTCTTTGTGACATATATAATCGCTTTTAATATAGGTAATCCTATGAAGCCTAATCGTTCAACTGAGCTGACGCATGCTTGCCTACTCCATATATATATATACATATAGTTTTCACATATTTTTATCTGCTAATTGGCTGATTTAATGAAGGTGAATATGAGAGTAGATATTACTCATAGATTTGTTGTTTTGAGATATTTGTGGGAACTTGGAAATAAGCCCATTTTAACATTCATATGTGTAAAGCAATTTCCCTTTACTTGTAAAAGGCTTGGACGATTAATACATAAGTTCGAAAAGAAATTCTTCAGTTATTTAATAATATTTAATAAAATAAAATAAAATATTTAATAATTAAATTAGAAACAGAAATCCTTAAAAACTTTTGAAAAACTAATTTCAAAATGAAAGTCAAGGGAAATTGAAGTAAAAAGCTTTTTAAATACTTATTGGAAGGGGAAATATGAAATGCAAGTCAAGGGAAATTCAGGAGAAGGAAGCAAGCTACTAAATGAGGGTAATTCAATATGGCTTCTGTACGAGGCATATACGAGGGAAATTTTGAATGAAGAGACTTGAACGGGTAATTTGTTAAGCAAGCGAATGAAATTTTAAAAGCAAATCCCTCAGATACTCCTTAATAAAGAAACTCGCTTGATCCATTTTAAATCTATCTCCTCATATAAAGACAAATTAATTGCCTATTATAATTAGCCGCTATTGGCAAAACTGTTAATTAATAAATAAAATATATAAATGTTGTTTATTTTTGTATGTTCATTTTGGTTTGTTTACAAGTTTGTATGGGTCCAATGCAATTGTTGTTATTGAACATGAAACAAAATGTCATCGAACTGTTGAGCGATTGATGGGGTTGTTGTTGTTTGGCTCCAATATGGATTGCGTGTCTGCCTTTCATATTTTCAATATACCAACGAACTACGAATATACTATATATATAAAGATATATATATATAAATACGTTTTAATTCAATTTTCGGTTTCTTTCAATTCATGTTGCGCTGTTTTGTATTCAAAAACGTTGATGACGTTTCGAAGTGCTCATGTTAACAGCAATTCAATAGAACCAGAAAAAAATACATACAGAAAATTAATAAAAGGAAAAGAGAAAAAAATCAACAATCAATTGTTTAAATAAATTTGTCAGCCGTAGCAGAAGATACCCAATTCAGCGGGCAATGCTCGGCAAGGAGGTCAAAGATAATGTTGTATGTATTTATATAATATTTATGCATATTTTAAGTAATTTAAGCAAAAACAAAATTTTAATTTATAAATTGGGAAATTTTCGCGCTTGGTAATAAATTAAGTGGAAATAGCACAGGAAGCTTAAAAATTACAATTAACAAAAATAAACAAGTTTAGAATGCTGGAGGAATTGAACGACTAGGAAATACCTAGAGTTTTAGAAATTTCAAGTCTAGATACTCTGACTTATGGCTATATGTGTAAACATAACACTATATAATAAATAAAACGTATAAAGAAAATGTTTATGTTAAAAATAACCTTAATATTTTTATAGTTATAGATGATTAATAGATCCATGAGCAGTACTTTTTTTCTCGTCTTAAATCTTCAAGCCTAGTGTCTTAAATTGACTCATTTCTAATCGAGGCTAACTAATCTAGCTCTTAATGTATTATCAATACATACGGCTAGGCTCGGATCAACTCACTTCTTGTATATCCATACTAGCTAGCTAGGTAATCTATCTCTATACATTCTTATAGACAGGACATTAGCTCATCTCTGGCACGTATGTGCTAGCTATATCGCTTCTCTTATACACATATACTATACTCTTATACTGTTCCACATTTATGTGCATAGGTAGATCAATTTGGCTATTGATACCGGTCAGGAATAAATATATTTAATTAATAGGTTCGAACCGGTTTAGTATCACCAATTCACTCTACCAATTTCTTAAGTGTGCACAGGGTAATTGGAAAAAAATTAACCTGTCACATTAGACGACAGTGAAGCTAGTTAAAAAGCTCAACTCATCGATTTCACGAGCTTCACAAATTGAATTGAGCTGCCTTAATTTGTTGATTGTCTGGATGTTACAGTTGCAAATGCAATTTTAGCCTTTTTGTTTTTGTTTATTCGAGGCTTTTTATTTATATATATATATATCTATATTCGTTGAGCAGAATTTGCATTAAGTTTTGGCACTTAATTTGCTTTTTTATTGCTTTCCTGATGGCCTTTACACGATTTCCGATAAAATTATAAGGTAATAGGTATATATGTTAACTAACTGTATATTTATACTCAATTTAGCAATAGCTAATGAGTCATACAATCCGTATACATATCGTAGCGTTACACACTTAACTATTATGTCAAATTGTTATCCAATATATTCTAGACAAGTATTACTATTACGATTACGTTTACGACAATTTCTCAATATTTATTACACTTAAATTTTTTCTTGAATATAGCTAAATATATAATTAGTATTATAGCTGAGTTTAGATATAGTTGAACAGTTAGCGGTACTTACACTAAAAACTATCGATATTATAGTAAAGCAAACTATGCAAATACATAGACTGTGTTCACAATTTTATTTTATTTTTGTGATAACTAGCATATAGCATAAGATATCGATAACTTCGATAGATATACGATATTTATGTAAATAATGTATTTGTTGACATTCGAACATAAGTTTCTTAAGTGATATATATGAATTGTTGTAAAACTTTCAGAATATGTTAACTGACGAAATAAACTAATTGATGGGATATTGATATTTATATTTGTTATCGATAATAAACCCCGACAGCTATCAGTTTCTTAATGCATTGATACCCACAACTAATCTTATCTTTATTTTATTCTCTTTCTAGGTAAGTAAAAAATATTTAAAATGCAATTATCAAGCTGAGATCTGGAGCACTTCTGATGACGCATATTTATAAGTGGGTAACTAAAGTAATCTGATGCGTATTTTATGAGCAACTTATTGCAATTAAACTATTCAAAAGTTTATTTATAAATATATTTAATTACACATATATTGGTATATATATCTGTATATATATACTATATGTATTCCAGCAGTTTATGTCTGAAGCTGTGTTACCATAAATTTTCAGGCAAACGTGTATCAATTTAATATGCTCGAGACGGACTAAACACGAGCATGATTTTTTTTGTATTTTTTTATATTTATTTTTTTAGCATTCTTTAACAATTACGAGTTCAATAGCGTTCACAAGAACTCAACAGTTGGCATTTAAAGCGCATAATTTGAATTTAAACGTATTGTTTTATTTATCATTTTGTTTTTCCTTTTTTCATTTTGTTTTTGCCTTTGTTTTTGTTTTGCCAGGCTGACAAAATGTCAAACAACAAATGAGCGCAACAAGTTAATTATATTAAGCTGATCTTTACAATCAAACGCACTTTATGACTAATTACACACGTAAATGAAGCTCGTTTATCTTGTCAGCACCTGTGTTAAGAGAGAGCAGAACAAAGGCAGAGAGCAAAAGGCCAAAGGCAAATGGCAAAGAGAGTTTTTCCTGTCGTCTTATTGCTATCTCTTTCTGTTTTAGAAGAGCAAGAAAAGTGTCAAATCAGCTGTTACAGCGTGCAGATCTTATAGAGAGTGTGACCATTGCGGAGTTAGCGTCTGCTTCTTGCTGCAAAGCTCTTGGAGTATAAGAGAAAAGAGCGCACTTATACAGGCACGCATACAGTCAAAGCTGAGCTCAAGTGGCGCTCGAAGCGCACATAGATATATACACTCACGCTATACTGTGTATATGTGTGTGCGTGTAAGACGTACCGCTGCGTCGGTTTCGTGCGGTTTAAAACCTTTCTATAAAAATTTCATAAACGTATCAGTTGTCTGCGAAGCGGTGCACAAAACAGACGTCGAACGGAAGGTGGCAAAACGATATTTAACAGAAATTAAAACAAAATAAATAAATATTTATATCAAGTCAAATACAAAATAACGTGTGTTTATGAAGCATAAAATTTATATATATATTTGAGTATATATATAGGAAATTCAATTCAGTTCGATTTCAATAATCGCGTTTATTTCCAACTACACAGAAACTTGTTGCACGCGTGCGCGGCATGTTGGCATACTTTTAGCAGCAACTGTTTTTCTTTGTTCAACAGTGGCTCTAAACAACGTTCGTCTCTATATCTACATCTGTATGTGCTTATGTGTGTGTAACGCGCGCGTGTGTGTGTGTGTGTGTTTAAGTGCACTTACAATATGATATGGAGCAGCCGCAGCAGCAGGCATATTGGCAACATTTCTTAGCTTAGCTACATGTTGCTGCAACATACGACTAAAAGGTAGAGATGAAATTAAGTTGCAAGCAACAACAACAGCAGCAGCCGCAGCAACAATGTTTATTATAGTTGTTTGTTGTTGTTTATTGATTGTTGTTGTTGCTTGTTTGTTGTTGTTGTTATCTGTTTTGCCGCTTTGTCAAGTTGCGCAGAACTTTCTATTTTCTTTGCTGTTTCGTGCTGTGCTTTTTATAGCCATAGAGCTTAACTTACTCAGATACAAACTATACATACATATATATATATATATATATATATATATATATATCTAGATAGCTTTAGCTCGTTAGAATTTCAATGAATGAATTTCATAAGAATTTGTGCTGTACGTCAACCATTGCCTGTTGAGCATAATAAACTTGTTTTGAGTTTTTTTGTTTGCATCTGCATTTACGTAATGTCCAAAAATATTGGTTAAATAGGTCTATTGAACGCGCTGCATTTACATCCTCTACACTTATCGGGGACTATGTGCTTGAATGTGCATATTTTGTGGTCAGTTTTAGTTATTTTTTGCAGCAGCAAAAGTTGCCTGCAAAAAATATGCTTCGAAATGCACATAAAAACCATATATATAGAGGAAAAAACCTCTTAACGGGCGATATAAATGCTTAGTTAATGACACTTGGCCACATGGCGATTATACATATATATATATATAGTTTATATAGTATTATACTTTACTCGACTTTTCGAATTGGTTTATTATTTTTATTATTATTTTTTTTTTTGCTTTGCTGCTCAGCTATTATCAATTTTGAACTTACGTGACTTGAACAAATTGCATTATTTCGCACATACATGCCTACATATATATATATATATTTATATATATAAAACACATACATATAATGGCATCTTGGTATAGTTTGTAGCGGGTTCCACAACTTGGTTTCCATGTCTTGCTGCCGTTTTATTTCTTGCTACTTTTATAATTCTTGGACGTCATTTAAGCGCGTTTTCTCTTATCGCTATTCAAGCGACATGTGACGACGGTTTTTTTAAGCTATGATTTCTAGACACTTTATGGAGGTTGAACCGTTTTTGTTTTATATAGAAACAAAATAGGAAACTTTTCACTATCATATATTGAAGCGTGGCTTGTGAATTTTATGAAAACTTTTAGCGACTGAAAGTTGCTTGAATTATGGTTAACTAACTTTAGAAATTAAAGAAGTTATACGAATATCTGAAAAGAAGAATTTGGGGAAAGAATTTCGAAAAATATACTTGAATTTAATTGTTTTTATTGAACTGTTGCAGTATAACAAATATCCAATGAAGTTTCAAAGTACATAACTATTGTTTGACTTGTGTTTTTTTTTAAATAGTTTATCTCAACTTAAATGTTGCTTTACACCTCTCTTTTTAAGCTAGATATGATATATTTGATATTTCAGTATTTTCTATATTATTTTGATTGATTTAATATGTTTCTATTTAATTATTCAGTTTAAATGCAGCATATTTTTTTGCTCTCGTTGTTTCTCTGTATCTCTCTATATATCTGTGTCTTTATATCCCTATGTCTCTGTCTCTCTATATCTCTGTCCCTCTCTATATCTCTGTACCTCTCTATATCTCTGTCCCTCTCTATATCTATTTCCCTGTCTCATTATATATATATTTCTTTTTGTCTATATATATATATATATATCTGTATATCTCTCTTTCTCAATTTCTATGTTTCTCTCTCACTCTATATATGGGTCTCTTTCTCACTCTCCTTCCGCCTACCACTTCCACTTCATCTATTTTTCCAGCACTATAAATTTTTGCTCAGCATGCTCTACTTTATCTTTTGCTAGGGTATACATTTGTTGAGCCTTTTATCTGCCGTAAACACATTTGATGAGTTTGATTTTGTAGCGTGTGCTGCTTGTACTTATGTGTATTCCCACACAGTCCTGCCACTATCTTTATTTTGTGGCTGTCTTCAGCAGACACTTTGCGTCACAGTTGGCGTGTGGCTGCTGCTGTTGTCTCTTCTCTTTGAGCCATAAATTTCCTGTCCGTGACTCATGCGGTCGTCAGTCAGTCGACGGTCGTCAGCAGCAAAACGATAAAGATACAGATACAGATACATACAATATATATAGATATGTATTTTACTTGAAAATACATGAAAATTGCTTACAAAAGGGCGCAAAGAGTAAAAAATATAAAGAGTATGAAAACAAAGTTATTCAGAGCAAAACAAAGACAGCGTAAAAGCAGTTCAATTGTTTTTTGTTTTCTTGTCTGTCGAACTGTCAAGTTTTATCTGTGAACAGCAAATGTTATACAGCTTTTTGCAGCTGAAGCAGGAGAACGCGGCTTAAATTGCAACAGAACTTAACGTAACAATAAGGTCATTGTGATAAGCTAAACGACATTTTGCAATAAAAGTTGTTACAGAAAGCTACTTTTAATGAAAATTAATAACTTTTATGAAAAACCAGGGCTTGAAGAAGTTAAAAAATGTATCGATTTCGTACCTTTAGCTAGTTTTATAAAAGTGTTTCTAACTAGAAAGGCTACAATTTTATATGCTATAAGATTTTTATATATCCAAAGTTGCTTAAAATATAAAATTTCATTAAGTAAATAAATAAATATATATATATATATAATATATAAACATATAGCTTGTAAATCAAATAAGAAATCCATTAACTTGCTGGCGTAAGTTGGGCTTCGTACAGCGTTATTAACACTTTATTATGTATATATTTTGATGCAATTCAAACTGAAATATATATGTTTAGTTAGTTATCCATTATATTAAAATTAAATTACATCAAATCAAATTTCAAGCCAATAAAAAGTTGTCTTTGCTGCGAATCAACTTCCTGCCTTTGACGTGCCTGGTAAGGCTTGGCACTTTCCAGTTTCTTATTCCAGCTTGCCTGCAATGTATATGTAGAATATAAAATTATATATATAGTTATATATTATAATAAAGTAAATTAGATATGAACATTGTCAAGCAACAAAAAAGTTGTTTGTGGTTTAATTTGAGATTCAAATCAACTTGTTGCTTTCGATTTCAATTTGTAAAGCAGTTTTAACTTTTCTATAAAGACAAAAAAAAAGTTATATGCATATATATATATATATATATATATATATATATATATAAATATATTATATATACATATGTATATTGATTGAAAACTTTATAAATTTCTTCTATACACAAATAAACAATTTATATATTATTTTAATTTACAAATGCTATGTACTGAAAATATTGCATTAAATAAATATTCGTATATACCGAAAGTGCTCTATATACATTATATTTAAACAAAGAAAAAAGAAAGAAAAGACTAGATAGAAATAGGACCAAGTTATTATTATTATATCTACTTTACGGCATTGTCTCAAAAGTTTTTATTCAATCAATTTCTAGATAAGCATAGACATCGTTTGGCAACTCGTTAAACTTTGGTGCCCTTTGATATTACGAAAATTTCTAGGAATTGACAGATTTAAACGATTTAGATGCATAGCCTTCACGCCGCTTGCAACCAGTTATAGATAATATGCTTTATTGACTGTTATATGAAAAAGTTTGTGCGAATTTTGAGCGCTGGAAGTTTCCCACAATGACGTATACTTCTTGGAATTCAATACCAAGATAAAGTTATTTTTTTCCGTTTTTTCTTTGGGGTATTTCATGCTTAAAGTCCACAAATCGAAACTGGTTGTCGAAGGAGCTTCACTTTTATTTTATATATGTACACACTTCAGGCTAAACACACAGCTTTCGATCTTCTTTTTATACCCTAAAAGTAGTGTTAAATGGGTATAATGTTTTTGGGACAGGCAAGAGCAGCAACAGCTGATTCAATCTCTAGGTTTGTTGAATTGCTTAGGAGCTAATGACACGAATGAAGGACTTACGCGTCAATCAAGTTCAAGTTCAAGTTCAAGTTTGTCTTTTGATGATGTTGCATTTTTGAGTTATTTAAGCATAGTTCGCATCTTGTAACAGCTTTACTTAATCTATGAGCTATCGAGATTCTTCTGTTGCTTCGTCTATACATTTCACTTTTTATATACTAAACCATTTGCAGCTTAGAGTATCTTCTAGTTGAGCAGTCCCCACTAGAGTACTCTTACTTGTTTTCATCCCCAACTTCCTTCCCAATTTCATGCGAATATCAGAAATTGAGCTGCTCCACATGTGCGCATGTGGGTTAGCGTATCATTCTAGTCTAGCACTCCCCACCAGAGAGCACTCTTACTTGTTTTCAGCTTCGTTTGTTTGGGAAGTTATTTAAGCTCTAGCCACTGAACAGTTTCCAGGCCATTTACAATAATTACATCCGAGGCTGCTCAAAAATTGGTGGCTTTTTTATTTTGGGCGCGCTCTTTTCGGGGGCTGCTGAACTCTGCGTGTCCAAAGTTATTTGGCGCTACTAAATTTAGTCGACGCTCTCGTTACCATTGTGCAATGACCCAAATCAAAGCCAAGCTTATTTTATGTCTGTTTTTGCCTACGTTTCTTTTTTTTCTGTTATGTCTGTGCGAGCCAAGCAACGTTTTGTTTTTGTGTTTTGGCCATTTTTAAATTTGGCTTTAATTTGCACATAAAATGGAAGCTGCGCTCTGGGCTGTTTTTTATTTTGCGCTTGGAGAAAGTATGTGTGTGCTCGTATATTAAAGTCTTAGTTCGAATTGGCTTGGCTGTCTCGCCTCAAATTAGTTGATTATTAATAATTTTGTCTATGTGTGTGTGGGGCGTGGCGGTAGCGGCGACGGCAACAGCGCATTTCATAATTTGCCTGGCAACAAATGCTTGGCAACAATGTTGCGCCCAGCAAACGTTTGACAGCAATGTTGCCAGCCAGCCAAGCAAACGCTTGACTAATAATCTACACACACACACACACACACACACAAAGGCAAAGACAATGAGCAAAAATGGAAAATACAAACCGGTTCAAATTGGGTCGTAGTACTTTTGAGTGCAATTGTTACCTTTGAGCGGTAGCAACAGCAAAACCAAAAAAAAAAACACTTTAACAATGGTTAACACTTCACTCATTATGGCTGGGTTATTATGTTGGTCTTGTTTCAGTTTTCTTGGCACGCGCTCCACAACCAACCGAGTGGCAAGCCAACAAAAAAATTTTTTGCACCGCCTACACCTTGATTTTGTAACGTATTTCGAATTCGGTTAGCATAGGTCAGTCTTGCAGAAGTCTGATCGCATATTGTGTGGTCGCGTGGGGCGTGGCAGGGCTGTCGCCTTCCGCTGCTAACCTTGCTAGTTCTAATGCCAAAAGCTTTGGCATTCCATTGACAAATCGTCGCAAAACCTAGAAACCAAAATCGTTTATTAAACATCTATTAGCGAACATTTCAATTTTGCATACTCACAGCTCTCCGACTACTAGTGTTAGCCTTCCAATTCGTGACTTTTTTGCATTGAAAATCATTTTTTATATCATTTATTAATTCTTTTTCTTTGATTTGCTGTTGAGCCCAAAGTGCATAGCTGCGAGTTCGATTTTTTTTTTTTTTTTTTGTTTGTTTGTTTTCAAATAAAACAAAGCACGACTAGTTCTTGTGACAAAATCCAGCTAATTAATATATAGCATTTTAATATATTCATATACATATATCTCTTCAAATCTACAACCACTTTCGTCTGGGGTTCTGGTTCGACAGGTTTTATGCGTGTCTTTGTATAGCCAAAGATTTTTTTAATATTGTTTTTAGGAACAGCTGTTAAAAGAAACATTATACTCATGTGACTACAATGTATTATTAGACGTAGCGAAAAGTAATCGCACGCTTTATATAAGAATTTCGTTAGAAATCTAAATCCAATCATTTCTGTTTTAGTTTAACGTATAAAGTTAAATGAAAAAAAAATTAACACATAAAAAATAAAATTTATCGATAAATTGAGCGATAATCAAACAGCCAAGCTGTGTCAAAATCTGTAGAAAAAAGTATGAAGTTAGAAACTAACAGGAAAACAACTGAGCCGACACACTAATTTATTGCCAATAATCGATCAGTTATGTTAGCTAATCGATAAATAATAGTCAAGAAATGTAATAAAACGATCTACTGACTGGAAAACTCACAGAAAATGACATAATTCTCTCAGCTAAGATCATAAATAAGCAAATTTTTAAGCCTTAAACAAACTGATTTATTAATCGATAAATTAAATGTTATACTTATCGATAAATTTGGAAAACAATTAATCAAAGATGCACAGACAGGAAAAATACAACAGAAAACTCGAAAAATAACTTCCGAAGGAAAACAGTTAAGCAAATTTGCTTATTTGTTAGCTTATATCACAAAGAACTCCTAAGATTTACCGATTTTATAAATATATTATAAGTTACAGCACTTAGAATATTTGAGTGTTGTATAAGATCTTGGAGAAAGATCAAGATTGATGAGAAACGAAATTAATTTTATAAGACGAGCTTATCCAACTCGGTCATCATCGGCTGTCTCTGAATCTCATAATAGAAATTCTTTATAACGCAGTTAACATGCATAATTAAAAGGTTTACGGAGATTAAGATTGGAGCTCACACATGAAAGGGGATTGTCATTTAGCTGGGATTGTCTTGAGAGCTAGATATTCTATAGATTGCATATGATGAGGGATTGTCTATTGAGTGAAATGATATTGGAGAGAGTGAGAGACGGGGCTTAGAAATATTATGAAATAAATATTTAATATATAAAGTAAAGTAAATATAAATATAATATATTTAAAGAAGAATAAATATAAATAAAGTAAAAAATAAATAAATATAAATATAAATAAATAAATAAATAAATAAATATATAAATAAAAAAATATATAAGAATAAATATATAAATATATATAAAAACTTGGAAACCTTCAGAAGCGTTACATTATATAGTTACATTATATACTTCAATATTTTGCCTTATCCTAATGTTGCCCTATAGAAATTTATTTCTTATAATTTTAATATTTTTGTACTTGTCTTAAGCAGAAAACTTAGTTATGATTTTTAAGATTGTTTACTGAACTTAAAACCGTTTCTCAATTTATGGCTTTATATATAAAAAAATATAATTCGAAACGCCTTGATGCAGTTTTTGTCTCTTTTCTTTGTATTGTTTGCTGTTTTCGATTTCTTTTGTGGGCTGACATTGACATTTGCTGATGCTGTTGTGGCTGATGTTGCTGCTGTTGCTGCTGTAGTTGCTGCTGTAGCTGTAGCTACTATTGTAGCTTCTGCTGTAGTTACTGTGGCTGCTGATTTAGCTGATGCTGCTGTTGCTGATGTTGCTACTGTAGTTGATATTGGAGCTGATGTTGCTGCTGCCATTGCTTTAGCTTCTGCTGCTGCTGTAGTTGCTGATATTGCTGTCACTGCTGTTGCTACCTCGGCTGTAGTTACTGTTGCTGCTGCTGCAGCTGATATTGCTGCTGATGTAGCTGCTACTGCTGCTTTAGCCTCAGCTGCAGCTATTGTAGCAGATACTGCTGCCACTGCTGTTGTTGCTGTAGGTGCTGCTGCTGCTGCTGAAGTACCTTCTGCTGTAGTTGACATTGCTGCTGTTATAGTAAATATTGATGCTGCAGCTGCTGTTGCTGTTGCTGTAGCTGTATCTTCTGCTGTTCTCATGGCTCTTTTTTATGATCATCAGCTTGTTCGTTTATTGTCTTTTGTGTGTAACTAAAGCCATTTGTCTCCAGTCTGTCTCCCAGGATGTTCACTTCAATGGTTGCCTAGGCTGTTCGCTTCTGAGCAACTCTAAATCGCTTTTCGTCTCAAGTGCCCGCCCCATCTGCCCCTTTGCATCTTGCGATGTTTGCTTTGTCGGCATGTTGTTGTCAGTTAGTCAGTCACCGTAAACTTGAACTGCTCTGCGACTGCTGCTGTCCAAGTTGTTTCCATTTCCATTTGCGGCAATGTAGCCTTGAAGTCACACTTATTTACATACACACACTCACACACACACACACACGGCACGCACACTCATGCGTACTCTTATGCACTTACATGGCATACAAATAAAAGTTCATTGGTCAGCTAATGAAGCCCACCTTCAGTTGCTGTTGTTGTTGTGGTTATTGGCCGCAATGAGTTGCGTCTCAGCCATAATTGTTACCAATTATTTCAAGCTCAAACAGCCCACAGCCAAAAAATAATAAAAAATAATAAACAAAAAAATTCATAATATTTCATGGAATTTTACCATAAATTGTCACTCGGCTCGGCATTCATAAATCTTTGGGCCACAAAATCTTAATATTATATTTGCTTAGTTATAAATTTTTGCCAACATTTCAGAACTTTTAGCCACAATAATCATAAATAAGCATATAAAACTTGTTTATACAGCTGTTCAAATGCATAGTTCGTAATTTGTAGAAATCAGCAGTCGAACCATCTTTCAACTGGTACCAAATTCTATATATATCTAAATGTATATAAAGATATTTGTATCTTTGACTAATTGCCATAACTAACATGTGTTCAATTATAAGAAATTCCATTGAATTCTCTAACTTTGCATTAAAAAAACATTTTCTGCTTAGCTCAATTCAGTGGAAAACATATTTTTCCTTTGATTAATCAAATTCTTTTAAATGCAGCTTAATTTACTTATTTGTTTTGCGACAGAAACTAATGTCTTAGACCAGGTGAAATATGTGACAATTGTTAGCTTTCAATTGCCGCAGCGAAACACATGGAGTGTCAAGTTTTATATAATATACTGGAAAGTCGAAACTGCAGTTGCTAGATTTGCTGTGAAATATGCCTGAAATATGTTATTTAAAACTTTTGTACAACCTACTGGCTGATATTGCAAATATTTATGAACTATTCTAGGTATTTCGATCACATATTTTATATTGAAATGTTTTGTTTAAATGGAACTATAGCAATAACATTTATTTTCCACGGTCTGTTTAACAAACGTCTATATTCTGCTACTGAAAAAACATTTGTATGTTAAATTATCTGTATTATCTGTAACATATATGGATGTTCTGTGTAAGCTATACACCTTCCGCTGTTATATTACATATTTTATATTTAACATATGTTAAATTATGCTTAACATATGTAGCTGTTCTGTACAAGCTGTTAACAGAGTTGAAGGCGCATATAAAGACACTTTTATATTATTTTACATGCCATGTTGAGTTTAACATAGATTTGTTTATGTAATATTTGCTGTTAAATATACACGTAACATAAGAAACAATATATTTTTTAGTTGCTTATCTAGCAGAAGCTATACTACTAGCAAATTATGTGAGAGTAGAGCTCCTTTAATATCTTTATGTGCCAGTCTAACATATTGCACAACTCATACCAAATTTAAATTAAATTTACTTCGCTGACAATTTCTGTTATGAGAAGCACTCTTTCCATAATGCTTATAAACAACGAGGCTCCACATTGAGCTTAACTTGCAACATAATAAGTTGATGTTTACTTCAAGCATCTCCACATTCATCTGGCAACATTTTCTCTTTAACATTCTCTGTCATGTTATAGACACTGCTTAACAGTCTATGGATTCGAATTCGAATTTGTTTTCGACTTTTCTGTTTTTGCCTTCTTTCCAATTGTATTTGAATGAATTTAGCGTTTGTGATTGACCAAATCAACTCACCAAATTGTGTGTATTCCCTATGTGTATATATACTTATATATATAAATTCACTATAAACTGAAACATTTTATAGCAGCGGCCAATTCCATCACATGCAAATCGCATAAAACATTCCAAAATTGACAAGAGCGCCATCATTTTGAATGGCAACCACACGACAGCAAAAATTTGTTATTGTTTTTTGTTTTTTTTTTTTATGTGTGCCAAACCGTATAAAATACAAAATAGATACAAAACATTTGCCGTAAACTGTGAAATGTACTCGTTTATCTTGTGCATTCACTGCAATTGCTTTTGTTGCCTTTTCAAGGTTGTCTCTCGCTCTTTCTATGGCTCTCTATTGGATTTGAGCTAGCAAAAAAGTTTTCGATTGCAAATAGAATTTGCCAGGAGTGTTGCAAAAATCGTAGCAAAGATTGCAGCTGATGAGCAAAGCCATTTGCATACCCAGTGGTGTACTGAAACTCAATGGGGTATATTGAATATGAAAACTTTTACTAGCACTTGTGGAAGAGATATATAAAGAATGTGAACTTCAGTAATTGAAATATTTATCAAAGCTTTCATGATTTGTTTAAGTTGTGCTCTAGCACTAAGACTACTGCATGACTCAAGCAACCATAGGCGACTTCAAAGATTTCATGTGCTAGAGCTGCCCCATATAAAGAGATAATGATAGATATGTAAAGTAGGATTGATCTCATTGGAGCCCCAGCCTTCCGGTTATATAATAATATTATTAAAAAATTTATTTATTATCTAATTTAAGATAGATTGCAATTAAAAATTGCAAAATAAAAAAAAAAATAATTTTTTTTTAAATATTAAAATTATTAAACTTAGAAAGTAACTGACTCAACAAACAACTCTAGAGCTTGTGTACAGTTATACTCAATAGCAGAGTAGAGTAATTAAGATTCTGCTTATGATTGTGTAAAAGCACAAATAACGTCTTTTAAAATAAAACTAAAAATTGTAAGCAGGAAATCGAAAATTGGAAACAGAAAACTGAAAACTGAAAACTTAAAACTGAAAACATTGTAAGCAAGTAAAAGCACTTGAGCGCAGTACGAAACAATTGAAGGAAAAACACTGTAAAGTTCAATGAAAGTTAACAACAGCAACAAGAAAGAAGGAAAGAAATGAAAATAGGTTTTTTTTACTTATATATTGAAGTGTTTTATTTTCTTTTTCTAACAGTTTGTTGCCCACTCGCTCGCACAGTCTCCAGCAAGAAAACGGAGATTGACAAAACACTTTGTGCAGAGCGTACATTGAACTATTATTGTTGTGTTGCTGTGCAATAGGTGTTGTTGGTGTTAGTGTTGGTGTTGGTGTTGGTGTTGGTGTTGTGTAATCCCAACAAGATGACCACCATGCCCGTGGTCTGGTGCACCGATCCCAATTCGGTGAACAACAAGCCAACGGCCTTTGCCCTGCATGGCATACAGCTGCAGGGTAATGTGACAGAGAAGCAGGTGAACGCGCTGCGGGAGCTGGTCAATGCAGCGGCCGAGGGACGGCTCATACTGCCCTCGGACGGCACGTTTATGCTGCTCGATAGCGGCCTAAGCATCGAGAGTTCCATATTGGCCGGCAGCAAGCCGACGCCCAACGAGAGCAGCCAAGTGGATGCGCCCAAGAATGCAAAGAATACGTATATATTGATGCCGGTAAGCAATAAGAGTGCAACAAATAACACAGCAACAACAGTAGAAGGAGTTGCCGTAGCAGCAGCAGCAGCAGCAACGACAACAGCTGCTGGCAGGGCACAGTGCACGCCAGCAGCAATTGCAGCTGCAGCTGCACAATTGGAATTTCTGCTGGAGCCGAAATATTCGACATTAACGCCGCCCAGTACGGCGCCCAGTTCACAGATGCCGGACAATGAAACATCCGATGAGATATTGTACGAGTTTTTGTGCTGTGCCAAGTGCATGAACGAGCAGCGGACGATCGGCCATAACGGCACTTGTGGCAATCGGCGCTTGCAACGTTTCCTAAGGCACTGCAACAGCAGCAGCAGCAACAACAACAGCAACAGCAACAGCAGCCTCAGCAATGAGCTGCAGTTCAATGAACCTCTCATTGATCTAGATCCTGTGTGCAACATTGCTAGCAAATATGCAAGACGTCAACAGCAGCTGCGTCATAAACAGCTGTCGACCATCTCGATGGGCATTGCACGTAATCATCGGTCCAATGGTCGTCATCATGGCAAATTACCTATGCACAGTGTGAAAATCTTTCATAATCGCAGCAGTTACACTACGCTCAGCGGCGCGTGTACCATGAGCGTGGGCGTGGCGGCGACAACAACAACAACAATGTCGACGACGGCAGCAGCAGCAGCAGCGCCGTCGACGACGACAATTCCCAGTGACAGTCGGCTAACAACAACAGCGACAGCAATGCCAGCTAGAGTTGAATCGGGCAGTTTAACGGTGACAGCGGCGCTGTCAACAACACAACTGCCCAGCGTAACGCCGCTCTATGCGATTGTGAGCAAAAAGCGTGACGCGAACTATGAAAAGAACAACAGCAGCAGCAACAACAGCAACAACAACAATTTAAACAACATTATGTTAGCTGCTGTGCCAGAGGAGCCTAGCGTAAGCGCTACGGTTAAAGATCTAATCAGTTTTGAGGATGACGATGTTGTTCAACAACAAACAAATGATAGCTTAGCCAATGGAGCAACAACAACAACAACGATAACAACAACAACTACTACTACTACTAACAACAACAACGACAACAACAAGAACTGTGATAATCAAGTGGATTTACTTTGCGGTCCCAACGATGTTGCCGAGGATGGAAATTTGCTGTCGCTTTCGCTGCTTGTTACGCCGCCGCCAACACCGCCCAAGCCAAATTCGCCAGGCTCAAATAATTCGAGTCGCAAGACAAGCTTCGATTCTACCTGCACGATTAGCTCGCTGGACTCGGGCTTTATGGAGATGCAAAACAAATTGGATGCACTGGCAGCAGCGGCAGCAGCAGCAACGTCAACGGCAGCGCCGGCAGCAGCGTCGGGCGAGAAAATCGCTAGACGCAACTATAAGGAATGCTTGACGCAGTCGCGCAATCGTCGCAAATCCTATGAAGAGTTTAAGGCCATGTTTGCTGAGGTGGCACAGCCGGAAGCGTTGGCTCGCCTCACGCGACGACGCAGCGGTGCGATGCAGGAGCAACTGCAGCAGCAACAAGTGGGTGCTGAGGCGGCAGAGTTACTCGTGACGACAGATGACGCAACGCCAACAGCAGCAGTAGCCACAACAACAACACCAGCAGCAGCAGCAACAACTACTACAAATAGCAGCAACACTGTGATGACAACGCTCGCCTCAATATCAGAACAAGAAACCACAAACAACAGCAATAACAACAACAATAACAGCAAACCGGATTGTGGAAACGAGTTTGCGGATGAAATGGATACCGGCGACGATCTAACAACAACAGCAACAACAACGACAGTTGCCACCGCTGCCGCCACCACAGAAGCAATGCGCAAGAATTCAGATTTTCTATCACAAATACTTGATAAACAATTGGCGGCCAAGGAGGAGCAACGTGCCAAAGCGCACAAGCGACGCACATCGTACGAGGAGTTCAAGCGTCTTGTACGCGAAATTGATGCCAGCAGAGACATGGAGCAGCAAACGCAGGAATGCCAGCAGCTGGACACACCCACAAGAACAACAACGGCAGCAACAGCAACAACATCGCCGTTTAAGCGTCAGAATTCGCGACAGCGTAAAAGTTTTGCCTCCTACTTTTTGCCGCGCCGCAACTCGGCAACCAAAGAGCCAAAGACTGAAGAAATTGAGCTGGTAGAGCCAGAGCAACAGCAGCAGCAACAGCAGCAGCAGCAGCAACAGTTGCAATCATATGCCAAAATGGGCAGCAGAAACAACAGTTGCTGCTCGAGCGTTAGCTCCAGTGCCACATATAAGCGTAACTTTAAAATCTATGATAAGTTGGTCTACGGCACCATCTACGATATAATACAGCGTAAGAACGACATCTATCAGCTGACCTATCAGAAATATGATAAATACATGACCTACGGCACCATCTATGAGATACTGCATCGCAAGGCTACGCCGATGCAAGGCAGCAACTCCTTGACGACGGGCAGTGGCGACAAATGGCAGCGCAAAAGCTTGAGCGCCATACTAGAACGCGACACGGCAGCAACATGCCCAACAACGGCAGCGGCAGCGGCAGCAGCAGCAGCAACAGCCACGGCAATGGAAATGCATAAATCAAACGATGTGATTTATGATATAATACAAAAGCAGCAGCAAAAGCGCGAAAAAGAACGTCAGAAACAGCAGCAGCAGCAGCAGCAGCAACAATTGTTGCAACAGGATGCAACAGCAACAGCAGCAGCAACAACGGACAACAGCACAAATTTGGGCACGCATGTCACGCACAAATATGGCACAATTTATGACATCCTACAAGGAGAGAAATTGGAAACCAGCGAGGAGGCAAGTAGCAACACAAAACCAGTTGCTGCTGCCACAACGCGTTTTGTGGTCAGCCATGTGGATGAACAACAGCAGCAGCAGCAGCACGACAACAACAACAACAGCAGCAGCAGCAGCAGAAATGTGACTGCCGACACGAAATGCAGTAAAATGCGACGCTTGTCCAATATTCTAAGCTACAACAAATCAGGCAACAACAATGCCGCGCCGCAGGAGACCGACAACAACAGCAGCGAACAGCAGCAACAGTTGGTGACGACCAAACGCAGTCAGGCCAAACGCCGCGTTGGTGTTAGCAATTTGTTGCTGCCGCTTGACTCCGAGGAGCTTTATACGCGCATCATAGCACAGCAGCGACGCAACGCTGACTGCAACAGCAGCAGCAACAACAACAGCAACAGCTCTGGCAGCGATGCTGATTGTCATATGTCGCTGGTCAAGTCCAATTCTTTGGATGCCATTTCTATGTCGGTGGCCATATCGCCGCCTGCCACGCCCTCGCCGCCGCGTCCACGTCGCAGTCTCAAGCAACACAAATGCCTGCAACAACAACAACAGCAGCAGCAGCAGCAGCAATTGTTGCTGCTGCCGCCGCTTATGAAAAAGCATTCGCTAGATAATTGCCCAACAGCGCCCAAGAAGATGCAGCCGCAAGCGCGTCGCTGGTCGAATCAAACGCTGCTCAAATGCACCTGCCACACGCTCGAAGAGCCACGGCATTGCCATAGCCATAGCCATAGCCATAGTAACAATAGCCATTGCACTTGCCCAACGCCCCCGCCGCCGCCGCCGCCGCCAGCGCCATCAGCGTCCGCCTTCAATGCACTGTCTGTCATTGAGAAGTGCCGCTCGGTGCCCGCTGCCTGTTCGCATACGTGTGTTAATTTAATGGCCGCCGTTGCCGGCTGCGCCGATGCGGCGGCCAAGTCTAACAGCAAATCAACAGCAGCAACAACAACAGCAACAACAACGACAACAACAGCAGCAACAACAACATTAGCAACAACAGCAACAACACAACTAACAACGCTGACAATCAAGAAAGGCAAATCGCGTCGACTTTCGGAATTTACGCGTGGTGAATTTTTAAATGAAAAATCGTAAGTTTCGCCCTCCCTTTGCCCCCACGCCCCCATGCCCTCAACCACCCCAACTGCCCGCTACATTTGTATCCATTAACTTATGATTAGACTATTGACAATAACATTTTGATACTATTTGCGGTTTTATTATAGACTTTGCCTTGTGATTTCATTTCATTCAGCAATTCGCTTCGATTTTTTATCAGAAAAAAAAATTAATATTTATTGCATATGCATGGCCTTTGGAAAGTCTAAATAGGAAACTGAAAGAAAATGCATAAATGTAAATAATAAACAAATTATAGAATAGAATAGAAGTAGATAGAAAGAAAGAATAGAGAAAACGGAGTAGGTTGAGTTCAGCAACGTTAGGCAAATTGCTTAAGAGCCTTCTGAACTCTAAACTCTTATAGCCTATGTAAGATAAAACATATAAGACATGCTTATGAAATTTTTTCCTAGAACAGTCATATCACTGAGCACTTCTATTAGACGAAGTTAAGCTCGAAAACCATTTTATTATATATACTTAAATCATATTTTGATATCTACTATAAAAGTTTAATTATTTTTATAATAAATAAATTCGAGAAGTTTCTTTTTAAGAGCTTCTTTAAAGCCATATTATGTTTGTAAAATAAGATCACATAGAAGTCCGATTCTATTAAGCTTGATATGGCAGTTTCATACCTTTTGTAGAGCAAGATTTAATTAAAAATAGGAAATAATTTGGTGGTTATAGGTGTAGATATTTAGAGACAGTTAGAGAAACAGATAGAGGAAGAGAAAGAGAGAAGATCAAAAAGGTCTCTAATGCGTAACATGCTCAATATTCTCGACTCATAAGAACTCGAACAGAAATAAAGTTTAAAATGACGTCATTTGCAGTGCATTTGTACTTTACATAGTTTTCAAAATTTATGATGCAAAATAGGCGGCATAGCCAATCGGGGCACTCCACACTAATTGTGCCAGATCCCAGACACAGCTGTCAGGTAATTTTGTTTTTCTATATTTTTTTATATATATATTTGTGGGCCAAAAACGTATGCAAAACAATTTGCAGTACATGATATGACTTTCATTCTATAGAAAATCAGTTGTAAGAAGTTGAAGGAAAAAACACAGAAAGCAAAACAGCGAATGACTAATGTTAATGCTATTGCTAATAACAAAGCACTTGACCATAGATAAATAGTCTATAGAAAAACCAATAATTGCAAATTGAAAATAATTATTAATGAATGACAAACGCGAACGTCACACCCAGACTGTAGAACAATCTATGATGTTTGCTTTACAAGTAGGTGGTAAATATGCACAAGACTGGGAAGAACAACAAGTGAGACTGTTGCAGTCGGGCGGTGATGACTGCATAATGCTCGTTCGCGTTACAAAACAGGTCGTATCTGACAAGAGGCAAATTTGCTGTAACTTAACTGTGCAGATTTTGGTAGTATTACCAACACTGGAGTTAAATATATCTATTATATATTTTTGGACTTGGGTTGTCTACACGAATATTTATCTTTCAAATGTCAAATCTCTAACATCTTAAATAAAAGCCTTTCTGTTACACCGGGTGTAATATTTCTCTATTTGCCATGCGTCAAGTGGGCGTCAAAAATGCGGATGCCCACAAATATATGTTCCAAATTTCGAGTTCGTATCTTCAATATACAAAACTAATATACTCTTTTCAGTTCGTAAGCAAGTATAAAAACTATGCCAGTGTGTCTCTTTTTCTATTTAAGGCTATTGCCTCTCTCTCTCTCTCTCTCTCGCTCTTTCACTTTGGTGCGATCTTTCGCTTCCATGTTGTAATCGAGTTAAACGTCACGTCTTTATGTTATTAACCTGCCAATTATTTGACTATCAAAAATCAGTCAGGTACGAGTCAGCAGCTACTCCTCATTTTATACCTTGGGGTATTTGTAGTACCGTTTTTTTTTTTTCTTTTTTTTCGTGCACCTCCCGTCTTTCAACTGTTGCCATGCCCCCAAAACAAAAAAAAAGTCGTGACAATTTTCGAGACAGACTTTAATTAAGCGCTAAACAAACATGGCTCGACACATTTCAAATTTAGCTCTTTTGCTTTTTTGATTTTTGATTTTTGGTTTTTTCTTGTCTAGTCGTGGTTTTGTGTCAAGTGTTACATTCGCTTCGTTTTCTTTGAGTTATCAACAAGTTTGCATTTGTTTGTCCACAACTCGTCGCGTTCGAGCTTTAGCTGAACACGTGTACCACAAGTACACAATTTCGTATTGAAATGCAAATTGAGGGACTGAACCAATTTGAAATGCTTTGGCCTTGAAGTTGACGTGAATTCAATTTGTTTGACAACTATTGGAGCACAGTTGTATATGCATCATCATCCAAAAGAAATATCTGCATAATAATGACATATGCCCACAGAGCTCTTGGCAAAGATTTTCGCAAAAGAATAGTTAAAGCGGGTTAAACACAGATTGAATTAATGCAGCTGAAACTGGGGCAAAGATTTGGAATAGGACTTGGTATAGCGAAAAGTTAAGTAAGAGTTGATAATTGCGAAATTGAGCTGTATTTAGAGCGAAAGTATTTGGAGCTTTATTTCTTTAAGCTTAAATATGATTAAATTTGACCAAAAACTTAAGACTGAACTCTTTTCTTGTATAATTTTCGTAATTTTTGTGTATATGTATCAATAGATACCAAACTTCAAGCGTGTGTAGCCTTAAACATCTGCTAAATATGTTTACTTATATCGATATTTATCGATTTCTGCCACCTTAGCCAAATACTAGCTAAACAAACTCTTACTTAATGTAAATTATTATTAAATCATATTTATGACAAATGTGAAGTGCTTACGCCTTAAAAACTTTAATGTTTAGAAACTCTATAGCTGATATCGTTAATTATCGATATTTGAATGAAAAACCTTTGACAAATACTAACAAAACAAACTTAGCTTGCATTAATCAAGAATAAAGCTAAGGTATTTATATCACTTGTAGCTCGAGGTCCGTAGCTGTTAACAACTACAAAAATATACTCCGAAAACCCATAGCTGATATCGATAATTATCGATTTGTTGATGAAAATATAACTTTACTCAATATGGTTAACTATGAAGCTAAGGCTTTTAAATTTCATTCTTTTACCTTTATCAGTTCCCCTAGAGACCAAATGACTTAACCTCACCCACAAGTTCGCAACTTGCAGTTGGCAAATTAAAAAGACATTAGAAGCTAATTGAAAAGATATTCGTTGTGGAGCAACGCTACTAGCCGAGTCAATTTTGTTGACAACTTTTTCGAGGCATTCGCACATCTACGTAAGCAACGCCAACAATCGAACTATATATATATATATATATATCTATATCTATTGTAGTTTTCTCTATAGGCATATTCTATATTGCGAAACAGTTAATTTGCAGCAACTGCAAATTGTCGGGGCGCGGCTATAATGTCATTGTCTTGGCTGACTGTGCGTGTGTGCGACTTAGCCAGCCCACCAAACTAAGCATTGTTACTGTAACGCCCACTGCGGCTAATCATTAGCTTTCTGTGTGTGCTTTTGGATGGGGGTTATTATATAAGTGAAGCACTAAATGCAACGTGCAGCACGTGTTTAATTCAATTCGATTCAAATAAATATAAGGCAGTCATATATATCCCATAGCTGACATTTATTTGTGAACTGCATTCAAGCGTTACTTTAATAGATATATTCGTAGTCACTAATGATCAAATTTGCTTTGAGCTTTTGGTACTGAGGATGTGATTTTAGTCTCGATATTTATCAAGGTAAATAAATGGGTTAGTCATGTTCGAGAGAACACTCAGTAATGCTCTATACTCGTATGCTTAAGTGGCATATGAATAAGTAAATATATGATGATAGTTAAGTCAAGAAAAGAAGGATCCAAAACTTGCTTTCTCTTCAATCTAGCTGTGTATAAGTAGAGTAATAAAAATGTATAATTAAGTTTTAAATAAGAGGTTTAATTGTTATCGATTATGAATAATTATCGATAAATGGCTAAGTAAGAACTAAATATTTAAGAGAGTCATCAAAAAAAGAGTTAACATCTCTAAAATGCTGTCGATTAACACTTGACTTTATATATTCTTTTCATGAAAGTAACCGATGCTCATAATCTATCGATAGATAGATATATAGATAGATTAAGTAGATGTCACATTTTTTAGTCCAGTTACCACTCACCATTTCATTATAATAATATCCTAATATCCTTTACATATATGTTATCGATTATCAAAGATTATCGATAGTCATGCAAGCAAAACTAACAGTACTAAGAGCCACTTTTTGATTCTCTAGATCATTCTATACGCCAGCAAATATGCTCGAAAGCGCAACTGCAGGGTATCTGGACAATTAGCTAGCCTGAATGCAAGCAATTGCCATTGTCTACAGCTGTTTACATGCACAGAACAATAAACTCAGAGAGATACGTAGATACTGTGCATATAAATACAATAATAAACTCATGATTTCTGCTTCACCTTTCTATCAAAAAAAAAAGCTAGACAATGCAATTGACATTGAACTGCGTGCAGCTTGGATCTGATTACAAATATATAAATAAATATATATATAAAATATATAAATATATATATAAATTAAAGTGTTTTAGCTGACATTCTCCATAATTTGCTGGCCAAATTATCAAAGCTTCAATTGCATTTGCGTGTCAAGAGAGAGGGGTAGACAGGTAGAGAGAGAGAGAGAGAGAACTCTCGTGATGTTATCTGGAAAGCGCATTTTTGTTTTTCTACCAACGCATTAGAAAATGTTCAGCAAATGTTGCACGTTGCACGTTGCCGGAACTTGATAATTTGCTTGGCGCTAGGCAGTTGCAAGCCACAGACGCCGACAACGACGACTCAGTCCACAGAGCTAGCCTTTTACTTACAATGCATTTTATGGCCAGTGGCCGTTTCTATTTGCACATTTTCACTGCTAAAATGGCATCGTGCAACGTGCAACGTGCAGCTTGCCACATTGCTGAGCAGATTCTGAACAACAACAAAAAACACGAGAAGAAAATAATTTTTGTGCATATAAGCAACAAAAAAAAACGTTTGTCCGTCGCATTAGCAGCAAATCGAAAGCCTGGCATTAACAAATTATTTCTGCATAAAATTGTGGCCAGACCCCCATATATGTGTACGTATGCAACAGGCAACATGTCCACATGCAACAGGCAACATGGCCTGCTGTAAATGCTAGTTGGCTATTGGCTATTTTTAGCTGCTGTTCCAGGCTCTCTTGGCCATTAAGTTCGTCCGTTCGTCTGCATTGATTTCAAATTTGTTTCGCACGAACTGCAATAGGCTTTAGCCACGCCCCCAGCAGCCTCGCCCCAGGCTGCATTCGCCTTTAACGTGCTGCTAAAATAAATAAATGTCGTTTGTTAGTCGTGTTAGGCAGTGCAGCCGCCAGTACAGGATGCTCTGGCTAAACAATAATTAAATAAACGCCGGCAACTGTTGCTGTTGCTGCTGCTGTTGCTGTTGCTGTTGCTCTGCAGCTAACAACAACTAGCTAAACAGCATTGTCCATCGGCCAGTTTATGTTATTATTCCATTTTTCTTTTCTTTTTAGCTCGAAGCAACTTTTAGCTGCTCCTCAATTGGCGCCAGCAACAATTATCTTTGGTTCGGTTTCGTTTGGTTTGGTTTTTTTTTTTATATAAAAATAGATATTGCCAGATATGCTGCCATTGTGGTTGGTCCACAACTGTCATTTAGTTTGCTGCGTGTGTCGCTCAGTGATTGACAGCCAATGCAGGAAATGAATTGAATTCAATTGTAGCATTTGATTTATCCAGCATTTGCAGCATATCTCTTCAAGAATACAAGTTTTGCTTTTATAGAGAAATCAAGTTTTATTTTTTGCACAGCTGTTCAAACAACAATTGCATAAGCACAACAATTGTTTAAGCTATAAATGAAACGAATTGACCCAATTTAAGAGCTGCATACAAGGAAAAGTTCAATATTTAATAACAATTGAGTTTTGCATATAACAAGTGTATCTAGTATGCTAAGATGTGCTTAAAAATGTTTGTCTGTTTTTGAAGCTCTCAGAGTAATCCTCATCAATAATTTTTTACGAGGTCCAGGTCGTTAATGCAAAAAAATAAAAAAAAAATATATATATTTTTTTTAAATACATAAAATTTATATCTAGAGTTATAATTAAAAATTTATTTATATATATAAAACATTCATATATATATATATATATATATATATATATATATATATATATATATATATATATATATATATCTATCAGATCTGTGTAATATTCGAAAATGTATCTGGCATTTGATATTTTATCAATTTCCTGTCTTGAGTTGTCAGTTGGAAATGCCAGCTAAATTCTATATGCTCTATAAGCGGTGTCCATTCTACATTCCTTATTCTTCTGCAAAAAAAAAAATTTGAATAGAAAAATGAAAAAAAAAAGGAGAAAAACTTGATGCTGCGTCAGCTTAGTTGTGAATATAATCTTAGTCAACTATTTTGGTTAAAGATTTGACTTATATCATGAAAAATAAATTTTGATTTTAGTTCAGGAGTTGGTTTATTTAAAGCAAAAGAAGTTAAAGTTTCAGAAGTCAAAATCAGCTCGCAGTCACATTATATATTATTTACAAAAAAAACACAAAGAACTATAATCAAGTCAAGATCTGTTCAGTTATTTAGATTAATTTGTCTAATGTCAACAGAAACATAATAAGATCTATATAAAATATGGATATGATCTTTACTCCTATCACTTCTTGACTTCTGTATTTTTAAGAATTAATAAGATGTAATATCAATGGTTTTCATAGGCCTCTTTCCCTCTTGTGTAGACATTCACGAAAACTAAACTTTAACATTACATGTAAAGCTAGGGTATTCGCTAGTCGCCAAACCAAACGCTTTTATTACAGCTTCAAAGGCATGCACAACAGACAGTTCAAGTATGCCAATTCCACATATGTTAATAGCATTTATTAGACAAATAGCTTGGGCATATAGACGACCTTAATGAACTGCATTCAGTGGACACTTTCCCCCTTTTGCTAGCTGCATACAATTTGCCCTAATTAAATATGCAACTCGATTTCAAGTGCACTTTTCTAGGGTATTTGCATAGCTGTTGGACAAGTTACAAGTTCATTCATTCAGCATTTGCCAGCTGCATTTTGCATATTGTCCGATAGCAATCGATGGATATAGCTGTCTGTCTATAATATATAAACAGACGCTTATTGGGGCTGTTATTAATGTTCAAATAAATTATTCATTAAGCAATCATTTTTGTTGCATTGTTGCATTGTTTCAATTTTACAATTGTCGCGTGTCAAAAGTGCTCACATCTCGTAACTAATTAATTATTGTTTTTTTTTTTCAATGTATTTTTTTAATAACTAATTAAATTTTTGATGCTTTTCTTTACAGGTAAGTGTGCGCTGGCTAATTCAAAACAAATTTTGGCTAAGTATTATATACATATGTATACACATATATATTTTTATGTCTATTTCAATTGACGTATACTTAATGCTCGCATTACGCATACGCCGCATTGTGCGCACGTATATTGTTTTTATTAGCTTTATTTGTGACACCAGCGCGCCTCGCTTTTTGGTTTTATAAATGTTTCTAATTAAATATTTAAAAATAAATATATATGCATGTGTCAGCGGATATCGGAACAGGCGAAAAAACAACCGCAAATAAATATAAATAAAATCAAAACATGACCAAGACAACAATTATAGAGAAAGTGACGGCGAGTGCACTGAAAGAAAGAAAAAAAAAACAACGACAAGCTACAAGCTGCATACTCCAATTAATATGCGCAAGTGGAAAACCAAATCAGGAATTAAAGTGCACATATACGTACATATATATATAACTGTATATATATATATATATATATATATATATATATATATATGTATATGTATATTTGGACATATTCAAACACAATAAACAAATCGGCCTCGTGTTCGAGGAAAAGTTTTTTGTTTTTATAATTTAGCCAAAATGAACAGCTGTAAATTGATGGCCTGCGCGCTTTTGGCCAGGCCCAAAACACACACACACATAGCACACACACGCCCAGCAGCTAAGCTGCTGTTATAACATACGTTAATGCGTTAAAATCAATTAAGAACAGTGCAATCGAGCGTAATTGACTGCTTAATACACGTTTACAATTCAAATATAATTATATTTAGCAAGAGTTCAATATTTTCTAAAGTGATACGACCCAAGTAAACTAAGTACAACTAAGGGAAGGAAGGGATATAGTTCTTATTCCAATTTCATCACTAGGCTATGGTCTATCGAATTATAAATATCCATAATTCCAAATCTCTAGTTTCCAAGTAAAGAATATATATTATAATTCCCAATTTGCAATGCCTTCTAAGTATTTTGAGTCTCTATAAACGCCACCAATATACCCGCTTATACTGCCCTGAACAAGCATTAAATAATCTTCTGCTGTAATCCACAGTTAATTCACAGCCTCTGAATCATGCGTGACGTTTCTTAACAAAATATGAATGTGATGAAAACAAAAACCCGTTTGCCTGACGAGCGCGCAAATTACATGTTCAGATATGCACTCACATATATATATATATATATATATATATATATATATATATAGAAATAAGTATCTGTAAACAGATATGTATATATATCTGGCTAATTGCACAAACAATGCAAAATACAAAACATCATGACCTGCTTCAATAAATCGCCCAAGCCCAAGTCCCAATTGCAATACGGACACCCGCTGCTGCTGCTGTTGCTGCCAATTGGCAATTGGGGCAGCTGCATTTGACAGTGGAACGTTTGAACCGTTGCATGGATTTGGATTGAATGCGATTCGATTTGTTGTCAGTTGCTGTTGTTGTCAGAGAGTTAGTTAGTGGCACAATTTGTGGCTCAATTGTCTAGAATTGGGCACGGTGAAAATACAGCCAACACAGAGAGCTGTGTGTGTGTGTGTCAATCACATCCAGTGGGCACGTCAAGTGTTGGCCTAGCAAATTGGAGCAGAGAGACCCAAATGAAGATGTGAGCCACATGCCATAAGCCAAGCCAATATATATATATATATGTGTGTGTGTATCTGATCATAGTTGCAGAGCGAAGGCAGCATCAACTGGCTGAGCAACTGGCTTCAGTTCACTTGTTGCATCTAATCTAATTTTAACTCAAAAAGCGCCTTGTTTGTCTGCCTGGCAATTAAGTTAACAGCCGAAAACAAGCCAAACATGTTGGCCCAAAGCAGCAAAAAAAGTCGCATCGTTCCACTAACCATGGCCAAAAACTTGTAAGAAAAAAACACTTTTATATATATATATAAATTGTTAACAAAAAGCCAAAACATGTAGCAAGTATCTGTGGCTTGCAGCAGCAGCAGCAAGTGCAACTGCAACTGCAACTCGAGTGTGTATATTTTTAGACATTACGTTGAGTTTGCGTTGTTTAAAAATAGTTGCGCCCCAGTCGCCAACCAAACGAGCCACAAAAAGTTGTTGTAAGCCTAGCTGCTGCAACTAAGGCAAAGACTGCAGCAGCAGCAGCAGCAGCAACTGCGCATTTGATTTTGGCTTTGGCCAGCAACTAGCCATAGTCCAATCTATAAATAAAGCAACGCGTTTTTCCTTTTCATTTTTCTTCTAGAACAATTTTTCATGTTACAGCGCTGCAATCTGCTCTCTATGAACATAATATATTGATATTGATATTGATACGTCTGGGGCAGCGAGCTGAATTGAACTGAACTGAAAGATATGAACACAATTGGCACTTGAACATAACAAGACACGCGCAATGTTGCCTCTCTAAATGATCGTAAACATTTCGCCTCTGCTTTACACTGGCAGAAATGGGTTAGTTGTCGCTGGAATATGAATGAATATCCATAGAAATACTTGTAAATATTTGACTCAATTTGCAACTACTCATATAAATACATAACTTATTCAACTTGGTCGCACATCTTTATATACTTAGAAGATATTCTATTGACTAATGAAATAATCATGAACATTGGCATCATGCAAACAAATATTTGAATTTGACTTCTAAATATATGCATAAGCTCAAAAATATTCGCACGGAAGTCTGAAGTCTTGAATCAGAAATTTTTTATAAAAAATTATAAATGTATAAAATGAAATCAAAAATCTCAAATGAACTTCCACAAGTTGAGCACAAATTTCTTGAAGTGTACAGCTCTCTCATGGCCAAGTCCTGCGTGCTTAGACGCTATTGAGTTAAAAAAAAAAAACAGAAAGAAGATTCAAATTCCAAAGCCAAGATGCAGCTTCAAGTTGGCAGTGCTTCAGTGGTGCTGGTGGTGCAGCGTTGCAGTTGTTTGCAGCTTCATTTCACATTAGCCGCCTAACGTAAACAAGTTACCATGGAGCATCTCGAGCAACTGCAACTGCAACTGCAGCTGCAGCGAAGCAAAAGGATGCGCTTGCGCATACCAGCCAAAGCATGTGCAATTAAAGTGTTGCATATTTATGAAAGTCATGCATGCAGAGGCCGGCAGCTATCGATGTGATGATCTATAAATAGGCTAAATGCTATTATGGCCAGGCTAACTGCCTGGCTGGCCTGGCTGGTTGGAAAATGCGCTTTAATGGCGTCTAATAAATGCTCATTGGCATAATAGACACGTGCTACACAATGTGGCATACACATTAATATTGTTATGATTGATTGATCAATCACAGTGTATGCCATTCACAAAAGGATGCAGCTCTAAACATGTCATCCTGACAAGCTTGACTGCCTGCCTTGCCTTGACGCGCAAATTGCTGGCTTTGTTGATGAGGTAGGCATTGTCTGACAACCGTTTGCCTGATGACAACTGCACCATGTGCTAATCAACGTAGCAACAATGTGAGCAGAGACAGAGCGAAACAAGTTCGAGTTGGCATTGCACGACTAAAAGATACCCGGGAACTAAATACAATGCTGCGAAAGTATTCATACTAGACGTTTATGTATATAGAGCCAAGCACATACATAAGTATGTGTGCTTCTTCCTTCTAGATATAGCTTTTAGAGCTTACAAGCGTTCAGAACAGAGAATACATTGGCAGTTGAGGTCTATACTTTGTGCTATCTATCAAATGTCTTGTCTAAAACATCATATCCTCTCTACCCAATTGCAGGGTATACATAAAAAACCAAAATAAAATTAAATCCAACTCCCCTAACGCCAGCAGACAGCCAATTAAAAGTGCCAGCCAAGTTAAGAGTTGAGAGCTGAAATCGAGTCCGAGTCCCCGTGTACGAGCCTGAGTCCGAGTTCAGCTAGTCCGCAAGTTCTTTTAATAATAGCTTTAAATGGTTTTTGCGCAATCAGATTACTTGCAGTTTTGTCCGCTTGAATTCCAGCTAACTGAATGGCTCCAGGCGATGTACAGCAAAAGCCGAAGAAGAAGTAGAAAAATGGAAATGGAATAAAAACACGCACTCCAACTCGTTTCAGCTAGCACTATCTGCCCTCTCCCACTCACCTCTTACCTTCGTTTGCATTCTAAGCCAAAGTGAAATTCAATAGAACTGGCAAATGGCATTGGCCATGCGCCGCTGGTGAGGCCCATCTAGAATCGCATCGTCCATCCTGTCTTGCCAATTGCTGTGCATGTTTGTCTTTGCTTTTTGCTATACCACTTAACTGTGCTTTATCTATCGGGTATATGCCCATAGCCAGGCTGACTAATTAAAATTAATTTACCGTTTCTAATGGGCCATATTATCATAGTCGTAGAAGCATATCGTGTAGCAATTTATGAGCTGTGAGTTTTTACTGCCAATTGCCGGCTTAAAATGTTTTTTATTGGTATCGATATCGATACTTCTAGCAGAAATATTTCTTGGATTCTCTTGTTGTATATTATATTACAGTTGCTATAACGTTTTGCAACACTGTTAATTGTCTACTTTGAACTTTTTCATAAGCTCTGCTTTAAGCTAAAAAACTGATATTTTATGAGCTAGCAAAGTTATCGATTAAGATGCTTAGCATTGCTACTATATTGTGTCTGACTGCTATAACGTTTTACAACACTGTTAGTTATCTTTTGCCTCATTTCTTAGACTATACTTAAAGCTACAAATTTTTAAAGACGCTTTTAACTATTTAGAACTAAATAAGTTATAAATTGTCATGTCAAGAAGTATTGATCCTTTTTCTTCTATCTACTGTTGCTATAACGTTTTACAACACTATAACTTAGCTGTTGGCTGCAATAGTCAGCTGTTAATAGGCTATCTTAAAGCGTACTACTTCATTTTTTGTATTGCTTTGCAGCTGGAACTGACAGCTAGAGCATGCTGTCCACACAGGTCGCAGCTTAAGCTCCCAGGTGCACAGAGGCTGTAGTGGAGGCTGTGGCTGATGCTGTGGCTGTAGTTGAAGCTATTTTTTATGCAAATGGTTTGTGGTTTGGTTGGGGCATTCCAGTCTATTTCGTTATTCCTGTGCATGCACAAGAGCCCAAATAAGAGCTGTCTGGATATATGTATGTGTGTGTGTGCTCACATAAATATATATATATATATGTGTGTACACAGAGGCATGTCCTTGCGCACAACAATTTTTATTTTCACTTTTTTGTTTGCGCCACGTTTCAAGACTTAACACGCCCGTTGGCCTCCTCCTGCTCCTGCGCGTCCTGCTTCA
This sequence comes from Drosophila hydei, assembly GCF_003285905.1. NCBI lineage: Eukaryota > Metazoa > Arthropoda > Insecta > Diptera > Drosophilidae > Drosophila > Drosophila hydei. Next base: position 6,184,377 of record NW_022045833.1, on the reverse strand, counting down.
GTTCTTGTTTTTGGTCTAGCGCAGCCATTGAAATGAAAAGTTTTGTATGCCCGGAAAATGTTTTTCTCAGCTGCTGCTGCTGATGAGTTTCCTTTATCGCATTGAGGCCAACATCAAGCGAGTCGTGAGGGGCGCATAATAAAACCGCATTTCAATGCTTAGACAAAAGATCGCAAATGGCTTCGTTTCTACATAGCCCACATAAAAGCTGACTATCTAACTATCTATACACATGGATGTGTGTTAAATATATGCAAATGTCTATGTCTGCATTTCTGTGTGTGTCTCAATTATTACACTGCAACTGTGTGTATCTCTCTCTCTTTCTTTTACAGCACATCTTACATGCATTTTTATGATGTGTCACAAATTTTTTTTTGTTGTTCAAGATTTTGTCATCTTTTTCTCTGTCACGAACTTCACAAAAAAATTGGTTTCGTTTGCGGTTCGATTATATAACAGAAATCTCTTCAATTGTAACAACAGTTGTTCGAAAAGCAGCGAGCGATAGGGATAGAGGTGAAGAGAAATTGACAATAGCTGTTCATTTTTTATTTTTCTTTCGATTTTGGTAAACTTTATTAAGGTCAATGTTAATGCCAGCCCAAGCAGCAATTGACAGCTACTTTAACATGCATGTTAAAACAGATTAGAGAAGGCTGTTAGGTAGAAACAGAGTTTGTATAGCTATTGGAAATGTTATTTACAATATATATCAATTATAAATTGGCATTTAATTTATAAGATATATTCCATAAACATTTTATATAATTTTGAATGTGTTCAAATTGCAAAATTTATCTGAAATTCTAGATGAAAAAAAACAAAGCCATTTGCTGTTAGTCTATATGAATAGTTTGTATATCACAACAAAAATGAAACTCAAGCAATTTAGCTTAATTTTAAAATAAATTCAACTAGATAATGTCACACACTCATACACAGATGCAGCAGCGTACATAAATTTTTATTTAAAACAACAACAAAAGCATAAAAAAAACATATTCAAGTCAAGTTCCGCAATTTTCGATTCGGAAGCGCAATTAAAGTTGAATTTAAAACACTCATAAAATGCATAAATAAAATAAATTTGTCGCTTAAAAACAAATTTGAGAGAGCAGAAACAAATAAAGAAGAAGCAGAAGAGAGGGAAAAATGGTGCATAAATTACACAACATTTGCAATTTGCAACACAACGAAATTGGTTAATAATTGAAAAGCAGGATAATTTTAGTAAATTGTGCACGTTTTTAGATTAACAATAATTGCATAATAATTTAATTACACGCAAACAACTAGAAATTTGCCTGATGAAATATAAACAACAAAAAAAGATTTGAAAATAGAATAAAAACACGTCTCAAAATTAAAGTGGAGAAAAGTGCTCGAACAAAATGGGAGAGTGTGTGTGAGGAGTGTATGTGTATGGAGTGTATGGCCAGTGCAAGTGTAAACAGTATGCGAGGTATGTGAGAATAGAAGTGGAGAAAATTTGCGTAGAAAGGATGTAGGAAGAGAGAGAGAGGAGAATATGTGTAATGAAAATGTGTGGAGAGTGCGTCTACAATTTAAGTATAAGCGTATATCGTGCAGACTTTGTATTTGTAGAGTTTGGAGACTGATAAAAGAGAGCATGTGTTTGGCGAGTGTCTGTAGATAGCATGTGTCTCGAGAGTGTAAGTGTATTGTGTGTGGAGAATGCATATGCGGAGACTATGAGCGCATAGTGCGTGTGGAGAGGACTGTGAAGATTGTGTGTGTAGAATATGTATTTACAATATGTATGTAGAGTGCGTGTATGTATGTAGAATGTATACGAATAGTCTACAGGCGTGACAGTAAAGTGAGTAAGGAGCGTGACAGTGCGAGCATCATGTCAGTATGCGTATGCGTTTGTGTGTGGCAGCACCCACGCACGTGCCTCCTGATTGAAAGGTTTTGTTTTTTACTTATATTAACTTTGCAGCCTTGCGCTGTTAGCAGTTTCCTTAATAAAAACCACAATTTTATGACTATCTGAAAAACAGCTGCTTACTTTTTATTTAGTTTTTATGCATTTACATATTTCGCTAACGACAATTTCCTTTTCTGTTGATTGTAATTGCAGTTGGTACTTCCGCAAAATCAAACGCATTGAGGCTGAGAAAAAACTGCTACTGCCAGAGAACGAGCACGGCGCATTTTTAATACGCGATTCCGAAAGCCGTCACAATGACTATTCGCTATCAGGTGGGTGCTATATACGGCATACCTAATGTCAATCTACTCAATGAATAATGAATATGAATGCATTTTTATATTCGAATCTATCTAATATTGAATTCGAAATTTGCAGTGCGCGATGGCGATACGGTTAAGCATTACCGCATCAGACAATTGGATGAGGGCGGCTTCTTCATTGCCAGACGCACAACATTCAGGTAAATATATAAGCATTTAACCATCAACACAATAACATTATGTTAACTCACTCGCATCTTTCTCGATAACAGAACCCTACAAGAGCTTGTCGAGCACTATTCCAAGGATTCGGATGGCCTGTGCGTCAACCTTTGCAAGCCCTGTGTACAGGTAGGTCACGTTATCTATTTTAACTATATGAATTCCTACTAATTCATGGTATTTAATTATTGTTTAATGCATTTTACATGCACTTAACATGCCATTTAACATTTAACGTACTCTTGTCGCGCATTTAACATGGCATTTCTCAATATAAAACATTTTACATTAAACATTTAACATTTTCATTATAATTTCTGCCATTATTTACGTATACTTAACGAGAAAACGATTTTAAAATGATTTATATATATTTGTTTTTTTGTATTCCTTTAAAAATACTAACGAAAATTATATATTAATACTAACAAACAAATAAAAGACAAATTCATTTTCGGGTATTTTTGAGGTAGGATTTTGTAACTCTAAACATTAACGTTAATTAATGTGTGTGTGTGTGCCAGCATCATGCCAAAAAAAAAAGCCATAAACAAATAATACTAAATAAACAACCCATTCATTTCATTTAATTCATAAATATAGCCGAAGTACAAAGTGCAATTAAGCTGTGAAAAAGAAAAAAACCCCAAAAATAAATTATATTAAGATTTATGCCAGTCGTTTGGAAGTTTAAACAGAAAGCATATATATATATAGATATAATATATACAGAATTGAATTTGCTTTAGTCGAAGCTTAAGCTAAAGTTAATTTATACTCATTGCCTAGTTCAGCTTATAGCTCTACAAGTTCGCAATTATCAAACAAGTCTTCTGCCATAACCAATTGAGAATTATAAGCCCTTATGAAGTACTTCAATTTCATGCTCCAAGCGATTGTGAATTATACTTAAGCTAGAGCTGCGTCTTATTGAGAATTCTTCTTTACAATTCTTATGAATTCAACATACAATGCCATGCTTAAGTATATTTATAAATTTTTTTTCTGATGAGAGTTTGAACAAAGTACCTGACGTTCAAGCCACTTCCAGTTAAGTTTCATGCTTAAAACTTTAGAGTAAACGTACTCAAAATGCCTTGTTAAAATTTCTAATAGATGCAAATGATTAAATGTAATGCTATAATTAAGTGAGCTTACTAAGCTAGACTTGTTAAACATAAAGCCAAATTAATGTAAAAAGCATGCCTCAGTTCAATTTGAAGTCTAAGACAGTTGAGAAATGTAAGCGCACAAAACAAATATGCCATCCAAAACCAGTTGAGAATTACCAAAGCTGTAAAAACGCCTTTCAGCACAGCCTTGCAAATATTTCTCGCAAGTTCTAGTCATAAATATCGAATAAGTGTAGCAGACGTTGTATATATAGTATACTAAATATTGTAAACTTTATTTTTTAATTAAATATTGCTACATACATCTATATATATATATATGTATCGAGTATTTGGTGCAACTGCCAAATCGCGTGTCCAACTTATGCAAACACAAAACAGAAAACCAAAAACTACAAAGCAAAAAAAAACCGCGAAGGGCATGCAAAAATTTCAACTAATGCACTTTCAAATTTGCAATGTTCAAACATGACTAAGCCATTTGGTTGAACTAAGAAAAACCGAAAACGAAATAAAACAAGCTTAAAACAATGGCAAATTTAATTAACTAGACGCAGATTAGTTGCACTTTGACTTTGACCCAAAAGGCCAGACAAACTAAAAGCCCCAAAAATTTACTTACAACTTTTGCCAACTCCGCTCCACTTCTGATCGACATGAATTTGTACATAATGCCTAAGTGTATGCCACAGTTGTCACATCTTTAGCAATCAGCTCTCTCCAATTGGCACCTTCATTCAAAGCGAGCCTAAAAGCACACACCATATTATAAATTGAATTGCTTTAACTCATTTTTATTTTAATTGCATTCACTAATTTGATGTTGTTTTTGCCACACAGATCGAGAAACCTGTCACCGAGGGTCTATCGCATCGAACTCGCGATCAGTGGGAAATCGACAGAACTTCGTTGAAATTCGTACGCAAATTGGGCTCCGGCCAGTTTGGCGATGTCTGGGAGGGACTGTGGAATAATACCACGCCCGTGGCCATCAAAACTCTTAAGTCGGGTAAGTTGAAAGGGAGTGAAATGGGTGTGATATAAGAAGTATAATATAATGTTCAAGACAAGCTCATATACTATGAACCCTTTCAATATGAAAGTTCAGGTTATAATACGACGATGAGCTGAGTGAATCTAGCTATTTCCGTCTGGTTCAGGGTATTTCCTAGTCGGGCACTCCCAGCGAGGGTACTCTTACTTGTTTTAGAGTAGTTTTAAAGATTATATCTGAATGGAAATTTATTTAAGGAAGACTTCTTATCAATACTACTCATATATATAGCCAATATCTAGTTTTAAATATTATCAAAAATGCAAATAACTTATCTTGCCTATATCCCATTGCCAGGCACAATGGATCCCAAGGACTTTTTGGCCGAGGCACAAATAATGAAGAAGCTGCGCCACACCAAGCTCATTCAGCTATATGCGGTCTGCACCGTCGAAGAGCCCATCTACATTATAACGGAGCTGATGAAACACGGCTCCCTATTGGAGTATCTGCAAGGTAAGCTAAAAGGCAAAATGCTAACTTAATCATCTACACATGACATTAACTTGCCTAATTTCTTACATGATCATCGTTCGTTCATTGCTTCAAATTCATCGTGTCATTATTAATATATGATGTATGTGTTTTTAATATCTTTTAGCAATTGCAGGCAAATGTCGTAGTATCAAAATGCAAACACTTATCGATATGGCTGCCCAAATAGCCGCTGGCATGGCATATTTGGAATCGCAAAACTATATACACAGAGATTTGGCGGCGCGTAATGTGCTCGTCGGCGATGGCAATATCGTAAAGATAGCCGATTTCGGTTTGGCACGGTGAGTATTAACTCTGTAACAGTTGTAGAAGAAGAGTCTTAATATCAAATGTTCTATCTACCCCATACAGACTCATCAAGGAGGATGAATACGAGGCACGTGTCGGTGCACGCTTCCCCATCAAATGGACAGCACCAGAAGCAGCCAATTATAGTAAATTCTCCATTAAATCAGATGTGTGGAGCTTTGGCATTTTACTCACCGAGCTGGTTACCTATGGACGTATACCCTATCCAGGTGAGTTTTGCTTAACCATTAGTAAAAAACATTGCTAAATCTCGATTTCTTTTACCTTTTATCAGGCATGACCAACGCTGAAGTATTAACCCAGGTGGAGCATGGCTATCGCATGCCCATGCCACCGAACTGTGAGCAGCGTCTATATGAGATAATGTTGGAGTGCTGGCACAAGGATCCGATGCGTAGACCCACATTCGAAACGTTGCAATGGAAGCTCGAGGATTTCTATACATCCGATCAGAGTGATTATAAGGAGGCGCAGGCCTACTGATAAATGCTTTATGCGCCCGCTGGCAAACGTGGCAGCTGCAACAAGGTAGCGCCCGGACCTGCAGCAGTCAGCCAAGCGGACCAGAGCAACAATAGTGGCGGCAACAGCATCAGCAACAAGACCGAAGCATAAAGCTAACCAACACGGACAATTCTTATTTAGTTACTTATTTCAATTTTTGCACAGATTTTCTAAAGCATTAAGCAAAAGAAAAGAAAAGAAAAGAAAAGCAAATGTAATCCCATGCTCTGGACATGGAGCTGAGTGTACGTCTAGGTATCAATATACATGTTATTAGCATTTAAGTCAGGCAAATTTTAGTATTTAGGAAGCATTGCGGTGTGCTAAGATGAAAGAACATATATATTAATATATATATATATATATACGTATGTGTAAAATTTAAATATTTGTATTTTTGATTACAAAACAGTTTCTATTGTTTGCACTTAATGCTTATATCATATGCATATGTATATATATATATATTAAAATACATGTGTATATCGATATGATTTACGCTGTTTTGTTTTGCAATCAGGCGCTATTCTTGAACGCTGTATCATAATATATAAATATACACACACGAAACGCATAAAGTCACAGTTTATATATAGGATCTTCATATATATATATATATAACATGTATGTATATGCATATTTTCTCTTTTTAGTTATATAGCCATTATATAAACGATATTTAAATACATATATATTTATGCTTTTAGTTAAACAAAAAAAAAACAAAAACAAATAAAAACAAACATTACGTGTCTTACCTTATATATTCATACACTCAACATTATCAACGACATTTATATGCTTTATCTTTATCGTATAATCATAAAAAAGAAACAGAGAAAAGTGCTAGAAAAAAATAAATGCAATAAAGTAAAATCCATATTATTAATGTTATACATTTTAATTGTAATTTTTAACCATTAAATTATGTATTTAAAACTATACACACACTCACACACACACACACAAATCCATGTACATTTAGTGAACAAAAAAAACATCAAAATAAAATTTATCGTAATTTATAAAAAAAAATACGCAGAACAATGAAAACTTTTCATGTATAGCAAGAATATTCATAGCTAAGTTATCATTTTTTTCTGTGTATTTCTTTTGTTGCTTTTTATTGTTTCTTTTTTTCTTTGGTGAGTATTATTTCAAGCTGTCCCATACCCTTGAATCCCCTATGAAAATTAAATAAGTGAAAGAGGAAGAGAAAGGAGGCGTGGTATCAGGGCCGCCCAGAAGTCCGTCCGTTGACACTGCAAAAATCGAGAAACCTAGAACTGATATCGATACAAATCGATATTTCTTAACTTAGTTTTTGAAGCAATTGAACTTAGAGATTATTTCAGCTAGAGGTACCTTATGAGATGTAAAGGTTTCTATAATCTCGGATTCAGTATTCTTCACTTAACATTTAAGCTCAATATCATATTCAGGGTATTCTTAGTCGGACACTCCCGACTAGCAACCTCTTATTTCTGCTATTATATACAGTTATTTTTTCTTTTGTCCTCACATTTTTATTGCTTAAAAAGTGCAATAACTACCATGATAAATTCCACTTATTTAAAAATCCTTATCTACGTACATCTTAACCTAGAAAGCATGAATTGAAGGCTGATTTTATAATGCTAACCTTAGTACTTATGTGTTCTTATCTAATAAATATATATTCAAATGATTTACCCAATGCACAAAAACTATACTTAAAAAACATGTATTTCAAAGCAACTGTAATCAAAAAAAAACAAAGTGAAAACTGAAAATTATTTAACAAAAATTTCTTTTATTAATTTATAGAAATTTCTCTGTACTGGAATCGTTTGCATTTGTAATTAGAAAAAAATCTTGTCATATAAAATAATTTGAGGGCGTGTCTATATATATAAAAACATATGTATAACGATTGCAATAAAAGTAATTTCTATATAAAACAAAATGATATACGTATATATATATATATAAAACTCTTTATAGCTCTATGAAAATGTATAAAAAATTAAGATATACTTGACAATTTAATGATATAATACAGATGGAATAAATCTTGATTTGTCGTATAACCTCAAAGATTTTATTTAATTATTAAAATAGTTTATTTAAAATTGCGCGTTCTGATGAAATTATTTTGAATATTTAATATTTTCATAAAGAATTCGCGCTAAATTTGGTTGTCTACCTAAATTTTAAATTGATAAATTTTTGTTAGATTAACAATTTGTTAATTTATTACATTTTTATGTGGAGAAAACGTTCTAACCCAAGTCAGTTCATAGTTGAAAATCTACAACGATATTCCGGGTTTAAGCCGAATCGTCTCACAACCTTGAGAAATACACACATATACGTAGATCTAAATGTGTATTTCTAAAAAGTCAAATGCTTTTGATCAATCCACATATGGGTGTGATTGCTTACTACCAAAAAAAAAGTTGATTGTATTTTTGGTCAATGCGAGTTTGTGAACCAAAACAAAACGCATTGAAAGCCCTGCCTAAAATGTCGTCTACTATGTGTTCCTCCCCCCTCCGTGCTCTGGCACACCTGCTACTATACGCTGATGTCCCACTCTTCCCTCTGTCGCCCTGGCATTCTATGTTTTTGATTTAATTCTGTTACTATACCGCTCACTCTCCCTCTCACTATGTCCCCTCATCTGCCCTGGCATTGTGTGTGTTTGATTTAGTTCATTTACTACACCGCCTCACGCTCTCTCCCTCTCTCTCACTTCACTTGCTTCCCCAGCATTGTCTGATAGTGTCTTTAGTTCTTTTACTATACATTCCTCTCCCTCTCTCCCTACACTTCTGCTAACTATTTTTCTGTCTGCTACTATAGCCTCCTCTCCCGCACTCTCTGCCCCTGCTGCAGCCCTGGCTTGTGTATGTGTTTGTGTGTAGCCGTAAGTGGTCAAGCCAAACACAAATACATTCGCAAACAATGCGAATTGATGACGATTTCCAATGTTTGCTCGCTGACTCAGGCAATTGTATTTTTGTTGTTGATTAATTCGGGCATAAACTATTGCCAGTGAAAAGCATATGAGACATGCACGTACGTACGTACATATACGCTTTGATACGACTGTATTGTTGCCTTATAAGGTAAACGGCGCTGCTCCAGCTGTTTTAGAGGTAATCAATCAGCGAGGGGCATGGCATGGCAAGTTGTTGGCTCGGTCCGTCACGCTGATAAGCCGCAGCGACTCATAGCCCGCATTTGCCACAACAGAAGCTAAAAATAATGAGAAATCCACAACTAAATACTATATCAGAAATATTTGTAGTCATTTCGCTTATCAAACACTTCCTGCGAAATATCGAGTAGAGCCTTTGTTTTCGTTTAGACAGAAATCAAACATTTTTGGGAAACATTTGTAAGCGGCTTATCGCGCGCGCTGACAAATCTCCATATCCACAAGAGTCTGAGTCACAACAGCTTTAATCATCAAAAAGGAGAAACCAAAACCCATATAAATATTCAATTAATAATAAGTCGTTTTTAACCATATTCAGTTCTTCATCGCTTTTTATTGTTTTTTTGTTTCTTCGTAGCGGTTACAAATACTTTTTAGTTTAAATTTCTTTTGATTTTTGTTTGTTTTCTTTTTGGTTAAGTGTAGTACATAATATTACATATATGTAAAGAATGCTTGGATAATGCCGAATATGGAATATATATATTATATTATATTTTTTTTTATAATACCAATATGTGCGCATGAACTCGTGAATTTCGATCGAACACAAAAATATATGCTAATTACTTATGTGTTATATGTTTGTGAGGATGTGTGGGTGTGTGTATGCGTGTGTGTTTGTGTGTGTATCTATGTGGTACATGACTTCGTATAAAATTGTTGTATATATATATATATATAAAAAAAATGGTAGTATATCTTTGTTGCTGTTGTTCTTGCTGCTGTTGCTGGGACCATGTGCCTGCCTGTGTTAAATATCTGCAGCTTCGCATCTTCTTTGTTTTATCTACCCTATCCTAAATATGTAACGAATAGGAAAATATTGTATATATATGGTTTTTTTTTTGTGTGCGTGAGGCGCAGGCACAGACAGGACCACGCCCAGCTACAGCCGCAATTGTTGTTTGCTTGATGTTGTTCTTGTTGCTGTTCTTGTGGTTGCTTAGAAGCATTTGCGGTGTACAATGGATGGGCCAGACTCATCGTACTCCTGCTTAGAAATCCACATCTGTTGGAATGTAGACAGCGAGGCCAGAATGGAGCCACCAATCCATACGGAATATTTACGCTCCGGTGGCGCCACAATCTTAATCTTCATGGTAGATGGTGCCAAAGCTGTAATCTCCTTTTGCATACGATCAGCAATGCCTGGGTACATGGTGGTACCGCCGGACAGCACTGTGTTGGCATACAAATCCTTACGAATATCAACATCGCACTTCATGATCGAGTTGTAGGTAGTCTCATGGATACCACACGCCTCCATGCCCAGGAATGATGGCTGGAACAGAGACTCGGGGCAACGGAAACGCTCATTGCCAATAGTGATAACCTGTCCGTCGGGAAGCTCATAGGACTTCTCTAGCGAGGAGCTGGAAGCAGCCGTTGCCATCTCCTGCTCAAAGTCTAGGGCGACATAGCATAGCTTCTCCTTTATGTCGCGCACAATTTCACGCTCGGCGGTGGTGGTGAAGGAGTAGCCACGCTCAGTCAGGATCTTCATAAGGTAGTCAGTCAAGTCGCGGCCAGCCAAATCTAGACGAAGGATGGCATGTGGCAGTGCATAGCCCTCGTAGATGGGCACGGTGTGGGTAACACCATCACCAGAATCCAAAACGATGCCAGTGGTACGACCAGAGGCGTATAAGGACAATACAGCTTGGATGGCCACATACATGGCCGGAGTATTGAAAGTCTCGAACATGATTTGAGTCATCTTTTCGCGATTGGCCTTTGGATTCAAGGGCGCCTCAGTTAGGAGCACCGGATGTTCCTCGGGTGCCACACGCAGCTCATTGTAGAAGGTGTGATGCCAGATCTTTTCCATGTCATCCCAATTGGTCACAATGCCGTGTTCAATGGGATATTTAAGGGTGAGTATGCCACGCTTCGACTGCGCCTCATCACCCACATACGAGTCCTTCTGGCCCATGCCAACCATAACGCCCTGGTGGCGGGGACGTCCGACAATTGATGGAAAAACGGCGCGTGGTGCGTCATCACCGGCAAAGCCGGCTTTGCACATGCCGGAACCGTTATCGACAACCAAAGCGGCAACCTCTTCGTCACACATTTTTGCTATATGGATTGTAGTTTAACTTGCTGCAATTGAATGAGAAAAAAATAGACGATCCAAATGAATTTGTATGTACACACTGCTCGATATCGAAAACCGCTCGAGTTTGAGCCTGCGACTGAGAGTCGAAGGCACACGAACGGAACAAAGAAAGACTGAATTTTATTACCTTTTAAGGAAATATAAGAGACGAATGAAGTTTTTTTGTTTTCAGTTTCTCTGAATTAACCGCTGCGCAAACTTTGCACAATGACTGACGCTTCACAATTGAAACGACGCCTACTTTTTTCAAAAGTGGTTGAATTTCGCCGAGTCGCCGGTGCTGCCACTCTTACAAAAAATAATATAATAATACCAAAACGAAAAATGCCTAAAAATTACTTGACTTATCGATAATCGATAATGTCGCTGGTCAACAGCTGCTTAAGCCGCTAAGCGTTTGTTCCTTTTTCCTTTGTTTTTTTTTCAAGTGCAATAAATACGTAATTTAATCAATTAATTTAGTCAATAAGCTAACACATTCGATAAATATATTGTGATAAACATTGCACATCACTAGTCAAGCAGCTAGACAGACATTCACCCACCCACCCCACGATAGCGGCTTTGTGACTTATTTTGATAGCGCCGCGCATTTTAACAACATGGTTGACATTAATTTGGAATGCGTGCGATTGATCGAGCCTCAACCAACGAAATCAACGGAGAAACAGCAAGAGCAATATCTAGAGGCAGTGCGCATATTACTCGTGCTGCTCGAGAATGTGCTTAGTCAGCCAAATAACCTGAAGTATCGCACCATTCGTATGGAGAATAAAACGATCAAGGAAAAGCTGCTCTCGTTGGAGGGCAGCGAGCGATTGCTGAATGCAATTGGTTTTAAACGCATGCCAAGCTCCAATGAGTACACACTGCCCAGTGAAGTACCGTTACAGCAAATACAAAAATACAGAGACGTGCTAAGTAAAAGGCGTGAGGCGTGGCTAAATGGTATACATAGTAAATATACGTAATATAGCCAAGTTAACTGATTGTTAATTAAAATTTAATTTATTTGCATTAGGGCCAGTCCACGACGCGACGAATGTAAAAGAAATGCCAGTTACACGTGCAACGCCTTTGTTTATACAACCTTCAGTGCCCTACAGACAACGCATTGCCTTTCCACGCTTGCTGGTAAGGGTTAAAAGTACAATTTAATTGAATAGAGTATATATAGAATTTCTATTTGCAGCGCACTCCTAATCGGTTCCTGCAGTCCTTGGAGCTCTACAGCGATGCGGTTATGCAGTATGAGGACGAGGCGTTGCTGGTCAGCGGGCGAAGTCTCATACCCATCGATGAGCTAACGACGAATGCCAGCACGAAATTAATTGAAATACAGGAACTAATTGCAGCTGGCGAATGCAAAGAGAAGGAGCCATGCATACGCGATCTGCTTCTCGTTGAGCTGGTCAATTGGTTTAAGACGGAGTTCTTCGAGTGGGTCAATAACATACCATGCCAGGTGTGCGGCAGTGAGGATGGCAAACTGCGTCGCACCCAAACCGAGGGTGATGTGCGAGTCGAGGTCACAGTTTGCTGTGGCCAAGAGACCAAGTTTCATCGCTACAATGACATTTCCCAATTATTGGTGTCGCGGAAGGGACGCTGTGGCGAGTTTGCCAATTGCTTTACATTCCTGTGCAGATGTTTGGACTATGATGCCCGCTTAGTGCATTCCCACTTCGATCATGTGTGGACCGAAGTCTTTTCGGAGAAGCAAATGCGCTGGCTGCATGTCGATCCCTCCGACAATGTTGTCGACTCGCCACTTATGTACCAGCACGGCTGGAAGCGCAATATTGACTATGTCTTTGGCTATTCGCGAGATGATGCACAGGATGTCACTTGGCGATATACGAACAATCATCAACAAATATTGCAGCAACGCAGACTGTGCTCGGAGAAAGAGCTCATCGAAGCGCTGAATGTGATTAGAGCTAAGCGGCAGCAATTTACAAGCGAAGAGCGCAAAAAATTCCTCAGTCAGCGCAACATGTGCGAGGTCATTGAAATGACCGTGGAACGGTATGTATTAAAAAAATATTCATTGATTGTCTTGCTGCTGTTTTGTATGGTGAACACGGGTATATTAGTTTTGTGCAATGCCTGACTGGCTAAGATGTATGCCAAGTCTACATTTGAAAGCGAGCATTATGCAGTCGGTAGCGTTCGACTGCAACGCTTTGTCTTGTTGTTGCTGTAATTAAAGCTGTTCTTTGGATTTTTTTTAATAAACTACGCAGCACTCCTACCGAGAGCGAGCTGAAAGGCAGAAGTTCGGGCAGCTTGTCGTGGCGTCAGTCGCGTGGCGAACACACATTCACAGATGTGAGTCATTTGAGCTGATCATTAATTGTCTTTGTCCTACATAGAAAGATCACACACGATCTCTCATGCATTATTCTATTGCAGATTTTTGTATTTACGCCAAATGACAGCGAGCTGGAACTGCGACAATTCAATTTACGCTACAATTGCGCCAGTGATACGTACGAAAGATATACGAAAGGTTTGATTGAGTAGTTCCATAGAAAAAAACTTATCAATTATGCTCATGAGCGATTACTTTCTTTAATTTTTAGTTGGCGAGCATTTGAATATACTCGAAACCTACAAGACTTGGCAAAGTGCGCAATTCGCATCGAAGAACATTTTTCGCAAGGTGGAGAGAGATTGGAAAATGGCCTATTTGGCCAGGCTAGGTAAGCTATATTAGCTCTTTTCTTTTTCAATCTTATATTGATTTACACAATTCCTGACAGAGGACACAGACAGCGCTGAAATCATTTGGAAATTCAATTTGAGCAAATCAAATCTTCGAGTAAAATCCTATAAACTCACATTCGAAACGAAAACATTTGGAGACGGCAAAATTAATGTGAACGTGGAGACCAGCGATGGCAATAGATGCATTGAGAACTCCAATGAATTTCAGATTGTTGCCAAACTAAGCGGCGGCAAAGGCGACGTGGCTTGGCAGCATACTCAACTGTTTAGGCAAAGCCTTAATTCAAGGGAATATCCATTTGAGTTGCAAGTCGTATTGCATTAACAAACAGAAGCAATTTGCATTAAACGTATTCCCAATTCAACTGTAAATAAGTCAACCATATGCATATATATGTACTGGCTGGACACCAATTCCCAATCTTAGGTTTTTAAAAATAAAGTATTTGGTTATCTGCTGCTGACTATACTGTAAAAAAACTTGTCTTTATATAAAGGAGCATACTTTTAGGCGCGTCTTTTAAATCGAAAGCCAAATGTTGAAAAATATGTAAATACTTTTGGGCTCCTTATTAAATGATGATTTTAATTTATTTACTGATAAGCTGCTTGCGCTCATTTCTGTTCGCCTGGTACTCGAGCAGCATTTCACTCAAAATTTGCGATCCCAGCAACCGTGTCCAATTTTTAGTTTCAATAAATTCCCCGCATTTGTTTACTTATTTTTATTTAATTGTGTTTTATTTAACACTTAAATTCTAATAATTATAAAAATAAAATTTAAATACATCAGCAAATACAATTATGCTTATGACAAACTATTTTTTATATATATATGTGTATCAATAAAAACTGAAATCATATATATTCATATATATTCATACATATTCAGCTTTATAAATTTTGAGTATAATTTATAAAGCAAACATATGTTTTTTTTGTCGGGATATTTTTAGCTAACTTTTGAAGTGGGATGCTGTAAACCGTCTCCTTTTAATTCCTCATATGGTGACTGGTTTGGCTCTAATTCCATATATATACATGTGTTGTTAAGGTACTAAATTTGATTGTACAGGTTCTACACCTTTATATATATAAAAAAAAAATAATAATAAAAAAAATTCATTGTATACTTTCAGGATGTACATAAAGCCGCACACAAACTTGATCGAATAGAACAATTGCATACTTTTTCTTGCGGCATTCCAAATTTTGATTGCATACTTTTGGGGCTGGACATTAATTAGCAAAAGGCGAGCGAGCCGCAAATATGCGATGAAACTCGACCAAAATACCAGGCGAGCAGAAACAACCAGAACAATGCTTTATTTTCTGCAAAATATATCATATAATTTCATAGTATATTTTCAGGCTGTGCATAATAAAACAATTGCATACTTTTTCTTGTGGCACACAAATTAGGACTCCAAATTTGAATTGCATACTTTTGGGGCTGGACATTTATTAGCTAGCAACAGGTAAGCGAGCCGCAAATTTGCGATGAAACTCGACCAAAATACCAGGCGAACAGAAACGAACAGAATAATACTTTTTTCCCTGCATATTTCTTTGCTGAATTATTACAAGGTCGAACATGAGAACAGAGCGAATTTTATTTGCCAACGAATAAAATACAATATTTTTGAATTGTGAATTTAATTCGCTTTATTATGCTATACAAATAAGTAAAGTATACCATAAATTAATCTTTTATCACAAGGCTTGGTAGCGCACCACTGCCTAGTTTGAACTATTTCTTGAAGATGATACTCTGCCGGCTGATTTAAGCTCGGAAAACAATAAATGTTAATATATGATTTATTTAGCTTAAGCATAACATTATAAAGAATCAAATTTTTCAAAAGTTTATAAAAAAAAATAAGTTTTAGTACGTGTTGTTACCTACTTACTATGTACAAAATAATAAGCTACGCTATTCGCTATTGACTAATTCAAACCACTGTCTCATAGCTTCGCTGAGCACTAGAGGCAATTGATTAAGGTCTCGGACAATAACATAATATGGAAATGGAAAGCTATCCAAATATGAATTGATTTTCACCGAGCCATCCGCATTGACCTCGACGTGTTGTATGTCCAGTATTGAATTCTGTAAAAGTAAAGAGTTAGTTATACATTCATTTCCATATCTAATGAGTAAACAGCTCACCTTATTGTCAGGGTTATCGATGATAATATATACAAGGAATATGCGCTGCAGCCGAGCTAGTTTAATGGCATTCTTTACTTTCTGATTGCCCTCACTGAATATATTTCGTCCATCGCTCAATACAAGCAACAGATTCTCAAAGAGGCCGTTATCACCACCCAAGCCACTCTCTTCGATATTAACGGTGCGTATAAAATCGAGCAGACCCGCAATTTTCGTTTTATCCTGATCGAAATTGAGAGCGCTTACCAAACGCGGTCCATCGAACTGCTCCGTATGATTTAGGATAATTTTCGGCGCCTCGCCAAACGACACAATGCTCAGGCGACCGCTTTCGAGCAGTGTCAAAGCCTGTGACACCAACGAGATAGCTTCCAAGGTCAATGTTTTGGAATTGTTATGGTGCATCGACTTGGAATCGTCAATGGCTATGGTTATCTTATAATCGCGCTGAGCGGGTTTTGTGCGTCGTAACCAGATTTTATCCTTTCGGAATTGTGAGGCTATGTATGGAATAATCTTCTTCATGTTAATGCGTCGTCCCGTGCGATAGTCGCCCTTGAGGCGGGTGCACTTCGTCGGTTCCAAAATGAGACGCAACTGCTCGCATAGTTCGCGAGCATTTTGCGTCATGCGATTGGAGATACTCGACCAGCTCTCATAATCCTCATGCTGTGGCAGAATCTGTGGGACAAAAGAAAAGGGGTTCGGCAATTGACCAATAGTGAACAAATATATTACTTACGGGATTCGCGCTGGTCAACTGTTGCTGATACATTTGTCTCAGCTCAATTTGCTCAGCTGTGCTTAGCTCCTGGGCCTGCAGGCTCTTCTCGAGCAGTAGCTCCGTGCTGCAAATAAATTACAATTAGTATATAAATTAAAATAGAGGTTTTCCTTATGGCATTACTTGCTGTGCGCTGTGGTTTCAGCGCTGCGAGGCACAGTCATTGTGGCCACCACTTCGCCCTCGATTTCCATTTGCTGCGGCTCTTCCACACGTTCCTTAGCTTGCTCCGTTTTGGAGGGTTTATCAGATTTCTGATCGGTTCTTTCGGAGCTCAGTTGCTCCAGTTGTGTATCATCCTGTTCTTGCGCTGCTGGCACATCCTCATCTGCCATTAGCTCATCTGCATTTTCGCCCTCTGCTTCGTCTTTAGGCTCTTCATCTTCTAGGTGTTTGATTTGCTTGGATTGTTCCTCTGTGGCATTATCCAAGGTAGTTTTATCGCTGTTCTTTGGCTCCTTGACATGCTGATACTCCTCCGCTTCGACGTTTTCATCCATTTGATCCTGCTGCTCGCTTTCCTTTTGCTTGGATTCTTTCATTTGATCAATTGTTTTCAGCTGCTTTAATTTGTTTTGCTCAGCTTCACCTAGGTGAAGTAAGGAAAATGTAAGTTTACTGCATTTTAGACTGGGAGCGCAATTAATGATAAGCTTACCTAAGGATCGTTCCTCATTTGTACGTCCTTGCTTGCGTTTCTCCTGTGTTTGCTTTTCATTTTTGCGCTCTTCCTGAGAGACAGTTTCCTTGGTCTCGGCTACGCCCTGATGACCACCATCATTTGTCTGTAAGGAAAAAGGGTTAGATATTGTAAAATATTCGAAGTGTTTTATAGCTTACATCATTTTCAGCCTGACCCACGCCATCCTTCTCTTCGCCCGTCTCCTGCTCGTCCATTTTCTGATCCTGCTTAATATCTTCTTCTTGCTGCTGCTGTTGCACCTGATCGGCTGAGCTATTCTGCTCCGTATCTGGAACAGATTGCACATTGTCTTCCTTGCTTGATTTATCCTTGGATTGCGAGTGCTGTTCTGGTTTCTCTTCGCGAGCCTCCGGCTCTGCGGGCGTCTCCTCTGGCTGCTCCTCTTCTTTATCCAATTCACCACGTGTTTGTGTCTCTGGTTCTGTGTTTTCTTGTTCTTCTTCAGCATTGTCATCTTCTTCTGCTTCATCTTTGCCCTTTTGTGTTTGCTCTTTCTCCGTGCCATCCTCCTCTGCATCTGAATCGCTGTCATCCGACATGGGCTGTTCCTCTTTCTTCTCCTCTTCGGCTTCATTCTCTTCTTCATCAGCTGGCTGCATGTTTTCCTTCATGGCGTCTATATCAAAGGGATTCTCGTCGTTTGGCTCATCGGCTTCGTTGTCATGCCCTTCGTCCACATTGTTCATATCACCCAAATCCATGTCCTCTGGCTCTGGTGGCTCTTCCAGTTCATTGTGCATGGCATTGGTTTGCTCTTCATCGACCTCTGGCTCCTTCATATCTTCAATATCCTTGGCCTGCTCCTTGCGTTTGTCCTCGCCACTAGGCTCGTTTGTAGCATCCAGGCCCTCTTTTTCGTGCTCATCCTTACCATCCTCTTTGGCAGCATCGTTCTTAGCGTCCAGATCATTGTGCTCATCCTTCTCATCTTTGCTGCCTTTGCCTTGATCCTCTTCATTCAAATCAGGTTCCTCTTCCTCGGGTTGCTTTTCCTCATCATCGCCCCAGATCTGATCGTCCAGCTTTTCGGCGCCCTCTTCCGTTTCGCCCATTTCTTTGTTCAACTCCTCTTCATTCTCGGATTCGCCACTGTCGTCTTCTTCGTTCTCTGGCTTCTCCACGTCCTGCATTTTCGCATCGAAATCATCGCTCATCTCGATGCCCTTCTCCTCCTTATTGTCGGGCTCCTCTTTGTCGCCCTCATCCTTGCGATCCTCTGGCCGCTTGGCATCATCTAGCTGATCCTCAGACTCGATTTTATCCGATGCATCATTCTCGCCGGTGCCATCCTCCAGACCAAAGCCCTCGCCATTCTTTGAGTCCTGCTTGGATTGACCCTCCTCATCCTGCATAAGATCCGGCGGCACACAGAAACCTTTGCTGCCGATTTCCACAAATGCGGTAAGCATAATGGACAACATCTTTGCGGAGACTCTGTGAGTGCCAAGCTGCTGCAGCAGCATGTAATCCGCCAGCAGTTGATATTGTTGAAGTATGGGCAGCAAGCCCACCGCTCGGCGCAAGCAAACCAATTTCTCCTGGCTGGGATTGGCGTGTTTCAGCACTAGCAGCACATTGGATAGCTTCGACAGAGTGCGAGGCAGGCTTAAAAGTTCCCAATTGGCATTCAGTTGGCCTGTCAAATGCTGCTTTAGATGCTGTTCCTTCAGCGCTTCTTGCTGTTCGGCTTCCTCCTGCCCTGGTTTCTTGCCGTGCTCTTTGTAGATCTTCTGGAGTGCCAGCAGAACGCCATGTGCAATGTTAGCCAGCTCTGTATCTACGTTGCTTAGATCGACAGGCTCTGCTTTGGCTTCGCAGACACCCGAGCTGCTCTCTAGCTGCTGGAGGAGCGCCAGCAGCGGCTGTGCCAGCGGCAAATGCTCCTCGTGACCCACGTCCAGCTGCTCCAGCGCCTGTCTAATATAATCGACAATCTTCTGATAGTTGCGCTGATAGTTAAGTAGTTTTTGGCCGTCCACAAACTCGGTGTGTGCATGCTCCAACTCACGCAGCAGCGCCTGACTGCCACGCAGAGCTAAGCCGCACAGCTCCAATAGTTCAGATTGATGCAGTGGCTTGCTGTGCAGCAGGACGCTATGCTCACTGAGGGGCTGCAGCGGCGCACAGTTCAGCAGCAGCTGCCACTGCTGGAGTACATATTGTATTTGACATAGTTTATGCTTCAGCTGCACACACTCATCTGCCTTGGGGCCGAAGCTCAGCTGCTCAATGTCCACCTCCACGGGCAGCACAATCTGCGCTACCTGCTGCAGCTGCTGCAATGCATTGCGCAGCTCGTGCAGCTGAATGGTGGAGTTGGACAGCTGCTCACGTTGCTGCTGCACGTGAAGAAACAGATCCACGGCAAAGCCCTTGATGCGTTCAATGTTGGGCGGGCCAAGCTCCGAAAGAGGCGTCAACATAATATTCTGCAGCAGCTTCAGCTTAAATACGCTCTTCATGTAATACAAATCCAGATGCTGATTGAGCTGGCGCCAGCTTCCGTGCAGCTGAGGCAACATGGCCTTAATGCTGAACGGTGGCAGTTGGAAGTTCTCAAACTCACCACGCAGCGTGAGCTCCATCAGCCCACTTCTATAGCTCAAGCCCAGTCGGGCGAGCAGCTTGAAGAGATCTATCAAAGCTTTGCGTTTCTGCTGCAGTATTTGTTTGGCCTGCAGCTTTTGCTGGGGTCGCTCCTTGCTGCGATCCACATTCAGATTGCGCAGATGCTCGCAACGTTCCAATTGCACAGCCACTACTTCATCCAACTCTTCTAGGAGCGTGCCATAGCTAGCCTGATTGAGCGTCTGTCGGACAATGTTGCGCGCAGTGCCAAAATGTTTGCCAAGCTGTTGAAGCAGAGGCAAAGCATCAGATGCCATCTCCTTCACTTGATACTTCTCGCGCAGCTGTTCGGGTGCTACAAAGTGCTGAGCATCCATCAAATAGGGCGTTGTCTTGTTCTTTAGTTTGCCGTTCTCCATGCTGTAATCCTTAACAGTGGCATCCTTGGGCTGGAACACCTCGCTGATCTTCTGCTCGAGCAGCAGTCGGTATTCCTTGAGGAACTTGTTCAGATTGCGATGCACATTGGCCACATTGTTGCGCATGCTGAAGTAGCTCAGATCCTTGTTGTAGCTCTGTATCTTAACAAACTCTCTCAGCTTCTTTTCAATGGGAGCACGTCGTGCTTTCACCGTCTCGGCGACCTCCTGTTTAAACTGCTCAAAGTACAGCTGCAAATTGTGCAGAGCAGCTATGAGCGGCTGTAGTTTCATGCGCTTGCCCACACGCTCCAGATTATGCAAATACATCTCGAAGCCATGCAGCAGCTGCAGTCGCACGTGGAAATCTCCATAGCAAGCGGCCTCGACGAACTGTCGCAGTGTTCGTATCAGTTCTGGAAGCTCCACTTCGGTCTGCAGCAGATTGTAGATGAAGAACCAATAGCGATATCCTTGCAGCTCTACTTGCTGTCCCGTTTGATTGAGGCAATTGCGCCAATGCTGCAGCTCGAGCTTTGTCCAGCGTTGCACGAACTCCGCTACCTCAATCTCCTCTGTGACCAAATTGTTATTCTTGTGAGCCACCTCGTTCCACAAAGCCACCTTCTGACGCAACAGCTGGAAGCCTGTATTGAAGCGCACCACAGACGCATTGGCGGGCAGCTTCCGTATGCGTGAGATGACCAGCTTAATGTCCGCCAGGCCTGCATGTTCCGGATAGAGTTCCAGCTGCGCCAGCACTCGCTGCTCTATGCGCTCCATCACATTCAGGCAACCATTCACCTCTGTTATATTGGAGTCCTTGTAGTAGTCATAGGCAGCAGGCGATGCCTGTTGCTCCTCCAGCTCCAAGTCTTTCAACTGCCTCTGCTGCAGCGCCAGCGCAAAGCTCAGCGCATTGTATACGCTGCCATCGAGTGTGGCGCCCAGCGCAGTCTTGTAGTGTCCATGCAGCTGAGCAAAGACTTGGAGACGCGCCTGGTAGGGCTGTATAAGTTGCAGGTGCTTCTGCTCCTGTTGTTGCTGCTCCTTTTCCTGGTAGCTAACAGTTGTGTGCCTGATCATTACCTCGATGAAATTGCGTGCGAGAAAGACGTAATCTTGTTCGTTGACTATTTCCGCCAGCTTCGCCTTCGTACTCGCCTTTTTATCCAGCTTGAGCACCTGCTCGAGCGTAGGCTGATCCACAAAGTCGGCATAGTCCTCGTCTAGGTTGGTGGGGAAATTCTGCTCAATCTCTTGCAGCTCGACAAGCTCCTCATCCTCTATGCCACCTAAGGTTTTAGTTTTGTATAGACTCTCCTCCTCGGCGCGTTGATCCTTTCGACGCTGCTCCTCCTGCTGCCAGGTGCGATTGCAAATGCTTAATGCATCATCGTAAGCAGTGAAAATCGTTTCATCAATGCTCGAGGCGATGGAGATAAAGTTGCGCAGCTCGCAAAGCTTGGCCTTGAGCAAGCGGAAATATTCGTGTTCGCTGTGTGGCAGCTTGGCCAGCAGCCCATAGACATGGCTATTTCTAATTGCCAACGGACGCTGCGCAGGAAACTCAACCATCTGTGTGATTGTCTGCTCCAGTTTAAGTGCCTCTGGAGCACTTCCAGCCGTCAGCACTCGAGTAAACAGCTGCTTCAACTGCTCCAGTCCAAAACGCAGCTGGTTCACGGCGCATTTGATAGGCTGCACAAAGTCCTGATAGTAGGCAGCATAACGCAGCAGCGTGTGATGTACAAAGCGCTGCGCATTAGCCAACCACAGATCCAGTTTGTTCAATAGCTCGGCGCCGCGACGCATCTGCATCTCACCAGCCGCCTGTGGACCCGCAAAGTGCGACCAATTCTCCTTGATTGTAATAATTAATTTATGCAATGCAAGACAATCGCAGTTGGATTTCAAGAAGTGCATTAAATCCTGCACCAAGCTGGCGTACAGGCATTGCTCTGGTCGCAGGGCTAACTTTTGGTTGAGCTGTTGCTGTTGCTGCAGAAGTTGCTGCAGGCGCTGCTGCAGCTGCTCATAGATCTGTTGCCCAAAGTGCTTGTACTTCATGATGATCTTCATGAAATCATAGCTAGCGCTCAAATGCTGCAAACAATCTATATCCTCGGCAACATACAGATTCTTCAAGCGATTCTTCTCCACGGGATCGATAAGAGGTGCATGTGTAAGCACGCACAACTCCAGAGCGCCTATTAACGCATTACCTAGCGCAGCATTGAAGGAGTTGTCTAAACTTGATTGCGACTGCTTTGATTCCAGCTCCTGCAGCACTTGCTGCAATTGCTGTATGCAGCTTTCGAAGCCCGACTCCATTTGCT
Organism: Drosophila hydei; assembly: GCF_003285905.1. NCBI lineage: Eukaryota > Metazoa > Arthropoda > Insecta > Diptera > Drosophilidae > Drosophila > Drosophila hydei. Next base: position 6,161,397 of record NW_022045833.1, on the reverse strand, counting down.
GCTGCTGTTGCTGCTGCACATGTTCCAATTCCTTGAGCAGCTGTTTGCCACTTTCTTCCACCAGCTCTAGATTGTTCTGCTCAGGACAGTGCCGGCGTCCTAACAGCTGTCCATTCTGCCAGAGCAGCTGTCGCGTTTGTTGCAGAGCTTGCCGCCAGGGCTGCAGCTCGCTGAGCGGCACTGCCAGCATCTGTCCATTGGACTGACAAAGCAGCGCTAAGAGTGCATTCGTCAAGGGCGCGCCTTGATAGCTATAGCGACACATCAGCTCCGTGTCGCTGGGCAACTGGGCGCAATCGAAGCGCGTGGCTAAATTCTCCAGCTGATAGCATTGCAGTGATTGACGATATTCCCGCTGATAGCTGCGCAGCGCCTTGTAGCAACTGCTGCCTGCCAATTGCTGCTGCAGTAACTCTGTAAGCTCCTCAGCATTCTGTTGCCCCTGTAGCACTAGTTGTAGCTCTTTCCAGGCGAGCATTACATTGGCGTGGGTCTTACTGCTCAGCGTATTGAGACACTGCCATAACTGTCCATTCAGCGTAAGCAGCTGCTCGCTGTAGAGCTGATTCACTTGCTCATCAGAATCTGAATGCAATGTTCGGCTTAGAGCACGTTCCATAAAGAAATCCCTCACGACGGATAACAGTAGTTGATAGGACTTCAATTCGCCCGCTTTCAAGTCAACTATGTGCTCATCGCTCGCCTCTTCCGGACCAACTTTGAGCAGCTGCTTAATTTGTGTTAGATCTATGTCTAGTTGCACTTCAGCTTCCGTGGCTGCTTGCTGCTGTTGCTCTTTAAGCTGCATTTCCAGTTTGAGCAGTGCCTCCTGCAGCTTTCCTTTGCAGCTTCCTGTCAGCTCGAACTGCTTTAGCTGGCAGCTGGGCATGTGTCTTTGCAGAAAAGTGCGCCATTTGTGTGCCTCATCTGAGTGCAGAGCCAGCCACTTGTGCACCCACAATTTGCTATCCATGTTGCCATACTGTGGCACCACATTCAACAGCTGCTGCATCTGCGCTAATTGTTCATGCAGTGTGATCTGAAAGAGTAGGAATATATATAAATATAGATTTACATAAGCTACTTAACAGACTCACCTGTTGCTCAAGATAATAAGGCTGAAATTGTGTAAATTGTTTGGCATACAATTTGCATATCACATTCATTGGCCGCTTGGTCTGCTGCACATAGGAGCTCAGCTGTTGCAGACTCTCACGCAGCTCATCATGCACCTCAAGCAGCTCAGGCCAGGCTTCTACTAACGCAGCTATGAGATGCTTCTGCAACCACTTGAAGTGCAGCACATGTTTGTGCATTAGCGGCGCATGCAGCTCATTATTTTGGAGCAGTTTCTGTTGAGCTGTGTTCAGCAAACGATTAAACCACTTAAGTTTAGTCAAAAACTGCGCATATTGGGGCAGCTCAAAGCGAGCAGAGCTCAAATGCTGCTGCAGCACTAGCTGAAGACTGTAGAGAAATCCGGCGAGCTGACTTAGAAAATCATTGCTATACTTGTCTGTGATCTTCTTCTCCTTCAAGGCCTGTGAATATTGCAGCGCATCCAAGTGTTGAAGTTTAGCTAAGGCTTTCTTAGGTATCTTTTCCAACAGTAGCTGGGCTAACAGAGCTGCACTGAGTGCCAAGGCAGCACCTGGCTTAGCATCACTCGCCTCCAGCTGCGTAGCATAGTCACGCAGACGTGGAAAGAGTTTCCGATGCCAAGGCAATTCCACTAGATTATTACGGAAATGTTTGCCCTGAAGCAACAGGCAGTCATATAGGCTAGTCGAGAGCTGCTGCAATTCTGTATCCTCCTCTAGGCATTGCTGCAGATACAGATGCCGCATTTCTAGCTCATCAAACGCGCAAACTTCATAGAGCATGTGAATAAAGTAACGTCTGAACTGCCGCACATTCAGCTGACTTAAATCCAGCGCTTCCATGTGCTGAAACAGTGATAGAAGCTGCTGCTTGGGCAGCTCCTCATCCTCATTGGAAGTCTGCAACAGTACCTTTAAGACAGCTGCTTGTAGTTTTATAAGCGTCAATTCATTCAGTTCATCTGTACGTAATATAACGTCATTCAGATAATCCAACTGCTGTACTTCATTCCCCTCGAAATTCTCTGTATGAGTGAGCACCACTTCACGCAGCTTGTTCTGGTAGTAGGACAGACCATAGCCCATTAAGTCCATACTGGCGGCGTACACATAAACCTCCATGGCAGCTACATATATAGCTCTCTTCAGTTCATATCCAATCCTTTTATAGGCAGCACTCAGGAAAGCGAATTGAGTCAGATGTGAGATGGTGTACGAATTAAATTCCGTAAGTTGAATTATGCCACGATGTATGCTGAGCATGCAGTCAATAGCTGCTATCTGCTGCACGCCTTGGCCATGGACGATAGCACGCATATCATCTATGCTATAGGCGTCCTTTGAAACGCTCAAAGACAGCTCCACGCAGCGGTTGCGCATGGCACGTGAGAGCTCGCCGTTCTTCGGATCCACAGTGAGAAAAGCGCGAAAATTTGGAGCTTTGCGAACCACCTCGGCGCTAGTCTGTGCACTGATGCCCTTCTCCGCAATCAAGAGACTTCCATTCGGCTCAAAGACGGGATTTAGGCGGTCCAGCACAGCTGAGGAGCACAAATTCACATGCTCCAACAAGATATACTGTCCACACTTTAAAGATGTAACAATGCGAGAATCCACCCACTCAAAGGAGCCGCCAGTATTAAGTGAATCTGCGGATTTGATGTAGGCTTGCAGTAGAGACAGCTGCGATTTGTAGTGCGGTAATTGATTGAAGAGTGGAACACGACATTTGCGTGGAGTTTGTGACAGTTTTAAGATGATTTGCTCCAGAGCAGACAAACGACGCTCGAACAGTTGCAGCTCCTCAGCAACAGTGTGTTGGGCGGTTTCTGAAAGAAGTTGCTTGTAGTAATTGACTTGAACAAGAGATGAGCTAGTGTCTCACCAGCGCTCAGTTTTAATAACTGATTGTACTTGCTCCAAGCAGCCCACAGCTGTTGCACAAAAGCATATTCCGTTTGCTGTATGAAAGCTGTTTGAGCTGCAACAAACACCAAACCCTGCACAGCCTTGTATATTTCCTCCAAATGACGATTTAAATCGATCTAAAGAGAGAAAGAAAACTTATTTAAGCCAGTTTTACTTTAATTGAGGTTACCAGCAAGTCTTACCTGTTGAAAACTGCCCGTCACAGAATCATCAATGTTATCCGAGTTGCAAACGCTGTTGGACAGCACACACAGAGCATCGATTAGCTTCGTCTTGCCACTATCCGTGGCACCACAGAGCAGTAGTGGCTTCTCCATATGCACCGTTTCGACAATTTGCTTGAGCAGCTGTCGCTGTGATCCCAGCAACAATGGAGCCTGTTCCTGGCGTTGAGTGGCAGCACCTAGAGGCAACTGCGATCGCTGCAGCACCACATCATTGAGGTAAACTTTATCCGCTGTCCAGTAGATGGCAACATCCTCAGCAATGTCATTCAGCTGTTCCGCATTGCAATTGAAGACGCTGGCGAAGGCGTTGCGTATGTAAAGCTTATCCTGATCGCAACGCATGCGCTGATAATAAACCAGTTGCATGCGCTCATAGAGCGTGAGTAGAAACTGTTGAAAGGCAACGTGGTAGCTGCTGGCTCCGGGCAGCATAAGATAGCCTGTCTCTGGATTGTGCAACAGATCACACCAGCGCAATATATCGCGCAAATTAAACTCAAAGGGACCACCCTTGTAGCCAAACTCCATGGAGGCAACGCCGCGATCCAGCAGCTCAGAGAAGCGCACCAAGCGCGCAGCCAAATCAAACTCCACTTCAGCAGCTTCCTGTTCTTTGTTAAGCTCAAAGAGATTTCCTTTGGGCAGCTGTTCCTGCTGCACTAGTTCTTCAAAGTATGTTCTGAGCTGTGCAAAGTATGTGGCATACTTCTTATTAACCACATGCAGCAAATCCTCTGTGCTTAACTTTCTCAGATAAACCTTGTTGAAACGATTGAGGAACGATTGCGGCAAGCCTTTGCGACCGCCGCCTTGCTTGAGCGGATTCTGACAAGCAAAAATTCGTGTGCTGCTCGTCAGATGGAAACTCTTGTTCAATTCCGGTATATAGACCTCGCCACGATGATCCAGCACTGCATTGAGACCCTCCAGCACAGATTGTGGCGCCAAATTCAACTCATCCAGCAATATCCATGTATTGGGCGCTTTGAGCGCAGCCAGCAGTGGACCATCGCGCCATATAAAGCTGCCCAATTGACTCTGGGCCTCAACGCGCTCCAGCAAATTATCTTCAGCTGGCAGATCAGTGCCAAAGAGATCTGCGAGATCTGTGTGCTCGCACAGATTAATGCGCACTATCTGATAGCCAATGGCATGTGCTATGCTCTCCACAATGGAAGTTTTGCCAACTCCAGGAGGACCCTCCAGTAGCACAGGCTTTTGCAGCGAGAGAGCAGACAGTAATCTGAATAAATTTTGCTTGGTTGTAGGCGCATCGAATAGGAAATTGGAATCGGCGGACATCAGACGCTCCGGATTGACAGCTATGTAAAAGGGACGTATGCCAAATTGTTGCTCATCCAGCTGCACCTGCTGGCCACGTTTCTCAGCCAACTGTGCGAATTCAAATTTCTCTGAGAGTATGACAGCTGCTTGTTGTATAGCATATTCGATAATTCTCGATTTTAGCTCCTCAATTTGCGCCTGCGACTCATGTGGCAACATTTCCAGAGCGTCCAGAAAGATGGTCTCCAGTCCAAAGATGGCCTGCTCCGCGAATGTCAAATGCGCATTGCTGACCATATAGTTGGCCCAGGCAAGTATATCACGCACCGAGAACTTGAATTTCTCATTGGAATCGCGTATGTAGAGTACAATTTCCACTAGATATTCTGCCATTTTGTGGGTATCCTTCAGAGAATTGGCCGCCATGCCACGCTGCATACAATTGTAGGCAATCTCTATGAGGTCTTCTTTGTTGTCCGAGGGCAAACACCAGATTTCGGTGAAACGATTGCGCAAAGCAGGTGAGAGTTCTTTCTTGCCGAAATCTCCACCTGGATTCATGGTGGCCAGAAACTGAAAGCCCGCTTTGGCCTGCACAACAAAGTCTTCATTCGTTTTGCAGTCGCCATCATCATTGGGAGTTACCAGCTGCTCCTCTACAACACCTCCTTTTTCAGCCAACAACACGCTACGTTCCGGCTCCAATATGCAGTTAAGTCGCTCCAGGACTGAATCTTCCGCCAGCGATATTTCATCTGCCATGAAATAGGAGCCCTCCTGCATGGCATAGATGAGCGGTCCATCTGCCCACTCGAATAGCTTTTGAGTATTATTATCCTGACCACGACAAGGACGTAAGCCACCCAGAAAATCCGCACCCTCCGTGTGCATATGACAATTCAGTATGCGCAGACGCACTTGAGCAATGCTCGCCAGCAGTTGACAGACCGTTGTCTTGCCACAGCCCGTGGGACCCACCAAAAGCACCGGCTCATCAAACTGTAGCGCCTTGGCCGTAAGCACTGCCATTCGTGTCATGTTCCGTGTCCAGACAATGTCTCCTCGCTGTTTAAAACTCTTAATCGCTTCCAATATATTTCGACTAACCGGGGAAGTTTCTCGCTGTGTATTTATATCGAAGAGCAGTTCCAAGTCGATGCGTTTCTTAAAGTTTCCATACAGCGTTTGCTCAATCAGCTGCAGTTCCTCGCCAGTGCGTACCTTGGCGGATAAGACCAGATAACCCTCCTCTATAAGATGTTGATTCCAATCATATTTCGTATCCAGCTGCAGTGCCTTGTCTGCTAGCGTATAGCGATTTCCCCAGCGGAAGAGATCACGCAACGTAAATACCTGCTTGGAGGTATTCTTCCGATGCTGCTGCAGCTGTGTCATGCACTGGACCATCTTTCGAGCGTATGAAGCTGGTATAAGGCAGCGTTGCTCCAATATAATTTCCAGCTCCGATCGTGGTATGTCCGCAAAGTGCAGTTCAATGAAACGATTCTTGAAGGCACGTGATAAGGTCTTACGACCACCATATAGACCAGGTGGATTCTGTGTGGCGAAGAGCATAAAATTGGGATGCGCTTTGACCAGCGTTTGTGTCTCTGCAATGTACAGCTCACGATTGTCATCGAGCACGCGATTCAAAGCTTCCAAAATGTCCGTCGAAGCCAAGTTCAGCTCATCCAAGATAATCCAATAGCCATGTCGCATTGCTTGAACCAACACACCTTCCCGGAAGCTCAGCTTGCCGTTAAGGTCCGCTGCATAGGTGCCTATATACTCCTGCAAGTCCGTATGCTCATGATTGTTGATGCGCAGGCAGCGATTGCCACTCTTCCGGGCAACAAAGTCTATAAGACTAGTCTTGCCAGCGCTGGTGGGTCCTTGCAGCAGTATAGGCAGCTTGCCAATGGAGATAATACGCGATAGATCCTGCAGATTCTTCTTGACGCTAGATGTCAATATATAATGCTCGCAAGATTGCAGCTCCAAGCTACCACGCTGTATCCAATAACCTTCAAATTGTAGATAGTTTTCGCCCAATTGGGGCAGGGATTGATTGAGCACAGCTTTCGGGTTCTGAAGCAATGCATTCCGTATGAGCAGCAAGACCATTTGATGTGACTCCGGATCCAGTTGAGTAAGGAAACTTAAGCAGAAGCTCTCATACAGATTACGCTCAATAGAACCACACAGATTCCGTGCGCATATGCGCAAACTACGACAGAGCGTGCGCAGAGAGTAGACAGGGCGGTTGCCAAGGCCATCATTGAGCTGCAGCTCGGAGAGGCGTCGCAAGGATTTATAAAGCTGGACAATGCTATGCACCGATTTGCGCTGAATGCCAGTATTGGCCAGATAATCACCCACGAGCAGTCCCAAGTCTGCATCTGTGGTCAGCTCATCGACGAAGAACTCTGTGAAGCGATTGCGAATGCCCACAGGCAAGTCCTTTTTACCAATATCCGTATTGGGATTCATACAGGCAAATATACGAAAATCTGGATGCCGCTTCACAGGCATAAAATCTCCACGTTCCAATAGCACAACCGAACCTTCCGGCTCAAGGATGGTAGACAGGCATTCGAGTGTCTCCGCCGATGCCAAATTGATTTCATCCAGCAGCACCCAATCACCATTGCTGATGCTATTGACCAAGGAGCCAGGTATAAAGGCAAACGATATATTTATGCTCTTGTCCAGCTGCATTTGCAATCGCTGCAGCTTCTCATGCAACGTTTGCCAGCGTGGCAGCAGAGGATTCGACTTATGCTCCGGTTTGCTAAACATGCTATTCGTGATACTCAACATTGTCCGTATAATCACACTGTGACGCCCATTATTAAAGTGTGTGGCAAAGATGCGCATAAATTGTTGATTCTTATCGACATTGAAGGTCTCTCCAAATAGATGCTCAAACTCATAGCGCAACGGGGCGAGCACATAGTTCAGCTCGACGGGTTTAAAGCCGCCCACTAGATCCGACACATCAGATTGATTATTCATATTAATAGCCACGAGCTTATGGTCGGTACGCTCTGCTAGATACTGCACAGAGGACGTTTTGCCTACACCCGTTTCGCCCACCAGAAGTACGGGCTCTGAGTGATTCACACAGACTGCTATGCGCTCCAATATGCAGCTGGCCAGGCGTGTAAAAGAAAAAGTAGCACGTTTTGCGGCCGGCTTCAAGATTGTCTTTTTGCTTTGCATTGTAAGCTTTTGTCTTTTAGTGCCATTTTGTGTTTCGTTTAGCTCCTCTTCCATAGTCATTGTTGGCAATAAAGCGCGTCCAATTTTAAAACTTTGCTTTCCAAATTCCACATCTGGTTTATATTCATTAGCAAAATGTTCACATCTCGATCTAATGATGCCCAACTTAGCGCCAATATTTGTTATCAAAGCTGTCTTCTCTTTGCTCTGTGGCAGATAGGAGCAGAAGACATCGACTGCATTTTGGAAGACAAAGTAAGCGCATTCAGCGCTTGTCACCGAAAATTGAGCATTTGCACGTTGACACAGCTTGACGAGATCCCGCGTGGATACCAAACGTCCTGAGTTGGACATGCTGGACAGTTCAACTTGTTCAAAAGGTAGCGCTACATACTTTTCAGTGGTATCTGCCTTATCTCCGCTCTCCTGTTGACGTAAATTATCAGCAACAGTGTGATCTCCACTGGAGAAGGTCAAGAAGACATCCACAATGCGATTTGCAACAGTTGCCAATTTAGCATAGTTAGTGCTAACAACTTTGCATAGCTCGTTGCGAGAAAGTGGTAAAATATTGATGGTATATAGATATTTCTCTAGTAGAGAGTATAGGGATTTTTGACTGGAATTATTGGACGATTTATTGGTTCTGGGAAATATAATGCAAAAGTTAAATACATTAATGATTTTAAGTTTAGCTTCACTTACCGCACTGTTACAAACAGTTGAAAGCCTGGCTCCACCTTGACACAATCTCTAAAACCAGGTACACTCAAGTAATTGCGCTCTAATAGACTGCTTAATATCGTATAAGTATCCTGTGTAGCAGCATCTAAATCCTCTAAAAGCAGCCAATAGCCATGCATGACAGCCTGAAAATTGACATTAATTAATATATATAGTAAATATTGATCTCTTTCAATTCCGACCTGTGTCAATACACCAGGCAACCAAACAAATTCGCCAGGCACATCTGTACAACGATATTGACCCAATAACATTTTACTATCCGTCTGATCGCCAAGCTGTATGCGTAAGAAACCATTTCGCTGTGCCAATCCATCGCCATCCTCTAGCACCATTAACTTCTCTAGCGGAATTTCATCTTCTACTTTTCTCTTTCCAGCGGCACTCTTTGGTGTCTTTTGTTTTTTTTTGGGTTTCAGTAGTTCCTCCTCTTGTGCTTGTTCACGGACTTCCAGTTCCTTGGGTTTGGGACAAATGCGCCCTGTTTTCCGTGCGAGGTATTCAATTAATGTGGTTTTGCCACAGCCAACTGGACCGGAGAGGCAAATGGGTTTTGCAGCAGCTACGCCTAGAGCAATGCTACGTAAATTTACACTCGTTGAATCCACTTTAACAATGCGATCGTAGCAGCCATCCGTTTCAGCATAGAACTTTTGATTATCCTCATTAAATATGGGCAGCAGCACGCCTTCCATGTCGATTACACTTTGATTGGCTTGATTTAGTTTTAACTTAATCTTTTGCTCTGGCAGATCGGGTAAGTTGGAGTTGGAGTTAACAAGTGTAGGCAACCGTTGCTGCTGCTCAAATAACATCTGCACAGCATTAGGTATTGCTGAACGTATGTTAAGATCATGCAGTTGCGTACTGGTCATATCTGATAGCAAGGCCAGAATGTGATTCATATAGAGCTGTGTTAGCGGACATGCTTTTTGTTTGTTCGTATAGTGGGCAAGGAATTGCGACCAATCCCAGAGCTCTCTGTAGTAGACTACATCGCTTTTTAGGAGCTGATAACAACATTTGATTAACTCCAAACCAGATGTTCGGTCTGTCGGTTCCATAGTGCCATTTGTATGCGTTCTTTTAGATTTCTTGATAGGCAGCTGCACCTGTATCTCCTCGAATGGTGCAGCCCGATTTCGAAAGTAGCTTTTGGCAAATCTGTAATACATATTTGTATTATTATATATATTGCATTAATATAGATTATGTCCCTTACCTCCTGGCAGCCACTGATAGCTGCAATAACTTAGCCAAAGCAATACATTCCGACCTATATTTCTCTGTTTGAACTGACGGATTTGAACGCAGTGACATGGTCAAAAGTAATAACAGGTGCTCTTCGAAGCTCAAAGCTAGAGGTAGCGTATAATCAGACGAAGTTAATTGTTCGCTAAGACTGTTAAACAATCGATCCACATCCTGTTCAGCATACAGCTTAACATAAAATAAAAACACGTTTTGAATGTTTTCTGATCAAGTAAAAATTAGCTTACCTTCTTCTTTAGGAACTTCTTTAAATTCAATGCAAACACATCATCCTGCTGTTCTTTCGCAATAAGCTGCAACAGCTGTTGAACGCTGCGTCGCAGCTTGTTAATATTTATGTCCATATTTTACTACTCGATTGCATTAAAACTAAATTTTATGCGCAACAATTCGAAACGAACAATGCGAATTTTTAAAACACGTGCAATGCAGTTGGTGCCCGGTTCAAGTGTGACCGCATTGGTCAGATATACCAAATACTACAAATCACTTGCACGCGCAACGGTTTGTTTACATTTTCGTGGTGAATGGCGAGCATAGAAGCAGAGCGCTGTATATAACTGTTTTTAGCGCATCATTCAAAATAAGCCAGCGAAAAAATTTTCAGCCTAGTAAAGTTTACAAAAGTTATTGATATGTATTCAAATTATAAAATTTTAAACATTAATGCGCGAGCGAGTCCGCCCCAGGATAAAGAATCATTTCCCACTGTTAAACAGCCAATTCATGTGGGCGAATACAGTTTGTCCGCCGAGGGCCATTTCGAGAATTCGCCAGCACGAATTTGTTTTCTAAATCAACTGCCGTTAAGCCAATTTCCATTTACTTTAATCCCTAATGTGGAAGATATGCATACAAAGAAATCTAAACCCAAGCCAAGGTATTTGGATAATTTGTTTTACTTTCTACGCTGCTCGTGGGATTCCTTCATTAAACGGAACGTTCACGGATTTCTTCAATTGGAAGCGGACATCGTTTGTAGTCGAGAAGCTTTACAGTTAATCATGTGCGCACCGTATGAGTACAAAAATAACTGGACTCTTGCAGTAAGCAAATATCGTAATACGATATACATATGTCCTGTGCACAATGCTGAACGACCTTTATCGGTATTCGATGAAAAGCACTTTAAAGACTTATTAATGGCCAATTGGATGAGAACATTGAGACAACATTGCCTGACAGCTGGAGGTAACTACCTAGATATTACTTAATAACTCCAGCTTTAGTTAATTCCAACGTGTATTCAGATAGCTATCAGCAAAGCAAATTGGACGGCCAATATTATTGTGTTTTCTGCATAGAAATTTGCGGCTTACAGGTGCTCTTCGATGCGCCCATTCTAGCGGAGCATACTCCCAATACGTTGTAAATATATTGTATCTATTGGTATTGTAGTTATAAAGCTACTTTTTCCTTACAGCTATGGTTTGCCTAAAACCTTTGTGGATCTGAAACTGCGTTTAGATACGATGAATCGCACCGAATGGTCGGCTCACAATCGCAATGAGGTGCTTAAATGGTGGGTTGAATCTTTTCTAGTTGGCATTGAAAAAGTTTATATAGCTTATCATGATAAGGAAGCCAATGTGCAAAAGATTAAACACACAACGGTGCGTGAGCTGTGGCGAGAGTGTGTGAGTCAACTTACTCCTTCAAAGACAGAGCATTCTCAATAAATGAAACATATCTTTATAACAGGAGCATGACTGGTCGCCAAACATATGTGGAAATTTTCTACGACGTCTTTTGGGCAGCATTCAAATGCTTTTGGCCCATGTGGACAGCGCTAGCACAGTTTATATCTTAGAATACGAAGCTAAGAATGGAAGTATTAGCTATAAATATGCAGAGGAGCGTACCGAGCACTCGTTTATACCCGATTGGTTTCGCTTGATGATGGAGGAGCGTATGGAGCATTTGAATGCAGAGATACGATTTCAAATATAAGTCTTCTGCAATTTGTATATATGCTGTACTATATATGGACAACTAATTTTAAATTTAAGTATATAACAATGAATATATATATATAAATGTGTATAATATTTTTTTTATATGAAGAAAGTAGATTTTACGTTTATTGACAGCATTAATTGAATTTGAAGAATCACACTATTAAATAATTTAATACACGTTGTTTACTTGTTGCTGTTGCAGTTGCTGTTTTTGCGATTGGCGGTTGGCTGAGAATGCATTCGATTTTACAAAAATATGGAAATGCTAGTTAGTTACACGCTAATTTAGATTTACGCAGAGATATAGAGAGGTCTCTACAGCTCGGTCTTCTTGGGCTTGCCGCTGCGATCAAAGCTATTCAGTTCTGTGGTCGCCTCCTTGGCAATATATTTGATGAAGTCGTCCAATTCGCGACCTCCATTGTAACTAACGGGCTTGTTCTTCGAGTCCTTGGGCAACCAGAAGAGTGTGGGGAAGCCACGCACGTTGAACTCTGGCGGCACATCGTTGGCAGTGGCATCCATTTTGACAATGGCCACTTCCTCGTTTTGCAGTTTCTCGGCCAGCTCCTCGTAGATGGGCGTAAGTTTCTTGCAGTGTCCGCACCAGGGCGCATAGAACTCGACCAGCGTGTCTTTGCCGTTGTTAATGACCACCTCATCAAAGTTCTTAGCGACTGCCACCTTAACAGGAGTATCATTAGACTCGGGCACGGGTTCACTCTTGATATAGGGCTCTAGTTCGTTGGCCAGCAACTTCTCAACAAAATCTTGCAGATTTTCCACAGAGAATTCATCCTTCAGGGCATATTTGAGATTCTTGGCATCGCGTGCCAAAATGACGGGCTTATCACCAACAAAATCATAGCCGTACTCATTTAATTCATGCTGGAAATCGTCCTTCGAGCTGATAGCAAAGTTAATCTGACCAACAAACTCCTTAGCCACCTTCAGAACACGATTACGCCAGTAGTTCGTACCCTTCGGATTCTTTTGGTAATCAACGGCATAGTAAGCAGTGATCAAAGGATTCTGGAAATCGCGAGAGGTATCCTGTGTACGATGACCGACCAAACCATGGCTGGAAAAGCGAAACGTTTGTTAATGTAAAAATATGTCAACTTAATTATGGTTAACTTACAAATTCTCCTTGACGAAGGTAGTCAAATCAGACTCTGAGCTACCCTCGAACTTAATTGTGGACGACTCGAATTTGTTGGTCAAGTGTGGTGCGCGTATTAGCACAATCTTATCTCTATGGAAGATATGAAAGATAAAACAAATGGTAGATGATTAATAATGGCTATTAGCTAGCAGTCTCAACAAAATTTATAAACTTTAACTTATAGATTAAAATATTGGACTAGCAAATTGCAATTGAAATAGAATTGCATTATACAAAAGAAATTATAAACTATTTATTAAGCTTAAGAAATATATGTATATGAGTAATGGATCTTATGGATCCTGATCTTGAGTCTTGATTACAGTTTCAATCCTGCCCCACTTACGTTTCGCCTTGCTGCTTTAGCACTGCCTCGTTCTCACTGTGTCCAAAACGATATTTCTCGCGATTCTTGTCTGCAAACTTCAAGAAAGTCTTTGCCAATTTGGAGTCAATGTCTTTGAAGTAACCGAAGATGGTTGTATCCTTGGAATCCAGGAATTTGGTTAGTTCCTCGACGCTGCGCACCTGCTTAGATGCAGGTCCCACCTGTGCACGCATATACTTAGCAATGCCATTAGCCTCGCGTGGTCCATTGTAATCCTGCGACACTTCATCCTGGCGGAAAATCTTCAGCGTTGGATAACCGCTCACTGAGTATTTACTACAAATTTCCTTTCCGGCCTCTGTGCAGTCAACCTTTTTGATAAAACCATTAAATGGAAGTGATATTGCTTTATTCGGATATTCATTCAGCTAACCTTGGCCAATTTGATTGGTGGATCGTCATCCTTGATGAGCTCAGCTGCTTTGGCATATTCAGGCTTCAAGCGTTTGCAGTGGCCGCACCTAAAATAAGTGGGAAGGAAATGTTAAATACGCGTCATTTATTCCAAGAAATAATATCGTAGTTTCGGGTTATCTAAAAGCAACTTGCCCAGAAGAAACTATGAGATGTTATCTTCTATGTTCCGAAATTCAGCTACCCTGGCAAGCAGACATGTACTAATTGAAAAAAACAAGTTTCATTAAGAGAAACATGAGGGGAACTATTTCCTGATAATCTTGCAAACAGATATGACAACCGATTTACTAGAAATTGCTGATTAAGTACATACTTAGTATAAAACCGAAAATACCCAATAGCGCCCATAACAAACAGGGTATAATATAAAACTCATTTCAGCACTTATCAGAACACAATTCATGTATGCTCTCTTATCATTCAAGCAAGACTCAATTAAATAGCTTGTTCTGCGCCTATTCTGCAGCTGATAAGTAAATTCGTTCGAGATGTGGCATTTGAAATCAAGCATAGGCGTCCCGGCCGGCATTTCAAGTTGCGCGACTAAATTAATACTTTGTCTACACAAACAAACAAAAATCTACTCACACATACATACAAATCTATTTGTTCATGCATAAGCTTAGACAAGTTTACAGCTTACTTTATCAACCCGCATACACACACTTGTATAAAGAACATCTATTTGCGCATACATATGTATGTACATAAGCTAAAATGGCCGACGCTGACTTGTCAATCCCTTGCTATATGTATGTGCCCTTTCTTTTTACACGGCAATCGCTGACGTGTACTTTTAATTTGATTAATCATGGTCGCAAAATTCACTTAATATTTACAATTGACGTTGCAAATACGAATGCTGCCACGCCCACCGCCCCGACTTACCAGGGTGCGTAGAACATAACCAATGTCGTCTCATGCTGCTTCAAAGTGGAGACGAAATTGTCATCACCAAGCTCCAACACATCATGCTCGGCACCAGCAACAGTTGCAATAAAACTGCACGCAAGAATAGCACCTAGTAAGCGCCACATTTCGTTCTTTGTTACTTAATAAAAAAATTGGTTAAATATATATTTTAACAAATACTGTATTCTCAACCGGCTGCTCTGATATTTTTACGTCTAGACCGGTCAAACGCTTTACGAGAATTGGATACGTTTTGACGGTCTAAGCCACGTCATTGACATTTTATAACACTGTTGGGGGAGTGATTGGCCGATTAACATAATTTACTCCACATTTAACATTCTTGGTTTCTGTTAACTAACAGAATAGCGCCAGCAAATCAATGGATATTCGATATTCGCGGTGCGACTCTGTAACGCCACGCTTGCAGAAACGAGGCTACAAGTTTCCTGTTACGCCGAACTCTCGTTCACTTTGTTCAAGTCTGTCGCCGGATTAGCATAGACTTTGTGATTTCTCATTCAATTTATTCGAGAGTAAGTTGTGTTGCCAAGTGAAAAAGAAATTTGAGTGCATACCTGTTTAAATTAAAAATATATGTGCAACGAACCAGCTGATTGCAGTTAACAATAAATTTATAAACAAATATGCGATTGGACTTTAAAAATGTGCATATTTGACAACATGTGGCTGCGTGTGTGGGCACTTGAAAGTTAACCTCTAAGCCGAGGCAAAGTGAAAGGTGGTGGCGATGACTGGAACGCAAACACGTGGCAAACAGCTTACAATGAAAATTTCACTATAACTATAAATTGTTTATAGTATTTAGTTGCTCATATGAGTCACTTTGTATTTTGGAATATGGTGTAATTGGTGCCTATGATGCCACGCCCACATGTGCGTGGCACATGTAAATGGCTTGACTCGCCACTGCGATCATAAATCAACTTGTATGAATGCAACATGTTTTAAAATTATCATTTGACATGCCTAAGGATTTGCAATTTGCAAATCACAAAAAGTTGCAAGCATTTCATCACCAAGCAAAACGTGGTTTTTTGCATGCGCGAAATTTTCCGCCTTTCTCTATACGTATGAACGCATAGAATTTCAAAATGGCGGCTCACAAAGCAATGGTGTGACTGACTAATCAGAAAGTGCTTGCAGCAATGAAAAAGTCAAACGTTGCCCTCACCGGCACAACACCAATTTTATGCGAATTGAATTAATTCTATGTTGCGAAATTGTAGATTGCAACGATTTAAACACATGGGAAAATTGTTATCTTTGCGTGAACTTCTAGTCCAAGATGGCTGGCGACGGTATGCAATACATGCATTTTTCGATCGTTCCCTATTGTGCTGCCAACCACTGCCTGATCGTCTGCTTTTGTTCGAATCATTGCTCGGTCGCCATTTTATTTTACTTTCTCACTTGCTCTCTTGCGCCACTAAAGCGGCCGGCAACAGCGTCACGCACACACACAACCGCATGGATAGATTAAATTTGCTGGAATTTTCTTTGCACATATGTATTGAAACCTTATGTTTGTATATGCTTACATACATATTGAATTTCATTTGATTAAGTTTTACTTATCTCGATTTTTAAATGATGATGGTACTATACCAGTTCTGCTACTGAATAATAATGAAGATAGCATAAATACCAATTAGCTGAAAAAATCGAGTTCTATACTAGTTACAAATTAGAATTATTTTAATGATATATTTTCTTTGCACGTTCCCTTTTATTGCCAGTTTCGTTTTGTGCCTTTGTTACACACATACACTTCCACCACCGAGACATGCGGCTGCGGCTAAACCTAACCTCAAAGCAATGTGTGCTCGCCGAAGCCAATGGTATAGAAAATGCGAACACAAACACGTTTCGTTTTGAGGTTAGGTCGAACTGTGCTGACAAAATCAAAGTTGAATTTGTGACCGCGTTGGCAAAAATGAATAAGAATTTTTTTGTACTCAATTTACTAATACTTGTGACGACCCATGTTAATTATTTTTTGCTAACAAATTTTGTTTACCCTTCCATTTCTTCCCCCCAATTGCTGGTTGTACCTGTGGGAACCCATTTACACACACTTACAAATATACACCCACTGCACGTTGTGAACCCCACTATTGAACCCAATAGCTCGTATAAACCAAGATGGGCAAGGAAAAGATTCACATCAACATTGTCGTGATTGGACACGTCGACTCCGGCAAGTCCACCACCACCGGTCACTTGATCTACAAGTGCGGTGGTATCGACAAGCGTACCATTGAGAAGTTCGAGAAGGAGGCTCAGGAGATGGGCAAGGGCTCGTTCAAGTACGCATGGGTTTTGGATAAATTGAAGGCTGAGCGTGAGCGTGGTATCACCATTGATATCGCTCTGTGGAAGTTCGAGACTTCCAAGTACTACGTGACCATCATTGATGCTCCCGGCCACAGAGATTTCATCAAGAACATGATCACTGGTACCTCCCAGGCCGATTGTGCTGTCTTGATTGTTGCTGCTGGTACTGGTGAATTCGAGGCCGGTATTTCCAAGAACGGTCAGACTCGCGAGCATGCTCTGCTTGCTTTCACTCTGGGAGTCAAGCAACTGATTGTTGGTGTCAACAAGATGGATTCATCTGAGCCACCATACAGCGAGTCCCGTTATGAGGAAATCAAGAAGGAAGTGTCTTCGTACATCAAGAAGATCGGCTACAACCCGGCGGCTGTTGCCTTCGTGCCCATTTCCGGATGGCACGGTGACAATATGTTGGAACCATCGACCAACATGAACTGGTTCAAGGGATGGAAGGTGGAGCGCAAGGAAGGTAATGCTGAAGGCAAGACCCTCATCGATGCCCTCGATGCTATCCTGCCCCCCTCCCGCCCAACCGAGAAGCCCCTGCGTCTTCCCCTGCAGGATGTCTACAAAATTGGCGGTATCGGAACAGTACCCGTCGGTCGTGTGGAGACTGGTGTCCTGAAACCTGGCTGCCTTGTTGTCTTTGCCCCAGCTAACATCACCACTGAGGTTAAGTCCGTGGAGATGCACCACGAAGCCCTCACCGAGGCCGTTCCCGGTGACAACGTTGGTTTCAACGTTAAGAACGTCTCCGTTAAGGAGCTGCGTCGTGGCTATGTTGCCGGCGATTCCAAGGCCAACCCCCCCAAGGGTGCTGCCGATTTCACCGCTCAGGTCATCGTGCTGAACCACCCTGGCCAGATTGCCAACGGTTACACACCAGTGTTGGATTGCCACACCGCTCACATTGCTTGCAAGTTCGCTGAGATCAAGGAGAAGGTCGATCGTCGTTCCGGCAAGACCACTGAGGAGAACCCCAAGTTCATCAAGTCTGGTGATGCTGCCATCGTCAACTTGGTGCCCTCCAAGCCTCTGTGCGTTGAGTCCTTCCAGGAGTTCCCTCCTCTAGGTCGTTTCGCTGTCCGTGACATGAGACAGACTGTCGCTGTCGGTGTCATCAAGGCTGTCAACTTCAAGGATGCTTCCGGTGGCAAGGTCACCAAGGCCGCCGAGAAGGCTACCAAGGCCAAGAAGTAGCTGGTTTCTATCAATAACAACAAAATTATGATGAAGCAGCCACAACCCAACAACAGCAACAACAATAACAGCAGCAGCAACAACAACAGCAACAATGATAAGCACAACAGTAGTCGAACACAAACACCTGTCCTGGGCAAGATGAATGATAAGATGATGTTCCAGCAAAAGCAAAAATTTAATTTTTTCCATCGTAAAGAATTTCGTCGGATACGAATGTTAAACGCCATCGCCGCCTAGACGATTGAGTGGAAGATGGAGCACACACACTGCAGATTTCAAGAAACAAAATTAAATATTTACCCTCAATCTTAAGTTTACCTACCACATAAATATATATATGATATTATAGTAAATTGATTTTATAATGATATCATACTTTTTCATAGTTCGTATATAATTTGTGTAGCAGCAGTAGCGCAGGCGTATAGCATTTATATATCGTGTATTCGTTAAAATTAAAATTTTGATTTTTTATATATCCTCTATTTTTGTTTTGCACACTACTTTGTACACTATATAAAAGAAAAACAAAGAAACAATACTAGAAGCGAAAAGATAAATAACTTTATTTACAACAAATAAAAGCACACTTTGTATTTATTTTTTCCACATGAAACATTCTTATGTTTTGCTTTTGATTTTCAGCGCTTTTTTTTATCATTTTGTCACTACACCCGCTGCCAAATGAAATATGAAAGTACAAATAACTACGATAAAAAGTACAAGGAACTGCATAACTATACAACAGAACTTTACCTCACTCAGACAGAAACAGATGTAACAAGAGTTTTGAAATAAATCAATATAATTGCAACTTGGACCGCTAAACTCGTTTTTAATTTAAATAAGCTTAGTATACATGTATATATATATATACATATATATATTATATATATATATATATATACAACGGATATATATATTGAACGGATGAAACGATTAGAAGGAATATGGTTACCCTAAAAGTATAAAATTGTGTATGTGGTCAACTAGAACATGTAACGCTAGATTCTTTTTCACTTATTCATTGCCTGCTATTTACTAATCACTAGAGCTGGGTCCTTATAACAAATTTTTTGGTCCCTCCGTATTTGGTCCTGCTGCTGCGGTGGGTCTTCCGGTTCCTGGCGCGGATCTTCGTAACGTATGCCGTTCGGTGTTACAATGGCACATTTCATCAGATACTTGCCAAACTTTTGCACCTGCATTGCCGTTATGCTATCCAGGACCCAAAGTGGCGACAGGTAGACGCGATCATCCTCGGCGCGTCTCTTGTCGCCCACAATGAATTTGGCCTTGTAGCGATTCTCGGTTAACTTGGCACCGCCCAACAGCAACAGCTCCTTGATATTGTTAAATGTGATGGGTCGACAGAGCGAGGAGACATAGAAGGTCTCCATAAAACGAAACAGTTCGCAGCGATAGGATACGCCAAAGGCTTGACGTTCCGTGCGGCAAATCTAGCGGGGATTGAGTAAGTTATTAACACACTTTTGACAGAATTTAGCAAGCAGCTCACCTCAACGGCACGTGAAAATGAGTTCAGTTCATAATGTTCTTCGCTCACCCACTTGCCAACACGAACCGATTCGAGTATCCATTTGAAGTTAACAATCCAAACGCCTCGCATCAAACCACGTAATAGATTCAATGTTCTCCTTGGCTCCAGACTAACCAAATGGGTCGTTCGCTTGGTCACTGTGGGATCCAGACGCATGCCACGCAGCTTGCGTATGGCCTGGGATGGCGTGACAAGCAAATGAGGATATCGGGTCGGGGGTGGAGGTGAGGTACAATAGAATCAATGGATGGATGAATGAATATATTGGTTAATTAATGGCAAAGCCATTAATCGAGCACAAGTTAGAGTCAGCATTTGTTTTGTATAAATATTTTTATGTATAATTTATTTGTGTGAAGCGCTCTGTTGTTTTACGACTGCCCCAAGTTCAACCATGTTTTATCAATATTAATTATGAACCAATGAGGTGGGCGTTGCACTTGAAAACCCAAACTCGAGAAACTCAGTTACTATACAAATAATATAAATGAATCAATTAAAATATAGAACAATATTTGCATATAGGATACAGAGTACAAATAGAGAGAGAAAGCCATCTATCTATATCTATATCTATACCTATATCTAAATCTATATCTATATCTATATCTACATCTAAGCGAGTACAATTTCTTAAGACGAGGATTTTGTGCTACCAACCTTATGGATGATTTGCACCTGCTCCTTATGCATATTCGTATGCACTAGCGTATGTATGACTCGATGCTTAGGTGTAGGCTTCAGACAATCTCCATGCGACTCGGATGTATCCGAATCAAAGGGCGTAACAAATCCCTCCTTGCTCTCAGTACTATCACATGTTACGTAATTGGGGCCTTCTGATATAGTTGGCTTCAGGGCTGACGCCGTTTGTCGCCTTTTCACTGTGTGAGTGGAGGCGTTACTACTATTCGTGCTTGGACGTGATTTGCTGCTGGATGACGATGATGATATGGGAATAGATTCATTGGGCGTGAAAAGTCGACGCATCTTGGGCTCCGTGGATTTCAGTTCCTTAGGGGTTGCACCCGCATTGAACGCCACTGCCTGCAGTGGTTGTGCTGTAAGCGGCGGTGGTGGTGGAGTGAGTAAACAACTCTCGCCCAGCTCCGCCTGATTGGCCAATGCCAGCGAACGCCGCTGCGATTTCGAATTAATGGAATTGATGCGTTCATTAATGTGATCCATGTCGACATTGAACAGAGTACGCCGACGATTTGAGGACGACCTCGTCTCGCTGCGCGGCAAGCGAGTGGAATTAAACACCGGCACAGGAGTATGCTCATCGATGCTGTCCAGCGATGTTTGTGTCGTTACATTCATGGGCGATTTTAAATTGATGTCGCTCAGCCGAGGATTTAAGTTTTCATTATTAAAATCACTTATCTGCATTTGCTCTACGGTATATACAGTACGACGTTCAGTGGCTCGTCCAATAATTGTCGCGCGGCTTGAGCTTATTTCCATTGTCTCTTGAACATAGTTGGTTTTATTAGCCGGCGGCGTTGACTCTGCAATGGATTGTGGCTCCTCGGTTATGGCTTCAAATGTAGGTGGATTCTTAGCCGCAGTCGGTGTGTCCGACTTGAAAGAGGAATTGTGGGAGGCGCTGCGCCGACGTTGATTGCGAGTTTTTTCTTGTAAATTTGTTTTAGTATCTGACAGTTGCAGGCTACAACGACGTTTAGCTCGTGGCTCAACTACTGTTTTAGCCACGACTACTGATACTGATACTGCTGCTGCTGCTGATGCTGATGATGATGCTGATGCTGATGATGTGTCTGACTCCTTCTCCTCTGTGTTAGCTTTCTCTGTGCTTTTTAATTGGCTGCGCCGCCGTGTCAGACGAGGTACCGTTGACAGTGTTTCAGCTACAACAGGTGTTGTGGAATCAAAAGCCAAACTGCTGCGGCGAATTTCTCGCAGCGGCCGAGATCGCTCTTGAGTGGAATCCACAGTCACCGAAGCGCTTCGTCTTTTAATTCTGCCCACACTTTTCTCCTGACACGGGAACAACTCTTTCTGAGTTGCGTCTTTATTGTTGGCAACAATTTTATTCTCTTTGTCCGTCGGAGTTTGTGTGTCCATTTGGTTCTGCACCTTAAATGGCGTAAAGCAGCCGCTGTTTATTCTGAGAAAGATAAAAAATGCGCTTTAGATTTGGACACTCATTATACTAAGAAAAATTAGTAGACACTAATTGACTCCAAAATTTTCCATGTCAATAGAAGTAGCCATGGAAATTGAGTAAAATTTTGTAATTTATATTTATATCACATGCAGAAGGCTTTATGTGCTCTTAATTAGGATTCGATCTAATATGAATAATATCATAGAGGATAATATAGCTATTGTAACAGCTATAGACAACTCAATCTAACTCTCTTAGGCTGTGGCAAAACTCACTCGATATTTTTGGTCTAATGGCAAATTCTAAAACTTGCAAATGGTGCCAAATGTTGATTTGGTTTTGATATTTATGAATTAAGAATGCGAATGTATAAGAGCCTGAAACTATGTTAGCCAATATAAGAGTGAGAATCGAATCGAATCAAATCGATAATTCTTTGTTTCTTCATCTGTACATATGCAACGTATAAGACTTTAAGGCACATATTACTTAACTTTCTTTTCAATTTTTATAGAAACCAATATGGGCATAAGTATAAGCATGGGAGTTACAGAATATCTTTTTTTTTTTAATTGGAATTACCTATTAAGTAGATTAGTAGCCGGCGATTCTGCACCCACGTCCTCCTGCTGCTGCTTGGTTTGGCTGAGAGTCTTAAAAAATCGCGTTATGGGAGTCTGGAAGAGACAAATATATTTAATGTCATATTTAAGAGTTGATCAAAGAATACTCACCTGTGGATTGGTTGGTGATATGGGCTTTGTTACAGACTTGGGCGTTAGATTATTTCTATCCTTGCTGCTAGTGGGCGTTCCAGGTCGTTTGCGTTTCTTGAGCTCTGAATCTGGTTGCATGCACCGTACGCGCTATAAGAGAGAATAACAAGGAAATAAATATAAGATACAATATTTAGCTAGACAACCAACCAACAAATGATAAAACACTTGTTTTACCTAATGATGCCATGAGCTGCTGCTGCTGGTGATTTCTCAACTGTCACTTTTTTAGCTAAAAACCCACTGTTTTATTTGTTTATAATGTACGTGATAACTGAATCGTTGCTAACTTTTGTTTATATTAGCGCGACTTTTATCTCTCTCTTGGTCAGATTGCAAAAAATAAGGTACTTAGCTTGCTCTTAGCATTTCTACATAATAATAAAACGATAAATATTAACAACTGCATTTAGCAATTATTGTCAATAATTATTATTATATTTTTAATAAAGAAAATTATTTTTGCAATTTAAATGCGCCTAAATTTGTATTTTTATTTTATGAAACAAACAGGTGTGGAAACATTGGCAGTAGATTTTGCAGCCCTGGTTACTCTCTCACGGCGACTGCGCTGTAGCAAGAGCGTCAACCCCCTCTTGTTGTATAAAAATTGCTACAGCACAGCCGTCAGCCTCAGTCTGCGGCTCACTCAGCGTTGGTCGCGCTCGCCTCTTGTAAAAGAAACTAAAAGAACGAACGCTCTTAAGCTATGATTTAGTCAAAACCAAAAACTGGCAGTATTACGCGATAACATACATTCTATAACGTTGAAACAGTTTCAATTAAAAGCACGCATCCGCAAAAGATAAGCAACAAGTGTTGCCATACTTGCAACTAAAATCAAATTCATTCAGCAGCCAGCTGCAAGCGGTGTCGGAAGAAAAACCAAAGAGAGAGAGAGAGAGGGAAAGAGAGCGAGCGAACGAGTGAGAGAGCCAACGAGATATTCTGGCAATATTTTTGTGTTTTTACGTTTTGTTTGTTTTGTCACAATTGTCAATCGGCATTGAAATAAGAACAGTTTTAAGAAACTACACAAAATCTGTGCGGAAAAGCAAAAAGAACAAGTAATAACGTGGCAACGCCTCAGCCCGTGTCAGCTGCTGCGCGTTAGTTTGAAAAATAATTTAAAAAAAAAAAACACAGACATCAACAAGAAGAAAACTTGTTTTGTATCTGTGGTTTACGTGCGATAACGATTACAAGTACATAAATAATAAGAACGCTGCAACAACAAGGCCTCATCTGCTATTTCATCAGTAATTCAGCGCCATCCAGCGCCAGGTACTAAATCAAAGCAAAAACAAAATCAAATATAAAGATGATACCTGGCTATGGGCCCGTCACGCAAGCCCTGCTGGGCACCTTGCTCACCTGGGGCCTAACAGCAGCAGGTGCGGCACTGGTGATCTTCGTGCGAGGCAATCAGCGACGTTCATTGGATGCAGCATTGGGTTTTGCGGCGGGCGTCATGATTGCTGCCTCGTTCTGGTCGCTGCTTAACCCAGCCATTGAAATGGCCGAGACCTCGAATCTCTATGGCTCCTATTCATTTCTGCCCGTGGCAGGCGGCTTTCTGCTTGGCTCGATCTTTGTGTATGGCTGCGATAAATTGATGTCATATCTGGGCTTGAATAGCACCAACATGATGATACAGATGACGCAGAATAGCAAAGATAAGGCTGATATTGCCATCGATGAGATGAAAATGAATGGCTCAGCGACGGATAGACATGCATCCAAGAGTCTCGATAGCTTCTCGGACTGTTTGAGTGTGCAACACAGCGGCGAGTCGCGCAGACGGAAGAAGGGTGGCAGCATTGGCGAAGTGGAGCAATGCACGTATACAGTAGGGGCGGCGTTGGAACAGCAACGTGCCCAGGAGGCGTTGTCACAGTGGAAAAGGATTATGCTGCTCGTGGTGGCCATCACTGTGCACAATATACCCGAAGGCTTGGCAGTGGGCGTCAGCTTTGGTGCAGTGGGCACTACGAATAGCTCGACATTCGAGAGCGCTCGAAACCTGGCCATTGGCATTGGCATACAAAATTTCCCAGAAGGATTGGCCGTCAGCTTGCCGTTGCACGCCGCGGGATTTAGTGTGATGCGTGCTCTATGGTACGGTCAATTATCTGGCATGGTGGAGCCGATCTTTGGTGTCCTAGGCGCCGTGGCAGTTACCTTTGCTAACCTAATATTGCCGTATGCTTTGTCATTTGCTGCTGGCGCTATGATCTATATTGTAGCCGATGATATTCTGCCGGAGGCTCATGCCAGTGGCAATGGCACAATTGCGACATGGGGCACAGTGTCTGGATTCCTGATTATGATGTGCCTGGAAGTGGCGCTATCATGATAAAGCAATGGCCACAGCAAAAAAAGAAAACAGAAATGAGACACGTTCCTATGCATGAAGCATTCCAGGCAAAGGACTTCACAAAAATCATTCATAGTGTAAATTCCTTTTAAATATCGTACTTAAAAGAAAGCGCATTTTTTATTGTCTTGTAAATATATATAAGGTATATATAGTATGGCCGAAATCTCTGTATCTTTTATATATGTATATATATATATTTATATACATTTTGTTAGAAATCTCAGAGAATGTTTTTGCCTGCAGCGCGTTTAACGCATTAAGATCGAAAGAAAAACCCAACCGTAACTAAGTATTTTTTTATATAAGTAACTTGGCTTCATTGTTTTTGCCCTGTTATATAAATGCAAAAAAAAGTAACTACTATATACATATTTATAATTTTTAATATCTGTCTGTAAACAGACGTGCGCATGTGAAATAGGTTTTAAGTTGTCAAGTGCCCTGTCTTTTGTTCTTCCTCTTACTGAACTGTCGTAATATTTAAGTAATAAAACATAATGTCTGTGCGTTCAGTACAACACAAAATTTATTAAGAACATTTGCATTTTTTTTCTGCTTTGAACCAGACTATGCCATGAGACCACTTCTCTCACTGCCTCTCTGTATTCTGCTGCCAACTTCCTGGCCACTGATAAGACATATTGTACACTACGTGTTACACGCAAATTGAATTAGATAACCTAAACACAGTCCCGAAGTGCACAAGGCCCAGAGGTAGGCTAAGTGCCTGACATTTGTTGTCTGTGATAAGAATCTGTCGAGCGAAAGTGCAGACGGCACTTAAATAGCAACATTTTGTTTCTATTATATTTGTGCTGCCATCTTTGGATATACTGCGTAAAAGAGGAGAGAAGAGGGTATGCCACAGCAGGTGCTTAGATGTCTATATATGACATATATAGAGGTTATTTCTAAGTCGATCACTTTTGAAATATATATAGCGTATTTTCTAGTGCTCAAGATTATGCTTTTCTGCTGCAAACTTTGATATACCCATTACAATTTCAGCGGCAACGGGTATGCTGACCTAAAGCGCTTTGAATAGCCAAACTCCATTCAAGCAGTAACTTGAAAACATAAAAACATGCTAGTAAAATCTACTCATTCTATGAAGAGAATACACTTAATACAGGGTATTTTAGGTCAATCAAATATTCTATAAGTATAAGTAGAACATATATATACAATAAAAGCCAGGGTAACAGCTAACCCACGACTTTAAACTGGAGCACTGTCAGAGTATACATATCAATTGCTTATCTGACTCATCGTGGCTCGTTCGTGATACTATACCGATTCACTTGGCCTTATCAAAAATGTGTTTGGGCAAAGCCTAAACAACTAATCGATTTGTTTATTTTATAGCATTTTTTATGAGGCCAATAAACCAATTAAATAGCGACTATTTCTAACTGAAGTTGATGGCTTCCGAAGCAATCTGAAATATTTACAATGTCCGATCTCTGGATAACAACAATTGCTGCTTGAGATTAACGAACAGTTTATGTAAATCAATTTTATATAGAAATCGAAACTAGTTGAGCAGCTCTTAAGGTACGTAGCTTTATATGGAAATTCATCTCAGAAACCACGTGCTAGATATAACATAAGAGCTTTGTTTATACTATATTAAGATTATGCAATTTACGAGGGTGATATTTTACGTATAAAGACGACAAAAGATGCAATAGAAATATATGAATAATGCATAAGTAAAATAACATAAGTAAAACGAGATATTTCTATACTGATAATACAGATATTTCTATACTGATAACTATACTACTCTGTTTAGCACAATTGAACTCTTATAAGATGATTCTGAAAGCATTTTAAGCAAAATTTTAAGAAAATCGTTAACAAAAAGATAAGCCTTTTTTTTTGCAACTTCTTATTTAATTCAATTCCAATGCATAGTTTGAAATTTACAAACCTTAATTCTTTTAAAAAATTTCTTAACTTTTTTTTAGTTTACAGAACTTAGAACATATGCATATAAAATCGTGTCTTGTATTATTAGGACAAAATGGATTCATAATCATCTCATCATCATTTTCCATAGATGAAAGGAAAATCTATGGAAAAAATGACTTAAGTAATATCTTGTTTTACGCTTGTTATGCAGTCTTATATAAATAAATATATAGAGTACGATTGCAGTACTCACCGACAATTTGCCATAGAGTTCTGGGAATTCATACATGTGAATATTGCTAATGGGAAACTGTTTGGGATCACATAGACGGCGTTGCACCTTACAAGCCTCAATCCATAAGATGGAAACAATTGGTATATTCCAGCTTTGAGCACGCTTATAGGTGGACAAGAGGCCATCCTTAAAGACCACATGAGTGGTATTGCTATAAAAAACAATTTTTGTTTTATTTTTTAATAAAATATTAAGTTAGGTTAAGTTTACCGCAACAGACGATCGTTGGTCTGGGCGCCTAGTTTTGATATGATGTTCTTAACTCCCTCGGAGCGATTATCATTGCCAGTGCGTACCTCAACGTAGACAATGACATCCTTTAAAATCTCTGAGAGCGTTGGCGGTGGCTGCGGATTTCGCTCTTCTGCCGCTATAATGCTAATCTCAGCATGCGGCACATCGAAATTGTTGTAGGTACTTTTGGTAGATTTTCTAACAAGAGGAGTTATAGATCATTACATGTGTATATAGAAAAGTTTTAGTACTTACTTGAGCGCACTTATGGCGCGCATGCGTAATGCGGCGCTAGGACTATTGAGATCACGCTGCAGTTGGTTTAGATGTGGATCTCGTTTGGCTGCTATGTCGGGATCAATTAATTTGGGACTTGCAGCTATGCTTTCTGCAGCCCTGGATTTGGGCGTCACAATCATGTTAGCAATCGCTGGCGTCGTTGCAATTGTTGTAGCTGAAGGACTGTCGATGACAGTCACAAGCTGATCTGTGTCACAAATATTTTATTAATATTATAAAGAAATATATAGTTAAATATATATTGTAAGTTTACGCACTCTCGGCCATTATTCGAGTTTTCCACATTATATAAAGATCCAAAACTTATTTTTAATACTTTAAATTTAGAGCTCCCCAAATTAACTATAAATTTTTTGATGTTTTAGATAAGTAAAATTACAAAGCTAACCTGTTGTTTTTGTCATATGGACTGCCTTTGAATGCCAACGGAGCTCGTTTACACTCATTTCTGTCATTGTATTCGTATTAAAGAACCACCGCACATATATCTTTCGATTATTATTGCGTAATAAACTTGTCTGTTTAATTATTTGTTTAAAAGTTGCTAAATTTTGCAAATTTTACGCGGCCGCTTGGCTTCGGACAGTCGAACTAAGAACAGGGCTGCACAATTGTTATCGAGTTGGGGCTATCGATCGGAATATGTTAGCTAACAGAGTTTGACTATGTTAGGCTAGCAGCTGTTATTGATTGCGATTGTTAGCGCGCAATAGAGTTCATTTGAAAATAACATGCCGTTCTTATACTTACTTCAGGCTTTTGTCAATTTACTATATATTTTATTGAAATAAATAAATCCTCTTTTGAAAATATTCTTTTAATGCATAAACGTTTACATAGTGTTCACATACATATATGTTATATTCGAACTTATTTACATATGAAAATGTATTTACAGAGAGTAAAACAATAAAAATTAATCGCCTAAAGTAGCAAACAATTTGCCTATGACAACAAATCCTTCCTATACTTTGCTATCAAAATGTGTGCATATCCATATATATTTTAGATTCTTGCATATAAGTATTTATTTGTGCACACAACTCGACTCTAGGACGTTCTCAGTCTTAAACGATTTAAAAACTATGGCAAAATTTTAATTAATTATTACAAATTGCATAATTATTAAATCTCTCATCTCCGGTGTCTAATCCATAACGCCGATCTAATTAGTATAAGTGTTAATGGGTATTATTTTAGGTGTCTGCCCAAAAGTATGCTCTAAATATTTAAAATGATGGCTGCACTTCGCATAATTTATGATCACAAAACTGAGCGAAATGCATTCCACTGACCAAAAATTAAAAAAACATACTTTGACTAAATAAATTGTAATATAATGCTAGGCGATGAATAAATTAGGGCCAATTGCTCCCAGCGCTCATTCTGCAAAAAAGAGAGAGAGTGGAGTTAAGGTATGTTTTCTTTTGTTAAAAGGATAATAAAGGATATATCGGAACACCTACCATGTGCGCTAATTAGACTACGCGCATCCCAGAGCGAAAGCTGCGACTGCGATAGTCGATGCTGTGGTGGATAAAGTTTGTAGGGGAAATAGGAATGATGGAACGTTGCAATGGGTATGGGCGTCGTCGATTGTAGTGACTGATGTTGTTGCTGCTGTGCGGCTAGCAGGAATTGATGATGCTGTGCCGATATCTTGCGCGAGATTTTCGGCTCCTTTTTGGGCTTGCTGGCGCATTGCTGTTTGTTCGACTTAATGAAATTGGGTATGCGTGCCAGCAGGCCGCAATAGTAGGGATCGTCCTGCTTTTTGCGCTGTGGCGTATTCTTCTGGCGCTTCTTTTCCGTATAAACTGGCGCAATGGAGGCCATAGAAGCCATTGATGCCACCTCGTAGTCCGGCTGAAATAGAGAATAAGAGTGATTAGTCAGCTTTTCTAAGAAAGGGATGAGAAATCCCACTTAAAATAATATCGATAATAACAACAATCACGACTTCAAGTATCGCAATATAAATTTCGATACTTAGATAACCGATATCACTCACCTTTGGCACATAGGGACTTTCGTTGAGGAAGGCCGCACTGAAGACGCTGCGTCTGCCCTTGCTTGAGTTGCTCGAGGACTGGGATTCATCAGACGCAGCGGGCGTGGGATAGATCAAACCCACTTGACTCTCAATCGTTGAATACGGATCTTCGTTGCTGTGTGTGAGAGGCACTCGCATGCCCAATGCATCCAAGGACTTGGGCAACGTTTGCAAGCGATTCTTAAGCATATCCATGGCAACCACATTGATGACCATTATCCATAAGGGTGTATTGATTAGATTATTGTTTGACTTGACCAGCGAGACGGCCGACAGGCACTGCCGCTCCAAACGGCTACGTTCCGGATAGCTACGCGCAAATTCCCGATTAATGTTACTCTGAAATTTCTTCATGTCGAACAGCTTGGAGGAGGTGCCCGATGTAAGCGACATTTGTGGCATTTGCAGAATATCGGCTCCAATCACCGTTTCCTCGTTGGCCAACGAGGTGTGATTCACATAGATGCTGCTCTTGCCATATCTCTTAATGAATATATTGCCAGTGTCATCCATTTTGATCTTGAAGCCATCTCCAATTGATTTTTTGATGACTTTTGTCTCTGCATCACGCATGGGATTCTCAAAGCCATTTAGACCAATGCTGCAAAAGAAATGGAGCAGCTAGAGCATAATTCGGGCGAGGCAGAGAGTATTACTTACCGTACGCCATCGAAGCCATGCTTGGAGCCATTTATGGTGATCACATTGGAGCGCGCATAGGCCTTGGCCACGCGTCGATTCTTCTCAAAGACAATGATCTTGGCCCAAATTTCATCATCGATTTGCTCCCATTTGGTCAGCACTTCGTTGATGTGATCCTGCAAAGAAAAAGACAACAATTTAGAATGATTTTTTAAAATGTATATTTAAGGCAAATGAAGGCGTGGCCTTCCCTCTATACATATAATCTTTATCTAAATCAAAGCCAATGCAATTCAGCTCTGCTACCTGTGTGAGCTTATAAAAGTATAAGACTTAGCTTGCATTAGAGTATAAGACTTCACTTTTAACTTAACGTTGCTTCATCGATAGAATTTGCATTTGTATCGAATGGCAATGTATCGATATCAAGCTTGAGGTTTTTAGAGTCAATAAAATTAATCTAAAGATTAAAAAAAAAATGGAATGGATACATTCTCCTCTAAGAGCACTACTTGTTCCACATCTCGTTTGCTTTGCTTACCCGGAACAGCTTTTCGCGATCGTGCCAAACATCTTCCTCCTGCTCCTCCTGCCCAATCGCATCCAAATTGTCCAGGGAACGCGATATAATCTTGCGGCGCGAAATCATTTTATTTAATTTTTTGTCTTGCGTGTGTGGGACTGAAAGAGAAACGTTTTTCCTCAATTATTATTTATTTATTTATAAATATAATTACAGCAGCCGCTGGCTAAGGTTCTAGACAACAACAAGAACAATTAAGTGCTTGCGCGAATGACTCTTTGAGCGCCATTTGTTGCATGATTAGATCTGGGCCGGCATATTAAGTTGTTGGCGTGTAAAGGCATCAAATTATTTATATACATATATATATATATATATAGACATGGTGTAAAAACTTTAATCCGGCTTTAGATTATTAAGCAATCAGCCAATCAATCTGCAAGCCAATGAACTTCAACAAAAAAACCAATTTCGTTGGCTGCGTAGTTTGTCGCCTAAGTCGTTTGATTTTGAAACACCTAATAGAAATGTTGTTGTTTTTTTTATCAATGTCACTGCGTTTAATTGTGCTTTTTATTTTGCATTTTTTCTGTAGTCTACTAAACTTGGATTGCATTTCAATTGCTTTGGTTTTTCTTTGATTTTTATGGCTTTTTTTTAGGTTTTTTTCTTTGTGTCGCAAACCGTTTCAAAGTCAAGCTTTGTCAACGTTTTGTGACAAAATGCCAGCTACCTGTTAACCATATCAGGTGTATTGGCGGTCATGCACGTGCTTGGCATTCAATGCGATTTATCAATATATTTTGTACAGATATACATATAGTCAAAATGTATGTCACACGCATTGAAAGTGAGTCTGAGAATTGTAGCAATTGCCGCGGTTGCTGCTGTTTTCTAGCCTTAGCTGCCACCCAAAACGCATTGCTAAACGTTTTAACACCATTTAGAAGCTCTTATCGTGCTTCTAATGGCCCACATCAATGGGCAGCAGCTCGCTCTGCAATCCTAATGAGCAGCCACTACCTTCGTGCCCAGCTCTACCAGCTGCCGCTGCTGCTCTATTTGCTGTCGTCTGACCAGGTCAAAATCGGTCAATTCCATTGAAGTCAATGCCGCATTTGGCTTTCTATTTGCGTTGGCGTTTGGCTTTAATTAGCAACCAAAATCTGGCCATAAACTTGATATATGTCACGCATAAAGCCCCAAAAAGCCCGTGGCTCAGCTAATCAATTTCTACTTTCAACGGGTTTTCGATTGTCTTTCAGCTTTGTCTTAGAACTTTGTATACCCTATATATATTTATTATAATTTTGTCACGTAATGTGTAACACATAGCAGCAGACAATGAAGGCATCGCCTCTTTCTTTAGCTAACTGTGTGTTTATCTATGCAAACTAGATACGCGCTGTCTGAAAGGTTCTTGATGAACACATCGATTTTATAGCCGATTGATTGCTTGATCTTATACTAAATTAAAGTAGACTTTGGAGCACATCCTAAGCAAACTCATAAATTGTGAGTCTCGCTATCTTCTTAACATAGCTGTAGCATCTTCTTAATATTGCGCTTAGCACTTCACCATATATGACGAGGAAGCCATCAATCAAGCGCTAATATAGAAATTTGCTAGAGTATCTAAACTTCCATCATATTTCATCTGCCATCTCTGGACTATTTACTAAGAACTTTTACTATGCTAATGGCGCTTCACGCCCTCTAAGCAAACAAATTCTCAGACTTTCTAAATTACGCAAAAACTACGTGCTTATACATGAGTCTAAATAATTTACGACTGTGAAAAGAAGAAGCTTTGTAATCAATATATTAATAAACATATCATTCAAGCTGCCCTCTGTCTGTCTCTGTCTGCCTGTCTCCCAGCGCTACCTACTACTATATTTTCAGCATAATGCATCATTCTTCATATAGAATTTGTTAACTAGTTAATTTTCATTCATGAGTCAGCGTCAGCGCGCTTAATGATGCTGCTGCGACCTTACAGTTATCATTCACAGCCAAGCCACGCCAAGCCTTGAAAGGCACAACAGAAGAGAGAGCGAGAGCGAAAGAGAGAAGGTAAAAACCCATTCGGTAAACCTTAAAGTCAAGATTTTATTCTGTTTCATCTGCTATTTTAGAGCGCTGTGATTAAGTTCTTCCAGAATGTTGCTGATTTTTATAAATTTTTGTTATTTCTTTTTCTTATTTTTTTCTCATCTGTTCATCTGCTGATATGTTCATCTGTTTTATATTGTATAATATGTATACAACGAACGCATAACATTTCGTTCTTTTCACCGCTTTTGATTGTTGTTGTTGTTGTTGCTGGCATTTGGTTTGCTAATATATTATATATAAAAGTTTTTTGTACATCGAACGTGCTGCTGATTTTTTAGCGATGATCACATGGCCCACACCAACACCAACACCAACACCAACACCAACACCAACACACACACACACACGCACATACATTATATGAAATTTAATTAGCTAGCTGGCCTTTTGTCCATCTTTTGCTTTCGGCCACATATGTCTATACAGCTATATAAATCTGTGTATATACAAAAGTTAAGTGCACTGAAATTAAACAATTATTATACATAAATAATTTATTTAATTTAACACAAATCATAAAAATCAACAGAAATAAGTAAACATCTAAATAATTTCGCTTCGTTTCGTTTCGTTTGCTTGAGCTTTGTAGCAGCGGGTAAATGGGTTAAGATAAAGGGAATTATATATATTTAAACAATTTGAATTGGGTATAAGTGACTGCACAATACTCTATCTTGGCTATGATTCTGATTTGAGACGAATCAAAGGGCGCAGGATCAAACTCAAATGCATCACTTTAAAGTCCATTTAGAGCGAAGAACTCTCTATGAAGTGGGTTCTAAAGATACATTTCAAGCTTTAGCTTTTCAATTGCCACGCCCCAATGGGCTTAAATTATAATTGAGAACATTAATCTGTGTTGCACAAGCGTCCGCAAGCCAAATAAAAATTTTTAGTTTCATTAAAAACTAAATGCTTCATACAAACAGACGCAAGCCAATATACTCTCTTTGCGCTTCATAAACAGTCAAAAAATTGTAAATGAAATTGATTAAAAAGCGTTTTTGAGTTGTTTAAAGTGCATTAAGTGTTAATTGAGACGCTGCTGTCGCCAGCTGATTGATGTGCGTCACAGTTGCACTCAAGTTTGTGTCTTAAGTCTTTCGTTTGCTGAAGCTGCTTTTCCGCATGCCAAACTACAACTGGCTGTTATTGCAATTAATTATGTAAGCTCGAAGGCCAGCGAAGGCCGAAAAAGCCAGTTGCCTTTTTTATTTATAGCACAAACACAAACCGAACGCATTCTGAACAAAAAGTGTTCTTGGCGTGCGTGAAACTACGTCTCGCACTTCGTCAAGGCCGTTTCGCTCGCTCGTTCATTCCTGCGCAGAAGGAAGTCTTTTGCTTGACTTGGCTAAGCGGCTTACAAAAAAAACTTGCTGACTGCGCCCCACAAATTGGCTTTGTTTTTGCTTGAGATACTCGCTCATGAAAAGGGAAAGTGGGGTATATTGGCTTGTGCAGAATGTGGTAAAGCCATTGAAGCTAGCGACTTGAAATTTAGCATGGAGATTTGGGGTAAGCCCTGTTTGATCAGCCGTAAAGATTTTTGAGTTACGCCCACTTGGGCGTGCCGAATTGTGCAAGCAATAGCTGCTTTGAGCTGGGCTTACGCAGTTTCGGCAGTTCCCAGATAGACTTATGCGCCGCCCATTTGGGGCATGTCTTATAATAATATATCAGATTGTCGTACATTTGGCGCGCATTATGCAGTCAGTTACGCCCGACTGCAACGTTCTTTGTTGATAATTTTCTAGCTTTTAATTGCTCTTTATGAATCATGAAAACAAATAAAAACAAAATTGCGCAACTGCAGTCGGCTTGGCGTGTGCCACAGTGGCCATGTTGCAAGTTGCAAACTGCGCGCCTTTCCAAAAAACGTTTGTCAACCTCAGAAGTGGTTCGAAATGTGGGCCACATGCGGACCCACACCCAAATCCAAATGCAATAATCTGTATGACAGCTGCCAGCCAGCCACAGTCAGCCAGCCAGCCAGGCCGCCTTTCGGTCGAGTTCTTTGCAACCTTGAAAGTGGATACCTCAAACGACCAGGTGGAGGAGGCGTGGCTGGCAGGGGTAGCAGCTTACATGTCCGGCTATGAGTCGGACTAAAAAAAACGAGTTTTTGGCCTTTTGATCTTATATTAAATTTTGTTCGCTTTGTTCGTTTGCGAACAAATTCTATTTGCATTGCGTTCACTTTTCCTTTATATTTTATTTTATATTCATTTATTTCGGTTAACGGGCTTTTTTTGTAGTCATTTAATGTGTTCCATCAATTTCATTAACAATGAGCAAGTTTATATGCTACAAGTAGCTGACTAAAAAAACAATTGAGCTAATTAGCAGGTATATATGCTAACTGCATCTTGCAGTTACTTTATAGGTGAGTATGGGCGAGGTTGGTATGAACAATTTTTGAATAAACAAGTAATATTTGTAGACTTTACACATAAATAAAAAAAATTAAAATATAGAAAAAATATTGAATTTATAAAATAAATAAACTAAAAAAAATATAAATAAGCAACAAATAAAGCAACAATAAAAAATAAAAAGATAAATATATAAAAAGTAAATAATTGAATAAAAAATTGAATAAACAAAAAATAAATAAACAATAAATAAATAAATAAGAAAAACAAATAAATCAAAAAAAAAATAATATAAATAAAAAAATAAAAAGAAAATAAATTGATGAAAAAATAAATAAACAAAATATAAAATACAAGACAAATGAAAAAGTTATAAAAAAAATGATCAGTAATATAAATATCATTGTTTACTTTCCTCACCCACAAAAAAGGAATATTATTATTATTGTTGTTATTATAACTTTTACTATTAACATTATTGGATTTATTTTTACAATTGTGATTATTAACATTTTTAATAATATTTATTTAACGTTACAACTTCTTTTATGTAGGAGGCTGACTTTTTAAATGGCCAATTTCAATTCAATTTTAAAAATAAAATACAATTATAGGTATTTTTTGTCTTCTGTTCGTATCTCTCTTTTATGCACACTTTAAGTTTCTTTAATGTTCATACCACCCTCGCTTATATTTAACTAATAGCAACTTCCAGCTCAAACATTGACTTGGTTTTTCATTAGGTTTTCCTCATTATGTGTCCCATCTATGACTTCTCACTATATAGCTGCTTGTACTATATTAAGTCTTTGTTTATATGCCACAAGCTGAATATGTATATATGCATATTTTTTATTATATGTCATAATCTGATTGTCCATATATATCTCCACCTACTATATATGGACTATAAAATAATTGTCTTTTTTTCTGGGTTTCGTCTGCCTTGCACAATAGGTGCGGGCGGGTGGCTCTGCCTAATGTTATTGTTTGCGACGCAACTATAACAAACAATGACAACAACTTCAACAACAACAACTATAACAACAACTGTGGTTAACTTGATTTTATGAGTTGGCACTTTTTTCTCTCTTTCCATGTTTCATGTGAGCATCGCTCACAATTAGATCTACAGCATGTGGCATTACTGGCTGCTGCTGCTGCATAAAAAAGGGGGGCACGCAACATCATAAACTCATGGAGTGAAGCTGCTTGCTTTATAGCCACACACAGCACGGGGTGTTGTACTTAAGTATAGTTAAGTTATAGTTGCGCTGCTTTTTTTGTTTATTATTTGTGAATGGGGCTCACTCAGCACGTGCATGCGTCAAAATAATGTGGCAGCAGCAGCAGCACCAAGTTGCGATTTTTTAAGTTTTGGTTTCAGTTAGCAGGGCAAGCTAGAAGCTTAATAAAATAATAAATAAGTATAAAATATAAAAAAATTGAGACAAATAAAATAAAAGAAAATCAAACTTAAAAAAAATAAATAAAAAAATTTAGAAAAAAATTAACAAAAATGTAAAATAATAAAATATATATGTAAAATATAAATATATTTGTATATGTGTATGTTATGTATATATATATATATATATATATATATATATATATATATATATATATATATATATATATATATATATATATTAATATATATATATATATATATATATATATATATATATTAATATTAATATATTAATTTGTATGGATTACGAATATTTATATTTTTTTCATTTTAATTAATGACTCTAATATATTTCAGTAATAAAAAAATTGAATTCTTTTAAACAATGGCTAACTAAGTCTTTGATTAGCTTTTGCTCGAATGGCTTAATTAGTTTTGTTTCTTTTTAATAGAAGCAATTATTTTTATATATTTTAAAAAGAGAAAAAATTTATAATTATATTTATAAAGAGTTTTTTTTCAACAAAATCCAAGTCGAGCCTTGATTAGCTATTGTTCGACTCGCTTTATTATTTTTCATATCAAAATGAAGAAACCGATTTTTCAGTTCAATCTCAGCTTCCTGAAGCTGCAAAGCACTTACTTTTCATGCATTCAAGATTTTCCAAGTTGAGCTACATTTTGAAAAGGTTTTTAGGTCAATTCTAAGTCTGAGTGTGCAAAAGCAGAAGCTGCTACAATTTGCTTTTTATCTTTGAGATTGTTGTTGATGAGCCGCTGCAGCAGCAGCAGCTGGCAAGTGTTGCACTCGTTTGGTACAATGCGGCGTATGCGCAACATTTGCTCTGTCACTTGATGCGCATGTCGCTCATTACATCATCAGCAGTAGCTGAGCTGAGCTGAGTTGAGGCAGCTTCAGCAGTGACAAGTGCTGCCCGTGGCTGTCGGCAAAAACCGTTTTTTTTTTATCTTCTTCTTGTTTTTCTTCTTCTTTTTATCGCATTCATGCAAGGGGGAAAATGTTGCGGTTGAAAATCGGCCGCGCTGCATGGCACGAAATTATAAATTCCAATTTTCACTTGCCAGCGGAGGCCTTTCATAATATCTATATATATATATATATTTATTTGTCTATCGACTGTTGTTGTGGCCCGCTTGCATTTTCGTTGAGAATTCTCACAAAAATAATATTCATATTTCGCATTTGGTATTTCGTGCCAGGAAGGCGCCAAAGAGAAAAGACAAAAAATTACACAGCGCTTTCGTGAGACTTCAACTTCCGCTTTTGTTATATATTTTTTTCGCTTTTTGATTATTTTTATGCTTATTTGCTATTGAGTGATTGTACACACACATATATATCTTCACTTATATATACTTTTATATAGTCTCTTTGGCATTGTTTCAAAATTACTTGCAAAAATTTGTGTGGGCCTTGGCTAAGAATGGCCAAGCGACAAGTGTTAAGTCCATAAAACCAAGACATACACGAGTCAAGTGTGATCTGATTGGGAGTGCCCGACTAGAAGATACCCTGAAGCACATGAGCAGTATGAAATCAGTGACTTTGGTGCTAGGCATAAGAATTTCTTTACGAAGTACCTAGTACTCAGTCGAAGCTAATCTGTGAAACTAGGTCTACTTTAATGTGATTTTTTTGATCAATTTTGATCGACTTTTATCGATATGCAGTTTGAAAGCTAATTTTAGTTGAAAGCTAGAGAAATGCATATGTGTAATATTTAATTAAATATTAAAATAAATTAATAGCTATTATATTAGCATGCTTTAGGATCTAGCTCTTTTGCTCTTGATGGATTTAATGAAAGTCGATAAAGTTAGCGCTGATTCTAAGCAAACTTGAGCTAAGTGTTCTATAGATAGTTAGATGTATGATAAGTGTATAATTTCCTTGTATTTTCTAGCTAGCTTAGATCTCTAGCTCTTATATTTTTAATGAGTTACTTGAAAATCTAAGAAGTTATAATTTAAATATACATTAAGCAGTGAGTTCTATGGCAGCACAATTTCATGTCTCTAACTCTTATACTAGCTAGAGCTCTCTCTAGTGCTTATGCTAGCAAGCTTTAGTAGCTAGCTCTTATACTGTATATGAATTTAGTGGAAGTCGCTAAAGTAATCAATGATTTGAAATCAATTTTGGCTGTATCTTTCACTAAACTAACTAAATTCGATTAGAATCAACAGCCAAGTCTGTCTGCCTAGAGGTATAAGACTCCTATACCTTGATACTAATTAATTATATATATATATTTTTTTATTTATGTAATTAATGGCATCTTCCACACTTCCTTACATCTGCCTTGTTGCACACACCTCAACACAATTATGCTACCTTGCTCATCCATTTTCAAGGGTATTACGAAAGCCATCAGGCGTCAAGAACAATGCAGATATCTGCTTAAAATTAGGGTTTATCTTTGCGCAGCCTTTGTTAATTAAACGTGTCTGGCTTTCAAACTTTTGACAGCAGCTTAGTCATTCAGTCAGTCAATCAGTCAGCCAATCAATTTGGCTATGTTAATTTGGCATATATACCTGCTCTAGGCTGTACTTGATGCATGATTCATAGTTCAATTGCTGCTCTGCCAACATTTCACGCTCTTACATTGAGCAAACAAATTACATCATAATTTGACGGCAGCATCATTAACAACTTATAGCCAACTACAAATAACTATATATATATACACAAAACACCCAGACAATTTAATAAATAATAAATATATATAATAACAATAAACAGCTGCGGCAGCAATTGAAGTCTTTTCGAGTTACGCTTAATTGAAGTTCATTAAATTTCAGTTTGAAATTGAAATCGAAATCGAGCTGGTCGCCCAATCAAGTTTCTAATTAAATTTGATTGAGCCGTATGCTGTGTGCGCTTAATTAGAAGCGTATAAGTAGTTATTGTCAAATTCTAAACAAATTATTAACAATAGACGCACATCAATTCAGGGACAGCTTGAAAATTCAAACTCATTTCGATTTAATCGAAAATAAATAAGCTTTAAATTGTGATTCATTAGGGTTTTTTATTCAAAGACCACAAACCCTAAGAACTGGGTCGCATGCAAATTAGTAAAGATATGTATATATAAACTAAACAATATATTGCAATATTTGCCAAGTTTCACATAGAATCTGAAAGTCGGCAAAAAGCTGAAGTCAAAGCGTAGGCCAAAGACCTCAGACTTTGGGCATTACGATAAACATCTGTCACAGGTAAAAGAAGCAAGCGACACTATGATATGGCCTTACATATATATGTACATATATATATATATACATATAGATACATATATATCGTGCTGCATCGTGCTGGCTGTCAAGGCAAAATCTCAACTGTTTTTTTTTTGAATTTTTTGGTTTAATAAAAATGTGAAATTATATTAATGTAAAAATGTTAATCTGGGCGTAAATTAAGCGCACGCAGTTCATGTTTAAAGACCGAACGGGTTTCTTGCTTAACTGAAGGTTGTCAGGCAACGGCAACGGCAACGGCAACGGCAGCGGCAACAGCAACAACAACAGCTACTTGTGTACCACTGTGCATTGTATGTGCTATGCATTATTATGTTTATTAAATTGCGTTGGCTTAGTTTCTATTTCAT
The DNA here is from genome assembly GCF_003285905.1 of Drosophila hydei. Taxonomy (NCBI): domain Eukaryota; kingdom Metazoa; phylum Arthropoda; class Insecta; order Diptera; family Drosophilidae; genus Drosophila; species Drosophila hydei. The sequence continues at coordinate 6,120,870 of NW_022045833.1, read as the reverse complement.
GCCTAAGAACCTTTTGTTGCGGCTGCATAGCCTAAACAAAAGACTCAAGCAACGAACTTGATTTTGTAATTTACATGCCTACAATGCCTAACAGTTGTTGTTGTTGCTGTTCTTTTCAGCTTGTTCAGTTTTTATTCCACATTCACGGACAACATTCAGCCATTGAGTGGCCTTTGTCGTTTAGCACATCACACAGCCCAACACATATGCACTATTAAAACCAAAAGACCAGGCATCTATACATATTTATAAGCCACACTCAAACACTAATTAAACAACAAACACAGCAACAACAGCAGCGGCAATATAAATATATTTTTTTTAAATTATTGCACAATTTAGCTGCCAATCAAATTGGACGCTGGACGTGCTGTGCTTTTAATTAGCAAAGAATGACAAATTATAGCCAAATGTCAAGGTTATATTCTAAGCTGCAGTTGCTTCTATCTACATCTATATATCGCATCGATTTCAGACACTTACCCGTTGCTTCGTGCAATGCGGCGTATGCGCAATGTTTAATTATCCAAGCGGAGTATAAAGTTATCCAACGTAGTTATGCGACGCCAGTTGAATCAGTTTATGTCCACGCCCACAATCAATTTTATTATCTTGGCTGTTTATGTTTCTTTCCAAATTTAATTTTATTTATTGACTTGTTTTAAATCTATTGTGGGGTTTTTTATTTATATTTGTTTAGCACGCTGTGTCTATTTATTTATTTGTTTTTTTTTTTATTTTTTTGTATTTTTTCTATATTTTTCTAAATTTGCACAACACTCTTCGTTTATTTGGGAAAACGATTCGCGATTCTGCTGTGTCTCTCTGTTAGTATTTTTATTGTTTAGTAGTTTTAGCTGTGGTGGGAAGCGCGCGCTAGAACCGTTCGCCCCAAGCTGCGTAATTCGACTGGCCAAGTAACGGTGCGGCCTGGCCACAAGACAGCACCAAAAAAAGCACACACACACACGCAGTGGCGTCCAAGAGCTAGCAACAAGAATAACAACACAAAAAGTAACGCCGCCAAAAAGACGAGTCGCAACGAAGCGCTGAGCCGAAGCGTAACGAGTACAGAGCCGAAGCTATGTTTAGACTTGACTTGCCAGTTAGCTAGGCAGAGCCGAATGCCAAGCGTCGCTGCAGCTGGAGATTGGACGTGCCAAGCCGAGTCGAGCAGAGCCGAACGCCAAGCTCGGCCTGTTGCCTTGCCAGTAGCTTGCCAGCTGTTAACAGCGTAGGTTGTGTCGTTGCTTGGGCAGGGAAAGAACATTAATTGCTGCATGACGCACTCAACTCAACGGTCTTAAACCAATTTATGCTAATGCTTTACCAACACACACGCCCCAAAAATAAAAACAAAAAACAGAAACACTTTAATTTAACATAAATAATTCACAGCTTGTTCAATTGGCCCGTAATTTGTATAAATTCTTGCTGTTCGCTTCATTTTTATTTTTGGGCGTGTGAATTACTTTTTGAATCATATTCAGCTACAGTTTGCGGATGTGCTGCTGATTTGTAGATTTCTGTTGCTGTTGCTGTTGGTGTTGCTTTTTCTGTTTCTGTTTCTATTTCGATTGCGGGGTATTTCCCGGTCTGTCTACAAAACCACTTAAGACTGCTGTATTTGGCAGCAGTTTTCTGGCTGTCTTTGTTTCTACTTTTTGTTTTTAAGATTAACTCAACGAGCGACATAATTCAGCCCGCTTTTCGTACGCTTATGGCAAATTGTCTTATATGGCATAGAGCTAAATGCAATTTATTTGCTCAACTATGCAAAAAAAAAAATGAAAGAGGCGAGGAAAAAAACGTTTTACTTATGTTTAAATCGAATGCATGATTCATTTGGTCAGTGGGTGTGGCAATTGCCACAATTGTGGCCAATTTTTCTAATTTCCAGTTCAGGTAGCTCGAAAGAAATTAAAATGCAAAAGTGTCGCAAGTTTTTGCCTTTAAAGTTCAGCGCTACAACAAATTATATAAGCATTCAATTCTCTTTTATTAAACTGCAACAATACGAAAATTAATTAAGTTCTTCTGCTTCTTCTTTTTATCAATTCAAGCAGACAAAGGATAAAAAAGTTATGCATATAATTAAAAAGAGGTAAGAGAGCATATCAATTTGCAAAACAATAGCAATAGCAATGGGAGGAACATGATAAGTAACATTTCTATGGCTATAAGAATTTTTGATTTAGATTACCAGTTTGATACCCTGTAATCTATAGGTACATTCAAATGGGGAGTGCTCAGAGATAGTGGCAGGACATCGTCTAGACTCTGACATTATTATTATTATTATTTATTATTATTATTTATTATTATTATTATTATTATTATTATTATTATTATTTATTATTATTATTTATTATTATTATTATTATTATTATTATTATTATTATTATTATTTATTATTATTATTATTATTATTATTATTATTATTATTTATTATTTATTATTTATTATTTATTATTTATTATTTATTATTTATTATTTATTATTTATTATTTATTATTTATTATTTATTATTTATTATTTATTATTTATTATTTATTATTTATTATTTATTATTTATTATTTATTATTTATTATTTATTATTTATTATTTATTATTTATTATTTATTATTTATTATTTATTATTTATTATTATTATTATTATCATGACAATGACAATGAGTATGATAACAATAATGATCATAATGCGATGTGTTGATAATGATAAGTATCCCGCTATAGATCGTACCGTTGATAATGATTATGTCGCTCCTATAGCTGATAATACAGATTATGCTTGTCTTTGGCTATGCCAACACTGCCAGAGCATCCACCCAGTCAGGCTCTCTAAGCTAGCATTCTCGAACTTGTTTTATAAAAAATCTAGTTTTCAGCAGTGATAAGTAAATGTGTTTAGCATATTGGCAAGCTTTAAGTTAAAACATACATTTTGTTGCCTAATTGAATAAAATGTTATAAATGAACAAAAATTCTAGTTGCTTAGCAGCTTTTATAGAAATGAATGCTAATTCGTCTCGCGATATGTAGTTCACATATTCAAATAGAAATTTCGCATATATCATATATGTGTATATATATGGTATATCTATGTAGTTCCGTTTGTGTAACAGTTACTGTGTGAGTGAGCCAATGGCTTTGGAATGCTGTTACCTGTTGCTTTAAATAGAACTTTTCAGATTTTGTTTCAAGTGATCGGCTGTCATAATCAATGTTCATGGATATTCAATCAGAGAAAAACATCTATATATATATAGAAACTATGTGGTAACAATTGCTTAAGAATAATAAACAAATAGTCGGGCGAGGGGGGTTTGTAGAGTAACGGGTTTTGGCTAGGGCGTTTGTTGAACCGCGCATGTTGTAAGCAAATATAATTTGAGCTGTGGCTGCCGCTGTTGTTGCTTTGTTATTATTATTAACATGTTTTGTTTTTGGCTTTTCAATTAAAAAATGGTAACAACAACAGTTTAGGTGAATGGTTAACACTGAAAAAATAATGTGAACAAAATCTTTTTCTTTTCGGCTCGTTTTGCATGGGTATTATATGGCCATAAGATTCGGGCCATGCTAAGTGGGGCCCCGTTGTTTTAATAATCATTACAAATTGCTTTGGCAGTCCCACAACAGCAACAACAAGTTGGGTACAACGAACGACCTTGCTACACAAGCAGCTCGATAAACATGAAGACACGATAGAAAGAGAGGGACAGAGACAGAGACAGAGAGAGAGACAGAGACATAAAATTTGCGACAGTCAAAAACAAACCAAGTTAAATAAAATTAATAAAAAAAGACAAAAATAAAAAGATTTCATAAAATTACAAGCCAAAAAACTGCTTGGGAAATAGACGCAAATGAAAAATGAAAACAAAATGCGAAAGACGAAAATCCAAAACCTCAACCCAAATACAAAGTTGAGAAAAATGTCAACAAGAGGCGTTCAGCTATCAGTCAAGCCTAGATAAGAACAACAAATCTGCCAACTAATACCCTAACAAAGTGTTAAAGTTATTAGGCTTGAGGGCTAAGTGTGACAGCTTAGTGGAGCTTTAACAGCTATTGATAGGCTGAGGCTGGCTTTTGGGTATGTAATTACAGTAAACGTCAATCAAATGGAAGCTGAATTAGATATCGAATGCTTACGAATGTGACATACAATCAAATATATTATATACATTTTTTAAAATTTATTCTTATATTTTTTATATTTATTTTTTGTCTTCACAAAAAAAAAATTTAGAAAAATATTTAATTAATTGCATATATTTTTCAGCTAGTAGAAATATAGTAGAATAAATTTAATTAATTTTATATATAGAATTTTGTTTATTATATTTGATCTATTCCCTGGGCAGATTAAAATATTATTTATGAACTTTTTCTTCTATTTATTTAGCCTTTTCTAGCTGTTCATAAATAATATTATTAATTAAAATCTCTATATTTGTTTTTAAGTTCTTCATTATTTTTATATTCACTTTAAGATTTAAATGAATTTAATTTTAATTTTTCTATGTTTCTTTCATATTTTTTATATATTTGTTTAGACTAAAACTTTATAAAAATATATATAATAAACACCTGTTGCTAGCTGTCAAATAATGAATATTGAAACTGTTGAGACTGCAGTGCACAACACGAACTCAAGACAAATTGTGTATCGCATTGCATATGCAAATTAGAAGCACTCAACGCTTGGCTGACTTGTTGCCTGTCTGTTTGTCTTTGAGTTTATTAATATTTAATATTTTGTAACTACAAATTGAGAATAAAAACATGTTCTAAGCGTCGCAGAGGGCAGTCTTTGGCATAGCTAAAAAGCAGAATTTGAATGTAGGCAATTGGTCAGAGGAATGCATAAAACTGATGAATGCTCAATCAACTGAGAAACAGAACTGAAAGTAAAGAGTGATAAAGGCCTTTACAGGTGTACAAAAGTAATGGCAGGCCAAGTTCTTGCCCACCTCGCCAAAGGTCTCACCAATACTGCGCATCATTCAGTTGATTTTGCTGGCAAAAAAAATTGTGTTTAATTTGCAGCAACTCAAAACAATAATAACAATAAATAAGCAGAAGAAGCAGCAGATGAATAATAATAATAATGTATTTGTTTCTTCAGCTACAACTAGAAACAATTTCCGCATGGCACTAGAACATGCTCTTTGCTCTTGTATGAGCACTGGAGTTGCTCATCTTTGTTTTCATCTTAGTTTTATTTGCTTGCGATTTTCGAGTTCATAATTCGTGCGGCGCTGACACACACACACACAGAGAAAAAAGAAACGGGTAAAGTAAAAAAGAATTCTTCACGCTTTGGCCTTTTCAAGTGCGCCGCGTGGGCCGCAGCCAACATTGCGTATGATTGATAAGCAAATTACGTATACGCCTGCACGCACATGGATTGCGCATACGTCATGCATGCCACGCAGCATGCTTCTTGCGATATAGGCACGCCTGTCCCTTTCAATTCAGTTCACGCCTCGCTTCTAGATTAATCGATCATAATGAAGTCCTTCAGCGAAACGGAAATGCTAGTTACAAGCGACAACAAATGATTCACAGATGACGTAACAGAAATTATAACTAAAACGTTCACAAATTGAAAGACGCATCAAGTGTCAACGACACCAGCCACATTTTATGTATAGTATATGAAACAGAAAGAGTTACCAAAGCAAAGGTCAGAGCTGATCTGGCCGCAGTCGGTTGTCAACGCAGTTGAAAGACCTTGATGCTGGCAATTTCACAATCTGAACGGCATTCGGGCTCTTTGGCATGCAAGACGCATTGCAATCGAGCACTTCCGAGCGCTTCTGGTGCCCCGAAATGGGTTTGTTTACGCCTTCAGCGTCAGGTAGGCTAAGTACACGTTCGATTCGAAGCTCAAGCCCAATTACAACCAAAATTTCGAAGAATTACTGAAAGGGGTCTACGTGAGAGCTGCGCTGTAGAGTGTGAACAAGGAAATGTACAGTGTTGTAAAACGGTATTTAAGAAATTGCTTTAAGGGTTATAAAATTATAATCTTAATATGTGACTAGTGTTGTAAAGCGACATAGTAATATTAGCTGAGTATTCTGAACTATTCTATCTATAGTGTTGTAAAACAAATGTTTCTTTATAGTAAAATAGTGCTTAAAAGTGTTGTAAAACGGTATTTAAGAAATTACTTTAAGCGCTGTAAAATTATAATCTTAATATTTGACTAGTGCTGTAAAGCAACACAGTAATATTAGCTGAGTATTCTGAACTATTCTATCTATAGTGTTGTAAAACAAATGTTTTTTTTATAGTAAAATAGTGCTTAAAAGTGTTGTAAAACGGTATTTAAGAAATTACTTTAAGCGCTGTAAAATTATAATCTTAATATTTGACTAGTGTTGTAAAGCAACATAGTAATATTAGCTGAGTATTCTGAACTATTCTATCTATAGTGTTGTAAAACAAATGTTTCTTTATAGTAAAATAGTGCTTAAAAGTGTTGTAAAACGGTATTTAAGAAATTACTTTAAGCGCTGTAAAATTATAATCTTAATATTTGACTAGTGTTGTAAAGCAACATAGTAATATTAGCTGAGTATTCTGAACTATTCTATCTATAGTGTTGTAAAATAAAAAAATAGTGCTAAAATAGTGCTTAAAAGTGTTGTAAACAATAAGTGTTGTAAAGCTCGAGAAAGGGCTTAAACGGCTTAGCTAACATCTTTTGGCTAACGGAACAAAGTTTTTGTTTTCAAGACACAAAAACCCAAATTTTTACTAGTCGTACACACCCGCCTTACAGCCTATACACGCAGGGTATACGAAAACAGTAGCACTTTGTGATTGGCATGAGTTGTTGGAATTGCTGCGGTGGGAAAACAGAATTTGTTTTTGGGGCGTTAATTTAAGCAAAAGTATTTTTTGGGGCAATGCTTCGAGCTGTTGGCGATTTCCGCGTATAGAAAATAGCTTATTAGCCAGCCACTTAGCCTTGAGCCAAGGGAAATCTACTGTATATATATATATAAGCCACCTTTAAAAGCCATCTTGTTATAATTTAAAGCACAATTTGTCTGGGCACATTAACTAAATGTGTTAAAAACAATTGTCTAATTGCGCCTGGTCGCGTGATGACGTGGCACAAGTTGAAAGTGGACTTTGAGTGGTTTAGTCGTGGCTTAGATGTGAGCCGCTACAGATGCTAATTGATGAAAATTGTTAATTAATGAGTCTGACTAGATGCAGAGCTTGACCTTGACGTGAGCCAAGAGCTTGCCGCTGGCGCAGATGCCACGCGTCCCATGCGCTTTGAGTAGTTTAGTAATTGATTACAATAAGTCAAAAGGCAGCAAAAGTATAGAAAGTATAGGTATAGAGCGCGCAAGAAGTCTAGCGTAAATTTAATGGGTCGCCATCCAAGTGTGTTGTTAGCTCTGGTTTATGATGTTAACAACGCTGACACTTAATTACAAGCTTGTTTTGCAGTCATGTTGCAAGTCAGCGTGTTGCCACAACTCTCTGCGAACTCGGCTGTCAGCGCATGCTGCTTGATATCATCGAACAGCGTTGCAGTTGCTGCTTGCCCCCGGTTGCAACCTCTTGTGCTGGCGATAGCCATCGCGCCTTCAGCTATGTGTGATATGTGAAAAGTCGAATGCGCTGACTCAGCAGCAGCAGCAACAATCAAACTAAAGCTGGAGCTCCGTGCCACACTTTTCCTTTTCCTGCGTTCAACAGCTACACTATTTCTATTATAGAAATATTAATTCACTTCTTAAGCGTTCTATGCTTCACGTCGAGATCTAGGCTTAGCAGTCGCACGCACTTAAAGCTTCAAACGCACATAACTCCAGCTTAACTGCGTAAGCTAAAGCTGCACAGGCTGGTATGGCAACATAGAGAAAGAAGACAGCTACGTTGACAGCAAAGGCACACGCAACAAGTGGCACAGTTTCATAATCGTAGCTGGCAACTTGCACTTTTAACGGGCATTAGAACAGAAGCAGCAAAGCCAGCAACAGCACTAACAGAGCAAATCAGGAGGAGCAGAAGCATAGCAGGAGGAGCAGACGCAGAACAGGAGGAGCAAGGGGCAGCAAAAGTGGTTAATGTTGTTGTTGCTGCTGCTGCTGCGGCTCATGACAACCTGAAGAGTAATTGCACACATAATTCATGCTCAAGGCCGCACGTTGCAGCCAAAACGAATTTCATTTTCAGCACCTCGGCGTAGAACAGAGCAAGCAGACTTTGCTGCTGTTGCTCTTTTGTCTAGAAGATGAATGGTTGCGAGTTAGTGGCTGCTGTTATTTTTGTGTTTCTTTTTTTCTGCTTTTTTAGAGATACGAACTTATGGCGGCTTATTAATCAAGTTGCAAGCAAATTAGCACAGCTCTATAGCCATAGAGAGTGAGAGGGCCTTTGGTAACTGAGAACATACAACAGGCAGTCGTTGTAACTTTAATTATAATAAATGTCAGCTTTAAATATGTAATTAAGGCAAGCAATGCGAATGCTGCATGCTGAATGCCAAATGCACCAGAGCTGCGCTAGTTCGCAAAAGAGCTAAATCGATAGGTTGCAATATTGAAATGGAGAACTAGTAGAGCACATGTGGGCTGAGCCTGTGTTCGCACTGAACTAGTTCGATAGGTTGTCTATTGATTATAGGTGCGCTTTAAAAAGTAGCAAAGAACTTCTATTCAGGCAACTGCCCAAATGAACTAATGTATTAGTTCGATAGGTTCCCCTATTGAGTATGGGTGCGAATAAAGAACTAGCGGGCAGAGGCTGAGTCAGTGCTGCATTAGCTCGATATTTTTCAATTTAAGCTAACAGCACATCACTTATCACAACTTTTCAATCTTATTGCAACTAAGCTAATACGTAATTAACGCAATTAAGTTGTCTGCAATGCCATAAGCTGCATTCGCAGTCACTTTGAAAAAATGAAACTAATTAATGTTCAAAGATAAAAACTGGCAGATTGCATTAATTGCAGCTTCAACGCTCTTCGCCGATTGCCATCGCGCGATATTGAAAGATGAGGGGCGACAGCTGTAGCTACTACATTTTTGCCTCCACAGCTTTGAAGTGAATAATTTGATTTATATTCGCAACTGCAACAGAAATTTATCTACACGCCATTAGAGCGCATCCCATGGCTCAAGTGTGGGCGTTCACTCTCGCTGAAGCTAGAAGCTGGACGCTGGAAGCTGCAAACTGGGCGCTGATTAATGTCTCCACTTGGAGCAGAAAGCGAAAACGATAAGGCACCTTCCGTGGCCTCCTCGCCTTCTGAGCTACTGGCTACTGTACATATAAAAATATAAATTTATTGCCCAGCCTTGCAAATATAAGAAACAGCGCGTAAATCAATTATGCGCAGCCAGAGACCGGCAAATGGCATAAAAATGTCATACAATTTGTGACAATTACAAGTAGCAGGCGATAAATAAATATGCAATGCACTGAGAGAAATTATTGGAGCTACAAATTAAAATGCGAAAATTTAGGAGAACGAAAATATTACAAAAATAAAATAAATCTATAAATAAAAAATTTTCTATTAAAAAAAAATTAAACCAAACCAAAGGCTGAAAAAATGTTTAAAAATAAAATAAATAAAAAATAAATAAAAAAAAAATAAAATGTTTAAAAAAAATAATAAAATAAAAATAAAAAAAAAATAAATTATATATAAAATAATATATATAAAAAAAATATATATAAAATAATTTATATGTAATAAAATATATAAATATAAAAAACTTGTATATATTTTAATATATTGAGTCAACATATTCGATGATTCACTTGACTTCAACTCTATCTTAAGCTCTTAATTGCTCTCAGTGTAGTTATGCCTGTGCACATTGCCTGGCGTTAGGCTGTCTGCCCGCCTGGGGGGAATTATGAGCAAGGACACTTTGAACCTGCCAGCCATATTTTAGAGCCGACTCTATAAATAGTTGTCTGTGTGAGTGATTATGGCTCGCGTTATCAACTCGGACTTTGCCAAAGGTTTTAGACCATTAAGTTTCGACTTATTTATAGATGCTTGATTTATGCAGTCTGCATTTGCAGCAGCAGCAGCCGAGAGCTCGGCTGATAGAGATAGAGACCTCAACTACTTAGAATATCACGCGAGCTGTGCCTGCTGCTAATATGTTCTAAGCTGAAGCTGATTGCTTCATCGGCTGATCTGCATACTGGTAGCTAAATCTGTACTATAATATGCTTAAATACTATGTAAGTCGATGCTCTAAGCTTGCTCTTCGAGTATGCAAATAATATGAGGCCGAAAACAGAATAAGCCCGGCCTTGAAAGCGGCTTCGTACAATAGCCAACATTTTTTTTCTTTATGAAACTCAGCGACAAAAGTTTTAAATTTTATGACCAAAACTTTAAGATACAAAATCTTACAATTAGAATCTGTCTGCTTATGTAACCAGTTTTTTTGAGTCTCTTTTTAATACCCTGTAGCTATTAAAAATGGGTTAAAGGGGTATATAAATGGGTATACATACATATTCGGTTTGTATACATATAACATATATTCTTAGACAGCAAATTCTTAACGAGCTATCTATCCAGCTGATCTCGGGAATTCCAAGAGCTAGGAACTTGAAATTTCATATATAAGCTGTCAATTACTGTACGTTATACAAACTTATAGTTTTGATTTAATATCTCAGCTCAGTATTATTATATCGATAAATATCGATATTTCAATTTGGTTTTTTGAGCATAGCTCGAAGACCGTAAAAGCGAGAGACACCAAATTTGTTGTTATATGTAATGAAATCATAGCTCAGAAATAGCTCAAATTTGATATATTTACCTGTTACGCTATAATAAAGAAGGAAGCAAAAATATTTCAAATAAGCGAGTCTTTAATACTTCATCATACACATATTCTGATCTAACCTTTATGGCCTGAACATTTCATTAAGATCGCACAGCTAGAAGTGAAATTCAATCAGTCTAGGCTGAAGACCCAGCTATATCTGTATATATATATCTATATATCTGTATATAAGAATATTAGAATAGCAGGGTATTTCCAAGTCAAGCACGCTAACACTTTTTGTGTCTTAACTATTTGTTTTGGTCACCGCTGACGTCAAGGCAGGCCTGGCAGCTTGTTATCTGGCATCATACAACGATATCAATCTTTATAGTTCATATACATATATATATAAAGAAACCGAAAGGTGTGCGTAGTGTCTGAATCGTTAGCTCCTGCTAACTCTTGGTTTCACATGAGAGCAGAAATTAAAAATAGGAACTAGAAACTCGACTGTGACAGGGCAACAAGCTGGGGGCATTATTAATAATCTTCTATGAAAATAAAAGTGATTTGTTTTCGATTTTTAAATGTATACATACTTATATATATTTATATATAGATAGATAAGTGTATATATATATATTAAAGCTTCTCCATTTGCTGATGGCACCAACATCTAACTTGTTTTGACTGTTTGATGAATGCGCTTCGTTGAGCTTCTTAATTGATATTAATTTGTTACTATATAATGGCACAATTTAATATTATGTGTAAAACAGAAAGCTATGCTGTACTTGGGGCGTAACTGACTGCACAATACTCGTTCGTGGCGCAAAGGCTGAAGAAGAATTAATTGAAGTTTCGATGGAGCAGAAGCTTTGCAGAGCAGCTAAAGTGTCTTTAAAATTGCGAATAAAGATTTTTTTTAGCCACACTCTATTTAGTACTTTATCTGTAGAGAAGATCTAAAATTATCTGAATGCGACAGACAAGGAGAGAAACACACAAGGAGAGAAAGAGCCAATGAGAGAGATAATCAAGTAGAGAGACGTTCAAGGAGCGAAACAGATAGACAGACATTTAGACGTATAGGTAGACAGAGAGAGAGAGAGAGAGAGAGCTATCTCTATCTATAGATAGAGAGAAAGAGAGATAGAGAGAGAGAGAGAGCGAGGAGAAGGGAGCGAGGGAGAGAGGTTGAGAAAAACAGCCAAATACAGACAGACACACATACGGGTAGACAGAAAGAGAGAAATAAACTGACCAGATCAGAAGAGAGAAATTCAAGGAGGAGATAGTCTGCTAGGAAGCTAGACAGAGAGGCAGACCAGACCGACAGAAAGAGAAGGTGAGAGATAAAAATAGATAGACAAACACACAAGCACAGAGACATTCTATAGACAGTCAAGCGAAGATTTCATAGAAACTAATATACTCTCTTAGCGCCTTCATAAGGCCAGACCTGAAAGCAGACAAAACGTAATCTACATACAATGATCGATCCAAGTGGCCAAGGCGTGGGCTTAACTATATAAATATATAGACACAAATATAGTGAAACAAAAAAGACAAGCAATTAGCGCGATTTCCTATTTGGTTAATATGCAGAAAATTAAAACGGGTGTGCTTTGCCTTTATTAATAAACAATATATATATATATATATATATATATATAAATCCAAATTAAGCAAAAACAGCAGACACAACGGAAGATTAATGAAACTCGAGTACATATCTGTACCATCAGACAGAGTCAGAGTCGGAGTCAGCGAGTCCAATGTTAAATGGCTTTAACCCACCCAAAGACACCAAAATGGTTTGTCTGTCTGGCCGTCTGGCCATCTGACTGTGGCTTTTACTTCCGTTAGCGCATATTGTTTAAACAACTTTTGAATTGTTTAATTGATTCGAAGCTCTCGATTATTATATTTTTGCGCACACGCACTTGGCGCGACATTAATTGCTCGTAGGCCTGATCAAGTAGCATTAGTTGTCTAGCCCTCCCCATTCCAAAGAAATAACTGCATAATTTGCTATTTTTTCAACTGAAAACTAAGAGGAAGACTTTGGAAGTGGTGGAAGTTGATATACTCTTGTCGAGAGGGGGCTCCATGTCTTAAGCTATTATTAGAATTTTTTAGAAAAATTTTGTTTTAGTATTGTCTGTGGTATTTTAGAGAAAAAATTATTGAGACTCATTTCAGTAAAACAAAAAACTTTTCATTTTATTTTATTTTAAATAAAGAACTTTATGTGATATAGTAAACCGAGTCAGCGGATGCTCAGCATATGAAACCTGAAGCAAAGTGAGAATATGGCTAAAAAGCTGTGCGTCTAGTTAGCATGACAAGCCGGCTTATATATATACTATATTAAGTATAACAGCTTCTTCTATACAACACATACTCTATAGGAAGCTAAGCATACTCTTCTTAAAAGTGTATTCAAATATTTATGCAGCATTTTAATTGATAAACGCAAAACAAAGAAATTATCAGCATTGATCAAGTCTCCAGATAATTATTCAGCCTGAAGCTAGAAGAATAAAAAATAGCTAGAAAATCTAGCTAGATTTATTAATTGAATTAACATTTAAACAATTATGCTGCATTTAAGCAAATTTGCATGCGCGTTTAATCAATCATTATTATCGCAACTCAATTTCACTTTTCGCGGTTTCACTTTTAGAACTTTTTAGCACTTTTTCAAGTAGTTTTTTTTTTTGGTATGACATAATGCTTAGATAAAGACTTATATCCGGCTCTGAGTACGATTTTGAAATTAAAATTAAAAGTCACAAACGTAAAAAACTTTTTTTTTAAATTTAATTATTCAATTTTATGCTGAATGCTAAAAAGTATTTTATTTCGAAAACCAGTTCGCTGAGAATATGAATATGACAATGAATTATGAAAGTTTTAAATGAGAATTTAATTCTGGGTGTATTTAGCTATGTATATAGATGTATATAGTACATAAATATACATACATATATATTAACATTTTTATATATATTTTATCATACATATATATATAAATCTAATACATTTTTTAGGCGCTCCAAGTCTGGCTCAAGTTCAATGTACTCGACATATTTGATTTAATTTATTTTTCTATTTTTACACTTTTTATTTAAATTTAAATTGGGAATTTGAAATGTCAATGCAACAATTTACAAACAGTTTTTTGTGACTTTCATTAACGTTTACCGTTATAATACACTTCACCAAATATAAAATATCAAATTGTCCGACAAGCTAAACACGTAAAACCAGATCGAATCCGTTTGCCTCTGCCATATATGTGTGTGTATATATGAATATTTAGAATGATGTTGCCGACTAGCCAAAAAAACGAGTTGAGAAAACCAAAAACGAGTTATAAAAAATGCTGTTAATGATTCGCCTGGCAACCCAGGGCAAGTGCAATAAAAATTGATATATTTAAACTGTTTTTGGGATTTTATATATTTTATGATGCACACATTGTATAGAAGAAGTCTCTGTGGTTATCTCACAGGGATTTCCAGCAGCAGCAGCTGCTAAAGCGAGCTCAATGTCAGCCGACGACCTTGTGACGTCACGAATATGGAAGATATCATATATATGTTTTATGAACTTTAAGAAATATTCATGCTGCAGACCTGTTCTGCACGAATGGACGCTGAGTCATGGCTCAGCTGTGGCAAAGGAAATGTAGCAGAAATTCCATTCATGAATGTACTTACTATCAAGATTCATCTTATATTTATATATCAACTTTTACATTTTATTTAGAGTTCATTTTAAATTTGATTCATGAACATATTATATGTTATGTTCTATTTAATTTATTTTAGTTAAATATTAAATATTATTTTTATTAATAAATTTCATTAGTTTATTAATATTTTTAATTTATATTTTATATTTATTTTTTAATTTAGTTTTTATTTTATTTAAGTTTTATTTAATGTTAAATTTATTTTTAATTGTATTTAAATTTTATTTATTTTTATTTTACATAATGTTGTTCTTAATATATTTTATTTAATTTCAATTTGTTTTATTTAATATATTTTTTAAATATCCTATATATATTTAAAGTTTTCTAATTTTTTTCTCTTTTTACAATTTAATTTTGTATATTTTTTTTTCATTTTATTAAGATTATATTTATTTTATTTTTTTCCATTAGTTTTTTTATTTTATTAGTTAATTATTTCATTTTAGTTAGTTCTTTTTCTTAAATTTATTAAGTATTTTTTTGTACTTTTATTGTTTTTTTTTTAATAAACCTTTTTGCCTACCAAAATTTATGGAGCACAAATGTGGCCCTATTTATGGCTAAGTATGTTGGCTGACTGGGATGCTGTGCAGTTTATGGAGAGGTTTGGGTTGTCTGCCCACACAATGAAAAACAAATGTGACTTTGGTTCTTTATTGTTGTTGTTGCTGTTGTTGCAACTAGCCTAGTGGCAGGCCGCTTCGATGCTCGCGTCTCGTTTACATAGTTGATGGGACTTGGCTATGAGTTGGCGTATGGCTTGTTAACCTCCAGCTGAAAGTGAAACTGAAATCGAAAACTGTGCAAGAAATAGAGCAATAAGTTGCAGATGCGTGGACAACGATAGCAGCAGCAGCAGCAGCAGCTGTGGCAGCAACAGTTGCTAACTAAAGGAGTTGCTGCTGCTGAGACAAAGTTATTAAAGCAGGCGTGACAGAGCGTTCGCCTGGAGGCGCATTATTTTATTTTCAATTTAATGATGGAGGCAACAAGCAGCGTGTTGCACGTCTGATTGGCAACAAATTTGCAACAACAAAAATGAAGGTCGCCTCCAGCAGCCAGCCGAAGCTCTAAAAGCCAGCAAGGAGCTGCGATTGTTGTCCATCAGTTGTGACACTGTTTCACAGTTGTCGTGTGCAATTGTTGCGGGTGTTGTTATTGTTGTTGTTGCTGTCAGTTGCGTGCCGCGGCATTGGAGGCGTGTTGCCTGTTGCCGCTTGCAATCAAGAAAAGTGATCGCGATTGCGCTCAACTCCAAAGAAACTGCAAGAGAGGGCGGCAGGCAGCGAGAGGAGCAGAAGGGGGAGAGAGGGGAATAGCCTGATGCAGCAAGCATAACATACACAAAAACATACAACAACAACAACAACAACATAAACAACTAACTAACAAGGTTGCAAACAAAGTTGAAGGTCGACAACGGACAGCAAAGGGTATATACATATATAAACTAACTCTATATATATATAAATTTATATATGTATATATATATATATTTGTATAGTATCGATATCGGTCGCTAGTTGTCTGCATGTAATAAGTAACAAACGCCGCACGACATACGACATACGACATTTTTATACTATGCCATGGACTTAGCTTTATGCTCTATGCTCCAGTGGAGGGCGGCGGTGGGTGCTTGGGGCGTGGCATCTATAGAGCCTGCGCGTCTCTTATCGCCATAATTGAAGTAGTTGCATTGTCTATAAATTCTTTTGTCTACGTGTGGGCAGTCGGCGAATTCTTTGACTTTGACTTCTTGTTGTCAATGCGTACGCAAAAATATGTAAATGTAATTAAAAGTGGATGGAGTGCATGCTTTGAAAGGTTGACCAGCGAGATACCCTGTAAGCTATTGAAAATTGTGGAAATAATACATAGAGATACTGATATATATAAATATTATTATCAATTAAATAAAAATATTTAAAGTAAGGAAAATTAAAAAAAAAACATTTGGAAAAGTTCAAATATCATTCAAAAGTCTCAAAATATTTTTTAAATTAAAGAAAGGCTATAAAAAAGAGAAATAGAAATAAAAGGTATACAAGTGAGGCGATATGCTCAATTTAATGTATACAGTTTTTCAAATGTATTTATCAAGTCTTAAAGTGGCACGTGTAATCGATATTTATCGATATTTATACCTATCATAACTAACTTCAAAGACCTAAGAAAATAGGAACTTAGCATAGTAATATAATCCAATCCCGAATAGATTTCAAGCCATTTATTGTTACCACAACTTCAATATACCCCATGCATAAGCCATTTCCGCCATATACAGGGTATTATACTGGGTGTACAGCTTCGTACTCGAAGTCTAAGTCACTAAGACAGAGAAAAGATTAAAGCAGTAGAGACAGCAAGGTAATATAGATCTAAAGCTGCCCTCTATTACCCCAGCTTGAATATACCCGCACCTTAACCCATTTCCAGTTGGAAAGGAGGGTATATCTATAGCATTCTAATGCTGAAGAACTGCGTCCGTTTCGGCAGCCCCACGTAAGCGCAGGAAGTGGCCCACAAATCACGCTCAACCTTTGACAACTACTAATGACCAAATGCCAAGCAACTTTCAATCTGCCGACCAACTCCCAGTTCTGTTCCAGTTGACAATTCTAACTGGAAACAAACGCTGACGCTTCCTGGCAGCTGCAGCTGGCAGCGCAAGAGAAAGAGAAACCTAGAACAGCTGCAGCAGCAGCTGCCTGGAGAAAGAGAAACCAAGAATGTTCATCGATTGTGTTACTATTTACTTGCACTTAAGTGAAAAGCTTCGATTGGCATTGGGGCGCTTAATTAGCCGCCTTGACTGATGGCAATGAAATGAAAAAGAATCACAGCTTATCAGTAGAAGAGAAGGACGCAGAGGGCGGAGGGGCCTTGGGGGCTTGGCACTTTCAGTGCGGCAGCTCGTTAGAGCCAAGTCGCGACTATCGACTCGCATGCATCTCTAATTTATATGTCAATCAGACAAACGTATGCGGCTAGCGAGCGCATAAACAACACATAATTGCATTTACATTTCGCCTGATAAGCAAGCAGACACTGAGAGTGAGAGAGCGAGGCCAGAGCTAAGCGAGCTGCGTCTCTGCCTGTGCCGCTCTGTTACGCTCTGTCTATGCCAAGCTCTAAGCCCTCGCTTCTCTGCTTGCGTCTCTGCCTTTGTCTCTCTTCCAAGCTTATGCCGCTACCTTTGCCATTGTCTCTGCTTTCGTCTCCGCCTTCTCTTCTGTGTTACGCTCTTGCTATGTCAAGCCCTACGCCCTTTCTGTCTCTCTCCCAAGCTTTCCCTTTGCAGCTGCCTTTGTCTATGCTATACTTTGCCTCTGCCTCTGTCACTGCCTCTCCCTCTGCCTTTCTCTCACTCCGCTTCCGCCTCTGCTTCTGCTTCTGCTTCTGCTCAACTCTCTGCCAGTTTAATAAATTGAATTCAAGCTCTAAAGGAGTAGCCCTTTGAAATCTGTAGCAAGGCACTTCTAAGATCAACACACACTCACACACTTCGTATTCGTATTCGCATGTTGTTGCCAGCAATTGGCATAAATATTACAGCAACTGTGGCTGCTGCTGCTGCTGCCCTTTGCAACACCAAGAGCTCGTTGCAGTTGTTCCTCTGGTAGCCTTGATAAGTTCTAACATTTTTACTATGCTCCTTCATGATTAAGTTAACTTCATTTGCGAACAACGACACGTGGCGAACACACTCTCTTAGCTTTGTTGTTGTTGTCCGTTGGGCTTTGTGTTTAGTTGGGGATTTATTTTATTGCCTCTTAGGCAAACATGTCAGTTATGTCTGCAAAAATACATATCATCAGCTTGGACATGCGTGTAGGTTTACAACAACAATAACAACAACAACAACTGACAACAGGCAAGGGCACAGGCTTCCAATAAGACTCAAATACATTTAGACGCCCGTTGCGGCCACAAATTTATGGCAAATTTTTATAGTAAAATCTTGAAAGTGTCGAAATTGCATTGCAATAGTCAAAGTGTGCGAGAGAGTGAGATAGCACCAATGTGGAGCGAGTGAGAACGCAGGCGTCAAAGGCGCACACAACGAGGCGGCGCAGCTTGCTGTGAGGTCAGCCCAATTGCAACTGCTGCCCATGTCCACTCGCCCAGTCGTGTTTAGCCTTTGCCTTTGCCTCTGCTTTCGTCTCTCACTCTACCTCTCTCTCTCTCTATCTGCCTATGTTGCTGCCTGCGTCGCTGTCGTTGCCATAGCCCTATGCTTCCGCCTCTGCTTCTGCCTTTGCCTTTTCCTCTGCTTCTGTCTCTGCTTTCGTCTTTAGCTGAGCTGCAGCCCTTGCCTTTGCCTCTCTCTTGGATTCTCCTACTGTCTTTGCCTCTCCCTCTTTGCTACCTTCGCCTATCAATTTGCTTTTGTCGTAGCTGTCTTTGAATTCGCCTTAGCTTCAGGCTCTGCCTTTACCTCTGCTTCTGCCTCTGCGCTGGTCTCTCCCACTCTCAGCGCCTTCCATGTCCATGTCTTCACCTCTGCCATGGCCATGGGCAATGGGCCGCATGTACTCGATAATGTGCCTGAGGTTATTTAAGGCCTCATTGCAGGCGATGTACTAGCTAAGTGTGTGTTAGCTTGTGTGTGTGTGCGTGTGTGTGTATGGAAAATGGAAAATAGTATCTTGGCGAAATCTAAACAGAACAATCAGCGAAAAAAAGGGAGCAAAGCAAAAGTACTTATGCCAAATGAAACGAAAAGAGAAACTTAAGGCATATGAAAATAGAATATTGCTAAGAGCTATGTTAAGAAATTGCTTTTGGCTATTATTAACAATCTGAATAAGAACTAAAACACGAAAAGGAGATCTAGCGCTGATAGCATATGAAAGTATATAAGACAATATATTCAATTCAGCCAGCGCAAACTCTAATTAGATTTTATTCTTGAAGCAAAGCTCAAGATAAGCCTTAGCCAAGCTTCAAAGCTCATGTTAAAGAGTTTTTAGTTTCAGTTCAACCTGTTGTCAACCAATTTACATGTCAAACTTTGACAAGCACTTTAAATGTATTTGTTTATAAGTCCGATTTGAACGTAAGCTACTTATGTGTATTATTTATTATAGAAGACATTTAACGAGGCATTACAATGAATGCGTTGAGGACTGTTCGCAAGACGCTAATCACAGTGCAGAAATTTATGTTTTTAAATTTATGCAGTGAAGTCAAGTGAACTTGACTTAAGGCTTGCTTTCTTCAAATAAAATAAAAAAAATTAACAAAAAAAAAATTAACAAAAAAAAATTAACAAAAAAAAAATTAAAAAAAATATTTAAATAAAAAAGATGTTTAAATAAAAAAAAAGAGATTTTAAAGCTAGATAAAAATAAAAAATTAAACAAACATAAAATAAAGAAGGGCTTAAAAAAATAAATAAAATTAAAAGCTTTAAAATTTGTGCATCGAAGGTCAAAAAATAGAAATAAAAGAAAAAATAGATAACTATTTTTTATAATTTATTTAATTTATAATTTTTTATAATTATTAAATTCTTTAATTTATATATTTTTGGCTATAAATATTAATTTTCCTTTTAAGGCAAAAAAGGAGAAACTGCACAACAATTGACCTTCGTTTAAGGCTTGAAGGTCTGAAGGCTGAAAAGAATATACAAATAAAAATAAAATAAATAAATATGACAGAAACTGTTGGCCATAAAAGCTCATATGGAAATATGGCCTTAATACCTCTGCACATTTTGAGTGATTGCGCCGATGGTTGCTGTTATAACTGTCAAAGCATGTCAAACACTTTGCTGGGCGCCTGCTAAGCCCCCTCGCTCCCTCTCTCTCTCTCTCGCTCTGGTTGTTGCCACCAGCTGCTGGCTGGCTGCCAACTGCCTGCCAGCTGAGTGTTAAGAATACTCCTCCACAGATTGCTTGAGTTGACAACGCTGACCCAGTTGGGGCCGCAGTCGATTGGCTGCGCTGCTGATGATGACAAAGCAAGAGCAAAATGCCATACTCGAAGCGATTTCGAGTGTATATTGACCAAGTTAACAGGATTTGGGGCGAATGCAGTTGTTATTGAACTTAGCCAACTTGGCTTGCAGCTAACACTATATGCTAATTGCAAAGCAATTCGCACTTCTTGTTGTTGCTTAGCACTTTGTAGTCGTTGCTTGTCTAGCTGTCAGCTAGATTTTTTATGAGTGGGCGTGGGCGTGGCATGGCGTGGGCGTGGGGCGTGATTATGAGTCGCGCTGACAGGTTGTTCGCTCCAGCCAAGCATTCTAAATGCGGATGCAGGCAAATATATATGCATTATATATATATATATCATGCTTAACAGCTTCTGCTTATCTCAACTCATATATTTATGTACGTGCCAAAATAGAAAAACTGCATAAAATGAAAGATAGCCTGGCTAACACACGTGTGCTTGTACTGCGTACTGCGTACTGCGTACTGCTTACTGCGGGCCAGGCATGTCCTTAACTTTTCCTCAGCATCAGCGTAAATTATAGAACCGCGTGAACAAATAGCTGAATGCAACATGAGAGCAACTGCAACTTCTGCAGCAGCAGCAGCAGCAGCCAAAAGCCTAGACAAGGTCTCCAATAATTGATTTATTTCAAGCTTCTTCTTTATTTATGATGTGAAATGCGGCCCATGCGCACAGGGCCAGAGGCAGCATCGATTTCCTACACAAGCACACAGAACTCTAGCGAGGCGGTTGGTGGGGGGCGTGGCAGCAATGGGCGCATGCGCTGATTGGTTTTGAAATGGAAAAATTAGAACAAGTGCCACTTCAAAGCGGAAAACGCTGCGAAAATCAACAATGAAAACATGGCCAAGGCAGCTCAGCTGAATGCCGAAAGAGCTAGAAAGAGATAGCTGCAAATGCAGCAAAAGCTAAAGCTGCACTGAGCGAAAATTAGAAGAAAACTAAACAGAAATTTCAATTGGGTATGAGAAAACTAATCAGAAATTTACATTTTAGGCCAGTTTTTTTTTTAAATGTTTTAATTTTTTTAATGTTTTGAAATATTAAAAACTTTCTCAAATTTTTTTTTTATATAATTTTTTTATAAAATCTATATTTATATACTTATTTTAATAAAACTTTAGAATTCTCTGGATACTTTCAGATTTTTGATGAATATTTTTAACAAAATCTGCGCCTATATATTTATTATATTTTTAAGTCTTTTAAATAATTTGTATATAATTTTTCCTCAATATCTGTGCTTATATACATCAATTTATATTGAATACTCGACAAACATTCATGCAGGAAGTCGACTTAAAACGAAAATATCGAATCGTTAAACAAACCCCAAACAATAATTTTTCGAGTTTAAAATCCTGTTTATCGCTGCCATTAATCAGATTAAAAATATTTAAAAACAAATTTGTGCATTTGTTTAATATAAAAATGATCTGCTTAAATAAAGATTGGCAGAACTTAATGCTGGTTTCATCATACTTGATTTCGTGTTATTTTACAGGATTAACTTGATTTTTAAAAAACAATTTGTGTTAAATTTACTTTTGCTTAAAGCAAATATTTAAAAAAATTATCTCAAAAATTTTAAACAATTTAAAAACAAAATTTGAAAAAATTTACAATTTTAAAATATAAAAATGAATGAAATCTTAATTAATTATGCAAAAAGCAATTAAAAATTGTAAAATTTTTATAAAAAAATTTTTTTTTTTTATTTTCTAAATAAATTTGAAAGATTTGCTCAAATGTGGAATAAATACATAAGTTTTTCTATTTATTTTATTATATTTTTATATATTTCTATTTATTTTATTATAATATATTTTTTTGCATTTATTTTATTTGTTTGCAATATTTTTTTTTATGAAATTTAAATAGTTTTTTTTAAATATATATTTTTTTTTGCAATATTTGTAGTAAATTTATTTTAGTTTTATTTTTAGATTTAATATTTTTTTGCTGTGCAACTGCACATGATGCATGCCACATGCCGCATGCCACATGCAAATGCAAATGCTGCCGCGTCAGCAATAAATTAAAGTCAATTTTAGTCAAATAAAATGTTAACGGGTTTCTTTTTTTTTTGTGTGAAGCTGGACAGGGACAGGGATAGGAAGCTAAGCAGGCAGCGCAGGGCAGGCCAGGGCAGAGCGGGCAGGCAGCTAGAAAGAACTGCAACTTCGACTACGTTGGCGGCGGCGTTGACGGCGTTTGCAATGTGCATTTGCCCTTTTTTTGCAACGTGAAGCTGTTGGCCTGGCCTCGCCTGCCACGATGATGGACAATGTGTTGTTGTTGTTGTTGTTGTTGTTGTTGTTGCTGTTGTTGGCGGCGGCAGTGGTGGACCAGGCACGGTCGAGTCTGCCTTTTGGTATTTGTCACGTTCGTCCATTTCGAGAGTCCACGTACATGTTGCCGCATTGTTAATAACTTTATTCGGCTTCATCGTCGTCGGCGTCGTCGTCCTACTTGTTGTTTGGCTAGCTCGTTGACAATGACACTGCACCGTTATTTATGAGCTGTGTGCTCCATGCTCAATTATTGACATTGAACTCCTGGCGCCCGCATCGCACACACACACACACACACACACAGGGAACACGATTGTGTGTTGTTTGCATTGCCTAATCAGCAATCAGGCTTTAATCGTACAATTGTGTCATTGGCCAGCAATTAAGTCACAATTGCCGTTATGCAAATTCTAGCAAGGTCAACAGCCAAAAAAGGGAGCGATCACAGGAGGGAAGAGCAGAGAGTGGGGCAGACGGAGCATTGAGAAAAGGCAAGTGGAGATGAGGAAGTGGGAGAAAAGAGAGGCTGGAGCAGAGTGAGAGAGAAGAGCAGATAGAAGGGATCAGTGCACAAGAGAGAGAGAGAGAGAGAGAGAGAGAGAGAGAGAGAGAGAGAGAGAGAGAGAGAGAGAGAGAGAGAGAGAGAGAGGAGAGAGAGAGAGAGAGAGAGAGAGAGAGAGAGAGAGAGAGAGAGAGAGGGAGGGAGAGGAAAAGAGAAGAAGAAGAGAAGAAAGAGAGAAGAGCAGATAGAATTGATCAGAGAAAGAGAGAGAGAGAGCAGGCAGGGAATAGCAAGAGAGACTAAATGCAGAGTTGGAGCAAAGGAAGCAAAAAGAGGGAGAAGAGAGAGAAAAAAGAGAGGAAAGCCGGGAGAAAGAGCACAGAATAGCGACAGAGATATGAGCAGGTAGCGGAGGCAAGCTAAAAGGTTAGAGAAGAGAGCAAGAAGCAGGGAGAGAGAGGGAGAGCGGGAGAGAGAACAACGGGAGATGCCATAGATCAGAAGAGCGGAGAGTAGGAAGCTCGGAGGACAGAGAGATCACGATACAGAAGCAAAGAAAGGAATGCAAAGACACGAGATGAAAATCATGTGAGTATAGCTGAGAGGGAGGGAGAGTTAGGGAAAGGCAGAGAGGGAAAGCAGACTACGCAGCAGGATACAGGAAGTGAAGAATGAAGAGCACAGAGAAGAGGAATACAGATATATGAGATGAGGAGGGCAGAGAGTAGAACAGAGAGAGTAAGAGCGAGAGACAAAGAGAAAAACTGAGAGATGGAGCAGGAAGCAGAGATCAACCAGCAGCAAGTGGAGCAGAGAGAGGGGAGCTTTGATAGGCATGCAGAGCAGGCAGCTGAGCTGCTTTTCTAATAAGAATTCGCTGCATCATGCGCGCCAATTACGAAATCGATTTATTGATTCAGCAAGACGGTGGGGTGCCAGAGTCGGAGCCAGAGTCCGAGAGAGTCGCTGTCGGGGCCAGCTGCGCGATGCGACCCGTTTTATTAGACCCATTGAACCAAAAGTGCCTCAGCAGGAAATTAGAACAAATTGTTCATGAACTATAAATGTTCGACGCTTGAAATGGCCCAAAAGTGAGGGCAATGCATAGATGTGGGCATATTGAGGCTGTGCAAGGGTAGGCGACAGGCAGAAGGTTGCTAATCAGTGTTGTTAAATGAAATACCCTGTAAATACTTGTGGTAAACAGGGGTGGAGAGACATGGCAGGAAGTTTTATAAATAAAAACTACTAAAAGATCAACAAGAATAGAAGCCTAGATAGCTGTTCCACGCTTCAGCTTAAATATAATATTTACAGGGTATTCCAGTGCTATATATAAACTAAATATAATATATTATATAATGTTTTCAAGTATCAGAATATATATACTGAGTACACAACAATTTTTTCATTAGTTTTTATACAGTTTTATTTGTTTTTTTTTTTTATTTTATTTTCTTTTATTTTTTATTTATTTTTTTTATATATTTTTTTTTATATATTTTATTTATTTTTTTATTGTTTATCTTGTTTTTTTTTAATATTTAGTTTAATTTTATTTTAATATTTATTTATTTATATTTTTATTTCTTTATTTTATTTATTTCTTTATTTCATTTTTTTTTTATTTTTATTTTTTTAAATTATATTTTTTATTTTGTTGATAGTTATTTTGGTGTTTTTAATTTAATTTTTTTTTTTTTTTATATATATATATATTTTTTTAATTTTATTTTAGTCTTGATAATATTAATAATATTATTTAGTGTTGATCATATTAAAGTTAAGAACTCACCACTACAGGGTAGCTCTGTAGTCTATCAAGCCCCCGCTAGAACCCTTTTAAATGTAGTCTTTTGTTAATATTTTTGCTGTTGTTGTCAATAATGTTTTGTGTGTAATGTAAATGATTTCATTTGGCAGCGGCGCTTGTTTCTTGAGTTGACCTGCTTTTGATTTTGGCCCATGTAAACAGTCAAATGAGAGGAGAGGGCGTGCAGATGGGGGCGTGGTCAGAGTTCTTGCTCAGCTGGGGAGCCCCAGTGGCGCAATTCTAACCGCAAAAGTTTTGCAACTTGATTCAGGGCCTTTTATTTGACTGTAGTTTATTTGCCGGGAATTTCGCTTTGGCTCAAGAACTGAATCATCAGGTGAAAGTTCTAAAGATGAGACTTGCATTCAAGGCAGTGCACTTTATATGCCAGATAAGCAGCTGGCAAAAGGTGCTAATGATAAGATCTGAAAGAACCGACTAGCAGTGCAAATATGAGATATATATATATAGAGAGCGGGACTGAGGTGACTTATTGTTAGCTGGCTAGGAATTTCAGTTGAGGCAAGGTCAGGCAGCTGCCAAATCAGTCGAATCATTGCAAAAGTGAACTAAAAATGAGTAAGAATGTTAAAGTCGAGCGTAACAGACTGCATAATACACGATTGCTATCGGCTTAAACGTAGCTAAAGTGATTGTAAATTGATATAATTTATAGATGTTGATCTGTAGATGAGATCAACTGATCTTAGCTCTGGAAGTGTGCCACTTGACTAGATACTCTTATACATACTCTTTTATATATACTTATACATATACTTATACTTAGTCTTATACATACTCATATACATATATATACATCCTCTTATACATAACATATGCTTATATAGTTACATAGTCTTATACATATACTTATACATATACTCTTAAATAGCCTTATATATACTCATAAACTTATACTTATACTTACTCTTATACATACATATTTATGTATAAGTATGTAACTCTTATATTGCTTTATATATACTCTTATACGTATACTTATACTTACTCTTATGTATACTTCCATGCATGCTCTTATACATACACTTATACATACACTTATACATATACTTATACATACTCTTATGCATATACTTATACAACCCCTTATAAATACTCTTCTACATATTATTGTGTATACTCTTATACACACTCTTATACACACTCTTACACACTCTCTTATACATACTCTTATACATACTCTAATACATACTCTATATACTATATTCTCATAAACTTTACTCATCTTTCTAGCTCCTCTAGAGCTGCTAAGCTCTACATTCTAAAGGAAAGACTCCAACAAACCAATATACTCTCTTTACACACTTTGCGAGCGCGCATATAAAACGAGCTTGAGCTGACGCATGGACGCGTCCTTGACGCAGTTTGCACAGAATTTGCCCGGAAAAACAATGGAAATGAAATGATTATTAATGGCCACAACAAAGGAGATACCAGAAGAAGAAGAAAAAGAGGAAAAGAGACAAAACAAGCTGCAACAGCAGCAACTGTTGCTGCCGCTAGCAGCAAGTGTAACAAGCCAAACAACAATTGTATTTGCTTTTATATTTTTTGCACCCAACAATTATTATTATTATATTTAGTGTATGTGTGTGTGTGTGTCTGTGTGTGTGCACTATTATTATTATTTTTTTGCGCATGACTAACCAAATGCAATTTCAGATGCCATTCTTTTTGCTTTGGGTTTTCGATTTCAGCGAACTCTTTTTTTTGTGCCACTTGCTGAACGAGCGAATGTTGCAATAAAAAAAAAATACTAAAAATACTATATAATAAAAATACGACTATAGTCGTATGGTCGTATAATCGTAAATTTGTAAATCAGTTGCAAGAACATGTGTTAACATCGCGTTGCCCAGCTCCACTTCCAGTTACAGTTGGCTGCCGACACCTTCTGGGCCTGGCCGAAATGCTTAAATGGCGCTTAATTGACTCGTTGTTGGCTTTCTGCAATATAATCTGACACACTTTTTGGTTTTATTCCAGGGATTAAATTAAAATAAAATTTAACGGCTATTAGAAAGCGACAGCCACGGCGCTGAAAGCGAAACAGAATCTGGCCAAGAACGCTAAATGTGGAGTAGGTGAAAACGGACTAAAAATAGCCTCAGCGAATGCCTGTAGCTGTTGCTGCATCCCTCTGTCTCTTTCTAGATCCTTATACTACTACTGAATATCTCTGTCTCTTTCCTCATCTGTGTTTTGTTTGTCTCAATCTCTCCCTCTGTATCTCTGCTTATCCCGTTTTACTCCATCACTCTTCCTGCCACTTGCAATTACTGTTTCTCCCACAGAAAGAAAGCTTTAAAAAATATTACATTTTCAATACATTTGATAATTAAGTCCTAACCAGTTTAAGCACTCATTAAGACTTTCAATTATTTTAAATGTCAACAGAGTCCAGCTCTTTTCACATGTCACTAAAAATTATTCTGCAGCCTAAAACTATGCAATGCAAGTGCCCATCAAAATTCGCCTCAGTCAACTGTTAATTTTGCATGCAAGCAATTAAAAATTAAGCAAAAGCCAACACACAATGCGCTGCAACGGCAAAGCAAAGAGAATAAGAGAGACAACGAGAGAGTGACAGCGCAATAAAGAGCGCAAAAGCTTTCAGCCAAAGCTTGCGCTTGCGCTGCCTAAAACGCTCTCTCTTTGCGTCTCTCTTTTTCGTACTCTGGCGCGCGCAGCTGACCGAACCACTCTCACTTTTTTTGCTGCAATTGCCAGAGTAAGCAGAAGGCAAAAACTTAGAGCGTAGCTTTGGGCTAGCTTAACTATACTATATGCAAGCACGTGCATGTGTGTGTGTGGGTATTTGTTTGTTTGTGTGCTGCGTCGCAGCTTTAGTTCCCGTTGGCCACGCCGCATTTGCAGCGATCGAAGGCGTCCGAGCGAGAGGGCAAGTGATTGCTGGTTTTACCTGTTTCAGCGCCTGAACACTTTAACATTATCGATTTGATATTAATTTTTGCGCAATTTCGCAAGGCCAGCGGCGAGGGAGTGGGTTGGGGTGGGGTCTATGGCTAAGACTAGGGGAGGTCCACTGCAAACTCGGCCAATGTTTAGCTAGAAATATTTGCCATAAAATTTTTAGCTTGGCAACGCGCATGCTAATTAACTATGCCAACAGCAACAACAACAAGGAGTTGGCATTTAATTGTGCTCTGTGGATTAATTATACAGTTAAGCACGTATGGACACATACACATGCACACCTTGAACTTACATTAGCCAAGCGTATGAACCAGTTGCTGCACTCGACATGCTCTGACATGTTGCAGTCATCATTTGAATACAGTTTTATTGTTGTTGTTGTTGTTGCTGTTGTTTTCTAAGCTCGCCTGGGCTGACAGCTGCGTTGACATGCGAATGACAGCGGAACATGGGGTGCACTACCGTTTGCTGTGACATAAACGACATGCAGCAGAGTTTAATTGACAAGCGGACAGACTCTGATAACAGCTGATTGCGTAAGATTGACTAGTGGCACACACACAAACTCACACACACACACACCCTGGTTCTAATAGTAGAAAAAGATATATGCCATAAATATAAAATCAAATATTTAAATAAATTATAAAAATTATATATTAATTCTATTTGCCTATATTTTCATATATTATTTAAATAAGTTTTATATTTTTTTTAATATATATAAACTAATTATGAATTTGCTTACATTATACATTAAATTTGTTGTTTAGTTTAATTTTAAATTTTTATTTGCTTTAATTTTTAATACAATTTAATTTTTTTATTTAATTTAAAAATAATTTTATATTTCAATGTAATAATTTTTTATTTTAATCTTATATTTAAAATACATAATTTACACACATAAAACAGTTAGAGAAATGAAATTTATTTTTTTTTATTAATTTAATTTAAATTTTATAATTATATTTATTTATGTTTCATTTAAATTAAAATTTTTAATTGTACTTAACTTAAGTGCAATGTTAACTGAGAATGTTCTCAAGCCACCCTCGCATACACTTATCTCTATATATATCCTTATTTCGCAAGCTGTGAATTAGCGCTATTCATGTCACAAAAATGTTTGACATTAGTCCGCAATTAAACAAGTTGATGCGAACTGATGCGAGCTGATGTCAGGCGCGCGTTCCACGAATTCCAGCGAAAGGCTTCGTTCGCTTAATTTTTCTTTTCTTTTATTTTCTTTTTGGGGCCAGGATCAGCAGCGGCACTTGCCAAAGCATCTGGGGCTGGAGCAGAAAAAACTTCAAGGCCATTCGCGTCTGTAAGATTTATGAGCTAAGTGACACCCGCATTCACTTGGCCAACAGCAACAACAGCTAAACGAGTTTCAAGCAAGTTCTTCAACCAGTTGAGCCGCCGCCGTTGCTGCTGATGCCGGCTGCTGCTGCTAGTTTAAGTCGTATTTGCCCCGCTTATCTGCATTAATTATCAATTAAAGCATAAAACTTGATTCATTTCATATCAAGAGCTAACATTAAAACCAAATAAATGTATATACATTTTTTGCACTTGCTGCGATTCATCTTCATTAGGCTGGGCAGGTGGGCTGCATGCGAGCTGCCAGTTATTTGCAGTTAAAACAAATGGCAAAGTGTGCTGCAAGTCGCTTTAAGTGTATCAAAAAAAAAAAAACACAAAAGACTTAGGCAACGAACTGGCTCCAATGAGAACTCACACGCATTCATCAAGCTCGCTGAATGAACACATCAATGCCCATTTAAAGCCCAACGCTGCTGCCCAAAAGACTCAAGAAAAAAACCTTGGCGCATATAAATTAGTCACAGCCTAAGCCCAACGTCAAGAAACTATAACAAAACCAGATGATGGCCAACGCACATTTTCCCATCAACTTGACTAGATAAAATATATAAAAAATAAAAAAAAATCGCCAAAAGATTACGCAATGCCACATAAATTAGATGACGACAACGAGCTGGACGAGAGGCCGGTTGCCGCCTCTAATCGCAGCTTAAATCAAGCGTGGCAAATTGGAGCAGACACAAGTGCGCACCACCAACCACCGTCAACAGCCACCACAAACCACAAACTAGCTGCAAACTAGCTGAAAATAAAAGTGCTGCAAATCAAGCCGCAAATCAAGCGAAAGCAAAAATTTGCCAAATGCAACTGAAAAAAAATCTGCAAAAAATACCGAAAAATAAATCGAAAAAACTGGACTTGTGCACAATAATTGCGCAAAGATTGGTAAACAAGGCGAACAGAGCATATGGACGTAGTCAGCGAGCATTAGACGAGCCGCAGACATAGTTCAAATCCAAATAGAGCGCGTGTCGTGACACGAAGAACACGACGACGACACGTGTGCGTGTTGAGCTAATTAATAGGCAAAACATTTCAAGAAAACACAAAACAACATGATGCTATAATTAGTACAAGGCTGCGGAGATCTGTCGAATGACTGACTAGGGTATACCCTGCAGGAAGAGCAAAAGGGGTATATAAAGTAGAAATCATTCGCGGAAATATGCGAGACAAAGAAAGATAATTGATATGGCAAGAGTTTAGCTAGAGTTAACTTATATGAAGGAGTGTGACTATGGGATACCCTGTAAAAAATTAAATGGAGCATTTTAAATGGCAGAGCTAAGGGGTACAATGAAGAGACAAAAGAATATGAAACTTTAGAAAACCCAAAACGATTGAAAGGGTATAACATTTGTAAGTGCTTGACTAAGAGTTACCCTGTAAGAGACTGGCTGACTAGGGCAGCAAATCAATTAAAGAAGAGAAATATATTAACCTGAGATGAACAAGATGAGGACTTATATAAGAAGGTAGCTTAGCGCATGCATAAGGCATTCAACGGGCATTGACTAGCTGTTACTCTGTAATTCTTAACATTATCATCATTAACATTGTCTATATAATTAACACAATCATCATTAACATTTGCACTACTATTTTTATGATCAATTTAACATTTACTTCACATAAATATCATTTTGCATTTTGTTCATTTACAGTATGTTAATTTACATTATGTTCATTTACAGCATGTTAATTTACATTATGTTAATTTACATTATGTTCATTTACATTATGTTCATTCACATTATGTTCATTAACATTATGTTAATTTACATTATGTTCATTTACAGTATGTTCATTTACAGTATGTTCATTTACATAATGATGATTTGCATAATGAACATTTACATTAACATTGTGAACATTACCATTAACATTAACAGCAACATTATTATTAAAACTATTACAAAAAAATATTAAACAATACTTAACAACTATTACAATTTGTTCTTAAAATACTTAATACTATTAATTATATTAAATATTTACCAAAGCCAACAGCAGAAGAAGCGAAGCGGAGCACTGAACTGGACGCCTGACCAGGGGGAGGTCAGGAATGCGACTGAAGAAGCGCAGCCACTGGCTCGCCTTTATATAGGGCCAGCCTCCCACTCACATATGAGCTCATCTCTAATTGAGATTTTCTCTGAGTTAGTTTTTACACTCGATTGACTTGTGACAATTATGAGTACTTTCTGCTGTCTACAGTATTCCAGCTTACATTTTGGTATTTATTTATTGGTATAAAAATACATTTTGGTATTTATTTATTGGCATAAAAAATACTGCTGCACACATACGCACACACCTGCACTCTGGACAGACAGACAGACAGAGAGACAGACAGCTAGGCAGGAAGAGGAGTGTAAATGAGCCAGTTAGACGGAAATTTCTAGATCAAGTCAGCTCATCATATTGATCAAGAATATATATATATATATACGTCTTAGCTTGGGCTTCTTTGTATGTCTGTAAAATACATTTTCTGCAAGCCTAACATACCTCACATGCCCATTTTCAGTAGGTAGACCAACAAGATGCTCAACTCTCGAAACTGACGGACTAGAAGATATCCTGTAAAGTTGCAAAACCACTCGTGTTGGCTACAGTCTTGCAACTGACTTCCTACAATGTAGCTAAGTTGTCCATAATTTTCCAACTGATTGCCTAGCACATATCCTGTAACGTAGCTTTGTCATTTAGCCTCTCAGTTCGAATTGAGTTCTTGTATAAAATATCGCAATGAGTTTAAAGACTTATATTATTTTAAGTATAGTCAGCTTTAAGTAGACAAAAAGAACGCAGCCAAAAGTGTTCGACTTCAATATTAACAACAAAGAGCAATGTATGAAGGCTCTATCAGTGAAGCCCAGATTTGACAGCTGATTAAACTAAATAGCAAAATGAATATGTGAAAGAGTTAATCGATGTTGAAAACAACATAAATTTACATACAAAACATGTTCTAAAACAAAACATTTTTCAAAATAAAACATGCTTAAGTACATGCGCACGAAGGTCTCCTCTGACCCTCAAGATGAGTGTGAAATTAATTCAAGCGAACTAAAGTCAAATGTTTCCAGTAGAAGAGTCAAATACAACAAATATATTTAATGAATTTAGCATAAAACTAGATTTATAAACTATAGCTGTATGCCAATTATAAATACATAAATATATAAAAAGCCTAAAAGAATTCAAGTCTAGACACAACCTAAACCGGAATAAACTCTATATAATAGGCGCACAGACTAACTGGAAGTAAGCTAGACATAGCTCAGCTAGGCCTGCCGCTCACTTATGGGACTGGAACTGGAGCTGAAACTGGAATTGGAACTTACACTGAAACTGGAACTGGATCTGGCTATGGCCATAAGGATTCGTGCCCAGACAAAGTAAAATACAAAAAGTCTTAAAAGTTGATTAAACAAAATTGTTTAACATTTTGGGGGCTGTTTGTTGAACTGTGGGTTCAAAGGCGAAGTAGGTTAAGTTTGATATGAATTGATTGTGCCCGGAATGTGCTGGCTTATAAAAGCCATAAAGGCCCCAAGTAATGCGGGCACTAAATACAGCTAAGGTCGTCAAATTTGGATTTGAATTCGTATTTGTGTTTGCATCAAGCGTTCACTTTCCAATTAACTGGTTGCTGCTGCCGCTGCTGCTGCTGCTGCTTGCATGCTGCAGCGGCTAATTTACAGCACGTTCAAGTGCCAAAACAGCTGCCCAAAATACCTGCTTAAGGTAAGCTACAAGATATATATATCTACAGAAAACTAGGCAGCAGCAGCGGCAGCTTGTTTCAATTTCAAATTAAATTTGTATTCAAATAGTGGTCCACACAGCCTCCCAGTACAATTTTTTTTGCTGCTTATTTTTTGGTTCGAGCCGCCACTCAACTGGGCAATGACAAGCAAATTAACCACAACTGCTACGTTGACTTAGCGGTTGCACCACAGTCACAACCACAGCCATAGTTAGAGCCACAGTCAGCAGCCAGCAGCCAGCAGCCAGCAGCAGCTCTTGATCTGGACAGCAGCCCAGTTGCTAACATCAACTGTCGCTTTGTCTGCTCGGCGTTAACTACGTGCACAGCTAGCTAGTTGCTGGCGGAGTTGAGCTGAGCCCAACCCATATACTGGCTAGGCAGCAGCAAATCAGCCAAGAACGCTTTCATCTACAGAACAAGGGCTAGCTGGCATATACCCTTTAAATGTTTGCTTAAGTTTTAACAAGATAAAAACATAATATAATTATTAAAAAATTATTTTCAATATAACATAATAAATAATAATAATACAAAAAACTTATAAAATTATTTTACAGAACAAAATAATAAAACTAAAAAATAAAACAAAAAAAATTCAGAATTTGTATTATAATAAATAAATATAATAAAAAATTATTTAGAAATAAAATAACTAAAACAATAAATATTTTACAAAAAAAATATTATTAATTATAATATAATATTATTAAAAATAATCCTTAGTATAAACAACAAATATAACCATTTTAAATAAAAAATTTAAAAAAAAAAATGATTATAAAAATGTATACAAATTGTAATTAAGAAATATTAATTTTTTATTTTAAAATATTAAAAAAAAATTTTATTATTTTTTAAATTTAAAAAAAAAATTTTTTTAATTTTTTTTAGTTTTTTACAAGTGTTTTTTTTTGTTTATTTTTTTCACTTTTTAATATTTTTACGTTCTATTATTTTATATATTTATAAATTATATTTACTTTTTATTGTTTTTATTCATAATTATTATTATTTTATTTTTTATTATTTTTATTAAGTATTTACTATAAAAAAAAAAAAAATGTGTTAAAAAAAATAAAGCTTTCGGTCATAGAAAATGTTTCAATAATCACAAGCTCTAAGTGAGCTCTATGATAAGTAGAAACAGATAGCACTTGAGAGACATGACAAGTCTTCGATTAGCCCAACCGCTTGTGTATATCTGTAATTATGGGCCACTGATATACCTCTTAATTACACACACTTAAGCTGCTTAGGGTATCAAATGAAATAACAACTCGACGCGTTATAATTTTCCACGTGTTAACCTTGAGCAAAACTGAATTTCACAGTGGTCGCTTGACTTTTTGATTTGAATAATTTTCGTTGCTTGAATGGAACATTGAAAGTGCAGCACAAAGGCGCAATAACACACACACATACAGACAAACACACGCATTGTTTTGTACCTTCGCCCAGGTGTAATTAGATTCCGCATGGGCCCACCTGTTGTCTTCTAATGTATTTAGAGCATGGCAAGGCGATTGGGTTTCAATTGCCGCACAATCTGTAATTAAAAGTCCATATTTTGGTCAATTAAAGCCCAAAGCCAAATTGGCAACAAGCAACAATAACAGCAACAAGAAAAGGTGATATTAATTGGGCTAACGCTGATTGAGCAAACGAGGTGCAGAGTCAATGGATGTGGAACTAGGAGCTGCCTGCCTCTACCGCAGCCATATGGCTGCAACTGAAGTTTTTTTTGTTTCTTTTGGCAGCTGCTTGAATTTTGTTTGTTGTTATTGTTGTGGGCTGTTTTATTGTGGCGCGGGCGGGTCGCGCCGCATTGTTCAACGATAATTTTCTATAACAATTTGTTGTAGCCGGCGCCGCAGTTGCTTTTAATTGCACTGCGGGTCAGCTCTGGGGCTCTGCTGCTCGACTTTTCTCTTATATGTATGTGTGCCTGTGTGTGTATTTGCTTTTTGCCGATTGTGTAATGGACCGCAGGCCTTTCACTTGCCACCAAACAACAAACAAAAAGCCAACTCATTTTTGGCTATTATTTCTACTTTGTTGAAATGAGTTCAGAAAAAATGTAAAACGCCCACCCCATGCATATATAAATTGTACAGCACTTGACAACGCCAGCTGAACTGGACTGGACACAAAAATTGTGCAATTAGTGCAGCTACACTATGCAGCTACACTGTGCAACACACAGGTGAAAGGCAGCGGCACGGAAAAGCTCAAAGTGAATTAAAGCAATTGTTTGGCCTTTTTTCAAGCTGAACAAATTCCATAAGCCGACAAATCCTGTCAGGCTAAAAAACCAAAAAAAAAAACTAAAAAAGGCTAACAATAATCACACAAGTTCTGCAAAATACAGGGTGCGCTAATGAAGGCGATATAAATTTGAAGAAATTACAATAAAATAAAAGAAGAAGTGAATCAAAGCTCATGCTGCTGGCTTGCAATTGAGCAAGAATTTAAAAAAATTTTAAAAATATATTCAGAAATTTGCTTGGCATAATATAATTTATAATTAAATGGCACATCTTATTGAATATATCAACAAATTCACATTAACAATAGCTTAAACAACTGCTGAGATATAGTCTTCGAAAATAGTATCACTCTTGTTGGGTCAGTCTTTTTCTGATTCATTGTTTTTGCTAGCTAAGCAAATTCCATAAGCAGGCAATTCCTATCAAGCTAAAAAAAAACCAAAAAAAGGATCATAATACA
Organism: Drosophila hydei; assembly: GCF_003285905.1. Taxonomy (NCBI): domain Eukaryota; kingdom Metazoa; phylum Arthropoda; class Insecta; order Diptera; family Drosophilidae; genus Drosophila; species Drosophila hydei. The sequence continues at coordinate 6,084,882 of NW_022045833.1, read as the reverse complement.
TATATAATATTTTAAAAATTTTATTGTTTAAAACAGTGTGAGCAAATGAGATCAGAAATTGCTATAAAAAATATCGAAATTTATGTTGTCTTAATATACACTGATATTTGATAAACTTTTAAAAATATTTGCCAACATTCAATAACCACAAAACTGTTCATAATTAAATGGCAAATCGTATTGAACATTTCAACAGCTTTGCATTAGCAATAGCTTAAACAACTGCTGAGATATAGTCATCTAAAATCCTAACACTCTTGTCTGGTCACCCTATTTAATAATATTTTTTTCGGCAAACAAATTCCATAAGCCGACAAATCCTGTCTAGCCAAAAAAGGCCAATAAAAAGTACGCTGCACGCGCACAAATTCTGTTTTTTTTTTTGCTTTCTTGTTTTATATATACGTATAACTGGCTATAACTATTGAATATCACTTAACAAGCGCAGCTGTCAGCAACCAGTTGGCGGCTTATAATGAATTGTTTGCTCGCACATTGTTTCAAATTACATGGGGGATCAGCACCGAGTGGCATACTTCAACAGCAAAACAATAACATGCACGCGACAAAGTTGTGATCAGATAGCAAGCGTTTTTTGGTGGCTTGTAACGAAAGACTTAGGCGACAAACTTGATCAAATGCTTTGTCTTTAGTATGTGCAACTGTGAGACAACTTGTTGCTGCCACAATTTGCGGCAGCTTGTCAAAGGTCGTCGAAAGTGCGTCCAGCTGCTGCTGCTGCTGCCGCCTCGCCCTTTTTGCCCAGCTGCAGCTGGCGAAACGAGTTTCGCTTGGATTTCCTGTTGTGGCATGCCACATCGAGAAAAAAACCCATGCATAAATCAGCTGCTGCTGCTGGCGCACGCTTAGCCACATTAGTTGCCGCGCTGACCCACATCCAAGCCAAAAAGGGTTTGTTTTTTTTTCTTTACTGTTTTTGTCTTTTATGGTCCATTGCGCAATCGCGACTGGAACTTAGCCAGATCGAAAGAGCCCGAAGAGCGCTTGGATTTTTTGTAGCCTTCGCATTGAGCCAATGACATCAAATGCCAAAATAGCGCACAATCATTTCATTAAATGATTTAATTAAGCTAAACAGTCAACAAATTTTTATGCGTGTGCGCCTCAAGTGCTTTTCGAGTGTGTGACATATTGGCATCAAGTTCACAGCCAGCCCTCGACAAAAGGCGACCAACTGGCGCTGATCGAGCGACATTGATTACCAAACAAGAACTCAACTTCGGCTTCGGCTTCGGCTATTAGCGGCTTATAAAACTATGAATATGCGTATTATGATACACTTATATATATATATATATACAACAGATATATATATACATACATCAGATATATATATATATATATCTATCCATGGCTCAACACTTTTTCGCCGAACTGTTTCCGTTTTGTAATTGTTTTGATTTGCCTATTGCTGATTGCTTAAGGGGAAGTGCGCGTTTGTGTCTTAAGTCTTTTGTTTGCCTGTGCAGAATAATTTGCCAAACAGCCAAATAGAAAAAATTATTATTAAAATTAATAACAAACAATATATTTAAGCAAGTATTTATGAGCACCGCATTGGCATTGGTTCGAACACGTATATGAATGTGTATGTGTGTGTGTGTGTGTGTGAGTAGCTAGTTTTGGGTTTATGAATGAGCCGCTGCGTCTGCGTGCCGGGTCAATGTTACCCACATCTGCTGTGGACTTGAACTTTGTATCTCTTTTTTTTCTTGTTGCTTCTCTCGCTGCGTCTCTCTTTATTTTGGGTTTCTTCTATTTGTTTTTACAAAGTGCAAACATCAAACTATGATGGGTAAAGCCAAGGCTCGACTTAACGCTAATGACAGTCGCTGACAGCTTACAAAATACCAACAAATATTATGGCCCTAAAAAAATGTAATTCAAGTGTTTTGCATTTGGTTTTTGTTTTTTTTTTTGTAAAAAAACCGTAAACAATTAAAAAAATTGTTTTAAAACGAGGGTCAATTAAAAGCGTGTAATGCAGGTGTTAAGGAGCGCTTCAAAATATTGTAATATACACAAATTTATATATATATATATATATATATATATATATATATATATATATATATATATATATATATATATATATATATAGATATATATATATATATATCCCAACAGCTTGAGTTCATTTGACCAACAGCTTCAGCTGTGTAATCTATAATCTGTATCTCCGCACAAGCCATAAAAATTGTCGCCTATAAAATTATGGTAAATTATATCAAGAAATAAATCTGCCTGCACGAGCTGCCAAGGCAACTCAATGGACCTTCAATATCCAACTATAGCTGGCTTATATGCCAGACAATATCTGCTGATAACTGGCTCTGTCAGTTCGTTGACTGCTGCCCAAAACTTGATCGCTGCCAAGCAGTCTAGCTCCGAAGTCTATATGCTATCAGTGAGGATAGACAATGGAGGCTACACTGTTAAGATTTCTCTGCATAAAACTAAGAGCCACAACAAGAAAGTCCATTACAACTTAGTATATGCCTATTACAACTATTCAGTTTCTCTCCCTGTAGTTATCTAGCGTCTTTCATATAAGAAAATATTTTTTATTTTTGAAACATTTTCCATTATAAGGACGCAAACTTAGACTAAACAATTGGACTATAGTGACAAGATTTAGAAGATACTTTTTCTGCAAACTGAAAAATAGCTTAGAAAATTATGAAAGTTTCATATTACAATTTACTTTATAAAACTTTATATTACAAAATTTATTTCAAGGCATAAAATAAAAGCTGTACATGTGTAAAGTTTCTCTAGTTAACTTCTAATTAGACTTTAGTTAAGGATACTTTATTATAGTCTAGCTCAAAGTCAATTGGATTTGCAGTTCTTCTTAGCTTAAGCCGAATTATGAACTCATTAAGATTTGTATTCCGCAGAAGACAAAAATTAAGAAAAAATTCTATTTATTCTTATAATATAAGAAAACTGTTAATTTTGTCTAACAAGATTTAAATTCTTACTTAAAATATAAGTAAATAAAATTTAATATATATGCAAATCGATTATATATTTTATATATGATAAATAAATTAAGCACAACTAATTTTTATTTATTTTAAAAACAAGTTGAAACCACGAAGACTCAACATAGGCTCTGACTTTACGAAACTTTGCATTCTAACACCTAAAACATTTAAATAAATATTTCGAAACTAGTTTTTTATGCTATTCATAACTTTAATCATATTTCTAAAATCAACTAATGATTTAAAAATATTAGTAATTTTATAATGAGATAAAGTTTTACGTTGTCAAATAAAGTTCAATTGGGTTTATATATTAATCAAGTCACTCTACAACTTTTCCAATTAGTAGCTGTCTCGCTTTTCCAATTAGTTTTATATATTATATAATATTCCCTATTGGATATAATTAGTTCTCTATATGCATAGCCAATGTATATATATTTTTTCCATTTTTTTCTAATTTATTCCTTGACCACTTCACTTCAAAGAAAAATCAAATTAATCTTAAATCTAAAGCTATTCACGCAAAACCTTAATCTCTGCTAAGCCAAAATTTGTTTCATTCACACTTGCTTAATTTTTTAACAAATTTTTGAGTTTACAGTCTACCTTGCCGTGGCAGTCGCTGTACAGTGTTACTTGCTTACCTTTACCTATTTTTTCTGTCTTGTTGTTGTTAGTTTTTTCCCTATTTTGTTTATTGTTGGCTTTGCCAATTTTCAACGCTCGCCCAATTTTAATTACAGATACACGAGGCTGTTGGGACTTTTGTTATGGCACGGCACGAGGTGCGCCAATTGAACTTGACTTTAATTGGCTTTCAATAGAGATAAAAAACAATTATGTATCACTCTCGATAAAGCGCCTTTTTTATATCTAATTAGACTGCAGTACAGCCCAAAGGCTATTTGGTCTTTCACTTGACACTGCAAACACACAGAAAAAGGAGAAAAAAACGAGGTAAGAGCAGTAGGAAGTGACTGACTGAGAGATACTTTACTTTTGGCAGAAGAGAGTTTTGATACCAAATTTGGTGACTCTAGATCTAAAACGTGCTTATTTATAGGGTTTTTACTCTTATACTTTCTGTCAGATAGGAGGACTGAGTATACTAACTAGTTCTAATCGACAAAACTCTAGTTTTTATACTGTTATGCATTAAAACAGACAGACAAATATAGTTCAACTCGTCTTTATCTCCGAGACTAGCTAGATAGACTTTTATACTCTTATACAATCATTCAGATAGACGAAATTATAAATGATAAACTCATTTATAGCTCGCAGACTATTTGGTTAACTTCTTACTCTTATACTGCAATACATTTATTTAAATATACGGGCATAAGCCAGCCATATCCTAATTTGTATGTAGCTTTTAGACCAGTTAGCTTTTAAAGTAGCTAACTCTTATATCTGCTCTCGTAACTCGTAGCCTGCTCTTATACACTTTGACGAACAGACCAACAAGGACAAATCTATCCTTATGCAAGCTAGCCGTACTCCAGCTCTTTTCATCTTTTACATTCACTCACAAAGACGAAGTGTACTATGGTCTTACTCGTATATATATTTATATATTATTATGTATGTATTATATATTATATATTATATATTATATATTATATATTATATATTATATATTATATATTATATATTATATATTATATATTATATATTATATATTATATATTATATATATTATGTATTATAATACTCTTATACATTAAGACAAATTGATCAGGATCCAGCGCTGTCCTGATGTATTCTAATGTCTTATACCAGCTTAAAAGCTCTTATACATACTAGCTACTCAACTCTTATACTAGTTAGCTGTTATACTAGCTCACATAACAGCTCTTATACTATAGCTCCTATACTAGCTAACAAGTCTCCAGCTCATAAATTTTTATACAGAAAAGAAATACAAACGAACAACTAGACTAAGGCGATCCTGTATAACTATACATATACTTCAGGGTATTAACAACTTCCTGGTCCCTTTAACTAAAACCAATACACCCTCTACACACAATATTTTCAATATAAAAAGAGAAACAGTAACAAAAATATCTCTCACTTTTTCGTATTTCATGAACGCGTCCAATCGCTGGATTATGTAAGATCGGCATACCTATGCTATGAGCTGCTATGCTTATTGTGAATGCCAAACGTTGGATTTCACGAAGTTAACGCCCAGCATTTAACTATAACAAGTGCAAATTGCGTAGCTTTTTCTTTTTTCCTTTATTTTTTTTTTGGCTTTGGCCATGTGCTGCATGCTTAAAATAAATTTATATCTACATCATTTACAGTTAAATGCAGGCCAGTGGACAAATTATTTGTATGCTGGACATGCGAACACCCACACACACACGCAGACGTTTATGATGCCATCATGAGTGCGTTTGCTCATAATTTGATAATAGCGTCCATTATACTTTCTGTCAGATAGGAGGACTGAGTATACTAACTAGTTCTAATCGACAAAACTCTAGTTTTTATACTGTTATGCATTAAAACAGACAGACAAATATAGTTCAACTCGTCTTTATCTCCGAGACTAGCTAGATAGACTTTTATACTCTTATACAATCATTCAGATAGACGAAATTATAAATGATAAACTCATTTATAGCTCGCAGACTATTTGGTTAACTTCTTACTCTTATACTGCAATACATTTATTTAAATATACGGGCATAAGCCAGCCATATCCTAATTTGTATGTAGCTTTTAGACCAGTTAGCTTTTAAAGTAGCTAACTCTTATATCTGCTCTCGTAACTCGTAGCCTGCTCTTATACACTTTGACGAACAGACCAACAAGGACAAATCTATCCTTATGCAAGCTAGCCGTACTCCAGCTCTTTTCATCTTTTACATTCACTCACAAAGACGAAGTGTACTATGGTCTTACTCGTATATATATTTATATATTATTATGTATGTATTATATATTATATATTATATATTATATATTATATATTATATATTATATATTATATATTATATATTATATATTATATATTATATATTATATATATTATGTATTATAATACTCTTATACATTAAGACAAATTGATCAGGATCCAGCGCTGTCCTGATGTATTCTAATGTCTTATACCAGCTTAAAAGCTCTTATACATACTAGCTACTCAACTCTTATACTAGTTAGCTGTTATACTAGCTCACATAACAGCTCTTATACTATAGCTCCTATACTAGCTAACAAGTCTCCAGCTCATAAATTTTTATACAGAAAAGAAATACAAACGAACAACTAGACTAAGGCGATCCTGTATAACTATACATATACTTCAGGGTATTAACAACTTCCTGGTCCCTTTAACTAAAACCAATACACCCTCTACACACAATATTTTCAATATAAAAAGAGAAACAGTAACAAAAATATCTCTCACTTTTTCGTATTTCATGAACGCGTCCAATCGCTGGATTATGTAAGATCGGCATACCTATGCTATGAGCTGCTATGCTTATTGTGAATGCCAAACGTTGGATTTCACGAAGTTAACGCCCAGCATTTAACTATAACAAGTGCAAATTGCGTAGCTTTTTCTTTTTTCCTTTATTTTTTTTTTGGCTTTGGCCATGTGCTGCATGCTTAAAATAAATTTATATCTACATCATTTACAGTTAAATGCAGGCCAGTGGACAAATTATTTGTATGCTGGACATGCGAACACCCACACACACACGCAGACGTTTATGATGCCATCATGAGTGCGTTTGCTCATAATTTGATAATAGCGTCCATTAAAGCTAAAACCAAAGCTAAAGCAAAGCTGTGCATAAAACACACAAAAAAAATACAGCGAAAACTTTGCTTTTTGTTGTTGTTGTCTTAATTAGCACCCAACTAAATGTTTATAAAGTGGCAGCTGCTTCTTTTTTTTTGTTGTCGTTTTTTACTTTTTGGGTGTCAAAACAGATTTGTACAAACAGTGTCATTAGCTGGGAGAATGATGCTTCGTCTGTGTCCGTGCCTGTCCCTGTCTCAGTCTCTGCTGTTAGGTAATACAATATAGTAAACAAAAATGAAGTCATTTACTTGTGCCTGCTTCATATTTATTTAAACAAATTAAAATGTGTGTGAAAAATGTGCACATGTTTCATTATTGATACCAGAGCCAGCTGAACAATGGCTGGCAAACAAAAGACTTAGGCAACGAACTTGCCGTGGCCACATGCTTGGCTGCTATATACGTATTATAATTTAACTAGCTTGCAATTTCAAGACATTCCCAGCATTGTTGTTGTTGCTGCTGCTGCTGCTGCTGCTGCGTCAATCATGCCTAGCTAGAACTTCATTTGATTTGCTGCTTTTCAATTGGATATCTCAATGCTTGCCCCATGTGGCTATCCGACGCGTCTGTGGGTGCAGCATTGGGCAGCAGCTGAAATCAGCCACAGGCAATGTTTAAATGTTAAACTAGTTAGAATGCAGAGTGCAGTGGCAGCCCAACTAACAGATACCCTGGGAAGTGGAGGAAATTAAAATAAATAACTTCATCTGTGTGAAAATATAACAGAGCTACGTTAAGCATAAAAAAGAAGAAATGTTGAAAGGCTGAGAAAGAGAGAGAACGAGAGAAAAGAGAGAAAGGAGAAGAGAGCAGAGAAGCGAGAGAAGAGAAAAAAAATATATATATATAGAGAGAGAGAAGAAAGAGAGATTTGAGTAAAGAAACAGAGAAAAAGTAAAGAGTAAAGAAAACAGAAAAGAGAAATGAAAGAAAAAAAAGAAAAGAAAGAAGCGTAAAGTGAGAAGAATTAAGAGAGAAAATGTTAAATGAGAAGTGAAACATGAGAAATTGGCAGAGATAGGGAAGAAAGAAAAGAGAAACGATAACTGAGGAGAGAGAATCGAAAATATTGTAACTTCATTGTAACTGCCACCTTGCAGCTTCTGTCAAAAATCTGCCCAATTTAATATACCCCATTCCGATATTTCCCAAAGATCTATGCGAAAAAATTCATTAATTTCATGAAATGGTGTAGCAGCAGTGGCTGCAGCAGCCAACTGCGATTAGGCAAAGGCAACTCAACTAGAGTTAGTGGCTGTCTCGATGGCCTGGCGTAGTTTAATTGACGCGCTGCCAGCATATATTTGCTTTGATTTTGTAATTAGATTCTGCGCCACAGGTTGAACAGGTTCATGAGATAAAGCCAAATGGCAGCTCTTAGAATTTTTATGCTAATTTTGCTGTTGCACTTGTTGCAGCCATTATAAATGTTATAAAGTTTTTTCTTATGATTTTTATAAATTATTTTTTTTATAAATTTTTTATGTATTCTTTTTCTATTAAAAGAATAGAGCGCAATTGCTCAGGTCGTTTAATTGCATGTCACATAAATCTCAGCAATTGATTGCTCTGATTTATGAGTGTCTAGAGTGTTGCGTTTGTCGCCTAAGTCTTTCGTGTGGGCGTCGATTTGATTTTCTTGTTTTTTGTTTTTTTTTTGTAAGCATTTTGACATTTTACGTTATTTAACAGCTGCGTTGACCTTCAACGAAAAAGTCATTAGAATAACACGCGCGAGATGCGCCTTAAAAAAATTACCGTTAAATGTATTAAACATCTGTGGCTACATATATGCCATATATTAGAGCTTGGCTTGCTGTGCGCGGCACAAAAGCTTTCGAACAAACAAAATGATAAATGCGACGCGCACCGCCAGAAAAAAAACTACTTAAATTTTGTAAAAATAAAAATATTACACAAAACAAAATATAAAAATATTTAGCAAAAAGAAATGCCTGGGCGCATCTATCAGATGATGTAATTAACACATAGAAAGCTGCTTTGATTTATGCTAGATATATGCAAATGAGCACGGAGCACAACCTTTTGACAGAGGTAAAAGAAGAGCACGTCTTAGACATGGCTAAGAGAGCGGCAGTGGCGGCTGGCACTCTTAAGCCAAGCTCAAGCTTTACAAAAAGCTTCGATCTTTTTTTCGGTGCTCTGCGATACGCTAAATGCTATTAAGCCAAGTTAAGCCATGAAGCAAAAAGAAGAGGTAAAATAATAAAAGTTTTCAAGCAGCCGAAGCCCGTTCGACAACGTAACCGAACTTACGGTAAGGCCAGCTAGCTAGCCAGCCAGCCAGCCAGCCAGTTAGCCAGGCCCAGCTTTGTAGCCAACAACGTCTTGGCCGTCAGTCGTGTCGCGAAAGTCGTCGAGTGCGTTTGCCAGTTGCTTTTGTTGCTGTCGCTGCGGCACAAACAGAAACACACACACTCAAATTACACACACACACGCATACGTCGTGTTAGCTGGTGCCGTGTTACAGTGGGTATTAACAAAAAATTTAACAAATAAAAAACCCACACACAAGCTCATCATCAGCAACATCATCTGCTGCTGCTGCCTCTTCTTCGTCATCAACATATATAAAAAAATAAATAAAAAATTTTATTAGTGCGAGCAGTCGTTATGCAACTGAAGTGCGTTCCAAAACCAAAACAAATAAGTACAAATTGAAAAGAAAAAAAATAGCAACAAGAAAAAAAAAGAAAATATAAATCAAAAGCAAAGCAAAGGCAAAGGCAAAAGCTTAGAAAAAACTCTTTGCTTTAATTAGAAATTTGTATAAATAAAACTGCGGTAAAAGCGAAAAGAAAAATTTGTAAAAAAATATAATTAAATAAACTATTTTTAAATAGAAAAAACGCCTTAAAGAAATTTAAATAAACAAGTTTTTTTTGGCCAAGTGAAATACCAGACAAACAAACAAAAGTGAAAAGCTAAACGAATTATAAGTCAAATAAATTATTAAAAAGAAATTATAAAAAATTTATTAAAAATAATCATAAAAGAAATATTAAAAAATTAGAAGAAAATCAATTGCAATCAATTTAAATAAAATCATTATTACAGCTGCAGCTGCTGCAAGTGCAACGAGAGCTGAATGCAAACGTAATCATTGGGAAAATTTGTGTGCAAAACAATTTCGACACAGACAACAGCAGCAAAGTAATTGAGCAAAAGGTGAGTAGCATGTCAGAGACGCATGCAACAAGCAGCTAGCAGCATGCGGCATGCAACGCATGCAACACGGCCCTCGCGGCGTATGCGTAATATTTAGCCCAAGGCACAGGAAGGCGGAGAGATATATATAACAAATATATATGTGTGTGTGTGTGTTGGTGTGTACTGTTGTGCACTTCCTGCTTATATATGTATAAATACATATATATATAAATAGTATATATCCGTCTCGCTCACTCTTTGTTTAACGCTTTTTTTTGGTTTCGTTTTCGTTTAGCTTCGTTTTCCATTTGTATTTAAAATATTAAAAATTGTATATATTTTGTTGTTGCTGCCAAGGTTGTCCGCATTTGGAGTTAATATATGTTTTGTGGCTTTAATTAAAAACTATTAGTGCAGAATTAAGAGCAACACAATGTCAAGCTCCAGTTAGTCGGCTAGGCTCTGCGAGCTGTGACCCTGAGCGGCTGACTGTGATGAGTTGTCAGCACGCCTCCAAGACAAATGCAGTTAATAAAGCAGAGACATGCCTAAAAACAGAGATGAGACTGAAATCGAGAATTGCAGGTAGGTGTTGCGACAGTTGTTGGGGAAGGAAGTCGCAGCGCGGCGCAGCCACTGCAGTGGGCGGCAACAGCAACAGCTACAAGTTGCAGCAGCAGCAGCAGAGAGCGCCCAATTATTCAGCCATAAATGTAAACAATCGCATAAAAGCGCTTAAGTAGCAAAAGCCCCGAAAAAAACGAAGCTGCAGGCAGACAGACAAGCGCGCAGCTCGCTGTGTCTAAAGTGTTGAAAATGCAACAAGCCAACAGAAAAAATATATGCACAAATTTAGCTAAGTCTAAGTCTTAATAATCCCCCTTGTTCCACGCCCCTTTGCTCAACAAAGCCAACCAGAACTCAGCGAAGAAGAAGCTGAAACAACATCGTAAGACTCTTAGACAATAACGTGGCAATTTAATGGGAAATGTCAGTCACAAGGCGTACAACAACAGTTGACTTCATTTTCTCAGAAGCAACAAAAGAAAAACTACAACAACAACAGCAACAACAATATGCATGAACAAATGAGTTTTCGTGCGCGCAGACATAAAAAAGGTCGTGGCAAAGTTACAAACGCAATGACAGCAACCAAATAACAACAACAACAACAATGACACAAAAAGGCAATGCGCAATGCACAAAAAACACAATCGACATATAAATATATATATAGACATATATATATATATATATATATATATATATATAGTATATCCGTTAAGCCACACTTGCAGCCATGTCAAAGTGCATGACTGCCAAAAAAGCAAAAACAAAAATCGAAGCTAAGCTCCCTTCACTCACAGTCAGCTCGCTATAATGCCCAGCTTTTGTATATATATCAGACATACATACATATTTATATATTTGTATATGTATTTATATATCTGAAGCTTAAGATTGGTGTCACACTTTTGTCCACGCACTTTGTTCTTTAGGCCTGGCAAAAAATTTCTTTAGCTTCTCTATTCACAAATGCGTTGCGCATTTTTATGAGCCATTGGTTTAGACTTTATATATATATATATATATATCTGCTGTCGAAGTACAATTTATGTTCGTTATTCATTAGCCAAAATCCTCAGCCAAAAATGGGTCAATCAGATGCGCAGCAAATGCAAATTTTTAGCGCGCAGACAAAGCTAAAAATATTCTAAATAAATACGATTACAAAACTTTCAGAGCATGTTCGATATATGCTAGTGGCGTAAAGCTATCTAAAAAATAGAACGCTAATATTTTTGCCCAATTTAAATACTTTTTAAAAATTCAACTTTCTTAATATATTTTCTTTTTATAATTGTTTTTTTTTTTTTTAATTTGTAAAAATGAATTTTTTTGTTGTTATATGATATAGGTTTTTTTTAATATATATTTTTTTTAAACTTAACTTTAACAGCAAAATAAGAAATTAAAATAAAATATTTTTATATTTTATATATAAATTATTATTATATATGAGTCTAGACTTTTTAGCAAGATTTTTTTTTACCTTAATAATCATTTTTTTTATTAAGTTATTTGTATTGCTAGTTCAAAGTTTTAAACTTATATATTTAATCAAATTATTATAGTTTTTTTTTTGTTTAATAATTTTTTTGTTAATAATAACTTCAACAACATTTTTTTTCTATTTTTTTATAACAATATATAAAACTAAATTTAAAATTAAAATAAAAATATTCAATTTATTGCTGCAGCAAATTTAGCAACTTTTCTATCAATAATAGTAATTAATTATTAAATTTATATTTATTAATGTGCTATCTTTTAAGCTTAGTTGATTTATAATTTGAGTCCATTTAAGTCAGCAACTTTTAACTGCTGACAATTTAAATAAATTTATTTACTCAAATATGTCATTTTGTTTTAATGCAAATAAAAACTATTTATATTTCTATATATGTATATAACTCTATAAATGTCTCTCTTTATATACTCACTAAATATGCAGCAACAACTGAGTTCTAGAGCTCAAACTCTTATTACTATCAAACTCTCTTACCCTAAGACAAGCTCTACTACTTCTACTTCTTAGCTAAAACTAAATCTATTCACTCTGAACACTTGGGAGCTGTCAAAAAGGCAGTTTCCATTGTCCAAAAACAACATTTTTATTGGGCTACTAAATAAAACCCAGCGCACGTATCATTGACAGCACGTTGAAAGTTGTTAACGCCCGCAACAATAACAATAAAAGCTGGCCGAAAGGGCTAATGGAATTGTTATTATTATTAGCATTACTTAGATAGTGCTGCGGCACGTGGTTACCGCCAAGATAATGGCTTATCGCAGGAGTAGCAGCATCAGCAGCATCCGAGTCCCGCCTTAAATCTCTTTATTAAAACATTATATCATTGAACATTGTTTCGTGGCCATCTAAATTGTGTTTTAAGTGCACGTGTAGGCCACAATAGGTGTTTGTTGTGCGTTCATTTTGTTGCTGTTGTTGTTGTTGTTGTCTCTTTCTGTATAGCCCGCCGCAATCAGGCAAACAAAACGCTTGTTAAACAAACAGACACAGTGAAAAATATTATGAGCTATCTTACTTCATATTTCCGCTCGTCAGCAGCAGCAGCGGCGGCGGCTGCTGCTGCTGCTGCTGCTGCTGCTATAGCATCATCAATCTCTAATAAATAAAAGCTAAAAAACAAACTTTCGTAGGGCCATTTGAAAAAGTGAAAAGCAAAGATTTGAAACTGTAGTTGCTGCTGCTGCTGCTGCTGTTGTTGTTGTTGTTGTTGCTGATTGCATTCGTGTGATAAGCACAAATCAGCAAAAAAAATATATAAATGAAAAAAAGCTAACTTAAATAGCCGCTGCTTTCATTCAGCGAACATTTATTAAGCCAACTAATGATGGTCAACGTAACTCGTAACGTTTTCCATACTCATTGTGAATGACAAAAGCGGGTATACTGTTTCTTGTGTAAAATTGATATTAGAAGGGCGGAAGTAGATCTGACTGTGACATATTCTTGGGGAGCACTAGGAGAGAAGTCAATCTAGACATTTTACTCTGTTTATCTCTGTGTCATATCTCTGTCTATATATTTGTATATGACTCTCTGCATCACTCTGTCTGCTCATCCGTATTTCTGTCTGTTCTTCTGTCTCTCCCTCTGTCTATCTCTAGCTAACTCTCTCTCTTTCTTTAGGCTATCCATCTTTCTAACTCTCTGTTTAATCTTCTGTCGGTCAGTCAATCCATCTTACTAACTCTAACTCTATCTCAATTCCTCTCACTTTCGCCCATTATACGCCTTTCTTTCTGCCATCTATCATTTGGTTCATATCTCTCTGTATATGTATATATCTATGTATGTCCTAAAAGAACTACACACTGCTTACACATAGTTTCTGCTATACCAAGCTCAGATCATCATTAGATCAAATCGACCAAAATGTAAATCAAATTTCAATTAGTTAGTTCAATAGGTAAAAAAATGTTGGTATATTAATCTACCTAAAGTCTACATATATGACCAATGCTGCTCAAACTGTATACATTCGAGCAACAACTGAATGCCTAGGGTACCTTCTAGTCGTGCTTTACTTTCCCAAGTACGCTTACTTGTTTTGCTTTACTTCTTACAAATGTTGAAAGAAAGAAATTCAGTTTCGTTTTCAAACTCACTCGCTCGTGGAAAATTTAGTGCTCACAGTTTATGTTGTGGCTGATGTTGTTGTTGTTGTTGTTTTAGTTGTTGCTGTTGCTGCTGCTACGTTTACATGAGCTGCACGCCATGGCGCGCAGACGGGCAATAGCCAGTTGAAGCGTGCAGGCCAAATGAAAACTGAAAACGAAAGCAGCCGCCAAAACGTTGTTGTTTGTTGTTGTTGCTACTTTTTTGCAAGTAATTTCTGTGCTTTGCTTTTCACTTCACACACACACATCTGTAAGGTATTTTTTGGCCTGCACTCGTCTGTTTTTGGTTCGCTCAAGTTTTGCGGCCAAAACAAAAAATCGTAACGAATCTTGAAAAAAACGCGCCAAAAAATGCGGAAAACTCAGCTTTTTTATAGCTAACAAAACTTTTTTTTGTGTAATGAGTGTCAACTTGTTCGATTTCGACGCAAACGCATCGCCCTGTGAACCAGTTTTTGATAGCACCTGCCACCCAGCTGGGCTGCTGCGCTCGTTTTATTTTCCATTTCTCACATTGATTAATAGTTCGCGGCAAGTTCATTAGGCAAGCGGCCTAAGCGTTGGACTCTGATGCAACAGCTTATGCTACAAATTGTAGTTAAAGCCAAAGCTTTTTGAAAACTAACTTAACTGCATTTCTGGCGAGCTCATAAAAGCAGGATAGCAGCCGACTAGCTAGCTAGCTGCAAGTTCGTTGCTTAAGTCATTCGTTTAGCTAACAATTTTCGTGGCACAAACCATTTTCAAACAGGACAACGGCAATTTTTAGCCTTTTTCAGTCATTTGTCTTAAATGGCGCAAGTTCGTTGCCTAAGTCTTTCGTTGTAAAACAATTTTCAAGCAATTTCGTTTTGAATTTTTCACTCGCAATGCACAAAGATCGTTACCTAGGTCATTCCTACATAGAAACGTGTCATAAATGCAGAATAAACGTTAAGCTGGGTAACTACACCTAGTCCATAAAGGTTCGTTGCCTAAGTCATTCGCTTAGCTAATAATTTGTGTCATTAACAATTTTCGAACAGGACAACAATTTTAAGCTGGCTTAGTCATTTGACACAGTTTGTTGCCTAAGTCTTTCGTTTTAAAACAATTTCCATTTTAATTTTTTACTTTATTATAGCAGCTCCTAATGCACACAGTTTATTTCCCAAGTCATTCGTGCATCGAAACGTGTCAAGCAATTTGTAAGATTTACATTTTGAGCATCAGCTTAATGAACTATCGCACAGACAGAGACACGACGAGGCATAAAAATCAATCAAATTTAGTTACAAAAGACAAAAATTGAAACGTTAACTCGAAGTCGTCGATTTTTCGTTTAGATTGTATTTTTTTGTCGCTTGCAACACACGCTGACAGTTACATGATGGAAGAAGAAGAAGACGAACACACAAAATATTGTAAAACCTTATGATTTAACATAAATTTCATTCAATAATTGCGTGAATGATGAGAGTTGAGCTGCGTCTGCGATGCGTGCGGCTCAAGGGAAATATGCTTGCGAAATATGCATATAAATTTTTAATTATCTATACGTATATAGATGTTATAAGTGTGTATGATTCGCCAGGTGTTGCCAGCGAGGCGCTCAGGTGTTAAATAGCAACAGCAGTAGCGCCAGCCAGTTCCGCAAGACATTGTTTCAGTATGTTCGGCTGCTGTTTTAGATATTTGCACTATTAGCTTCCTATTTGCACACGCGATGTATATATATATATATATATAAGTATAATTTGCATAATGAAAACCTTAACCCCAAACACAGTGCGATTAACTGAACCGTGCACTCGCTGCCAAAAAGCACTTTCACGGCGTTTGTTATGCAAATTAAAGCATTTGATTAGCCATATCCACACAGCCTCAGCTTCAGCCTCAGCCTCTGCTTTCGAGTACTCGAATAATACGCATTAAGGCGCTAAATATTACGTATAATTTTTCATTATATATAGCCAACATATATGAAGTCAATGACTGCTTAATTTAATTCGTTTAGAAAATAGCCAATCGAATCGTGAACTTCTTGGCGCTCAGCTTGACCCCCAGCGGGAATTTCGAGCACGCTCTGTGAAAACATTTTCGTTTTAGCCATATATACATATCTGTTCTAGCAGAAACTTCGGTTTGTTTATTTCTGGCCGTGGCCAATCAATCAAATTGCTGCCAGAGCACAAAATTCTTGGGAGCCAGAGAAAGAGAAGATGCTGCAGAGCGCATTAGACGAAAGTATCAAATGATTCGATTCCCAGACCAAAGGCAGCGCGCTTCATTAGCGCAGCTTTCAACTCGGTTCTGGTTACATAATGAACCCAAGCGCTAATGAAATATAAATACAAATAAAATATACAACAAAAATACTTTCTAGCTTTGAAAAATTTGTTTGACCTTAACATTTCGTGCGCCACATTTGGCAAATGATTTGGCATATTTGTGTTTGTGGCTGCAGCCAGTTAATGATTTGCTGGCAACCAAGATGACGAAACTTATAAATCTATATGAAGAGGAGTTCCACATGGAACCATCTGCAAAGTCAGCAAAGTAATTTCAGCCCTAAAACTGTGCCAGCTAGCGTTGGATATGCCACGCCCGCTATGCGCGCGTGTACATAATTTCTTGACAGTCTATTAGAGAGCTCAACATTAACCCATTTACAATATGTTAAGCTAAAACTGTAGAAACTATTCCCGATTTGCCAAGCCTTTAATCGATGGGCTCGAGTAAATATTTCAAATTCCAAGCCTCTAGCATCAATAGTACCGAAAGCTAGAGTAGGAGGGAGAGTTATTTTTTTAAATATATATTAATTCCCCTTTTGTCACGCCGCCCAGTGGGCGTATCGAAAAATATATATTTACAACTTATAAGACAAGGCTGATTAGAGGAATATATAGAAAACATTTCAACTCTTTAGCTTCAATAGCGCCGAAATGTTCTGCGTTTGAGACGACTGACGGACAGGCGGAAGAAGGGAATGAAGAGATGAACAGTCGAAGAGATAAGCAGACGAAGGTAAGCAACAGACGAAGAGATGCAGAGACGAAGGGATGGACAAACAAAGGGTTGGATGGGCGAACGGAAGGGCGAACTGATGGATGGATGAACTAACGATCGCATGGATGCTCAGACGGTCAGAGAGATGGACAAGCCCAGCGAAATGCCGGGCGAAAAGCCAGGCCAACATCCACCCGAGTAGTAAAATGAATAGTGAAAAAAATTGAAAAACTTATCATTCATCTTAGAGTCAAAAAAAATAGGCTAGACTGGCCGAAAAAAGGCTAAATTAGCACCACTAAGACAATCTGTGCCAAAATGTGATGGCGCTCAATGCAGCCACAAGCACCCACTCAAGCGCACACCTACTCACCCACACACATGGTTATGCACACACACACCAAGACGCACACATCTCACACACACTCAAAAATTGTTAGGCATGTCAACTGCTTCATTTTGTGTGAAGCCTGCCCACATTTGTCGCATGTAAACAAATCAGCTAGACAAAGCGCAAGTGCTCTCACACACACACACACACAGCTTAAACAAGAGGCAGCGGCAGAGTAGCAGCAGCAGCAGCTGTTGCTGTCCAAACAGACAACACGTGCTCCGTGTTTACAGCAATAGCAACAGCAACAGCGAAGCTCTGAAATCTCGTGACGCATTCGCAATTGCATTTGAACTCTGTTTAAACAATGACAAACGTTGGGTAAACGAACTGAAAACTATTTGCAGTCGGCAGTCGGCAGCCGGTAAATATTAATGCGAAAAAGTGGCCATCACAAAGTGAGCGACGACTGCAGCCAATGACCGGGCAGACAGGCAGACAGGCAACAGCAGCAGCAGCAGCAACAACAACAGACAACAACATTTGTTAGAATATATGTATATCCAAGCAGGCCCACTTCACACCCATTTAAAGTAAATTTACATGTCTAATGATTAATATGCAAGCGCTGTCTGTCTACATCTAACTATGACTATGACAATGCGCTGTTTGTCATCAGCAATATGATAAATTCTTTATTGATTCTCGTAAAGCGATAAAAAAAAATTACGCTTTCATTCATAAAAATGTCTCGGCAGGCAATTAGTATGCAGCTGATGTAGCTCGATGCACAGTGCATAGAAAGTTCTTTTGGAAAGTCGACTTGAAACAAAAGACTGAGGCAACGAACTTGGGCAGTCGGCGCTTGCAACATGCACACATTTCATATGCGGATTTTTTTTGGAGATTTTTCACAGCTGCAAAATAGTTTACTTTCTATTTCCGTTTGATCATCCATTTCGAAATGAAAATATTTCAAATGGCGAAAGCAATTTTTTTTATTTTTACGGCGACAAATATGTGTGTGAGCAGATGCTGCGAGCGATGTTAATGAACTTCACGTAAGTTGCGGGAAGTAATTTTTTCATTTTTCATAATTGAATTAAAGTTTTGCTGATGATTTTATTAAAGCAGCAACAGCAGCAGCAGCAGCGGCAGCCGCAGCTAGGTTAAACAAAAAACAGTGCAATAAACAATTTAATTGTGAAAGTTGAGCGCTCGGCAATTTACATTCAAATCGTAGTCGGCTAGGTTTGGCAATAAGTTGGGTAGTTATATATAAATAAGTATTATATCAAAGTCTGATTAATTGACATTATTTAAATGATGCCAAATTGGCTTTAAGCCATCAAAGACAAAGGTTATTGTTATTACTTTTACTTATTTTGTGTTTGTGAAAGTCGTTTTGAAAATTTTGTGCGTGTGCGCAGAAGACTTAAATAAAAAACAACAAAATTGAATGAAAAAAATTTGAAAGTGAATGCGATAGCCGTGTGAGATGCAAGTTGCTTTGTAATTTCTGCAGTCAACAGTGAAATATAACAGTAAAAATGCTTGAAATGATGCAGGCAAATCAGCAAAGTCAACAACAAATGCAGCTGATGTTGAAGACTTCATCTCAGCAGCATCAAGTGCTCATCAGCACTCGACCTGTTTACAGAAGCCCTCCCAACAACGACAAAGAACAGCTTCAACAGCTCATGAGCAAAAACACAGGCGTTTCCCTAGTTTTTGCTTTTCTTTTAGCTGTTCTTTTGACAGAAATATGCCAGCATGCCAGAGGCCAGCTTCCATCCGCTATGAGTATGCAGGATATTTGAGCACCACTTAACTGTTGCTGCAGCATCACAGTTATCAGAACTTTTAATCGACTTCTTGATCCGTCAGCATTTTTGCTTATAAATGTTCCAAGAACAAAGTTCAGTTAAAGCCATTTTTTCTCTTTAATTTTGCATGCACCATAAAAATGCAACGAAATTGCTGAGCAACTTAATTGGCAGACCCAAGCTGTGATAAACAAATGTTGCCACTTGTTCAGACTTTGCTAAAATGAGTGTTAAAAGAAATGTTAGGCAAGCAAGTGGCATTTCAAATACTCTTTTTCATAGCAAAATATTCACGGCGAGTGCGAATATCTTAACTTTTAATTCGTTCGATAGTGAGAATTAATCGATACTTTTATGTTTCTCAAAGCTGCCTTTCCCATCTCTATAATTGCAGTTTTAGTTGTTTCGATAATTAATATTAATCGATACTTTTATATTAGTCTACACTTCCACCCACAGCCCACAGCACTGCTACACAACAGTTGCCCAACAGTTCCTTTTTAGCATAGTTTTGCGTTTCAAACTTTTCACTAAAGTCAGCAATGCCGTTTTTAGTGTATTTTAATATATGCATCTATGCTATAACCAATTGCTCATATCATTGGCAAGCTATTCACGTAATTGCTCGTCGGGCACAAACTAGAACACGTCTGCGCCTGGAGTACTTGTACACGTTGTACGTGCCATGTCAGAACAGCCAAACGGGAGTAGACACGATGTTCTATATAGCTGACGTGCCGGTAAGTCGGTAGGATGTATAAATAACAATAGTCTGGACAAGCTGCATCCTATATATATTTATATGTATATATGTATGTTATGTGTTTAACAATGGCAGCCAAAATTGAAAGGTGCAAAAACAGCAAAAATGCAGCTCAATAAACTAGCTAAAATGTTTTGGGCATAAGCGACGCTGATGCAGATACAGATGCAGATGCAGCGATGGAGACAAAACGAACGGTGTAAAAAAAATTGTCAGACAGTCGTACAATTTAACGGCTTTTGTTGCATAAATGCAGCAGGCAACATTTGTTATGCGATTGCAATCTATCGCGCAAAATGGCGCCGATTGTTGACAATGCGAATCGAGTACGAGTGCAAGTATGAGTATCGAGTATTGAGTGCGAGTACATCGTTTGGCTGCAATTGCGCAAAAGGCGTTGAAAATTTATGGTTGGCAAAAGCAGCAGCAGTAGCAGCAGCAAGCAGCATCCCCCTAAAGCTGCGGCTGTCAAGCAGTCAATCAGGCACTCAGCCGATTCGGCAAAAGAAAGCTGACAGACAATTATAGACACTAATAATAATGATAATAGCAACAACAATAGCAGCAAACAAAGCGTATAAATATGACAACAGGTTAGCGAACCTCACACATTTGCATATGAAGAAACAGAGAAAGAGAGAGAGAGAGAGGAATTGTGAGTATAGTCTAACAAAAAAAGGGAGAAAGGGAGCGAAGAGCGGTACTAAAAAGCTTGCCGCTACGCGCGTTGATCGTTGGGGCCAGTTTCCAAGAGGTGTTTATTATGCAATGAGCGTTTTTTCATCAACTTGACAAACTGAGCCATGAAAAAAGCAACAAAAAAAATAAATAACAAAACAAACAACAACAAGCGACTTGGCTCATTTTGCCTTTGTTTTACCATTGTGCTTTATGATTATATTTTCTCTCTTCCCTTGCCTGTTTTTTTTTTTTTTTTGCTTGCGAAGGCCTACACACTCACAGGTGATATTCATTTGTCTGTATCTGTATCTGTATCTACGGTGCGTCGACTGGTCTGAGAGCCAGACCAAAATGACAAGTAATTCAATAAAAATTGCATGTTTTACATAAATTCTGTTGGCAGGTCATAAAAATGCCAAAGTCACATAGCGCACACTGATTCCAAATTGAATGAAAATGGGAAGAATAAAAAAAATTATTTATTGCATTTTGGGCAAATGGAAATTCGCACGAGATATGAAATAATGAACATTATTTTTAATTTAAAGTTGTTATTTTCTTTATTGTTTAATGTTCCATTTTCAAGGTTTCAGTTTACTTGCTTCGATATCAGGAAGTGAATAACATTCATAATTTAGTATTGTATTTCTTGAAATTTTTACCGTTCCATTTAACAATTGCATAGATTTAAATTGTTGCTATAGTAATTCTTGAAATTTAAGAATTTTCTAGTCAAAACTCAAATGTTTCATTGTTTCATTATTCCCATAAAAAAATAAATTCACTATTTCGTCTAAAATTTTTTTATATAGCTTCGCTTTCACTATACCAAAGAGATATTTTATGTATTGTACTATTATCTTTTGCAAGAAGAATTGAATTTCAACTATTTTTAACTGCTTAAAATGGAGTTTTTATTATTATTTGTTTATTTTTATTATGTCGTTCAAATTACAACTAGCTTGTTCCATTTCCTGTTCCTAGTAGATCCCATAGACATTTCACTTTTGATAGGATTTAATTTCAAACTTAAAATTGCATTTTCGCGGTCCAGTTCAAGTTTAATTCATATAGACTCTGTATACCCTATCTTAAATACACCTAAAATGCAACGATAACAGCCGAACACAATGCAAATAATATCAGGGAGTCGCAAGGCAACTGCAGGTACTCCTACAGAACTTTATTGGGTAACAGGGGCTGGCACAACAGAAAGGTTGACCAGCTGAGAGCCCGAATTGAGATGACTTGTAAAAAGGAAGTCGGGTCATAAACAATATGTGTTATTATTGTGCTGCGAGTGCGTTGAACCTTGCGTTGATTTTTATTTACTTTTTCTCAGTGTTTGGTTTGCAATTTGACGCTGCACAGTTTGAGGCCTGTCAGCACCCAAAAATTGAAAGAGAAGAATTCTTGGATTTACCGTTAGATGGTTAAATACGTCGGCACACTTGAAAGCCAAAATACATAACATCCCATGCATATTCACAAACAGAACATTTATGACTTACTCGTCGTATCTTTTGCAGCCTCTCGCCTGGACTGGGACTGGGGACTCGCAAGAAAACAAGAATAAACAACAAAAAAACAATGGTTTCGAGAAGAAAAATATTATCACGTTCGCGCGATGATCTAAACCTGGATCAGACATTCACCCAACAGGAGGAGGAGGAAGATGTCTGGTATCAGAAAGATAAACTCTATAAGGTAAGCTCGACTCGATGATTGATGCAATTATACTTATGCAAATAAGCATAAAAGATGTGTATAAGTTGATAAGTATAAGTATGCTAAGTGTTTAGCTGGCAGCTACTGAATTATAAAGTCAAATGGAGGCCATGGCAAGACGACACGATTTTATACAATTGGACAGCTCAAGACCTTTTTTGACTTCCGCTTGGCCAGTTGGTTGGTTGGTTCTGCTGCTGCTAGTGCTGCTTCTTCTTCTATGATTTGTGGCTATTTTATAGTGTG
Source organism: Drosophila hydei (assembly GCF_003285905.1). Classification (NCBI taxonomy): domain Eukaryota; kingdom Metazoa; phylum Arthropoda; class Insecta; order Diptera; family Drosophilidae; genus Drosophila; species Drosophila hydei. The sequence continues at coordinate 6,062,096 of NW_022045833.1, read as the reverse complement.
GCTATATTCTCGACACGTGCAACGCGGTTGCATTGGGGTCAGCAACAGCATAAAACGCACTAAACCTTAGCCACAAGCGATCTTAGCTGTGGCTGCTGCTGTTGTTGTTGTTGTTGTTGCTGTTGTATTGACCAATTGCATTAATTACCGTTAGGCCATCGCATTGCGTTGTGCATTTTTAATTTGCCTATGGCCATTTGGCAGTTGCCGCAACGACAGCTGAAAGCAGCAACAACAACAACATGAAAAAACAAACGTAACCCTAATGTACCAGCCCAGCACGAGCTTCACTTCAGCTAAGTGTGTATATATGTATATGTGTGTGTATGTGTGTTGACTTCTTCATCTGTGTGTGGGCATTTCTCATTGATTTCAGCAGCATTTCAGACAAACAAAATAGACAATAAAATCAGCATTTAGTTGCTGTCCCTAGCTCATGTCATGTTTATACGCAGACATAACATGATTTATCATATCGTAATACAATATGTTGTAGATCTACATGAGCTAACTATGCAGAAATATGTTAAGGCAGGTGTATGTGCAACAGAAGACAAAACAGAAACAAATATTTGAAATTTTTGAAATGTTTGAATATTTGTATAAGACTTATATAAGAGTTGGACAACATGATTTAATTAAGTGAGTGTGTAGGGTCTGAGTTATTAAATGAATATATCTCACAGGTTATGAAGACAAAAAAGGTGATAATATACCCAAATATGGTTTCCTTTATTTGCTACTATTAATTAGTGCTTTCATCAATATAAGTTAGTATCAAGAATAGTGTGGAGGAAGCAGAACGATATGCAAATACATTTAACTTACATTAACTTTCATCTTATATTCTTTTGTACCTAAATAGACTATTTAATAAGATTTTACTTATACTTACCTTTATCCAATACTTATATTATATTATAATAATTATATATTATAATTATTATTATATATAAATAATAATATATAATATAATATATATTCTGTTGTCTTATACTTATACTTCTACTGCAACTTGAACTTAAACACATACTTGTACCCCTTGTCAATCTTACTCACCTTTCTATAAACTATTTCTTTTTATGACATTCATTCAATATTCATAGCCCACATCTCAATAGTTTTCGGCGCATAAACGTTCAATTTGTCGCCCGCTTTTAAGCTTTATTATTTTTTTGGCAAATGCCGTTGCTGCCCACACAGGCACACGCATACGCACACACAAAGATTTGCCATTGTTGTCCTAAATATTATGTTTATTATTTAACTGGGTTAACTGCAGTCAGTGAACAATTTCAACCAATCAAAGTCGAGCACTTTTATGCCCCTCTATCAAATGTATGTGTATTTTCTCTGTCTCACTTTTTGCCTTTTCCAATGGATTTGCATAAAGCCGCGCCCAGTTCATGTGACGTAAAAGAAGTGAAAAGCTAAGCGACACTTTATTTGCCTTGTGTCAGATCAAACTTTGTCTTTTTTTGGCTAGAAAAAAGGCAAACGCCCACGCGTTTTTTAGCCGCCGCCGCGTTTCGCAATTGGCGTGAGCGTCTATATAATTCCATTTAGCAATACTCGAAATACAAAAGGCGTCTAGTTTTTCCCATGGAAATGAACCAAAAAAAAAAAAAAAACAAAAAACTACTACAAATTATGGCAGCATTTTCCTATTGTCGTTTGCTTAGCTTTGGGGGCCCTTTTGAATCGGACTAAAGTTCGCTTTTTTTGCCTTCAGTTTTTTTGTCTTTGGGCATTTATTGAGCAATCTGTGTTGGGCTTGTACTATATTCAATAATGTTTACAAATTTATTAGCTGGGAACGTTGTCGCTGCCTGCCATATGCAGTGCCAAACAAAAGACTTAGGCAACGAACTTGTTTTTGGCATAGACAAAGCAACTGAAAAAAAAGAACTTTTTAGTGCAAAGGCGCTAAGTGCTTGACTGCCAACTGTCCCTGCTTCTGCTTCTTCTTCTAACCACTTTTCCATGTCGACGAAAGTAGCATGAAAATGAAAGTTTTTCATTTATTCGGCTAAGCTGACAAGTTTTCGCTTCGCTTCGCCTCGGTACTGCCTGTTGTTGTTGCTGTTACTGTTGCTTTTCCACTTCCACTTCCATGCGCCTGTTTGGGCACTCGTTCACCTGGTTTCGGTTTCGGTTTCGCTAGCTAGCGAGCTGGCTGGCTGCTTGGCTGGCTATGCACAACAGGATTTTGCAGCCACCGCCAAAAACGCGTTGGCGCAAGCAGGAAAAACCACACACAACACGCTCACACACACACAGACTAACACGCACACGAACGCTTGGCGCGTAATTTAGCTCTTAAACGTGCAGGAAAATTATGTTTTTTCTTTTGTTTTTGTGGAAATTTTTGCTGCTTCGCACTTTTTATGCCTATCTTTTTATAGTCGCTTACGTGCTGACAAGGGAGTTTGGATTTGTATGTTTCGCTGCCTATACATCTATCAGACAGTCAGTTTAGCTGTTTGATTGAAAGCTAAATACTTGAAATTAACTTAATAAGCTTATCTATGTAGCCTTTGCCTTATAAATTTAAAAGAGTTTTTAATGTTCCGGGTTTGTAGCTGAAGAGCAACGCCTAAAATTATTGCCTTATAAGCAATATAGCTTAAGTTGTAAACACAATAGATACGCCCAGTGGGGCTGTTGTTAATCGTACATTATACATTATATAGTATATTCCAAGATATTTGTAAAATTTACTGATATAGAGTAGGCCCAAGAGCTTTATATAGCTATGCTCATTGCAAATGTAGCAGAGATTCAAGAAATTCATCGTGCCCAGCTAGGCAATTAGAAACCTTAGCTTTACTAGATTGCATGTTGTTTTGTCTGTAGATCCATTTTTATATATATATTATATATAATCTCCCGCTGGGGAAGGAGTGGCAAATCAGATAAGACTAAAATTTCCACAGTTTTGAGGCAGAGAAAACTAAGCTTTGCAGTGTGATCACTGTCAGATTGCTCTACAAAAAACTTCATATAAATTTTATAAACGATACATGGATTATGGGATTAACTTGGCTCAGCTCAGTTATATGTTTATAGGCGATAAATATTTTTAATTTTTTTAATCAACTTAGTTTATTTTTGGGCCATGAATGTTCTAACTTACTTTATTTCTTTTTTGATGAAACAAAATTTAGTTTCCTTATCAAATATACACACACCTTAAGTGTATATATAGATAGACATTTATATATACATATATACATAAAGATCTTGCATATATACAAATCAATCAATTTTCATTGACGGAAGACACCGCCAGCTATTATTATAGACGAAACTATGCATGAAATTAACATAAATTTGTATTGACCAAATAGAGAAAAAATGCAGAAAAACAAAAAAAAAAACTAGAGAGAAATAAAGAAAAGATAAGCAAAGACAAATGTTTAAGATGCCAGCCACTTGATGGCAAGCGCTTTTTACTTAAAAAAAAAGATAATATTTATTTTGCCATCGGTTTGGTTTGGAAATGGGTCAGGCGACATTTCAAGTTCTGCGCTTGGGGCGAAAAGCAAATTGAATAAAAAAATATAAAAAAATAAACAACAATTTCTTTCGCAGCGACTGCAACCTGTCACGTCGCTACGAAATATATTTATCAAGTCCATAACAATTTGAAATGATGATTATATCTATTTACAACAAAGCTTGCCGCAGCGCAGATTCATTTTATTAAATGTCAACTTGGAGCGCTTGGCGCATCTGTTGCCATCCTCCAACACCAGCCACAGCCGCAGCCGAAAGTCGTGACTGCAAAAGTTCAACAACATTTTGCACAAAAAGTGCAAACTTAATAAACTTACAAAGAGGAAGAAGCAGCAGCAGCAGAGGATGAGGAGATTCTCTGAAGACCTAAAACCAACTTCCAACTTCCGTGCTGATTGCACTTGTGCACGTGTTTTTCTAGTTTTTTTTCTGCTTGGCTTTTGCTGCTGGGTGTCAATTATAGAATTTATTAAAGCCCCTCTAACGTACAGCTACTTTAATTACAATTTAATGACAGCTGTGCCCTTTACAAATCAAATACTCGCACCGTTTGTGCCACATTTGTGGCATGCTGTTTTGGAGGCGTGCCAGAACATACAAAACTTTCAATTTTGCGACAACTAAAAGAGCAGAAAGGTCGAAGCGGAGATATTGAATAAGGCTATTAAAAAATATTAAGTAACAATATTTTATTTATGATATTTGATTCGTGCAGTTCGATTTCGATTTCATAAAATACTTAGAAAATTATCTAATAAAAGCAGAAAACTTCTCCAAGCGCCAACCTTTAAACACACTTTTATTCTGGATCTAGATGAGGTAAACTCAATTAGATAATCAGTTAATTTACTATGCAAACCGCACACAATGTGAAAGTTAAATTAGCATTTGAAATTTATTTTTAATGTATTTTAAGAAGCATTTGGAGCAACGTTCTTACACGTGGGCAGCTGCACATAAATTCAAGAGAGATTTGTTCATCTTTGACTTGTTTTAAAAGTAATTTTAAGCAGCTATGTCATACGTGTCTTGAATTTATTATTAATAACTTATTTATTTATTTATTGAGATATTGTTTTAAAAATTATTTAAATATTCTATATATTAATATATAGGTGTGTGCGTGTGTGTAGCCGCCGCCTTTTATATACACTTGTTCAGCCGATTTGCGTCACAGCGCTTAAAATTTCTTGTATATAGACAGCTGTTGTTGTTGCTGCTTAAATAAATTTCCATGCTATACATAGGGTACGCTAATAATTTGCATAACAAATGTGCGCTTACGAAAACCAGTTCAGTGGCTTTTCAAGAATCGATTGGCATTTTGGACAGTACGAAAAAAAAAATATATATATAATATATATTTACATAGTGTATATCGGAGCTGCGCTAATTTTCAGGCACTTATCAAGCTATAATCAACTAGTAAGAACTTGAGAAGTGCATAGAGAGGCGCAGCTTTTAACGCAACGATACTTTTGACATTTTGAGGTCGTCGCAATAACAATTTTTTGGAAGTAAACGGCCTAGAAAATATTTATAATAAAAACAACAAAGACGACTTTGTAACTTGTTTTTGCTGGCCTACAAGATTCTTTTTTGGCCAAGAGAGGTTGAAGAAGAAGCAGATGGAGCAAAAACCTGTACAACAAAAGTGAATCTGTCCGTAGCAGAAGAATCTAAGCGAGCTTTTGAAGTGAAATCAAAAGTGCTTGTCGACTCGAAACAGCAGCAACAAATTAAAGCTAAAGTACGCCACACACACACACACATATATATATATATATATATATATATCGCCACACACACACGCGTCTATACAACACGCCGAAAAGGTTAACAAGTTTTACTACATGATTTATTTGCATTTTTAATGTGCTGGCCGGGCAGCATCTGATCAGCCAGCTCTGGAGCTCTGCCTAGACAAGTTTCAGCTAACGTACTCCCCTTTAAAAACTCGATGTAGAACTAAACAAAAATAAAAACTTAAAAAAAATGGAAGTTGCTTGTTTGTCTTATTCATATTTTATTTGTGCTTAGGTCTGAACTTTGGGTAATGTTGTTCATGTTGGTTACTGGGCTAATGGCTTTTGTTTTATGACCCTGTTCTTCTGGTTGGGTTAATTGAACTCTTTTTTATCCGTATGATAATGCGGCGCCATTAAACCGCCAGCTGTGCCAGCAGCCTTGATTGTATGCGCGACTCGTACAAAGAGTACAACAGAAATTTCAATTAAATGAAGTCATGAACCAGTTGATTTGGCTTGTATATGCTGTGGTTCATATGCTTACATAAGTGGTTCACTCAGGCAGTTCATTAAAGTTCACAATTGCATGTCTACTGAACGCTTTACAACACTGTTTGATAATGGCATTTAGAAAAGGAAAAAGTGCAACAGAAATTGAACTCAAATGAACCTAAGTGAACCAGTTCGTAATGAAATTGATTTGATTTGCTTGTGCAGCTATTCATGTGCTCATTTAGACAGCTCATTAAATTCATTAGGCTTATACTTGCATTTGCGTAAATAAAAATATTTAAATTTGGTTTAAATATTTTACTTTAGAAAGTGTTTTGTTTATATATTTTTTAAAATATATTTGTAGTATTTTATTAATTTATTTACTTATCTCTTTAGTTTTTATTTTTAGTTTCTTTATTTTTAAGTTTTCTATTTGACAATTTTTAAATTAATTATTAATTTCTTTTACTACGTATTTAATTTATTTCATTATATTAATTTTTTAATGAGCTCATTTTTATCAAGTTATATTTTAGCTTTCTTATAATTCCTGTATTTGTTTTCGTCTTTTATTTTAGCAATTTTTTTTTAACTTTTTTGTTTTGTTTATATATTTACATATTTTTGGCCTAGGCTAATTCCATAATTTTATATAAATTATTAGCAACCCAATTTAATATGCTAATTTTTAAATTTGCATTTTTCTTTGCAATTAAAAATTTAAAAATTTGAGAGAAAAAAATTAGTTCACGAAATCGAACATCAAACTATTTAAGACCCATGTTATAACTCTTTTTAATTATAACTAATTAAATGAATATAACAAAACTGAAAGAATAATCTACAGTCGCTACAGCTAAAGCTAGCAACATCTCGATAAGAATTTGCAAGCAAAGACGCATCTAAAGGGATATAAAAAAATAGTGATGATAATTAAGAAAAATTATATAACAGTTTAAATATTTTTTATGAAATAGTGGCTATAAGAAATAAACAATATAAATCAAATTTCAATTAACAAATTTAACTTTACTTTAATAATTTAAAATATTATTAATCATTTTTGAAGATTCAGCTAGGAAGCGTGAACTCATATATTTATTATAACATTTTCTAGCCATTTGCTGCTGTTAAAACTTCATAAATATTTTGCTCAAATAATGTGATTACATTTGATGTATTTATTAAGCAGCCTCTACTTATGCTTATAGATGTGTGTATGTACATATGTAACAGCATATCGATATATATGTATATATAGATAAAACTATATCAAAATGTAAAATATGCGCTTGTGCACTTAGGCATGACGCAAGCAATAAAGCAAGCGAGTTGCATTTTCATTTTCTTAGTGCAATCGAAAGCCTTGCAGCACTTTAAATATCTCAAAAGCACACACGTACACACACACACACACAAACACACCTACATATATATATATACAAATGCATATACAAATGCAGCTATATAAAATAGTAAACAGCGTTGTCTATAATTTTATATGTCTTGCTGCAACACGACTCGCTGGCGTGCCAGCATTTGCTCCGATTTGATTTTAACTTTTATTTAACAAACAGCAACAAGAACAACAACAACAGTTGCTTGTAATGCCAGCAACAACAACAATAACAGCAATAGTAAAAGTAAAGTGAGTGAAAAATAAAAGCACAAACGCAAGCGCCCAACAAGGCCGTTCACTTTGTCTAGCAAAAAACTATACACACACACTCACACACACAAACACTGTTACACATTTGATGGAAAGTGAAAATTGCTGGCATTAGTTGCATTTGCAACAGCCGTTTGCAGCCGTTTTTTGCTTTGATTTTGTTGCTTTCGTCTGCAGCAAGTTGCTCGCCTAAGTCTTTTGTTTTTTTTTTTATTGCTCAAGCTGCCATTTAGCAAAGCTCTCTCTCACTCTCACTCTCTCTCTCTTTGTCTTTGTCTCTTTCAGGAACACATACAGGAAGTGCTGGACAAATGGACGCAAATTGATGATGAGATCTGGGCCAAAGTAATTGTCTTTGAGCGCAATCGCCGTGTGGCCAAAGCCTATGCACGTGCTCCAGTGCTCACAATCAATGGCTCTGACGATGGCTTCGATGGCATGCGGTATGTATATGCATAGACAATGGCTTAAACAAAGCTGCTAAATGCAGCTTTTTTTCTGCTAAGAGTTAAAGTTTTATTGAACTCATTCAGCTAAAAAAAATGTTAAAATTTTTATAACAACACTTTTTAGTTTTAAAAGATTTTTTGTCCATATTCACCAGTCAATATTTGAGAAGCAAGCTTCAAATGTATATATAGTACTTATATTCCCGATCAGTTTCAACAGTTAAGTGCATCTAGTCTAGCTATCTCTCTGAATGTCTACGAGCAAGTTAGATAAGAGCTGGAGACGAGTTGATCTAGTCTTATACCCCAGTCTGTAATGTATAAGAGACATCTTAGGTAGTGCTCAGCTGGCTTTTATAAGAGTTTAAAACACATCTATATAGTCTCTATATATATAATTGCATATATAAGAGACTGACTAGCTAGTAGAATAACTAGAGACGAATCAATCTGCGCTTGGCTGTATAAATATATAGCTAGAGACTGGCTAACTAGTATAAGAGTTTAAAATGAATCGATCTAATGATAGCTGCATGAGACTAGAAAGGCTTGAGAGATATCTGGCATAAGATGCTATCTGAAATTGTACACATAAATCTACAAATCTATCTACTTCATTTGTAGATCAAATTTATTTTCAAATAAGCAATAATTTTTTTCATACCCTCTAAATCGATTAGTAATCATTTCAAATATGGCATATGTCTTATAATTTAAGAGCTCTACATTTTGTACATAGATTTTAATAGTAGCTTAGACGACTTCTTAGAACAATGAAAACTTTCCTTATATGCATTTTGAGGCTCATATTTATGGTTCAATAAGTTTGAAACCAGAATGCTTGCTAGGGTATCTCTTAGTCTGGCAGCTGCAACAAGCTCACTCTTACTTGTTTTTGAAATGCCTTCAGTTGATTGTTTTTCTTTGGCCTGTTTTTATAAGAGGCAGGGCAGTACCTTAATTACAAGCAGACCAACGAAAAAACATAACAATAAATATATGTATATATATATATATATATGTACCTATAAATATGCCATATATACAGCTATATATATCTGTGTAAGTCGGCAATTGCTGCCTTTGAACTTTTTGCGCAAAACATTTTGCAGCCGATTCGCCCTTGACCCACTCTCAGCAGGAGAAGCGCACTTTTTTTCTTTAGCAATTTGTTGTTATTGTTGTTGTTGCTGCTGTTTTTCTTGATAATAAATGATGAAATTACACCTGCTCCCAAATGAGCAATGAATGAAACTTTAGCGAGCCGCCGACGCCGACACCGCCGCAGCAACGCCCATTAAATTGAATGGCATAGGGTATTACAATTTAATTGCCAAGCTGAACTTGTCGAGGAGCTAGAAAAACAAAAGCTATAGAAGACAAAGATATACTATATATATATATATATATATATAAAGATTTGTCTATATATTAAGTATCGTATTTAAGACCAAACAAAAACCTTCAGCTATGCAAATTACGACATTTTTTATCTGTGACCTCACTTGCTGGCAGCAATTTGTAGCATGTGAAAATGCCCGAAAATAAAATGAGCGTCAACAACAACAACAACAGCAACAACAATAGCAGCAACAACAACAGGTGAAAATGTTTTAATAATTGCGCGTATTTTTGTATAAAATGAGCGATTTCCGTTTGCTGCCGCAATTTGAGCTATGAAGAATTCTAGTTTCTGGTTTTTGGTTGCAGTTGCTGCTGCTGTGGCTGTGGCTATGTCGCTGCTGCGGCTGCAGTTGAAGCTAATTAACATATTCCGTCTCAAAATGATTTCGTCGTTGCGTGCCAGAAATTGCAAATGCCAAACGCTTTTTGGCTCAATTGCTCTGGCAATTTTTTCTTATTTTTGCCCACACGCTGCAAAAGCACTTCGTTCAAATGTCAAGAAGTCTGCATAATGGAGTCGAGGTGCTTACAAGTATCTGTGTATCTCTATATATGCCTGTATATATACGTATATCTCGATATGAGCCAACGTCATGCATAATGCATTAGCCCATAAATGCGCTGATTAAAAAAGATCAGGCTGAAAAGCAATTCAAGTTCGTTGCTTAAAATGTAATCTGGGTAACAGCAGCAATAAAGGCAACAACAGCAACAAAAGTAACAGCAACAACCATATGAGCAGCAGGCGAGAGCCTGCAGTAACAGCAACAACAGCAACTGCAACAATAGCAATAACAACAGAAACAGCAGCACCAACAGCAACCCCATAAAATGCAACAACAAAAAAGCAGCAGCAGCAGCAGCAGCAGTCGTAACAGCGACAACAACAACAACAGCAGCAGCAATCTGGCAAGCAACAGCAACTGCAAAACAACAGCAGCAACAGGAGAAGCTACTGAAACGTCAACAGGAACAAATACAACAAGAGCAGCAGCAACAATTGGAGCAACAGGACCAACGGCAGCAACACCAAAAGCTACAACAGCAAAAGAAGTAGCAGGAACAGCAACAACAACCAGCAGCAATCCGGCAAGCAACAGCAGCAGTAGCAACTGAAATGAGCACAGCAGCAGCAACATCACCAACAACAACAGCAACGGCAGTAGCAGCAGCGGCAGCAGCAGCAACTGAAAGCTCAACATCAACAGAAACAACAGGGAATTGCAACAACAGCACCAGCAGCAAAAGCAATAACAACAACAACAGCACCAGCAGCAATAGCAATAGCAACAACAATAACGCCAGCAACCGCAGCAGCAACTTAAACGTCAGCAGCCCCAAAAAGGGCAATGCTGGGCGGCTTCCTTTGTAAACCACACAACAACAATGAAATGAAGATGCCGCCCGTAAAATGTCAACAGCAACAATAATACCTAATAATAATAACAGCAGCAACAGTAAGCAGCAACAGCAACCAGCAACATCAACAATAATCAGCCTGGCGCAATGAAATAAATAATAAATAAAATCAATTTACTGCTTGCAATCGTTGAAAGGGCTAAAAATGAACGACTAGCAGATACCACGTAGTTAGTAAGACTTAACTGACAAAAAAATACCCTATAGACAACAGAAAGTTAAGAGGTTAAACTAGTTCTACAAGAGGCAAACTAAAATATGATTGGCATAGAGATACCCTAGCTAACAAACTTCGATGAAGCAAATCTAGATGCTAGTTAAGTGTGCTTGACTAGCAGATACCTCGTAACTGATTAGATCTAGTACAGCTGTGCATTAAGAGTAGCTTAACCTGTTTCACTCAATGCAGCAATACCCTATAGACAACAGATATGGCTCTAAGCAAATGTGAAGATTGCCTGACTAGCACATACCTCGTAATTAGATAAGAGTAGCTCAACTTGGATTACTTAATACAAAAATAACCTATAAGCAGCAGCAAGATAACGCTAAAAGCAATCTCAACAACAGTGAGGAGTGCCTGACTAGCACATACCTCGTAACTACATCTAGCTGTTTATTAAAAGTACGCCTGTGAGAAATGATCAGCACAGAAATACTCTGTAAACAGCAAATAGACAATTCTTTAAAAATAAAAAATAAATAAAAAACCGACTTATAGATACCCTGTGATTTCCTTACCATCTGAAGCCTTAAAGAAATAATCTGTAAACAGCCAAAAAAAAAAGTTAAAAATAAAGCATGTAACAACTACCAGATACCCTGTACATGCATTCGCCTACTATTTACTGCAATTTTCAGCATACAGGGTATCACAAGTCAAATGAAATTGAAAATAATGAAGAAAGCAATTCGCTGCGGTCGTGACGAGGTCATCCATTGATGATCTCTGCAGATGCAAATTGCCGTTTGTCATTTGGCAGAGGCTGGGACTGAGCTTGTGGCTGAGGCAGCGGCTCCTCTTTCTAGCCATTTTTTCCTCAATATTTGCTTGTTTTTGCTGTTATTGCTGTTGTCATTTGCTGTTGGCTACTTGTTCATGTCAATTGCAGGTTAAATATGCCCCGCAATACAGAGAAAAAACTGATTTCGAGTCGAAAGTGTCAGGCTAATCAATTGGCAGCTTGCCGCCAACATCAAAGATAAAGATAGATTTTATATATGTGCGGTCTGCTGGGCCCTTTGTCTAAGCGCCCGCGACAGAACCTTGTACATTCATTAATTAGCTACAATTGCAGTTGCTGTCAGCCCTTGTTAGCATTTTCCTATTTCTTTTCTTTTTTCCGTTTTTGCTGTTTGTCAATTTAAAAATAGTCAGCGCATAGGGAATTTGAATGGCATTTAGATCTGTTTATCATATGCCCAGCGCACGCAACGTTTTTCCCTAGAAATCTGCTTGCAAATGCAAATGGAAAGCGAGTGCTGTACCTTAAACGGGGTCTGCCAGGCCATTCGAGCACTTTGACCGTGTCTAAATGTTGTTTAGATTTCATTTCGAATTGACAAGAAAAAATGTTAATTCCTTTTTATTAAGAATTTTCGTTAAACGCAAAACGTTTAGCATACCAAGTTTTAGCTATTTGAAACCTGTTTCGCTTATCGACTTTCACTTCAGACAACATAGCTTCCTGAACTATGTATGTTAATGCGTACTGAACGTGTTTACGCTTAGATTTGATTGTAATTGGTATAGCCACAAGCACAGAAGCTGCGCGCAGCTAGCAATTAAGTGTATGACGTGCAACATGTGGCAGCCAGAGGGCTTAACAAATTTCAGTTTCACTTGGCATTGGGGATCTTTAGCTATCATAGAGCAGCTGCTTAAAGAATCTTATGCACTGCAGATAAAACAGATTATTAGACGATGACGCACAACAATAACAAATTTAAGTACTATAGCTTACATCAAGCAGTAAGAAATAATTTACTCTTGAGCCTAGGGTATCTCAGTTTCGTCTTCAACATTCAGGCTCAGTTTAGCTCTTGGTTGCATGCGATGCGATTGGCAATTTTCACACCTGGCTGCCGCTGCTGCTGCTGCTGCTGCCGACATGTAAATTAATTAATTAGACGCTGTGTGGGCGATGCACACAGATGCTGAAGGACCACACAACTGCAGCGCAAGAGGCAGCAGCCAGCCGCAGGCCAGGGCAACAAGCGCATTTAATTAATGGGCAAACCCTTAAGCACACTCAGGGCCAGACCACTTACGTGTCTGCCCCATTATCTTTGTGCAACAATTGAAATGGCGCCAATATAAATTTTGCTGCTTATGACAGTTAGCAGCAACTGTGGCCGCTGTTGGACAATTGGCAGCTCGCAATTGCGTGGGCGTTGCCAATCAAAATTTGCATGTTTGCTGGCTGAAAAAAAATCCAAATCGAAATGGAAATCGAAAATCGCATAACAAGATCATAATACAACTGCCGCAGCGCGCGTTATAAACGGAGCATTCGATTGCAACATAGTTGCTCAGATTTGTTGTTTGTTCATTTCATTTCGTGCGAATTAAAAGTGAGGCAAAAAAAGGCGCGACTGGCGCCTGGCCAAGGCCACGATTTCATTTACAGCCAATTCAAAAGACAGTTTTAATCAACAATAGCAACCGGATAGAAGCGAACTGTGCCTTAGTTTTGATCTGAGCACACGTGCCACATTATTTATCTATTCTTGTCTGTTATATTTAGCTAAGAACCTGGTTAGTTGTAGCCTTCGCCGGTTTTAAGGTGCGTCGCACTGTTGTCAGCAAATAATTCAATTAATTGGATCAAATTGTAGCTCGCGTTCGTTGCCCAAGTCTTTTGTCTACTGAGATAAAATTAACAAGCAGAACTGTTCTAGGCGACAGTGCACGACTCGAAAATACTCTGAACTCTGCAAAAAGGGTTGCTTAGCTTCAAGTAGTTTCACAGCCCCACTTTATTATAGGCATTCTTAACCAACCTGGGAACGAGCTATGCGATCCTTATGAAATTTAGTGTTTATAAATATGGCAGCTGAACATTTGAGCTACAAGTTTTATTTTGCAACTTTTGGGGCAATGGTGCGAATTATTTAATTGTAAAAATATTAACAAAATAAATAATTAAGCTAAAATAATAACAAAGCTTCATACCACATTTGGTGTCTCTGGTTCTCTAAAAAAAAAAACAAATAGAAAAATTGACTTTGATAAATTTTAAGAAAATTGAAAGATATAGTCAAATATTACATATCTAGATAATGCTTAGGAAATCGATATGTTTATGCAATCAAAACATAGGCGGTTAGATATGTAGAGGCTTATATCCAAACGAACAGGCAGGCAGATAGAGAAGAAGACAGACAGACAATTAGACATCCATAGACAAGCATTGCTGTTTCGATTCGACAAGTCATTCTGATCAAGAATATATATGCAATAAGGCAAGAAGCACGCCTGCTTCTCACAGAATATTTAACAAAATCAAGAACACTGCTTTTACAGGGCATCTAAGTGCAACTACAGTACTGCATGGCCGTTACAATATGTTTAGCTACCTCGCGTTCGTTGCCTAAGTCTTTTGTTTATTGATTTAAATATTTGCACTAAAAAGCAACTGCACTAGCAGCTCGTTGCTGAGTTACAGTAAGCCGGGTATTATTTTTAGCGCGACCGGTTGCGATTGTCTCATTTTTAAGAGTCTCGCTTCTTTTTCGGTGCCTGTTTGCATGCTAAACTAGCCGTAGGTCAGTTTTGGAACCAGTTGCCGTTAACTTGCATTGTTGCTGTCGCTTCCTTGAAGAAGCAACTGCAACGACAACGGCAACTGGAAACAGCAGCCGCTGCTCGCTCTCCCCTCGTGCAAGGTTTGACCCACTGCACACGTTTAACTTGAACTCCAAAATTGTGGTGCTTCGCTTAAAAAAAACCCGCTACAGCGTGGACTCTCGCTTTCATTGGCAGCCGCAAAAATGCAAGACAAACAGTTGTTGCCTTTGTGCCTTTCGCATTTTTAGCTCATTTAGGCGTGTCAGGTCCAGTTTTTTTTTATACTGGACGACCTTGCAACCGATATGTATGCATATATATATAGTATACATTATATGCAATATGTGTATATAAAACTGGCTGTGGCCACATCGAAGTGAATGCAACCATGAATTGGTAACTGAATGTGTGTTGAATGATTGGCAGTGGGTTTGCCTGGTTCGGGGTTGGGCCGCAGTTGTGCTAAACTTATATTTCTTACGTATACCGGTTCATCTTTTGCTCTGGCAGACACCTTTAATAAGTCTAAAATTAAACAAAGCATTTAAGTATGAAAAAAGAAGCTAAAAACACACAAAAGAACTGCAAAATCCGCTTCGTTTAGGGGCAACCTTGAAAGGCATACATCAGCTAACAGCAGCGGCTGCGGCAGCGGCAACAGCTACAGCAGCAACAGTCCATGTCGATTTCATTTCATGGAAAACTTTGACACACATTTCAACGGTTTTTACAAGCGTTTAGCCAATAAATCAACGCCAAGCAGCCGCCGTTGGCAGATGTTATACGCAGAACTAAGGCACATGGCCAAATGCCAACAGCAATCGCTGCTGCCAGCAATAGTTGCTGCTGCCTGTTCTTCTTCTAGGCAGCGCTTCATTATACAAATTAACATAAAACATAATAGTGACAGCAAGTGAGCAGCGACAGGAGCAGTGCAGATAACAACAACAATGAACGGCAGCAACAGTTGCTGCCAGCCGCAAACGACAACGATTACAATTAGCTTCGTTTTCATTGTATGGCGCGGCTTCCTCTGCAGCATCTAGTTAGCATTTTTGGCCGACATTTGAGACGACCTTAAGCAACAGCCAAGAGCTCTTCCTGCAGCTACGGCACAAGTAGAAAATAGCTTGACAGTAGCTTATTTTTAAGCAAGGCCAAAACAAAAGACTTAGACAACAAACTTAAAGCATATGTCAGACTGCATTAAGATGAGCTAAAAAACTATATGAAATGGTTATTTTATATCAATTAATATGCAGCTAAGGGCTTCCTGGGCTTATTTTACTTTTAGCAGGCACAAGACAAAAGACTTAGACAGCAAACTTGGTCGAAACAATAAAAAATAATTAAATGTTTATAAATAATAAAGTTAAATGCTCTACCTGCAGCTGTATATGAAATTAAACATGGTTTGAGAGGGTTTTTTAAGCAAGGCAAGACAAAAGACTCAGGCAAGAAACTTGGTCAGCCAATTTAGATGACTAAAACATATATGAGAAGTAGCTCTTAGCTAAGCCTTTCAGACAGAAGTAGAAAATTCTTAGTAATAATATTAGCAGAAAAACAAAAGACTTAGGCAACGAACTTGGTCGAAATTGTCAAAAAATAAATAAAACGTTTTTAGTATTCATTTATATGTTCTTACTGCACCAGAAGTTGAACATAGATTGAGTGTATATTTTTAAGCAAGGCTAAAACCAAAGACTTAGGCAACAAACTTGCCAAAAAATATATAAGTTCATATGAGTCAGCTTGCAATTAAAAACTGGAAGACAAAATATGATATGTTTTTGTTATAAATTCATATGCAGCTGCCACACACATACACACATGTTGCAACAAGCGCATAAATCACTGTCAATGCGAATTTGTGGCAGGCGAATGCACAGTTATGTTGCTGTTGTTAACTGGGGTGGTGCTGTTGTTGTAGCAGTCGTTGCTGCCGCTGCTGCTGCTGCTTGTTGCCCCTGTTTTGTCAAACGTTTAATGCAACAAAATGGTGCAGCAGGCCAAGTGAGTCATGCTGGCCAAAAAAGTGAACGTACCCCCAAAACTTTGTTGACTTAGAGCCGAGGCTTTTATTTATTTTGCGTTTGATTGATTTGCAATTAATCAAATAATTAATTGACTCTATATACATATCTACACTCACATTCATATATATATATATATATATATATATTTATATAAATATATTTAACTGTATTTCAGCATTGGGCTGTGCGGCTTTGACAATCCGATGCGGGATCAGAAGACGGACGAAATGAAGCGCGTCATCGGGCAGGTAAGCAAGCGTGCTTCATTTGTATTTGTTGTTCTCTTGTTGTTTATGGCTCATTAAAGTGAGCGACACAATTTCCACACTCTGCCCTCACCCCCCTGCCAAAAAGTATTTGCATAAAAACTGATAACGATTACAAGAAACTGCCATTAACAGTATAAAAAAGATACAAAAAGTCAAAGTACAGCTAAATTTTATATATTTATTTTGAACACCTGTAGGGCGTCAAGATCAAAATGGATGATGCTGGCAATATACTCGTGCGTCGCTATGCGAAGAGCAACGTATTTGTTAAGAGCACCGCCAGCACTCCCAACGAGGAGACCTCCATTGGTGCCGAAATCTTAAAGCTGCCAAATCAGGCGCTCGAAAGCGAAAAAATAGTCAAGGCAAGTCTATATAGCAAATCGTTTGTGCATATATATATATATGTATATAGCGAGGAGTAGTTAGTAGCATATGCAAATTGTTGTATTGTTAACTAATTTCTGTTTTCTTGTCGCCTGACAGCTGTTCGATATGAAGAAGTTCCAGTCGAACGTGAATCGTGAATTGCGTCGTGCCTATCCAGATCGTCGACGCTTGGAAACGCAATGCCTATCGGCAGTGGCCTTTGTCAAATCGGAGAATGACATTTTGGAGTGCCCCATTTGGGTGCTCATTGTGAATGTGGTAGCCATGGATATGCTAAAGAGCAAATTGCCGCCAGGTGAGTCGAGTTGCGAGAAGGCATACATATACACATATATATATATATTTATATATATGCATTATATATGTGTGCATGTCGCTCAGTGAGCTATTGTTAAGCTCAGGGTTATTAAAGAACTAAAGCGTAGAGATATTGACTGACATATAGTATATATATGTATAGATAGATATATAGATAAATTAAAGCATTTCAATCTGCATGCTTTTGCTCTTATACTTTAAATAAAAAATATAAATTTTTGAAAGTTTTTTGGAAAAAATAAGTAAAACACATAAAAAACTAGATCTTTTCAATATTAATTAAAAATTCTCACTTTCATAATCTTGACACATCACTAGCTCTATATATTTCCATTCTATAGGCTTTCATGCTGAACATCTTAAGTTATATTTTCTGCCATTATCTGTGGCTCTATATATAGCGTAAGCTCGTCAAGGCTGCACATTAGCAGATAGTTAAGAGTGCGGCTCCACAGCTTCTATTGTCTCATCTGTGTGTGAGAGAGATAGGGAGAGTGCGCGTGTGTTGTGCGTATTGTAAGTCCAATTGCCTGGCAGTTATTGATTTATTGGCAGCAACAATTGTGAATAGCAGCGCTGGCTGACATATGCAACTACAGCATCTACTTCATGTTCTACTTCATCTTCTTCGTTCACAGTGCAACGTCCCATTGTGGATATAAAGAATCGGCCGCGCATACCCATACCCGACGAGGATCCCTACAGCGTGGCCGGCAATGGCAGCAACGGCAGCTCGGGCAGCTCTGGCTTTGGCAGCGCCCACCAGCAACAGCTGCAGCAGCAGCAACTGCAACAGCAGCAACTGGGCAAGCATTTGAATAATGGCAGCAGCAATGGACATGTGGCTGCCACACGTGAGCAACTGTTGCTGCAGACGCAACAATTGGCGCACAAGCGCAGCGAGAAGCCGCCCAAATTGCCGCCCAGAGATAATGTCTATGCGCACGATCTAATTCCAAAGGTGAGAGACAACAATTAGCAGCAACAGCAGCAGCAACCAAAGTTTGTTGCTCAAGTGTTTTGTAGCCTAGGTGTTGGAACAATTGTTGCAAGCGCGTAATAAACAACAAATTTAAAGAAAAAAAAGTAAAAATATAAGCACAAAAATATATATATATATATATATATATATATATAGGTATATAATATGAGCAAGAAGTGTGGCAACTAGTTCAGCAACAACAACAACAACAGCAGCAGCGTCGAACGGCCTGGCTATGCTTGGCTACGTGCGCACTTGCAAAATGGTTTACGGCTCGGGTCTCTGGGTTTTTCTTTAAGCCCTCAAAAAAAAAAAGAGAAATAATATAGAAATACCAGGCCAGTTTTGGAGCTCGTTGAGCTTCACCAAGCATTTGGCTTGCATTCAATAATATTCGAATTTCAACAACAACACAACATAACTGCAAACGAATCGCGTGTAATTAATATGCACGGAATGTTGCCAATGGGCCCAACGACCGTTGGCTATAAATGTCTGCACACACAGTTATGGCTAACTGTACAGTGCGAGAGGGAGAGGGAGAGCGAGAGGGCGAGACAGTGGCTATATATGTAACTATCTGCAGCGCCTTTGGCTTTGGCGCACCTTGCGCAAAAACCAGCGCGTTCGTTGCCTAAGTCATTTGTTTAGCTTTTTTTGTGTGTTCCAAAATTTAAACAATTTAACAGAATAGATACACAGCAATTGTTATTTGGTAATAACTACGATTAAGATATGGCAATTGAACAATGAATGTGTTGCTGATAAAATCGTATGTATATAAATATATATGTATATAAATATATATATATATATATATATATATATTATATATATATATATATTATATTTAATATATATATAATTATACACGACTGCTAAAAATTGAATTTTGTAGCTATCGAATCTGTTATCTATTTATATACTTTCAAGTTTGTTGCCAAGTCTTTTATATTTAGCAGAAACTCAGCAAATAAGTTTTAGTGATTTTATATATATTAAATTTAATATGTAGCTGAAACATATATTTTTCGAAAGTAAATATATATAAAAAAATTTAAAAAAATAATAATAATAAAATATATAAAAATTTTCTGTTTCCCTCCAAACCGCCTACACAGCCGGACTACGATGACATTGACTTGGAGTCCCGCATCAAATTGTCACGCGGCAAATCTGACAAAGGCAAGGACAACAAGAAATATGGTAAGTCGCCACTAAGCCACATTCCTAGTCTAAGCAAACAGCAGTTAAAATGGCCTTCTTTACATAGATGATCCCTATTACTGTGGCTTGCGTGCACGCGTGCCGAACTTTGTGAAATCTTCCAAGTCCAGCTCGAAGGATCAGCGTGACGGCAATGGCAACAACATCATCATCAACAACAACACAAGCAACAGCAATGCCAACAGCAATGGCAATGGCAACGGCAACGGCATGAGCACGCTCAGCCAGAAGAAGACATCGATGATACACAACAATCATTTGGCTGGCATGCATCCGCACGCGCTGCACTTGCAGCAGCAGCAGCAGCAGCAACAATTGATGGCAGCAGCAGCAGCAGCGGCAGCACATGCCGTGCATCATCAGCAGCCAGCTAGCCATCATCATCCGCATCAGATTTGGCAGACGCGCAGCTATGAGAGTGGCATAGGTATTTATAATAAACTGAGCGGCTATCAACAACAACAACAACAACAACACATTACGCATGCACAACCACAATCACTGCCAACGGACTTAACAGCAACAACTGCAACAGTAACAAACAAGACACAAATCAGCGCCTTAGCGCCGACTGTTAAACACCAACAGCACCACCAGCACCACAAAGCACCAACACGTAGCAATCAGCAACACCAACAGCAACAGCAACAGCAACCGCATCTGCATTCACACACGCATTCGCATCCACATGAACATCAGCATCATCGTCATCAGCATCGTCATTGCCATCGCTCACACCACCAGCCACAGCAGCAGCAGCAGCAACAGTTGCAGGCAGCGCATCAGTCGCGCAAAGCCAGCTACTACCCTAGTCAGTACTATGATGATCTGGAGGCTGTGGCTGTGCGGCAGGGTGCACGTCGTCCTTCCATGCGACGCACGCAGCTGCCCTTGGAGACCAGCTGCAATTGTGTTAGCTGCTATGCTTTGGCACCACTGTGCGGTCAGGTGCCGGCACCGCGGCCGCAGCGCAGTCTCAGCCAGCAGCAGCTGCGACGGCATCAGCGTCTCAGCGGCGGGTTGATAGACAAGCGAGTGGGCGTGGCCAAGTGGTGCAGCGAGAGCGACATTTCAGTGCTGGAACAGGTGCAGGAACAGGACGACGAGCCGACCACATTGACCAACGATGACAGCTACGATTACGATGACTTCGACCTGGACGACTTTGACATTGACGAACCGATGCCGATGCGAAGCCAGCAACAACGGCACCGGCATCAGCACCAGCAAAACCACCAGCAGCAACACAGCAATGAAGAGACCGATCCCTACGTGGATCGTGCACAGCTGCGACAGCTGGCGGCGCCGGCGCTGCTTGCGGCCCGGCAGAAATCCCAGTCGACCGAAAGTTTCTTTGAGCAGCCCAACGAGGAGGGCTCACTGTACATGTACGGTGGACGGCACCGCATAGTGGCCAAACCGCCAGCCATGGTGAACCTCTATGAGCGTGTGCCAACGGATCTGAGCTATAAGCGAACGCAATATTACAATAAGCCCAACCTGCCAGCGCCCAGTTGGCGGGGCAAACAACGTCAGCAGCCGCAACAAAAAGCTGACAAAAAACTATATGACAATACGAACAGCAAAAACAACAACAACAACAACAATAACAACAAGCGACAGATAACGAACAACAGCAGCAGCAACAGCAAAAACAAAGATGACAACAACAATAATTTCAATAGTAAAAACAAAAGTATAACAGCAAAGACTTTAGCAACAGCAACAACTGTGACTGCAACAGCAGCAACAACAGCAACAACCGCAGCAGCAGCAACAGCAACAGCAGCAATAACAACAACAACAACAGCAGCAGCAGCAGCAACTGCTGCAACAATTACAAACAATGCACAAAGAACGGGTCGCACTGCCAGCCGCCTTGACATCAGCGACATGGAATCCATTTATGGCTACCTAAAGCCGCGCAAGCCGCGCAGCCTCAGTCTCAAGAAAATTCAAATACTTGACTATTGAGACACACAGAGAGAGAGAGAGAGAGAGGTTATTTTACAGCATTTAGTTTGGGTTTCTTTAAATCTAGATATGCGCTGTATATATATATACCAATGCCTTTACACCTTACCTGGCTATAGCTAAACACCTGTACTGAAATTGTTTTTTGAAAATATACTAACTTTACTTTAAGACTTGGACCCTGGACGGCAAACAGTTTACTTTGTACATATTACAATCATATCATGCACAATTATATATACTGCTTCTCCTATATATGTTCTCCATATATATATAGATAGATCTTTGCTAATGTCACTTTATTGCTTCTTGTAGATTCGGAACTTGTCGAATCACCTTATAATCACATCTATGGACGCCATTTACCGCTGCCAACACGCGGCTATGTGCCCACACCACGCATGTTTATTGGGGAATGGGACTGAGAGCGGAGAAGATGAGCTCTATACATATATATATACACCAATATATACCTATATATATATATATTTAATAAATACATGTATCAACTGCTTCACACAATTCACGCACAAAAAAGTTTAAATTAACTAAAATCAAAATTTATTTTGCCAACAGAAAAGAAAATTAAATTTTAAGTCAGTGAAAGCATTGCAAAAATGTTCAGTAATTAATTAATTTAGCAAAATATTATGTTAAAAATATCTAAAAAAAAAAAACAATAATATTAGGCTAGACTTAAATGTATATCACACAAAATATAATGTAAAAAAAAAATAAATTAATATAAAAAAAAAATATATATATATATATAAAAATATATATATAGCTGCGCATATGTTTAGATTTTTTTCAAATATTGAGATTACAAAAACGCGCTCTATACATGAAAATATATATTAATATATACCAATATATATATCTATATATATTTTTATAAAATTCTTAATATATGTATCTTTAAATTTGACTATATACGCCATTTAATTTGTATAGTTTTTAATTATTTTCTGTGTTTGTGAATTGAATGCGTTTTCCCGTCTTCACAAATCAAGTTTATGTCTTACTTCACATATATGTATATGTATATTAACGTATATATGCAAAAATCATATACATATTTCAAATCGTATACATATTTTTTGAATAAATGTTTAGGCTGAATTTCTATATTGTATGTGAGCATAAAAAACAGCAATAATAAAGATATATAATATAAAATTTAGTAATAATAAAATAGATTTTATTCTATTTGTTTTCTATCAATTGAATTTCTTATTATTTCTGAAATATCTCCAATTCATTTAAACTAGTGATTTAATAGGCCGAACATTTCAATGGGTCGGTTATATATATTTTACATATATATATAGATATATAATTTCACATGTAGTAATCGGGATTCCAATTTGGCGGACGCATATGATCTGGATTTGGACCCATTGCACCAGGGTTACGAGGATTCCATGGATTGATCGGATCAAAGCGTGCCAAGCCCGGATTTCCGGGAAACGGATATAAATTACCAGAGCCCCTACCCAATGGATCCAAATCTCCGCGACCAATATCTGGGAAACCAAATGGCCGCGGCTCAAAACCATGCGGCATATACGAACTAAAATTGCATTAACCACTTAGAGATTAGCTGATAGAAAAAGTAGAACATCGACTTACCCCGGACGTCTAGGCTCACCAATGCGCAAAGGATCTGCTGTTGATGCCGGTGTTGTTTGATTGGTGATCTGTGTTTGTGTTGTTGCCTCTCGTGAATTTCCAGTGAATACCTTAAGAAATCACTTATTACTATGGAAATATGTTTATGTGTATATATGCTTTGATCAAACCGGATCACACAGCTCCTTGCGAAAACGTTCAACAATATCCGTTACAGTTGGCATAATTTTTGTTATGCCACCTTTGACGTGATCAACCAAAGTTTCGGGTGTAATGCATATATTGGACACAGTCTTAGTATTAATATCCAATAGATTGACAATCAAAGCATCTTCGGTAATATGACCGAGCAGCAGATAGAGCACTTTATTATGCACATATCTCAATGAGTACTTTGTATTATCGCCATTCCAGTGATCTGGCAGTAATTCGGTACCGACCTCGTCTTCGGGAAGAGTTTTCTAGAAAAAAAAGTATTTATATATAACAGTATATACAATTCAATTACATTTCTACCAATCGAATAAATACTCACGTCATCTCCAATACCAACGCAACGGAATTTGTAATGCTTAGTCAGCAGAAAATGAACAAGCACTATTAGAATATCTGACTTTTTATCAATTTTCCCTTCTACAGTTTTGAATAATAAATCCCAGCCGTATAAGAAGTCTGAATTCAATTGCTCAAATCCTGGCCTGGATGTTGCAGGCTCCATTGTTAGTCTTTTGTTGTGAATGACTGTATATATTGTTAAAGGATTGACGACAAAATATCAGTTTGAAACATGTTTCACAGGTACACACTAGCCTAATTTCGAAAATCAGCCAAATAAACAAATAAATTATAAGACAGAAAATGCAGTGCAATCCAGAACAATCATTTATATCGCACTTTGGCGGTAACAATGTTATCGATTAATCGAACAAATTAAAGCTGTTTTGACTGGATGCAGTCGTGCTGATATTTCAAAACACAGCTTCGCAACGTAGTTTTACATGTGTTTATGAAATAAATAAAATATATATTTGTTTTTTTTTTTCAGAATATCAAATATTGACATACAATTATTAACAACTATTGAGATTTAAGCTTGCATCTTGAAAAGGCATTCAGTGGAAACTTAAATATATGCGAACAAAAACAACGGCAGCAGAAGCTACAGCAGTGAACAATGACATAGCACAAACAGATATCTATTACAATGGAAATTATACATAGGAACATATATATATATATATAAATATATATCTATATAATATATAATATATAATATATATATATATATATATATATATATATATATATATATATATATATATATATATGTATATAAATATATATATACATGTATAACTTGCATTAACCAAAACAATTAATAGCTAAAACTCAATAGCAGTATTTCAAAATTTGATCCAACTACCTTGTTAAATCATTGAACGTTTTGATATCCAGCAACCAAATATTTCAATTTTATATATGCACAGTTCTCTCCAAAAATAAAAGCGGCTTTACCTCTGTAACACTCAAAATAATACACAATGTATAATATTCAGCTTTGTTGCAGGGTTGCATTTGAGTAGAAGTGTTGAAAAACGTGTATTTTAGGCGTTTGTTTTAATTGAAGTTTTAAAAATATATTCAAATAAATATTCATTTGTAGTTAATTATCTTTCCTATTTTGCAGCTTTCACATACATCATCTAAAATGCATAGAAATTATGAGGCCTTACGGTTGTTCAACTTCTCATTTATGTTCGTGTCTTAACGTACATTCCATAAGTGCGAAAGAGACTACCAGCTGCAAACAGTATTGCCAAGTATACCAAATTTAATCAAATTCACTAAAATCTCTACAAATAATTGGAAAATTATATACGATATTAATGCTTAAGCAATTACAATTCAAATTCTATCCACTGTAGCTTAAAGGAGCTACTAGATCGAGAATAATAGATGTTTACTAGATGCGATCGCTGGTTGGGATTGGAATTAAATACAGATTCTGGATTAAGATTTAGTATGGAAAATATTTATTTTGTTAAACTATTTTTGGAGACTGTTTGACTGTATTTAATGTGAATGTTTAACCAGTTTCATCAAAAAATATCGGCTCCAGAGTCTAGGTAAAACTTGTTATGTATACTTCGTGATTGGACTCGGGTAACCCGAACACCCGAGGCGGCTGCCATATTGAAAACGATATACTACAGCGGCAGTCGCGTGAAAACTCATTTCTATGCTGTCAGCCAAGTCAATGGAATTAATATAATATAAAAATTAAATCAAATTTTGCAATACCAAGATCATTTTAACGCTTTTGCCGCCATTGTGTATGTGTGTATGTGGCTGTGCATGTGTGCGCGCGTATGTAGGCATGCGTTGGTATTAGTATTACTTATTATTGCAAAAAAAATAAATACGCGCCGAATTGTTGTTCCAGCATAATACATTACTTTAGCAGTGTGCGTGTGTGTGTTAGTGTTAGATAGTGCAGAAGTAAGATATTTCTTGTTTTCGAATCCACGTGTGGGCTAGTGTCTCGATTTTGCAGCCGGCAAAACAACTATCATGGCCAGCACGCCCGGCACGGAGCCTGCGCTGACGGTCGCAACGCCAGCGACGCCTTCGCCTTCACTCAAAGCGTTCGATTTTGACTTTACGGGTAAGCGGCAAAATTCCCTTTCCTTAGGTCAACTACCCCCACCCCAAACCCTCCTTTCCTGCTCCTTTGTACCTTCATACCTTTGTCTAATGCGTTTGTTGTCTAGGCTCAAACTATGAAATGGACGCGAGCGTTTCGGAGGAGGAACGTCGCTTTTATATAAAAATGTATCCCACTGTGGATGTGGTCAATCAACGTAAAGTTCATTGCACCGTTTGCCGTATGCACATTGGCACAGCAGTCAGCACGGAAAATAACATTAAAATGCATCCCATACTGCGTGTGACGCACTGCATCAAATGCCATGATTTTTACAACAGCGGCGAATTTTCGAAGGGTGAAGATGGCTCGGAACTTTATTGCCGTTGGTGCGGCCAAGGCGGCGAGGTATACTGCTGCTCCACCTGCCCATATGTGTTCTGCAAGTCGTGCATTATCAAGAATTTGTCAAGAGGCGTCATCGTGGACATAGAGCAGAATGAGAATTGGAATTGCTTCAAGTGCACATCGAAAATCCTTTGGCCACTGCGCGCTCAACACTGGGCGCTGGTTAATTACATACAGACTCAGAAGAAGTAAGTGTTGGACTTCGGACATGTCAATGAAAGGACTAATGATTCCTCTTTTTTAGCGGCCTTCAATCCCTGCAGCTATCCGAATCGGAAATGCGCCGGCAAACTCACAAGGACTACAGTACGTGTTGTCGCCTGGCCAAGGCGAAGGTAAATAGCTTGTCGGACTCCATGGAGAGCTTGGAATCCAATACTTCCAAACGTAGTCATGCCAGCTCTGTACATTCGGGCAAGAAATCAGCCAAGCCACAGGGTCCGCCGGCTAAGCGTCCAAAGTCCTCAAATGACGATATTGTCTGTACGCCCGATTTGCTCAGCATGCTGGAACCGGATTGCCAAATATCAGTGACACAAAAACCGGGTCCTCGTTCGAGTGCAACACCTGCTACCAGCGTCACAACGACGCCGCGCATTGTAACCGTGCAACAGAATTACACTGGACCACGGCCTAGTACTAATGGAAGCTCAACTGCGGGTCCTCGAAGCAGTTTACCACCTCCACTTGTGTTGAGCAGCTCAGGCATGCGTTATCGTCAATCCACGCCCAGTCAATCCGCTGTGGTGCGACGCACAGTGGTGCCAAACGCCATACGCTCAGCGGGCCCTGTTTTTCATACCATAAATGGCTTTCGTGTCGATCTCAATAGTGCAGCGCAACAGGACTCCTACCGCCTTCCCAACGGGCGGCTCATACAGGTAAGCTTATACTCTGAAAATCTTGAAATCTAATTAGATATTAATTTGACAAATTCTTTCAGGTCAAGCGCCAATTACCACCTGGCCAGGCATCGACAACGATAACGCGTGCGCCCGTTCCATTGACTCCCCAGGTCATTATAAGGCAACAGCAGCCAACTGGACAAACTGCACGCATGCTGCATCCTAGCTTTGGCTCCAACATGGGCATCTATAATCCACAGACTAATCAACAGCAACGTGCACCACAAGTGGTGCGCGTCAACAATGGCAGCCAAATGCATGCAATGAACATTGCCTCCCAATCAGCAACTGCCAGCAGTAGCAACAGCAGCAATGGTGGAGGAGGAGGCGGCACCACCATTATGATGACTCCCGCATCTGTGGCCAAAGCGCCAACATTAGTGCGTCACGTCTTCTCCACATCGCCCCTGGGCGCAGCGCGTACTCAGCTGCAAAACCAAATATTTAGTGCCATGGAGATTTGTACGCATCTAACGGGCAAGGTGCAAACGTTGACCCTATCAAATGCATACAACGAAGCGCGCAGCCATATGGATGTCAAGGAGCTCTATATACATCTATCCTATCTAATGACCTATGCAATAGGACGCTTTAAACAGTTACAGGATAAATGCTTGCTCGATATGCGTGAAATGGGCTTCAAGAATGATGCCAACAGCTTGGAGAATGGACAACTGGCAGCAGGTAAGACGCTAAAATATATAACATAAAATGTTAATAATATTAACAAGTTATGAAATTTAAGTTAATATAATGAAACTGTTTTATATTTTGTTACATTGTAACTTTAGACTCTATAAATTAGATAATAGTTCTCAATCTCCACAGGCATTCGGCAATACCTTATAGTATAAGATTTAGTATAGTATATAGTATATGTTATGTATCAAGTTCCTGCTGCCGGTTCGCAGGCTGCGGTTAGCCCATACGAAGTAGAAGTCTCTTCTTTCTTTTTAAAAATAAGTGTACATTGTCTTTTGTGAATATTTGAACACATGGACGGGTGTTGCTCAACAATATATGTATATATATATTTATATGTTGTATATTATGCTATATATATTCATATATAGATCTATGAATTATACTTTGGTTCAGCCAGCATGTAAGTATGTTTTGTTGTGTTGTATGAAAAACTCTGCGAGTTCCATTTCCTTGGCTCCATTTAAATTCAATTTGATTTTAAGCTCTTGGTCCATGTGTTTGTAAAATATCCAACTAAAAGGCAATGGAATCGAATTCAGCAGCAGTTTTTCGCTTTAGCTTTAACGATGTTCTCTCTCACCTCTTTGGCATAATTGCAGCCGTGGATTATGTTTGCTATGGCCAGCTGGATGATGTGGATCTGTTTAATACGGGCTGCAATAGCTTTCACAATCAGGTCTACGAATATCGCAAGAGCTTGCATGCAAACCTGAAAGATGGCGAGAGCCTGGATCCATTGCCACCGCTAATGCCGCTAGGCGTGCGCGCTGAAGGTGATCCCAAGGATGAGGTTGAGGAAGAGGCTCGTGAGGCAGCTGTTGACACGGCGGATAACGAGAATGATGATGGCTATGACTATGACGATGACTATCAGGATGATGATGCGGAAGATGGCGATGATGTCGATGATTTGAACGATGAGTACGATGCACTCGGCACCGAAGAGAGCATGAATCGTAATGAGCAGGAGCATGCATATGATCGCAAGCTAACTAGGCTGCTCAGGGAATATCCTTCCATTTGGTGCACTCGACATCCGGACTATGGCAAAATGGTGGTGACACGCAAACAGTGGCGCGTCATAGCCAGCCACTTTCCACGTGGCGATGACATTAAGCTACGCTGGAAGAATGTACGCAAACGTTATGTGCGTATCGAAAGATTGCTAAAGCAAGGCAAGCGGTTTAAGGGCTATTTTGATAAGGCCACCAACTATTTGGCCAACAGGGATTTGCCGCCCAGCGAATGGCAATCGGTGGATTGTGGTGAAGGCGATGGCGATGGCTATGAGCGCAAGCAACTGGATGCCATTGAGAATACCATCAATAAGGAGCAACAAGAGTCCGTCAAAGCGACGCCTCGTTTGACTGTGCGCCCGCTGGAAGTTCGACCGATTGACATGCGAATCATTAACTTTGCCAAGAGTCACCCCGTACTGTGGCGTAAGTCCGCAGATCCCGAATTCAATAGCATAGACGAACAAACACGCAAATCGCTATGGCTAAACTTTTGGAAATCTACGCCCCGTAAGTGCTCCAGCCATAAATCCTTAAAAAAAAAAAAAAATTAACTGCTTCTCTTTGCAGACTATCGCTGTGAATACATTGTGGAACGTTGGCAACAGATGTACGAAATGTACAAGTCCTTCCGACTGAAAACCATCAAGAACAAACACACATTTGCCAAACTGGAGCTGAAATACTCCAAGTATTTGGCCAACTTGTATTTCTTGTATAAAATTGATGAACAGGATTTGCGTGATGAATTCGAGCCGTTGCAAGATTACGCAACAAATGGTGGCGTCTCCAGGAGTAAAGCTGGCAAGCTAAAGGATATGCCGGATGATAAACAGTTTGTGCAGCAGCTGGTATTGGCTATGCGTGCCTATCCCACTCTGTGGAATCCGCGGCATGTGGATTATAACGATGTGGCTGCACGAGAACGTCTGTGGGCGGAGTTGGCGAGGCGTTTGCCACGCTTTCGGCGCGATGCACGCACCTGCAAAATGCGCTGGCAAATGGCAAAGTTTGCCTATGAATGCTATTGCCGAGAGATGGAACGCCAACCCAGACCCAAGGAGAAAACGCTGCAAAAGCTTCTCACAAATTTTCCACTCGAAGAAATGCGGTTTCTTAATATCTAAGCTACGAATTTCCTAGGTTAACTAGACTAAGTTAAATTATGCCAAACTTCCGAACATTCTAAGCTTCTATATAAATAATATAGACCTATTAAAATCTTTTTAATGCGGATACTCTACTGTATATTTAATTTAATAAAAATATTTGAAATATTAGATTACTAATCGATTGCCCAACTCTTTGCAGAGAAACAAGCCAGCGACGATGAAGATAACGAAATTGAGATTGTGGAGCCGAAAACGGATACGATTACCATTGATTCGGATAACGAGGAGGAGTTGCCTTCCGTCTCAAAGGTCAGTCTGCCCAAGGGCTTGCAGATCACCTCCGTTAAATCGACTGCACCTGACGCGGAAATAAATAAAAGTGATCCAGTTACTGCAAATACAGATCAAAATATGGATATCGATGTGGCGGCCTTTAGCTCATCTATTTTGGCCAGTCTGCTGGAAGTGGACATTACCGAGGGCGCCGGTGAGGTCAAGACCAATCAACCTACCTCACCTGGCGGCACTTTGCAGAAGAAGCAACCTCGAAAGAAGACGACGAACAAACCAAATCCTGCACTGCTACAGCTGGAGCGACAGCGCATGGAGGAGATGAAGAGCAACGATTCCAAGCTCAAAATGAAGCCAATTGTTAAGCTGATACGTGCTGAGGAAGAGTTTGAGGTGGCGCGCAAATGGATGGACGAACATGGTCAGAATCTCAGCAAGG
Organism: Drosophila hydei; assembly: GCF_003285905.1. Classification (NCBI taxonomy): domain Eukaryota; kingdom Metazoa; phylum Arthropoda; class Insecta; order Diptera; family Drosophilidae; genus Drosophila; species Drosophila hydei. The sequence continues at coordinate 6,031,252 of NW_022045833.1, read as the reverse complement.
AGCAGGAAGAGAGTGGGGCTGATGAAAAGCTCAAAGCAAAATGCAAAGAAAAGGCTGAGGATGAAACCGACAGCAAAGCAGAAGCAAGTGATATAAATAAGGAAGATGCTAACGAGGAAGATGCTAAGGAGCAGAAGCATCCAGAAGAGGACTTACAGGAGAAGCTTGGTGAAGACGAGCAGCTTGAGCAAATGGACACAACCGAAACTGAATCGCAAGCAGATGAAGCAAAGCAAAGCGAAGAAGATTTAGATAAAACTGAAAATAAGTGTGAAAAAGATAAAAACACTGCAGATAATGAAAATGCAGCTGATGTAGAAGAAAGTGAAGAAACCCTAAAAAATCAAAATGTAGAAATAGCTGAGGCTATGGAAAAAGATACAGAAGCTGTGCCCAATGAAGAATCCAAAAAAGAAACCATGGAAAATAATGAAAAACCGAGTAAGGAAAACAAAAAAGGAGATAAAAATGGAAATGAACAGGAAAATGAAGTGGAACCTCTAACTACAATAAAGGATGAGCCTGCAGATGATAAAGTTGATGCAGACGATAAGAAAAGTGAAAGTGAAATTGAAAAAGAGCTTGACAAGGACAAGAAAGATAAAGAGAAGAAAGACGATGCTGCAGCTTCCGAATCAGAACAGGATAGAAAAACAGAAAACAATGCCAACAAAGAAAAGCAGGATGATGCAGTTGCAGTTGCTGTGACTAAAAAGGGAGATGAAAGTGAAAAGGGAGACGATGCAGCAGCTGCCGAAACTGAGCTCTCTACAGAGGAAGCTGCTGACAAGACTGAAGCTCAAACAAACGATGACAATACAGACGCAAAAGCTGCAGACAAAGAGAAAAATGATGCTGATGCAACTGCAGTCACAAAGAGCACCTCACAGACAGATGCAACGGTTGCAGCAGAGCAGGAAGCTGCAGAAACTCCTAAAAGCAACAGTCCAGCTAAGGAAAGCAACAAGGAGGATGATGAGGATCAGCTGGATCCACCATTAGGGCTGCAATATGATTGCAGCTCTAGTTTAGACTAAACAAGAATCTGCCAGATGCTTATAACATTGAAATGCTATAATTAAATATATAATTTAAATTTAAATTTAAATTCTAGGCTCGAATGTAGTTTGTTATTATAGTTTTTAGTACTATATTTTTGCCTAACATAAGAATAATCTGTAAACAACTGAAAACAAAAACAAAATCATTTTGTAAGTCTAGCTCTAAGTGTATCAAGCATTTAGTTTTATAAACTATATTTGTTTTTGTTTTCGAAAAACATGAAGATCCAAAAATTAAAAAAACCCAATTTAACAAATTATCAACTACTTTAGTAATAAAAAAGTATTTGCATATGATAGAAAAAACTGTTTTTTTTTGTTTGATATAAATATAAAATAAAATTGATGGAAATATTTTAGGCGTAATTATGAGCAGTTCCAAAAAAATAAAAACTATATTTTATTTTTTAATTTTGTATTTTTTTTTTAAATTAGCTGCACAATAGATTGAACAAATTGGTGCAAGTAAATAATTTCAATAATATAAATAAGGGATAAAAGTATTTAAATTTTTATAAATAATACGTTTGGCAATTTTTCTAACTGCCCTCGTGTACAAAAAGTGCAAGCCATGCGGGAGTAGTTCAAAACATTTGCGATGAACAATTTTAAAATTATTTTTATAATTTACAATGTTTTTATTTTAAATAATATTACTTTATATTTCAAGTTCTGATTATATTTTCTAAACTTTCGATAACTTTGACAATATCTCAAAATAACCTCATGTACTTTAATTTTATTAAAATACGAGGATAGTTTGAAAAGAATATTTAATTATTTTTTATTTTTCTAAATTTTTACATTCCGAATTTCTACGTTTCTATACTATTTGGCAATTTTTAAACTACCCTCGTGTTACAGCCAAAAGAGCTTTGTGCAAGTATTACGGCCTTTATACATATATATATATATATATATTTGATTGTTAAATAATTTCCAACTGAACTATCAAAATGTTTACAACTATAAAAACACTGATATATATGTATATATAGAACTATATTCTTAAGATAAACAGCACTTCAATTCGATACGAAAAATAATCTCAGGAACAAAAAAGGAAATATTTTGGAAATATATAGGAATATATATGTATGTGTATCTATATGCTATATATATATATATATATAATGTCTGTGCGCAATTGTTTTCAAAGATAGTATTCAATTCAACAAATTATATCTCATGGAAAATCTCTTTAAACTTGTATTTTTACAAAGGAAGCCAACGTTCTGATTCTTTTATATATGGAGACAGACAGATTGATAGAGGCATATTCACAGCTCTTGTTTTCTTATCTAACAATTACTTCGATTTCGTAATCGCATATGATTTAAGTAACGTCCCGGTGGTGGACATATTTTTGTATAATTGGTAACAAACCGATATGCTTCGATCATGCTCTCCTCTTTAATCTGATGTTGTGTAATGCTGCCCTTGAAGGCGCACAAATGTGGAGAATTCGTGAAGCTGAAGAGAGCTTGATGTTGTCGCTTAATATTTGCGCGATTAGCGCAAAGTCCAGTTATATAAATATCCTCAAGATAAATGAGCGATGTATTTAGAGACGCCTCAAATAAACGTTCGACGACATCTATAGACATCAGATAACCGGCACCCGATAAGTATTTGGGATATACTTCGCCCTGAAACATATAATAGGGGATATACCATTTACTGCTGACATCGCTGACGGGCACAACATTGCAAAACTGATGACCTATCATGATACCAGTTGTCGCATTTAATCTATTGTATTGCGACATAACCACCATCGAACTACGATCATGATAGTCGAGAGTATCGTTATAGAGCGGCACTGTGCCACCGAGTAGAAAATGCAAAAGATTTGGAACGTTGACAAACGTATCATCGTCGCATTTAACAAAGTAAGCGCAAGTCTTTAGACAACTTTTGCTAATATGTTTCAGTGCCATCACAGATTTCAATGTTAGATTATTGTACGTATCGATGAAGCTCTCTTGAATTATATCATTATAGATTTCCGCTTCGCTTTGCAATCGCACAAGTGTTTCATTTCCCAAATGTGATTCATAGCTGTTGCGACCCACTATGAAGACTATGCGTACGCTTGCTGTAAGGTTTTCACCCTCGCCTTTTAGATAATCCGCATACAATTGCAAGCGTTTTTCCATTGGCGGCTGATAATGTCCCTTTAGGTGTCCATGCAGCTTGGCAAATGCTGCATAATTGAATTCTGTTGTATTACCCCAGGTTTCTCTAATTGTTTGTCTTTCCACGAAATTGCTTAAGCCGGTGCAGACGGCAATAATCAGAAATGTTTTGTTGCGACAAAAGTCACGGGGGGTTATGAGCGATGTCTCCTGCTGTGCCTGTATATAGTCCTTAATGTCTAGCGATGTGTTCGCCGACCAATCCGCCAGCGGAACTGCAAAACAATTAAAGTTAATACAATAAAGATCTGAAACAATTGACTTATGCTTCCACTTTCACTCACCATGTCTTTTTTGTACATATATTGAAATGTTGGGCAGGATTATGTACCGAAATAGCAATATTACGAATATGCACAGCACGAAATGGCAAATTTTTCGTAAAAATCGAGGCGATGAACATCGGAGACGTTGTCGTCGATGATGCAGTTTCCTTGCATCCCGAATTGATGCTTGACTTAACCGGGATTCGTCATCCGCGTGATCCTGATCGTCCAGCAGCGTACACTGTTCCGCCAGCTCAACATCACCACGTGCTGCATAGCCCATTGCTTTTGGTGATTGCAATTATGTGTTGCACTCCGAACGGCTCCAAGCTGCGTGCTTAACGCTCATACTGTATATTTATCGATCGTCTTTATATATATATATATATAAATATATATACGTATCACAGGTGGCTAACCAATAAGTAATTTAGATTACACATTTTTACACACGCGAATTATGGCTTACAGCAGTATCTTTTTTCGTTCCTAGATAACACTTTAAAGTGAAATTTGCAGACACAACTTGTATGTAGTTGTGCATTTGCGAATAGCTTTGCGTCAGCTGTTTGTGGACTCGATAGCTATCGATATTGAACGATAGCAATTGAGGTGTTTTCACTAACAGTGGGATAGGCGTTGAGCTTATCGTTGCTTTTACATTTATGTGCATTTTCTATACATATATATTTTTTCAGTATATAATTAGCCACGTTTCAGTTATATACATATATAACTACATACATTTGTCGTTACAATGCCCTTTAATGTCCTTCATACCTAATGTCCCGTATATTAGAGTTGTTCGTCTAGCCGTTGCCTTGCACTTCCCGCTTAACTTTTAAATTTTGAGTAATATCCACGTATTAATTATATCAGTAAATACTTAAGATTTTATTTAAAATGTTATGTACAATGATAATTCGACAAAGGTCAGATAGAACATAATGCTTTTAAATGTCAGGTAATTCAATGGTTTGATTTTTTTTTTTTTGGAAAAGGAATGACAATAATGATTAGCTAAGTTATGTGTCCACATAAATGTAGTCTTAGATACTAGGAAAAATAGTTAATGATTAAAATATATAGTGAATAAAAATAACACCCGGAACCTGCAGCTGTGAGGATTGCGAGATTTAATTTTAGAAATCCGCATCAAGTGTAAAGACATTGTCTAAACGATTCGATGTGACACCCATACGCTGATACTCCCCCACTTTCTTCTCGAAGAAATTCGTTTTTCCATCCAGCGAGATCATCTCCATAAAGGTAAATGGATTCTTTGTGTTGTAGAGTTTGCCAACACCGAGTTCCACCAGCAGACGATCGGCCACAAACTCAATATATTCGGACATTAATGCACAATTCATGCCAATTAAATTGACGGGCAGAGCATCTGTGAGGAATTCTTGTTCAATCTTCACAGCATCCGTGATGATCTCAATTATGCGCTCCCGCTTAGGACGTTGCACCAAATGCCGGAACATCATTACCGCAAAATCACAATGCAAGCCCTCGTCACGTGAGATCAACTCATTGGAGAAGGTCAAACCGGGCATCAGTCCACGCTTCTTCAGCCAAAAGATCGAGGCAAAGCTGCCGCTAAAGAAAATTCCCTCCACGGCAGCAAACGCAATGATTCGCTCGCCAAAATTCGCCGCCTTCGATGATATCCAAGAGAGCGCCCAATCGGCCTTTCGCTTGACAGCGGGCATTGTTTCAATTGCATTGAACAGATAGTCGCGTTGCTGTGGATCCCTTATATATGTATCTATCAGCACGCTGTACATCTCCGAGTGCACATTCTCCATGGCTATTTGAAAGCCATAGAAACAACGAGCTTCAGTGATTTGCACCTCTTGGCTAAAGCGCTCAACAAGGTTTTCATTCACAATGCCATCGGAGGCTGCAAAGAAGGCAAGCACATGGGAGATGAAATGACGTTCATTATCAGTTAAACGTTCCCAATCGCTCATATCCTTGGATAGATCCACCTCCTCTACAGTCCAGAAAGAGGCCTCCGCCTAAAATTTAAATTCAAATTGAAAAAGTTGAGTAAATTATACATTCATAGAATGGAAAATGCAATTTCACAATTTTTCTATCTCTTTCTATCACAAAAGAAAATGAATGTAGCTTATCAATCAATTTAGTTAAATAAATATGTGACTAACTACCTGAGTATGGGATGTATGAATGTGTGCAGGTATGTTAAGATATGAATGTTGTACGTATACAAACGATCTATGTACGTACATTCAGCATAAAATGTGACATAAAAAAATAAAAAGGAACTTTCGCTAGTACAGAAAATTTCACATAATCAATTTTATATGTCTACTCTTATTTGTGTATCTTCGTTATTGATGTTTGCATGTTTACTTAATATGGAACGTTACTGTACATGAGTATAAACATAAATGTACGTATGTTAGGCTACACATTTATGAATGTATATATGTATATATAGAAGTGTTTAGGTATATGAATGTGGATATAGGTAAGTATCTATATACATATGTACGCATCTTTTTTGGCTATAAGCAAATATATCCAGTACATCAAACATGTGTTTGTAAATGTATGTGTGTATGTATGTATGTATGTATGAATGTATGTATGTTTAAGTTGTACGAATGTAGGTATGTATGTAGACAAGTATATATGTATTTTATTCTGACAATCAGTCACGTCTGCGACGTGATCACATTTTGCCGCGCTTTATCATACATTTTCCCGCCTATTTCACCAGGCTCTACCACTAACACTCACACATATTTGTGTTAAACATACCTTCTTGTACATCTGCCAAATATCATGATATTGTATGGGAAAGATAACAAAGCGACGAGGATTCTCTCTGAGCAGCGGCTCCAGCGTAGGATCAAATGGTGAAGCAACCTTATCCATTATGGTCTGTTCAGTCTTGCCATTGCTGTTGACTTGATCTTTGGCTGTATCTTCCGGGGTGATCGACATTTTGCGAACGTTGCTGGCGTTCTCCGTCAGAATTTTCTTGCTGGGGCTCTGCGTAAGTAAAATGTAAAAAAGTAACAAGAATTTATAAATAGCTGCAAATTAATTTTCATTAATTTGAATAATACGCAAATGACACTCCGTTTAGCCACATCTACACAAATGCATTAATAAATACTATATAAGCTGTGGGTAATTGAGAACGTGTCTTTGTACCTTTAGCGAGAATTTTTCCATGTTGTCCGTAATGTTTTCTTTGCCGGCTACTTGAGATTGAGACATGGTCTTTTATTTTTTTTTTCACTAAATCTTGAAATAAAAACGAGTTAAAATAGTTGTTAACCAAGTACTGTAGTACGCAGTTGTATATCGTTCAATGGTTCACAAGTTAATGAATTCAACCCTAAATGCACTTTTTCTTTATAAGCAGCGCGCGCATTTCTCGCGTACAGTTTTCCTTTCCCGCCTTCACTCCAATTGAACAGCTGTGCGTACGCAACAAGTGAATGCCAAAGTAGAGTGTTGTAAAAGTACCTAAAATTGTATGACTTGTGGCACAACCATAAAGCCGGTCTACGGGTGGCTCCGCATCAGAAAGTATTTGTTCTTAAAGTAAAATACAATGTTAACTGTGAATTCATTACAAGTGATATGATATATAAATGATATATAGTCATTATAAAAACAACTAAAATAAAGTCAAGTTAAGGTTGTTAACAACAAAGCTATTCCTAGTCCTCTTCGGTACCGATATTTAACTAATATTTTTCTCGATATATAAATGAATAACCGCCAATAACATAAGCTTGTTGCATGCATTGTTATCGAACAGCAATTCAAGTGTTGTAAAAGTCGCCAATTTGAAAACCTTCGAACACAGCAAACAAACCGGCTGAACAATTAACAGTGTATTTGCGGTCTTCGAAAATGATTGATAAACTTTACTATTAAATGTGGTAGGTAAACAAGTTGAACAAAATAAAATCAATATGTCGACAACCACATCACACCACAAACGTCTGGCATATTGTACTACACGACCGCAATATAGACAGGGTCGCGAACTTAAAGCAGTGAAAGTAAGTGAAACCCAAACTTGAATTATTAACGAATTCTTAATAATTGTCTGAAATTTTAGGTTTATACGGTTGCCAGTGAGTCTCGCCATATGTTAATCTTCGGGGTGCCAAAAGTTAATCTACACTCTGAAATTAAAAATAAATTGCAGCAATTTGGTAAACTGCGTTCCTTCACCTGTGTTAGCAACGAAATGGCAGAACGAAGTGATCAAGAGAGATTTATATATTATATACAAGTTTGACTATAGTATCTTATGTTTACAGTTGAATTGGAGGCCTTTACAGATGTTTATGCAGCACAATTTGAGCGACTGGAACAAGCACGACATGCGAAACGCCATCTGGATGCAAAGCAGTTTTTTGGAGGCATTTTGCACATCTCATATGCACCCGAAAGAGAGAATTCAGAGGAGTTGCGGGAGAAGCTGTTGCAGAGACGTAAAGAGATTGCTCAACGCTTGCAGCGCAATCAGTTGGAACAATCACATTGAACTTGTATAAATTATAATTTATGGATTTTATTCAACCTCCTAACACATGATAACACGAGCCTCAAAGGCTGAACGATGATGATCCTTTGTCGATTATCCAATATTATATTATTTTTGTTTCGTTCGGCGCAGCTCGTGATAGTAATTTAGTAAGCCAATGCGTTTCGCCCACACCTGGGCGCCATAGTTTGCCCAAAAGCTATAAGATATAGATATATTGTTAGAGATTTTGGATAGATGATGCTCTTTTTGTTACTCACATGCCAAATAGGGCGCCACCTAAATGCGCCGCATGATCGAAGAATTTCCATCCCATGACGCAGCCGGCAAAGTCGATGCCCATGATGACTTTAATTGCAGCTCCGGCAGAGAACGTAACAGTTGGCAGGAACAGTATGCTCAACTGTGTATCTGGGTATTGTGCACAAACGTAGGCCAGAACGGTCATGATGGCTCCAGACTAAAGTATTCATAAGATTTTAAATAAATATATATCAATTCCTCTTCTAATAACAATGATTATCTGTTATGAGAGACGCACCGCTCCTAACGACATGCCGGGCTGACGCGTGCCCGCTTTGTAGAGCACGCTCATCAAGCTGGAGAAAACGCCAGCGCTGAGGTAGACGGCCATGAATTGCTCCTTGCCCATGGATAAAACGGCAGCATTTGAAAAGCTATGCAACACATACATATTGGCAAAAATGTGCATGACAGAATAATGGCTGAATGTGGAAAGGAACATGGGCCAGCACACAATGCCTGCAAAGTTAAAACAGATAAAGAAACTTGGCTAATCCATTAAAGTACTTAAGTTTTCCATTTACGTGCGGCTGGGTTTGATGTGAAGTATGTCATCATCATATTCCTCATCGATGGAACACGCCACAATCCAAATGCTAGCAGGTTGCAAACCAAGAGTGGTGCAAAGGTTTTATCACCAGGCGACAGGGAGTCCCAGAAACGTTTTATATCATTCTTTAACTGCCACCAAATATCACGTTCTACCAAGGGGCGACTTTGCACCCACCCAAATCGCGCCTGTTTCGCTTTCGAGAGGATCATGCTGCGCGTATTCTCATATTCAACAATTGTGGCACCTGCAAAGCAACCGAGGCTGAACTAAACAAAAGTTGAAATCAATAACAAATAATTGATGAGAGTGAAGCATGTAGCATATCACTTACAGCGCCTGTAAATGCAATTGCCTTAATTACATTACTCGTTGGCACATGACCACTGGCATCTCCAGACGGTGCAACGACAGGTGATTTAATGTTACTCCATCTGGCTTTCTGGACATGGAAATGACGCACCGGCTGCCCCGATCCACATCTTTGTGCATTGAGACTCTGTCGGCATGCTTGAAAACGTGCCCCTCCATATCCAAAATTAAATCGATATCTAAAATAACAACATATATTTACTAATTTCAAAAGTGGGCGTGACTGTGCCTTCTGCATTGGCATCCTTACTTACGTCACCTGTGTTAACCAACTTTGGCATAGCGCACGATTAATAAGCATAATATATTGAAGATATCACGAATTTTGCATAAGCTATGGTGTATATATATAATAAATAAAGTGTTTGCCTTGTGCTCGACGTATAACAAAGCTGGTTGACATAAAAATATGCTGTTGATTTGATTTCTTTCAATTTTTTTTACAATTAAGGTTCCGTTTGGAATTTTGCCTGGATTTCGATTTGGTTATTGTCCACGTTGATTTGTTCTACTTTTTATTTTAATAAAATACAGCTGTATATTGTTGGAGGTTTTTCAGTTGTTTGCGTCAGTCACCACGTTGAAGGTTTCCAATTTAAAAGCTTGGTCTTAATGTTGTAATTGTTTCAAAATATGTGTTTGTTTTTTGTTGCTTTTTGTTTATTTTTGCCATTTGCTATTTTGTTCGGCCATCTGTTAATTTTACATTTCGCTTTAATGTTATTAACAGACCTCAAAGTTGTTTTGTGTACAAAATCGGACAATATAATTTTGTAAAAGAATTTTTTATGATAATGACATAAAAACCGAAATTTGTTTTAAAAAGACCAAATAGGTTAAATTTATATTAAAATGATAACCAATAGCTGTTAACACACAACTCAGATATACGTGTCATTAACAGTGCTGTTAACCGGCTTTAGGTTTTCATAAAGCGATAAGCATTTACCTTAAAATCGAGTATATAAAAATGTAGTTTTACCTAAATATTATTTTGTTTTTTGTTGGATAACTAATAACAAATATGCTAATATATATAGTATGTTAGTCTTTTTGATGAAAACATCAATGATTAAGTTGATTGATAGCGCCATAAAATCGTTGTTATCGATAATATGTCATCGAATATTTGACAGTTCTAATTGGCACAAATACAAATATGGCACATGTGGAGCCGGTAAACAATAAATATTTTGATTTGGTTGTTTATTTAACCCAAAAATATGTTTTTATAGCACAACGAAACCAACGAATTACTGCGGCAGATAGTTAATTTAAACTTAACTGAAAATGTAGCTGAAATAACAACACTATTAAAATGTTTGCGCCTGCTGCTTACCCAAAGCCCCGAAAGTCAACGAACGTTGGCAAACAATGCAGAATTTGCAAGTTTCATAAAAGAAGTTGTATTTAACCCAATTATGCGCACAGAGCAACGCACGCTGCATATATTAACTTTGCAGGTGCTGGCCAATAGCGTTGTTAATAATGAAGAATCCCAGTCAGCAATTTGGCAAGCACATGGAACACAAATAGCCGAGCACGCGGCAAAAGCTCCATTGGGCAGCTCAAACAATGTGCTGCTCATGATTATGTATAATATATATATGGGCGCACGTTTGCCTGGAGAGCAGTTGGTATTTGAAACCTGTGTTAGCCTATGGCAGGCCATAATTGAAACGCAAACGGATTATAATTTTGAATACTTGCATTTTTTGATGGAACACTTTGTGGTAAAGGATGGACGCAGTTGTGTGCATTGTTATCAACGTCTGAAGTCTGTGGAGGAGCGTATAACCTTTCTTGACTATGTCGCCCACTATTTGCGTGAGGACAGTCCAAATGGTGATATAAACAACACATTGTTACAATTCTTTGCCAAGGAGTTTCGTTTGAAATCGGATTGCATTTTACGTGAAACACTTAAACTGCGTCATCACCTGCATCCACGCGAAGTGCACACGTTGTTGCGCATCATAGCAAGTGCCAGCGGCTCAGAGAAATATGCGGAAACCTATGCAACCGATCAGTCGCTGTTCATTAATGTGAGCAGCCTGCTACGCTGTGTAATTACAGCTGGTAAGGAACCAGATAACAGCTTGGATAAACCCATGACAAAGCTGGAAGAAGTGGCGCTTAGCTCTAATATCGATGCAGACTACGAGGCGAGAGTCTCCTTTGAGTTGAAAACTTTGCTCGTTCGCTGCACAGCGAATTTGTTATATGAGAATGTGGCTAATAGAGGATACTGCCTCGATACTCAGCTGCTGCCAGCGCTGCTCGAATGCACAGTCATGGATGCGCGTAATCCTTGTAAGTGTGTCATCAATGGCAAATGCAATTAACTATATTCTCTACTCCCTCTCGGCTCACTTTCTTTCCCTTTGCAGTGATGCGTGAGTGGAGCATTTTGGCCATACGCAATGCTTGCTTTAAGTGCCCTGAAGCTCAACAGGTGATAGCTCAGCTGACACTTCAAGGCGCTGCTCCAAATGATTTACTCAGCGAATTGAATTTAGATTTGGGCGCACTGCGCATCACAGACAGAAAGCAATAGAATCGGAGCCAAATAAGCGCGAACAAGTGGCACGACGTCATCCGCATTTGGCTTTTGAATGATGCGCTAAATGGTATGCCAAAAAAACCAAAAAAAAAAATAAAGAAAAGGAAAACGAAAAAGAAACGAAATGAATATAAGAACAACTAACAGCATTCATAAACTCGTTGTCAACGTTTAATAGCAAATGCGAGCGAGCCAGCGAACGAGCGTGTGTGTTGGCATGCTGTGCTGGCTAGCTGACTGGCTGTACGATTTATATACATATATTATATAAATAGCTGCCCATGGCTCTGTAGCATTAAAAAAGAGCGAAGATGCCTAAATACATCAATTTCTAAATTTACGCACGCACACTCAGACACACACACACACATATATATATATATATATAAATATATGCTGAACAGTATGCGCCTGCGGGCTCATTTTTTGTCTGTTTTAATGGCGCAATTAAAAAACGATGACGCAGAGCTTCATGACTACGACTTGGGATTCGCTTGTTATACAGCAATTCAGCTAGCCAGCTACCCACTCGATCGGCCAGTTCACTACACTTAAGTCATTGAACCAGCCAGACTGTCTAACAGCCAGTCAAACTTTCAGCCAGCTAGCTATTCAGTCTTCATTTAGCAAATCAGCTTTATATGCAGCAATTCAGCCAGTCAGCAAACCAACTAGTCATACCGTTAGTCAGCTATCTGTTCAGTTCAGCTATCCAATCCAGCTAGCTCTTCAATCAGCTAGTTAATCAGATAGTCAGCTAGCCGTTCAATCAGCATACTTACTATTTCGCTATTCAGCCAACCAGAATGTTCGTTAGACAGTCATTCCAGTTATTCCGTCAGCCATTAAGCCACACATTCATCAATTCAGCTGGATATTTAAGGATCTCTCTATTCAAAGAGTTAGTCAGCTAATTATTCAGCATTTCTTCTGGTCATTCAGCTGCTCATCTAGCCTGCCCGAGTCCCTCAGCAACAGAATCAGTATTGTCCTAATTCAGCTAGTTTTTCAGCAATTCAGCCAGACCTTTAGTCAGCTAGCTACTCTCCCACCTTGTCAGCCATTCACCCAGTAAACCTGCAAGTCATTGCGCCAGCTATTCAGCCAGTCAAACAGCAAGTTGGCTAGTCGGCTAGCCCTTCAGCCAGTGAACTAGTTTGTCAATCAGCCAGCCAGACAGCCAGCTAGCGCCTGCTGCAGGTGGCCATGCACTGCTTGGCTTTCACGACACCGTAGCTAGATATACATATATGTAAATTTATTTATATACCCCTGCCTGATGTGCACACATGTGTTTCTGTGTGTGTGCTTGTGTCCGCCTCTCTTCCTTGCTCGCACTGTATCCATGTGTGCAGCACGGCCGCAATTATGTTTATGTTGCGAGCCGCACAAAACTTTGTGCGCTCGCAAATCAACGCCGGCGGGCGGGCTAAAGCTAAAGCTAAAGCGAACAATGGCAGCGCTCCTTTTGTTTTTATCGGGGCAACCACTGGCGGTGGCATTGCCTTTACTCTTGCCTCTATGTAGTAGTCGCAGTCAGTCAGTCTGAGGCAGTGCCTGTGCTTCGAAGCAGCAACAGCAGCAGCAGCAGCAGCCGCCGCCGCAGCAGTCGCGAGATATTTCGACGGTTTCGCTGCGATTTAAATTGTTGTTAAAATTCGCTCAAACCCAAAAATATATTTTATATTTATTTATTTAAATTTCCAAAAGGCGCGTAAAACAAAAAGCAAAAGAAAAGAAATTTCATTCGTCTATATAAACAAAATCTGAAGCTATAAAAAAAACGCATTCAAATCGGCGTCAACTATAAAAATTCAGTTGCAAGTTCGAAAGTTTTAATGGTAAACAAAGTTGCATTTAATCCAAATATTTGAAGCAAGTGTCCGAGTGCACTTATATAATCATAAATCAAATCAAGAAAGCAAAACAAATCGCAATCAAATTCACAATTAATTTATGCACGAACTGTTAAACTAATCAACTTAAAAGTTATACGAAATTCGCACTAAAAATTGTTAAAATATTTTAAGAAAAAACTGTTGTTTGCATAATACATATATATTTTACTATGTTTTTTATTTTAGATTTAGGCTAAACATTTTTCTTGTGCGCGCGTGTGTTGTATACATATATATATACATATATATACACATAAATATGTGTGTGTTTTATATATATTTAAAAAAATTAAAATTCTCTTGTCAAAACTGTCAATAGAAAACAAAGTAAAAACGTTCAAATTGGCCATAAGCGACTGTTTAATACTCGTTCGAAATGTCCAAAAATATCTAAAATAATTTTAAATATATTTTTTTCCGATTTTTCACAAATGGGTTTGCTTTTTAATTAAGTTTAAGTTTCAAATTAAAAATGTATAGCTCTATACGTGCTGCAGTTGCTTAACATTGATCTGACTCAAAACGTATTAACACTAAAATAGTGAAGGTTTTGTTCATTTAAATGCTAGCACCATATAACTTATAGGTTTTTGTCTAAAGGTACAGCTGTTAGGATCGTATAAGCTGAGAAGCTTATATATATTTATTTTTATAACTTGAAAGGCGTATATACACTATATATAAGCGGATAGTGCTCAATCTGTAGAGAAAATAAAGAATAGTAAACCACTTATCAAATTTAGGTATTCTAGTAGCCCTAAGACTACAAAAGTTGCTATATGCTCTTATATACATTAGTATACACCGGAAATTCCAATAATTCACCTGCAATGCAGAACCGAAACGGCTCAAATTTAGTAATTTCTGAATTGGGCTATTCTTGATTGAGTATATATACCACAGCAAAACCTATATACTCTCCTCTGTCACTTTGTGAACGATTATAAATAGATTATATAGCAAATAAAAGACAATGAAATAATTGTTGAAAAATTACGTTTTTCAGAATTTTGTCGTGCGGTCAGTCTTCAGGTTTGTTCAGTTAAATGGATATATATATACATATATATAAATATACGTATATATATTTATCATGTGTATATATTTAATGGCCACACACACCTCTAGCTAGGCGTAAGGAATTTGAATATGTAGAGAAGACGCAGCCTGATAACTGTACAATTCTGTCTAAAAATACGAAAATCAAAATATTTAAGACGGATTTTGTTTAAAACAAAAGCGAAAACTTAAAAAAAATAAGATAAAAGTAAGAATAGAACGCAACTCGGATAGAGGCAAACAGGCAATGAACGACTATATGATATCCTGCAGGCAGCTTCTCACTGATATTTCTAATCAGCTAATGATCTAAAGAATGTAATATTGACGATAATAATTATATACATCATTCCTCATCGAGCAGCGTCGATTATCATTATCATTATAATACACTTCATAATGATACTGATCTAAAGATTAACATCATAATAACTGTGAGAATACTGATCATCGTAATGATCACTAACTGGCTATACTTATTATCATAATTATCATTATTACAATATCTTTAAATAAATAACAATTTCTGTATTTAAAAAAATTATTTAACAAAATTTATTTAAAACATTTAACTTTGACAAAATATAAACTATAAATATATATTAACAAAAAAATTATTTAACAAAATATTGATTATTTAAAACTGTTTCACTTCACTTCACTTCACTGCACTGCACTGCGACTGACCCGTAGGTGGGTCACGAAGACGACTGATGAAAACTGCAGCAGGCACATCTATTTATAGGCAACACAGTCACTCAATGCCGAGCTCAGCTCTTGAGCCTACTCTCAGGCACGTCTATTTATAGGCAGCACAGTCACTCAACGCCGAGCTCAGCTCTTGAACATACTCTCAGTGTTAGTTTCTGCACTCGATCAAAGCTAAGTTCTGCAAATGAGCGCTTTCTGAGTTAGTTTTGACTGTCGCTCACTTTTATGCTCCTTTACGAAGCCTCTCACTCTGTTCAATTTTAGACTCGATCAAACTGCGGCTCAGCTAATAAGCTTTGCTCTGCGTAAGTTCTTAAGCGTGTTTCAATGAGTCATTTTAATAATTCTCTTTATGGACGACTTATCCTGAGTTGAGCTAAAAAACGTTTCTTTGAGCAAGTTTTAATGTCCCTTTTTTTCTGAGTTAGTTTTAATGCTTGTTTATTTGCCTTTACTAAAAATGAGTTTTTCTGTTTCGGCTTTTGCGCTAGATCAAATTTTTCAGCTATGAAGCGATTCTATGAGTTAGTTTTAATGCTCTTTAATAAAGAAATGAGTGATATTCTGAGTTAGTTTTAGTGCTCGATTCAGCTGGCTTACGAAGAATCGAGTTATGCATTGAGTTAGTTTTAATGGTACTTAACGAAGAACTTACAAGAGTGCATTGATTATTTGCATGTTGACAGTTGTTTTGTTGTATAATATATGTATATAACTGCCAACTTCTATGTGTCACATACAATTGCGCATAAGCAGTATACCCGGCATAAGAACATTTGCAATAGGGTACAGCTAGCGGGTGTAATACTTAAGAACTCTAAACACTTAAGAGATTTTCGTTTTTTGGTTTGTTTTGTTTTTTGTCTCTCTTTTAAATGTTGGCAAATGACGCAGTTGGCGGCTTCATGACGCAAATGCAACTCCCAACTGCAACAATACCGTTGTATATGTATGTCTATAAATAAGACGCGGAAGTTGCATGCAACACAGCAACAACAACAAAAGATGAAAGCAGACGTAAATAAAATAAGAATTAAAACCGAAAATAAAATCATAAAACTTAATATTTTCACTAATGAATATAATTTATATAGTAAATGTATATATATCTATCTCTCTCTGTGTGTGTGTGTGTATTTGCAAATTGTTGCGGGTTTTCCCGAAGCAAAATTTCCACATTTTATGATCCACACATAATATTAAAGCTCTCGATGTTGACGAACAAAGCATTTAAATGATATATGTGTCTGCTATATATCCATATATATATGCTATATATATGTATATATTCGACCCGCAGCAAAGTACTTTTGGGCATATGACACTTACACACGCACACGCCCCCACCCACGCGCTGGGGCGCACCTAATTTCTCGCCAAAATATTTGTTAGATATATGCTTATATATACTACATATATATATGCAAAACTCAAAGAAATTCTCAACAGATTTTAATAATTTTAAAGAAAATATTAAATATTTTAATTTTGTTTTTGTTTTTGTGGTTTTTTTTGGTTGTTTGTAAATGTCTTTACTAATTTGCTTAATTTGTGCCAGAAATTAATAAAACGGTATTTCTTCTTCTTCTTGGCTTTGGTTGCCAACGCGACGACAGCCAAAAAACAACATGTAAATAAAAAAAATAAATAAATAAATATATAAATTCTCCAAAAAGGCCTAAAAATGCCAGACAAATGTGCATGAAATATGTTGTTTTAAGCATCAGGAGAGCCAAAAATAATTCACACGATCTGATTCGGCCAATTAAACGGTCTTAACTGACTGCACAATTCGCGCTCAGCGATCAAATTGTGAATGCTAAATTCAGCTCAGCTCTTTATCTATCTATAGAGCAGGATTGAACTGGGTATTACCAGCTCTACAAATTGTGAAAGCTCTTCTTATGCTCGCTCGTCCTCGAAGCAAAGCAGCATATTTAGATAAACAGATTGATAGACAGACAAAGGAACCAATATGCTCTCTTTGCACATTGTGAACGTGCATAAAAAGAAATCTAAATGAAATATAAATAAAAATTCTATTTTTTTTTGGCGTAAATTCCCATGCGAAAACACCTGCTGAATTATAATTATGACACACACACACAGACACACGCACATATATACTTTTAGCCATACATATTTAGGCGCACACATAGATACATACATATATATAAATGCATATGTATATATAGACGCTCACTACTCTCTACACTTGCATCTATACACACATACAGTCACACCTATAAGCCTTCCTCCCTTTCGCTGTACTCCGCTGCGTATACGCAACGTGACTTCATTGTACTTAAGCATGAACAATTATTGCTCTTCATTTGTTTTAATTAATATTTGTCCAACTTTTCTGTTTGCACTTTTCGCGCAGGAACGTGCCCTGTCCCATGTGCGTGTGGATTTCCCATTGGTATCGCCCGGTGACCGCAAGCATTTGCTGAGCCCGTAAGAGAAGCGCGGACTGCGCAGCCGCGAAGATGAAGCGCGACATATCCACCTCGACAATTGGCCGAGATGAGGCCAGGCGTCCACTGATGGAGGCATACATGTTTCAGCGCCGCGTGCTGCTCGGCTGCAGCCTGCTGATGGTCGTTTCGCTGATAGTGTGGATAGTGGCGATAGCAACGGACCATTGGATCATCATATCAGGCAGACAAGGTGCGTAGCAAAAGTGGCCAATTCACCGAGAGAGACGAGCGAGACTTAGGCCCTCCTTGTTCGCAGGCATCTTCATACCAGAATCGCGTCGCTTCTTCATAAACTCGCACTCGGGCCTGTGGCGCCATTGCCGCAACACGATTGTGCCGAATGCTCTGAGCAATGCGCAGGTGGTGCGAAACTTTAGCTCCATGTCGTACACCTCGCAGTCGTATATCAACGATGCCAAACGTAACTTGACTCACATGGAGTTCATTCGAAATTTCGCCCAGGAGAAGTTGGACGGTTCGGGCAACTTTACGGAGCCGGCGCGTCGACGCATGTTCGCCCATTGGGCGAGAGGGGAGGAGGAGGAGTTCCAAACGTTTCGCAGCGCCTTCCACAAGCTGGTCATGTCGACGGAAGCGAATCAGCATGAATTCAATGCGACAGGCGCGAAGCCCATTCCCATCGATCCGTTGAACGTCAATGGGATAATCAAGAATCGCACCTTTGGCTCGGCGCTGCAGCGTGTTAAGTACAACAACACCTGGTCCTACTATGTGATACCAGAGATGGCACAGCAGTGCTTATTCAGCAATTGGACGGATTATCCATTGGTGGTGCGACTGCTGGGCACGTACATCAGAGACATCGGCATACCCGCCTTTGTGTTGAATGAGGACCGCGTGATTTTGCTTTTGGTGCCGCCGCTGCCACCAAAAAAGAGCGGACAGACCGCCTACTACAGCTATATACCATACCGTAAATATACATGCAGTGTTAAAGATTATTCAATTCTAATTAATATTTCTTTTTTAGCGCGTTGCAAATACATCGACATGTTTCCCAATTCAAATACCCTACGCAGTGAGCCTGGCTTTGATGATGAATTAATGGGTATGTATTAGTACTAACCATTCATTTGTATTTACTCATGTCCCTTATTCTCTTGCGATCGAGTGAGACGGATGCTTCTCTTAAACCATGCGCCATTTTTCGCTTACTTTCATTGCTCTCTTACGTGGTCAACCCGTAACGGGTCATGACTAACATAAGCCTAGTGCGATCGAGCGAGATAGACGCTAGTTCTAGTTACACGTTATTTATTTTGGTTGCTTACGCTCACTGCTCTCTCAATTTTATATGTGTGTATGTGCGTAAACGTTTGCACAACCTGTAATGTAAAAAATTCTCTTCTGAGAAAGAAGCATTGAAACATAGTAACGGGATCTGGAACGCTCATATGTTATGTTATATTTGTGCATGCATTTTCTTTGGAAAGGGTATTGCAGTGTTGGCGCGCTTAGGACCAACGTTCTTGAGGTCAAATATTCGCATACACATACACACGCGTACTACAGTTTTTATTTGGTAGTGTCTTGGTACGCCATTGCAGATTACATTCGGACGCAGGCATCCTTTGCCTGCATCACATTGTTCGTCATGAGCTTGGGCGCTGTTTTCTCCTTCTACACGTTCATGAATCCCCGCTACATGTTCAAGCGTTTGGCTGGTGGCATACACCTGGTGGCGGCATCCACAGCGCTTGTAGTGCTTCAGGTTCTGTTCTCTTCCATTGACTACACCAAGGATCATTTGTTCTATGCCTATCCGGATGGTGCGGAATTGACGTAAGTGAAGACTTGAGAAAAATCAGCAATTTTGTTAATAATTGAACATTTCTCACCTATGCAGCTATGGCTATGGCGTTTACCTAGCCTGGTTCACGTTCGTAGTTAATATTGTTTGCGGTGTTATGTTCCTCTGGTATTCAGGTAAGAAGAAAGGCGCCAAGGCGCCCAATGATGAAGTCGCCATGGCCGATGAGCCAACCATAATGGGCAGATAGCTTCGACCCATACAATCAGCGAGAAAAAAATCAAAGACCAAAGCAATCCAAAGTCAATACCTGGATTGGTATTTTGCCTTTCACTTTTGTTATTTGTTATCTTCTTAATAATACTACACATATGTATAAATTGAGTTTTTCATTAATAATAATCTGAAGAACTCGGCGTAATAAAGAAATCACTTGTTTACCTGTAATAGAAAAACTGATGTTTCATTTGAAAAGGTGTTACACCGGCGGGTATAATTTCGATAAGTTAAAATCTTATTCTGTTTTGGTATTTTCGATATGAAATCGAATATACTATTGTATTCAATATTGAATATAGCTAAAAGTTGTCAGGCTGTTAGTAATACAGCATGTTCGTATTTTTGGTATTTTCGATTATTTTGAATGTAAATTTATGACATCACAAATATGATTTTGACCTTGCACATGTACGTTATCGTTTAAGCAGAGCAGGCATGCAGTTCCACCTTATACGCTTATATTACATGCAAGACCAACGTTTTGTTGATATAGAAATTTGGTAAAATCTAAATGAAATGGAGGTGGATATATTTACTACGCGTACCAAAGAGTTATCCTCCGAGGAACTAGTTAAGCTCGAGGAGCAAAACAAGCGCTTGGTGCCTGAATTCAAGGCGAATAAACTTGAGATCGATGCACAGCGGCACTGGGATTTGTTCTATAAAAGGAATGAAACACGCTTCTTTAAGGATCGCCATTGGACAACTCGTGAGTTTCAGGTGCTGCTGGCGGAGGCGAGTTCAAGCGAGAGACGCACCCTCTTAGAGGTGGGCTGCGGCGTTGGCAATCTGGTTTTTCCACTGCTGGAGGAGCAGATCAAGCAGGAGAATAGTGAACAAGGCTTCTATTTCTATGCCTGCGACTTTTCACCACGTGCCGTGGACTTTGTGCGAGCAAATCCCTTGTACGACACCAAGCATATAACCGCCTTTCAGTGCGACATAACAACGCAACAGGTGCATGAGCACATCGAAGCAGCCAGCCTCGATGTCTGTACCATGATCTTCGTGCTGTCTGCCATACATCCCGATAGATTCGTTGACGTCGTCAAGAATCTATGGCAATTGCTGAAGCCTGGCGGACTGGTACTGTTCCGTGATTATGGCCTTTACGACATGGCACAGCTGCGCTTTAAGCCGGGTCATAAGATAAGCGAAAACCTTTACATGCGACAGGATGGCACGCGCAGCTATTACTTTGCGCAAGAAGAGCTCGCGGAGATCTTTAGTCACAATGGGTTCGACGTGCTGGACAACAACTATGTGCATCGACGCACACTCAATCTGAAGGAGGGCATCGATGTGCCGCGCATCTTTCTCCAGGGCAAATTCCGCAAGCGTTCAGACAGCTGATGCTGCTCCGATGCCTAATGATATTCTGTATAACTATGTGTGTATGAGAATCTACTAGGTCATTATGTACATCACTATGTATAACTGATGAACCATGTGTAGACAACGCTGAGCTAGCTAATTATTTCTGTTCATATAGCTGATTATCCTCACTTTTATTATTATGGATATAGCTGATGATTATCTTTTTAATTATGTCGGTAAGCTTATATTTCACAATTTAATATAG
Source organism: Drosophila hydei (assembly GCF_003285905.1). Taxonomy (NCBI): domain Eukaryota; kingdom Metazoa; phylum Arthropoda; class Insecta; order Diptera; family Drosophilidae; genus Drosophila; species Drosophila hydei. The sequence goes on along the minus strand of NW_022045833.1, from coordinate 6,009,613 downwards.
TTTGTATAATTTAAATAAATTTTCAATAACATTTTGTGGGTCAACGTTCAATAAATATTTATTGTATATGTTAGGCTTACATGTGTATATGTGTGGTATATATATGTGTATGTGTGTAACACCTTAAGGTACATATATATATATATATTTATGTATATATATATATATATATATGCCTGACCATAGCGAGCTTGTCTGCTCGTGAGCTCATTATGAACCTTGGCATACAATTGACTATATATATTATATATATATATATATACATATTTCAAGACATATATATATATATCTTAAACCCATAATACCTTTATACTAAGTTAGTTAATTAGTTACAATTCGACAGATTTGCTTTAGTTAGTTGCACTATTAAATTCATTATAAAATGCTATTGTTTAGCATATATTTGCTGGACAACATGGTAACTTGGCTATATATATGGTTATATATATAAATATTTGTGTATTACGGGTATATCTGTGCTTAGCCCTAAAACGAAAATTACATAAACTGGTAATGTACATTGTTTTCTTGCTTTAGCAACCATTAGATTACAATACGAACAACTTAGTGTGACAATAATATTTAACAAATAGTTTAACTTCTCTCTTTGTTTCTTTCTTTAAGTATATCTGAGTTACATTTTACAGGCCTCCAAATCATTTCTGTTTTTTGTTCGTCAGTTAATACCAAGGAGGTAACGAATATACATACATATATATATACATCTATATATATAAATATATATATATATATAACTATAAATTTGAATTTGGCTAAGTGGTTAGTTGAATTGCCCGAGTTAATCGGGGCCATGCTCGGTTAGCTTAGCCCCATTGCTGTTGCTGTGACCCAGTGGGGTCATCTCGACGCTCGATTCAAAGCTTTTGGTCAACATGTCAGTGCTCGTTATGGAAGTTGTATTGCTGTTCAGTGAGGGAGCAACAGGCAGGTTGGCAATGCCATCATTTAAGTCGCTATCGATGCTGAAGCTATTGCTGCCATTCTCGTTGATCAGCGAGAGCGTCTGCATGGGCAGCATATCGGTGGCTTGTGGCTCTCCTACGGCATCATAGGTCTTCGACTTGCTCACACTTAAGGGACTCTTATCGTATTCCTGTCCAGTGTCTGATTGCAGCTGCATCAGCGAATTGCGTTGAGTATGTTTATCGAATTTACGTTGCGGTGGTTTCGGCGGCTCCTTATCCTTCTCTTTCTCCTTTTCCTTGTCCTTCGACTTCTTGAAGCCGAGCGCTTTGTGCGCCTGAGCTTTGATGCCCTCCATGCTGGGTCTGATGATGGAGGTGCGTGTGCCGCCACTGCTACTCTCCTTGGTTGATGGCGATTCCTTGGCACTCGGTTCCGTTTCCTCTGTCACGCTCGCCAGCTGCTGTGGAGCCTGAGGTATTGTGAGATCTTGCACCTGTATGGGAATGTCATCGGGAAGCTTTTTCGTACGGAATGAAGCGTTCGTTATCATCGATTTCGATACAGAGGTCGTCACGGTAGTCGTAGCCGGCGTCAAAGCCACGCTCAGACCCATTGGCCCATCGTTGGGCTGACCTGAGGGATTGGCATGCAGCGAATTGCGCACAGCGTTTGTAACTAAAATTAGCTCTGTAAACATTTCATAGCTGGCACGATTATGTATATCCTCTAGTGTTTGTATGGCCACAGTGCCAAAGCCATTGAACATGGCATAGTAAATCGCATGCACCAGCTCGATCAGAAACGACGCGGAGAGAGGAATACGCGGCGCGGATGGTTTCGGGAATGTCGCGCCCGTCGCTGGATCGGAGCTGAAAGTGGAAATGAGTTAGAGTTGTAATCAAGAGTAGTCTTCTTACTCACCCGTAGCTCATGCGATGTCCATGTCCTGACTTGGTGGTAAATCCCTGATTGACCAGCTGCGAGGCAACACGGCACAGATACAGCAGCGACGATTTCTGGGTAAGGCTAACCTGCTGGTTGTAACAGAAGAGCAGCGCAGTCATAATCCTCATTCTGTTTTGAGCGTTGATCGATTCAATTCGTAAATGTGGACCCCACTTGACTTCTCGATTGCAATTCTCCTCCCAACGTCGCAGATCCGTCATGGGCAGATTCTTCAGCTCATGGTAGACAGACACTTGGGCTAGTATGGGCATGCGAAATGCCACAACCTTCTGGCCGCCGTCGTCGGTGGACACCTCGCCATTGTAAATGCAAATGAGCAACGTTTCAACTCCTCTGGATGCCTTTTTATCACCTGCCGAAACGGCATGCAGGTATGTGTAGATTAGTACGGGCAGGAATTGCAATGGAAACTTGTGTAGTGTCAATTCCGGTGCTCGATAGAAGGCCAACAGTTGTTGGCAAATGTCATGGACCAAATCCTCGTTACGTTGCCTTTCGCTGAATATGGTGAAGATGGCTTCGGCGATTTCGGGATCTGTTTCGTGCTCGACGACAAATGCTTCGGAGTCGGCTGGCTGACGGCGTGCCCGTTGATAGTCTGTCAGCCAATCTTTAACCAATTCGGCCATTATTATGTATTATAAGTTCTTAATTAATTTGCTAACACTCTGCCCTCTAATCTTTTTCACACATAAACCTTGCATATCTGCGCAGGGCTACAAGCGCAACGATAACATTAATTCAATGGAACTAGTTCGAAATCGCTATATTAATATAAAAAAATGCAAATGGTCAGCTTCAACGTTGGTAATATAAAGGAAATTTCGACATTGACCAATGAAATTGTAGCGCTTCTTCCTAGCTTAGAATCGTGCGATCGACTGAATGCATAATTTAAATTACAGCTGAGTGACTCACGTCTACTCTGCCACCCTAGTCGATATATGTGAAAAGTAACTCTGCAATGTTCTCACCAAATGAATCAAGTCCAATTGGAACTGCGAATATATATAGTACGTTTTTACATATATATATCGCAACACATGCATACTCATACATGTACATGTAGTTGTAATTATAATTAGCCATTTTTACGACGAAAACAAACTATTAAATAATAAAGACTTACGAAAAATAAATGCCAAATATAATATACAAATCAATATAGAATATAAAACACAGTATACACAAACAACAACCAGAAACGCGGAAGCGAAACAACGACCAAAAGCAAAACAAAAAAAGTCAAGGAAAACAAAGTGCCAAAACCTCCAAAAAAAAAAGTGGAAAAAATTAACAACAAATTCAGAGAGTGCGAGAGCGTAAAAAAAAACAGTGCAATATGGGCAACGCGGGTAGCTCGACTGTGCATATGCATCGCGAGCGCCATAAGTCAACGGACCTCTCCACGCCAAGTTCTCCCGCACACTTTCGTGACTCGTTGGGTGGCGGGGGTGGTGGCGGCGGCGGTGTCGTGTCAACTACTGGAGGAGGCGGGGTCGGAGGCGTTGCAGCTCCGGGCGGCGGTGGTGGCGGCCAAGCTTTCTCGTTCGATAAAAAACATACGGCAGTCTTGAACGAGGGTTCGTCGCAAGAAGACGACGACGACTTTTACACGAGAGCGGGAGCTAAGCGCACAACAGCTGTTGATAACGAGTCAACAACAGCAGCCACAGCCGCAGCGGCAGCAGTAGCAGCAGCACTTGAAAGAGATAGCACTATGGATGAGCTAACCGATGAGTATCAAGAGATGCAGGCGACAGGATCAAAGAATTTAGATGAAATGGAATTAAAGAAGACGGCATTGCCCACGGTTCTGCGCTGGGATTATGGTGGCAAAAATGTGACCATATCGGGCACGTTCTCCAAGTGGAAACCGATTCAAATGGTGCGCAGTCATGGCAATTTCGTGACCATCATTGATCTGCCGGAGGGCGACCATCAGTATAAGTTCTGTGTGGACGGCGAATGGAAACATGATCCCAAATTGGTGAGTTCCAGCAGGCTGCACAGTGGAGCAAAATCGATAAGTGCGACACTTGTTTACACTTGCTGACGTACTGCGACTTGAATTTTTCTCTTTCCACTCAAGCGTTGTGTAATCAGCACTGGACTGTAAACAAAACATAATATGGATTTAGCTTTGTGACTGGCAATGCCGAGCAGCTCTGCTTTGCTCTCCTCTCCTCTCCCTCTGCTCGCCCTCTCCTATCTCTCTCATTTCTCTCTGCTGTGTTCTAATTGTTTGTTTTGGTTTGGCTTTTTAGAAAAGTGTGGAAAATGATGAGGGCGATAAGAATAATCTGGTGTCGGTGCGCCCATCCGATTTTGAGGTGTTCCAAGCATTGGCCAAAGACAGCGAGAATGTGCCCAACTATGCGGAGAAGGAATATTCGCAGGAGGTGCCACAGGTGAAGCCCTGGGAGAAGGTGTCTGGACCGCCAGTGTTGCCGCCACACCTGCTGCAGGTCATACTCAACAAGGATACGCCACTATCGGTAATGTATGTGGATTGATTGACGGCTTATAGTAGGGTCAGATTGACTGATTGAGTGATGGATGCGTAGCATAAACCGTAGAAGTATTTGAAGTAGAGATGCATTTGTATGCAATTTCAATATATAGTCAAGCTGATTGACTGACTGACTGATTGAAGATGGAGCAACAGTAGCAGCTGGGCAGCTACACTTGAACAGCATTAGCTTAACGAATCTAAATGGGACAGAATTAGAGAAGATTCATAGGGTAAACTGTAGCAGCTAGATAGCTTTTTGTTTGTTTATTGGTTTGACTCAAGTTTGACTGCGTCATTGACTGCTTGAAGATGTAAGCCTTACCATAGTGCTCCATTTAATATAGCAGCCTAAATGTGGATTGATTAATTAAGTGGGGAAGTGAATTACTGATTGAATATAAGAATAGTGTTAGACTAAAGCTTAGCATTTAGTGTTTAGATATATGCTTGAATATATATATATATATATATATGCTTGACTGAATGACTGTTTGAAGGTGGAAGCGGCAACTAGAGATTTGATTGCATTCAATTGTAATTTAATATGATAAACTGGTTGATTGAGTGCATAACTGATTGAAGTAGAATCTTTAAGCTATAGATTTGTATTTTTTACAGCACTTACCTTTTGCACTGCAGCTACGAACAATTTCCAATATTGAACTAATGCGAATTTCTTATATTTTCCACTCAAATGTAATCAGACATTTTGAGTTTCAGCTGTGTAAAGAGCATAATTGAAACGTGCTTAACTTTTGTCGAAACATCAGTTGCTCTAGTTGCTGTGACCTTTAAAGCTGTGCGCGTGTGTGTGTGTGTTTGTGTGTGTGTGATACGACGTGATCTACATTCGAAAGTCAAGTGCTGAGGCACGCTTAAAGTCTATAGTCTATAGTGTAGGTATGCATGTTATATTTATATTTTGTCTCTCTCTACATATTGCAGTGCGAGCCCACATTGCTGCCCGAACCGAACCACGTGATGTTGAACCATTTGTACGCGCTCTCCATTAAAGACGGCGTCATGGTGCTGAGTGCCACGCATCGCTACTGCAAGAAATATGTCACAACACTGCTCTACAAGCCGATATAGGTCCAGCAGCAATGCATATACAACTCTTTTATAATCTAAAATTTAGCCTAAGCTCTATTAAATTGTTTTCAATTGCTTTCCCCTCTTTATATATGCGAAAAGAATGCAATCTTATGCTTAAGCGTTCTATTCGTTTCGTTTATTTAGTTTAAATATATATCTTTATATTTATATATATATATGGAATTAAAAAATAATATATATATATGTATATATGTATGTATATAGTTGTCAGAGTAAGATTATTGTTCTGTGTCATAGTTAAGTGTTCTTTATATAGTTTGTTTGTTAAATTGCGATTTGCATTTTCTACTCACTAAAAAATATGAATTAATTTTAAAGCCTTTGGTTCACTGTTCCAATTTGATATGTGTCTAATACATATGCATATATGCTAGCGTAAATTTGTTACATCTAACAGCTGTCGAATCGATTAACAAAATAGTTTAGTTTTTATACGTTTTAGTATTTTTTTTAGGTTTTTTGGGTTAATAACACTTTAGATTTTGTTCAAATTTCATATCACAAGTCCTCCAGCTGGTCTCTGCTACACACGTATTTCACTTCTATATATATATATAAATATATAAATATGCTGTCGGTTTTAATTGACATTGAGTTGTAGCTGATTCACATTAGCTTCAGCTTGTGCTGCTCCAGTTGATTCACTAGGACAGCAGCTGACGGCGCGTTCAGAGTCGCGGCCAGCTGCACAGTTTGCTTGGCTAAGAAGCGTTCGTGCATCTTATTTGAGGCTCGCTCGAATTCACCATCCTCATCGTACAATGCTTTGGTAAAATACTCGGTAAAGAGCCGGCACATGTACTGATCCTTGGTCGATGGCCACCAGCCCTCGAGGAAACCAATGTGTCCACCGCGTGCGGTTATTACGATGGCCACATGAGTGCACTGATTGGCTGCTTTGATCGGTATCGCGTCCAGTGGCTGAAACGGATCATCCGCTGCACTCAAACAAAGCAACGGCACACAAATATGATCTAGCTTATTATGCAGCGTGGCATCCGTGTAATAATCATTCACATGCGCGTAACCAAACTGTTTGGCCGTAAACAGCTCATCGAACTCCTTGATGGTCTTGCACTAGAGAAGAATCCTTATTAATCCATGCCTTGTCGCTTGAACAGTTCATTTACTTACTCGCAATATCCGTTGTATGTCAATTTCGGAATCCTGATATATATCTCTGTATATCTCTAAATGGTTACGCAGTGTGCGGCACAGACTGCCAGCAAGATGACGCCCTAACAGATTATTGATGACCGGCTTCTCAATGCTGGCACTACCTTTGTGCACATCCCAGGGCACGGATATTATTTTGGCTGCCGACAGATTTGTACGTGCCTCATCACTCTTCCTGGCCAAATAGTTGCCTGCGGGGACACTTAATTAGTTAAGAATTATTTGATATGCATTGATTCCTCACCTAGTATTAGACCACCCATGGATATGCCTGTGGCGCCTAGCTTACAATTGAGGGGCAATGTGCGACGCACATGATGCACCACCTCGCACAGATCTTCACAGTTGGCGGCACAGTAGAGACGCGGCGTCTTCAGCTCTATGCCGCCCAGGCCTCGATTATTGAAGACAACGACACGCATGCCTGCCTGCTGGGCAGCAAACACCAGACACTTAATATACTCTGCCTGCGATTCGCCCGTCAGACCAGGCAATATCAGAACACAAGGAGCCCGCTCGTCACAGCCTTCTTCTAGCCAGTCCAGCGCTACCTCTCCGCCATCCTTCAGTCTGAGTATTTCACTGTGAGCAAAGGGAGAGATTGTTTAAATATGCAAATATACTTATATACTATTGGCTAGTTCTTATATTAACTGTTTCTTTACACTTATAAGAAAAATAGTTCTCAAAAATATATAAGTAGTTCTTGAAGCAAAGGCACTTTAGAAAGGCAGCTGAATGTGTATATCTGCTCTCTATGATATAAGAAAAATCGATTCAATTAAGTTCAGCTCATATTGCTAGAGTAGCACGAATAATCTGCCAGCCAATTTGAAATCTATATCTATTTAAATTGATTATCTTTATAGTTCTTGAACAAATTAAGGTGGAATAGTTATGATGCTACTTTCGTGGCCTTTATGACGTAGCATAGCATATCTTATTTATTTAAGCTAAGCTATACTATATATATATATATAATCAACCTCGTTCTTCACAAATGGTCATGTGCAATGTTCGTCTGTCTATCCGTCTGAGTGCTACTGAAGCTAGACGTTGGTACTCTCGACTTATGAAGTGTTTAGTTGATGCCGATATAAGACTATATAAGACGATATAACAACTATAACTACAATATTTTGAAGCTGGAGTTCCACGACTTGGCTGTTAAGTTACTCCAGACGACCACCTGAGGCTTACCTAATATGATTCAATGGCTTTTGAACCATGAAAGAGCATTATGACTTCGATGACGCCCCAGTGCAACTTTCTTACATGTTTAAGTATAGAATTCAATTGGATTGAATTGCCTATTAGCGCGTCTAGTGTAAATCTAATCAATATATATATTTTTTTTTAAATATCGTATATGCCTCTGCCTACAGCATATGCCATTGTTCAGTGAGTGCTGCGTATCTTTTTATTAATTGAGTTATATTTATTATGATGTTTCTGCCGAGCAATCTGTGTTCAGTGCAAGACCTTTTTAAATTGCATGCCATGCTAAAAAGTCTGTCATACTTTATATGGCTTCACGGGTCAGGGAAGTGTAGCTGAATGGCTGAATAGCTGAGCAGTGACAATGACTTACCGTCGATAATCGACACGGGGCAAACTCTTGGAGCGCAGCAGGCTCGCAAGTACAGTCTGTGCCCGGCTCTCCACACACCAGAAGGTCGGCCAATATTTGTGCTCCAGCGTGGGCATCTTCTTGAAAAGATACTGCTTGAACGGACCCTCGGCGCAGGCAATGATCGGACGCTGAATATCGAGTTACGAAATTTCAGTTAGTTAAAGCTAAAGACAGAAGTCTAAGCTGTTGCGTAAGTACGGACTGCTCACTCACCTTTACCACCTGGATGAGGTAATAGATGACATAGGCAAATACGGCTATGCCGAGGGCGTGCAGGCGCGGCAGGTGCGACAGGTACGCGTACATTGAATAGAACATACTGACTGACTGACTGAATGGCTCCGTGTGTATTCCTCGACAAGTTGATTTGCCACTTTGATCCCGAGCGGTGCAGCGGCTGCAATTTCGGATTTAAGGCGTGTAAAATAAAAAATTACAATTTGTGACAATGGCAACCGTGAAACTTATACATATGTATATGCACATATCTATCTCTATCTCTATCTATATCTATATGAAAAATTTGCTGAATGGAACTACAGACGTTGTCGTTGCCACTACTTGGCCTGATATGATATGATCTGTGCATGTGTAAATATATACATACAAATATATGTATAAGTATATATACGATTAGATGGAGGTATGGGCTTTGAGCTGTGAGCTGTGAGCTATATCTTATCGCTCTGATACCCTTGCAATGGGCATATTTCGCTGCATAATTGCTTTTGGTATGCTTTATAACAGCAACACCAAGTCAAGTTGCGTCGATATAGCATAAACTATATACCCTTTCTAAGAAATTACGATCATAACTCTATAGGTATTCCCTCTGCAGTTGACAAATGACCAACTGCTACGATCTTAATTCAAAGAGACTTACGATATTCCCTCTACTGTTTACATGTGCAAATGTTACGATCTTCACTTAAGTATTCTTACGATATTCCCTCTACAGTTTACATATAGCCAAAATCTTATCAGTAACGAACCATTATCACACATATATTAGTTTTCAAGATATATCAAATATATTTTTTCGCACTATGCTGACAATATCTGAGCAAAGTTTAGACTACATCGGAACACCTTACCCGAAACACAGCTACCATTTGCAAGGGTATTTAATCAGCGACAAATTGAAGATAAGTCTGCTTTCTGTAGACTTTTAGTATGCATGATTTTTATTCAGTTGCATCTGTATTAGTTTTAATTGATAGAATGAGGTGCTCATAACAGCTGACAGTCGGTCGAGCAGGCGGCCGGGCGAAGAGGCAAGTGAGCTCGAACTCGAGACGTGTTATCAGATCGTTTAATTTAAAACTTATATAGGGCTTATCTCGCACACTCACAGCAGTTCCTGTTTAAATCGTAGATGTTGTCTTTGTGGGTTTCGTCGTTGTAATAGTTGTTGTTGTTGTTGCTGTGATGTTTGTTGCTGCTGTTGGTATCGAGAGACTGCAGCACTCGAACTTCTGCTTGCACTATGACTAAACATTACCGCGACTCGTCCAAAATTTAAAAATTGATAATTGAGTTTTCGATTTTTTGACGTCATCGTCATCATCGCCGCCGCAGTCTTCAGCGGCGGGTGCACAAAGGCGCCAAACATAACTTCTGGGCAGCAGTGTAAATAACTAACAACTAATTGTGCTTATCACTAGCGAGTGCCACTACCATATGAATATCTTTGTATATGTGTATTTTTTATGTATGGCGTCTACAACTAGATAAAGTATATTGTACACTTTTATTGCCGCCTTGCATAATATAAGGTTCCAATGAAATGAGGACTTGTGCGCTTACCTTGAAGAAATATATATATAAAATAAAAAGAATAACAAAATTTCAAAAATAATAAAATTTAGATAATTTATATGTAGGTGTGACACACCAACTTCAAAAAAAAGTCGAAATGATATTTATATATATTTAAATGATATATTGCCAATGGCTTACAAAACAACAATGAGCCATGATTCGTGGTGTTTCTAGCTTTTGGCCTGGTAGCGGGCTCCGTTCAAAAGTCAAAATGGCCGTTGGCAGCAATGCGCACATACTCTTACATATAAACACGCAAACGCACACACACACGAGCGGAATACTTACATAGATTATTGAGTTTTTGTCTTGGCATCACGTGCAACAACAAAATCAATAGCCAGGGCCAAGGGTATGGGATGTGAACCTCTGTACTATTTATAGTGGCGATGAAGGTGGGTGGTGGTAATTATCGTGCCAATTATGACGCACGCATCATATATGTATAAAAAATATAGTATATTATTTCACTTGCCTTTTTGACAAGTTTTTAAGCAAGAGACGCTTTAATTGTCGTATCCTGCTTTTTTATTTATTTTCCTATTTTATAGGAAAGGAACTTTCGTTTCGGGCTCTAACACTTGATGTAGCGAACAAATTATATAATAACAGAACCGATAACAGATATTGTATGCACTTTTTACATATAAACCTTGGAAAGAATAAAATTGTAACGAACTTCAATTGTAAACAAAAACAAAAGGTGCACATGTAAAAATAACTGATGTTCAAATGAACTGAATGGTTCGCTCATTACCTAACATATCGCTGCTGTTGACTGCTGATAACAGCCACTCTAACTATATATTTTGCTTTTAATTTTTGATGCTTCATATATGTAAATATAACACATTTTGATAATAAATAATTATTTAATTAATATAAGCTAAAATAATAGTGTATCAATAAGTGAAAGCTATGAATGCGTAGTTACTCTGCCATTTGAATTTAGCCGCGGTAAATTTTTCGTTTGTTTCCTGATGATGAAGACTGCAAAATAGTCAAATTGGGTTAAATCTAAGTAGTTTTAAAAGAAAATTTTATTGCATTTGGTCAAAAAATTAAAATTTTAAAAATTGTACAATTCAATTTGTCTAGCAGTACCAAATGAGTTGATTACTGAAAATAAATGTCAAAGTTGTGAAACATCGTGAAAGTATCGAAATAAGCAGCTAACTTGTAAAATGTTGAAATCACCACATATAGATTGTCATCGATTAATATTGCCGTTTGATTTAAATATAACGGCTTTAAAAATAAATAAGCACTTGGTTATTATTTATGCATAGTGGTGTAACAGGAAAACTTTATAATAAATAATATTTAGTAATATTTTGAAACAAAACCGTTGACGATAGTTATCGAAATAAATCGCAACGTTGCTTAAATACCTTATTAATAGTACAAATTTTGAATTATCAAATTAAATAAATAGCATAATTATGATATCTATTAATCAACAGAATTTCCGCTAGTGGCACTTGGGTAATCAAAACACTATTAAAGGCTAATAGGAATTATATGACTACATTTACTATTATATCCGTGTTGGGAACCTGTTGGTAGGGTATCTGAGTCTGATTAAATTGGAGATGTCCATGTCAATATTAATGCAAATGCAAAGTAACATAAACTGAAACTTGCAACTTATTTCTTATCTTCTTCAAGCTCTGTTCTTGTATACCTATCTATAAGTATACATATTAAAAGCATATATATATATATATAAATATATTCCAGTCGTAAGAGCTGCACAATACAATTTTGTTATCGCACTATATATATATATATATCCGCACTCTATATACATTGAGGCATATAATTTCTTGTTAAGTATATACTTTGAAGCCAGATCTGTACAGTACCACTTTGCTAATGCACTCGGAATGAACGTTTTACTTGCTTTGTCTTTGGTCCTTTATGTGGCACTAAGTTTTGGGATAACTGAAGCTGATGAAAATTGTAAGTATATATAAATTAAGCCTTCAGGATTTTAATAAAATATTGTATTTAAAGATGAAAATTGCGTAAGAAAAGACGGAATCTCTGGTGCTTGCGTTCCTTTAAATAAATGCCCAAGGATCTTGCAACTCTTCAATGAGTACAAGACTATTTCAAACAAAGATAAATTATATCTTCGTAACTCACAATGCCCAAATAGAAAAAAGGTTCGTATATATACATACATATATCGATTAGATTCTGCAATAACCAAACTGTTCTCTTGAACAGAACCATGTCTGTTGCGAAGAAATGAGTCCAGGCATGAGATTGCTGAATGACCAAGATTGTGGATACTTTGGTGGAAAAATCAAAACAGTCGGTGGTAACAAATTAAAATTAATGTCCAGACCTTGGATGGCTCTTCTTAGGCTTCAGATAAATGGCACAAGCAAATTCGCATGCGGCGGCACTCTAATAACACCACGTGAGGAACTGTCAATTAAAATATACGATTTCATGTTTAATTCAATTAATTTTTTTTAGGTTTTGTTCTAACTGCCGCGCATTGCATTGAAGGGAATAACGAGTTCAAGCTGTGAGTGCTAAATCTTTATACAAGGGTGATATATATATAAATATAGAGTTCGATGGCGAATTAATTAGATCTTATTAGTTGTTGTGGCTGTCAATCGCAGAAGCCACAGCACTCGTTATTTAAGGCTGATAGACAGAAAGACGCGTAGCAGACCTTATCAGGACGACGAGCAGAGTCGATCTAGCCTCAACATTTGAGGCGTATACGGGTCTATACCATACGTATTACAAGTTTATCTTTTTTTCGATAACTCATCCCATTTCCTTATCGATCAAAAACGATAAATCGCAGCTTGAATAACGTAAATGTAGCAGACTTTAGATTTACTGTGTAGGATCCAGTAACGAATACATATATGTTCGATTTGGGATGCCTCTCCCTTCCCCTAAATTCACCAAAACGTATTTCGAACACTAGAGACTTGTGCTTAGGCAAATACCAGCATATGGTTGCCATAAGTTGATGCTTGATTTCTGAATTATTTGGCTTCGTCGTTCTGCGATTTCCGCGAACCTTATCAGCCAAGTGCTTACTTCAAATAATTTCGATTGTATGTATGTTGACTCATTATACTGTGTATACTTATACCGTAGAGTTTACGTGCGATTGGGAGAACACAGCATATCTAATAAAGAAGACTGCGATGTGATTAATAATCAGACAAGGTGTGCGCCGCCATATCAGGATGTGCTCCCAGAACGGACATTTACACACAAGGACTACAATCATTTTAGTGGGGTCAATGATATAGCATTGATAAAGCTTTCTGAGGACGCAAGAACCACACGTAAGTTGTCAAATAAGTGGTGCTTAAAGGCTTATTGATTATGCATTCATTTCGATTTGTGTGCCACAGGAAATATTCGACCCATTTGCTTGCCCCTAAATGATACACTTCAAGAGTTGGCCGAAACTTTGTCAGATTTCAGAGTAACTGGTTGGGGCTTTACCGAGGCCGGAATTTTTTCTGATGTTCCAACAGAAGTCGAAGTGCCTAGGAGAACTTGCCGACAATCCTCACAAAGACAAGTAGAATCTACTCAACTGTGCGCTGGTACCTTAAACAGGGACTCCTGTCGAGGCGACTCTGGTGGTCCCCTGTTCGAACTCACCGGCTTGTATAAGGAATCGCAGAAATTCGTTCAGTTCGGCATAGTTAGCTACGGCTCACAGCGCTGCGGCGATGGACATCCCGGTGTCTATACAAACGTTGCCCACTTTATGCACTGGATATCAGATACAATTGGCAACAACAACTAACTGTTGTCATCTATGACACACATCTTCTATGTATATAACTATATCTATACATTTATGTACACATGTTCAAAAATATTATATTAAATAAATTTATCCAGCACTAAATCGCAATGGTTTCCCTTAATTGAGTCAGGCGTTGCGCATTCGTTAGTTTCCAGGTGACGCAAGATAAGGATGTGATGAAGAAGCCAATGCCTGCGATTGAGGATTGCATATAGAATACTGATCCAAGGATCGACTTCACACTTACCCATTAACAGAATAGCCTCGGATGTGTCATCGTGCCATGCCTTGGATACCACACAGAGCAGTATAAAGCCACTGAGCAGGCAAAAGGAGCCAACGAGCACGGTCAAAGTGATGAGTATGATGACCGGATCGGGTGATCGGGGCGTCTTATACGGAAACAGCAGTGGACAGAGAGAGCTCCTCTTTGAATCGGTGCTGCACAACGAGAAATTCAAACTCAAACAATCGCTGCCTAAGCAAACATCTCGATACACACCTGGACTGAGCATAGGTAGGCAGAGTAGGCACACTTCTGCATTCCATGACGCTGCACGTTGCACTGGACTGGCCTTGGTGGCAGCATCCACTATGTTTCTAAATATATTTATTTTTATATACCTATAGCAGCCAGCTGTCTAGTCGAATCGGATGGGGCTGCATATTTATAGCTACATAGGAAGTGCCGGATTCTGAGCTGCAGCGGAACTAAGCGGAACAGTCAACAGCCAACAGCCAACAGCCAACAGCGAACAGCCGTTGGAGTCGAGCGTTCTATATTTAGAAACATTTACGTGTCTCGAGTTCAATGCGCTTCCCGCCCCAAAATCAATTAGGTATACGAATCGAGCAATATCCTATCGATGCAGTCCCTGAAACGTATTTCATTCAAATAATTCTTACTTATAAGAATTCATAAGTTTGTAATATTTATAATTTATAATTTATGAAAGGCTCAACTGAATTTGGAATGTTATCAGCATACTTCATTGTCTTCATATACGATATACAAGGTTAGCTTGAAAATGGTTCCGCTTGTCCATGAAGTAATTTGAATTGCATGATTTTTACTAAAATTTCATTTTTAATTTTATTAAATTTATTAAGTAATTTAACTTAAATTTCATTTAATTTTTATAGTTTAAGTCGGATATTTTTAGAACAGCCTCCGTTTAGGTTCGGCTTTGCCGCTATTTTCAATTGATCAGAATTTCAGCATTTGCAAATTTCTCTCGCTCTCTTGCCTCCCTCTCTCTCTCTCTTGTTCTCTAAGTTGAGCCCTCTCTCTGCGTTACCTGGTTGGGCTGTCTTACCTGTAGATGTTTGAGTTTGAGTTTAGTCAATAGCGCATCCTTGACAGGATCAAATCAGTTACGAGAATGTTGCAGTGGAAGGTATTGCTGCTGGCTCCGGCTTTCTACATGCTGCAGCTGCCACATCGCATTCTGTGCAAAATATCCCATTTCTGCCATTTGCCACAATTCCAACGCCAAATGCGGTAAGTGCAACAAAATAAAAGTAAATACTGAATTTCAGAGTTTCTAAATTTGGTTTCTTTGCTACAGATTTCTGGAGTCTTATCTGTGGCCTGTTTAAGTGCCGCCCAGAGCCCAATTAATTCAACATTTTGCTCAAAGAATATTTTTGCGCCGCAATTCCGATAATTTAAAATTCGTCTCACGTACATCTGAGTGCTCGCATGCCAAGAAAAAGAAAAAAAAATCAAAATAAATAAATAATTTGCATGGCTGTCAAATGTTGCGCTTTGAAATTGAAATGCCAGTTGAAAGATCTGCAGAGTGGGAGATACACAACTGTCAGAACTTTGGGGTTTTCTCCCCAGTACTCTGTAATGTCGCTCTGCGGGTAAAACACAAGCTCACATACACACAAATCCACACCGTGCATACACAATGCGAGCACTTCTAATAAAAGTGGTGAATTGCTCGTTCCGCCAGTTAGTTCATTTGCTACGCTTGATAAGTGCACACAATTTCTTCTAATTATCGTTATCGACAATGTCCGATAGTAATCGTAGTTTTCCCAATCGCGCCATCGGCTATGTTGCGCGCGCCTTGGCCCTTGCCAGTTTATTCCTTGTCATGAGCGCCATCTACCGGGAGGACGATCAGCCGGGATCCTACTACATACATCCCAGACGGAATGTGCAGTAGCCATTCCGTCCTCGTTGCCTAAACTTAAGCTAATTTTAAATGTTTTTTTATGAATTAATCTAAATAAAATATGAGTAACTTAGAAATAGTTTCCGCGTAGATAATGTCATAGTACACATCCTGACTTCTCAACATGAATTGAGTTATGCATATATTATACGTTTATGCATATACATATTTAATAAAATATTGCTTTATCGCAAGTTATCTGGGGAATTCTCCCAATACAATTAAGTGATCGGTCATAAAAAGCTTTTAATAGTTTAATGTGGAAAACAAGTTGCGATGCAGAAAACACGTTTTCTAAATGCTATTAGAATATGATATTAATGTAGCTCTTAAGCTATTCAATATTTCTCCGGCTACTAATTAGTTGTAAAGTGGTTTTGTTCCATTCAACTCATTCGTTGCGCTTGGTGCAGGTTCTGTAGAAATTTTTGCATTTGCTCGTTGCTTGTTATCGTCGTAGTCGTTGTTGTTGATAGTTTTTGAGCTTTGAGCTTCGATTCGGCCTGTGCCTTACGGGCACTTCGACTTCGCAGTAGAAGTTTCATATCTGCAATAAGAGAGATGACTGAATGCCAATTAAACAATTCGGTTGAAAATGATATCAGAGCCTAAGAAATTTGCTGCTTTATAGCAAAGATAGAGCTATAAAAGCTAAAGCAAATATTTATGTCTCTGGCAGGGCTTTGGCAATTGTATAAACACCTTTTTTGCCTGTTTCCTGTTGATTTTCTGTTCAGCTGCATTCAGCTCTTGAGTTCTTTCAACTGGCGTTCGCTGAAATCTCTCTGTCAAAATTACAGCTCCCAGGCTAAAGAAAACAAAGTGTTCGCTTTATATATGTGATTTTAAAATATATTCATTTATTTATGTAATTTTGATTTACTTTTTGGTGAGCTTAAATGTGGGCATGGCTTAGACTTTTTATTCGCAATAACATCAGCTTGAGTCTAATCCTATGTGACCTTGACATATATTATCGAAAGGTTGGTTTGAATCGGAAAAAACATTTTCAGTCTTTACTTAATGTTTGTTTACTTTTCAACAGCTTGAATTATTCTTGTCAGTTTAAAGATAAATAGCAAGACACAGAAACATAAATAATTTGCATATATTTGCAAAAGATGTTATTTAGGAAAGCTGTTTAACGTTAGATGGCGCAGATAGTCGCTGCCCTTGACTGCTGCTTCTAATGAGTAACAATAGATGGCGCCAGTAATAAATGCTTATATTTACTTTTACATATACTTTTTCAGTTATATTAACAATTAAAATCAAAGCTTAAGGTATAAGCTGCAGCACATCTGTCTTATCAAGGTCAGGCACTCGAAACTTGACTCGCTGCAATCAGTTCAACGAAGGGTAAGTGACTGATTAAATGCATTTAACTATATTTAATAAACTAAATAAATTTCTATATTTTTTCGATATTAAAACATTAATTCCAACATATATTTAAATCACTGGCTGGATGCAGCTGCAGTTCTTGCCGGATCAAATTCTCGGCTGTTAATCTCACTACCGATATATCTCTAGTATATATTTATAAGTATATATGTATGTTATAATGTGTGTTAATTATAACATGTATGTATACATTTTATGTCTTATTTTCTTATCTGTTGATTTTGTTAAATTCAATATTATTAAATCGTAATATTTTTATAATTAAAAGAAAAACGGATTAAAATGTATTACAAAACACTCAAACGTCTAATTTTCTTATTCCCAATGGTAGGAAGAAACTTCATTAATTCTTACAAAATTCTATATAAATCTCAGCCAAAGTACCAGGCGAACAGAAACAGCTGCAGGCAGATGGCGCTCAACGATGCAAAATTTCATTGCATACACGACAGCTGCAGGCAGGCGACGCTCAACGCAATGCACAATTCCATTGCATACCAGGCAGGTATCAATCGATAGTCCTCGTTGTTACAATCTAAAGTAATTATAGTTGCCAAACATCCAAAGGCGTTGGGTTGACTTATAGCTTAGGAAAATATGGTCTATTGTATAGAAAAAATTACTCAAACCTAGTCCTTTACTTGCGCAGGACGAAAGCACAGGGAGGTTCAAGACTATGAGCAACATCCTCATCGATCATCATTATGGGGTCATCTAAGAATCCAGGAATTGTTTTAGTTTTGCGTATTCACATATATTTCATATTTATGGTACATTTAAAAATTTATATATAACATAACTATTGCTATATTAATTTAATTAGGGTGTTTAAAATTTTAAAACTACTTATGGCTGTAATGCGGCTAAATAAAGTGTGATTTGAAATCGTTAAGGTTTGGGGCAATTACATTAAAGCCGAAAAGTATGCAGTGTAATTTATCAGTCATAAGTGTGTGATGCAGCACAAGAGTATGCTGCATTTTCTGAACACAACTTAATTTATTGACATGCCCAAAAGTATGCACTGATAATGTTGAATTTACAAAACGTGTGTAACGGGCATAAGTATGCAGCATTTTCTTTATTGGTTCATGTCTACGATTTGATTTATTGACATGCCTAAAAGTATGTACTAATAATTTTGAATTTTGAATGTGTACGCTTGGAGTCTTGCTGCAACTAACGATTTAAATCGTTCGAATGACTTTCTGAAAATATATATATCTGCTTTTATTAAAATATTTATTTATTGTAATTTTTAGCTGGTTTGTATTAGGATATAATGCTAAAACCTAAAGTTACATATTGCAATTGATTTTATAGACTTTTATGGTTGAATCTTATCAAATCCTCAAACATTTAGAGTTAACTTACACATTGCATAAAATATCTACAACTTTTACATTTTGGGCTGGTGCATGCATTTTATATACATATAGAAAGTCGCTATCTTAGAACTATTTGCATATATACAATAATTAATAATTAATAACTAATAATAATAATAAAAAATACAAAAGGATGCATTTCTATGGCAATGGACAAAGGAATTGCTCTCAACTGGTTTACTTGTTGAAGTTCTCAATTTGCTGGAGCACCCAGCTGCGCGACGCCGCCTGGCTGAGATGTGGTGGGCAGAGTACCACACTTGGATGATGCTGTCCCAGAAGTTCCTGTAGCGTTGTTTTCGTTGGCTTCGGCGCTATCTGTGGCGGAGACGGATGACGCTCGGAGCCATTCGCAGGCGGCGGAGGTGGTGGACTTCGTGGCCGCTTCACATCGTAGTCAGTGCTGCGCTTCTCGTTGTTATCGTCGCTGTAAATGGCCGAATCGCGAAAATCGTTCTCCAAACTGTCCTCCACATGCTGCTCATACTCAAATCCGGATGCAGGCAGCTCGGCGGCCGAGCGTTTGCGTTGCTGATCGCACATGCTGTCGCTGGAGGTGCACGAGGAGGAGGTCAGCGAGAAGACCGAGTCACGCTGCAGCGATGCCTCCGAGCCGGCAATGATGCTGAACAACGTCTTCGGATCGGCATAGTCGACATGGGCCATGCGCTCGCCCACTGCCTCGCTGCCTTGGCGATGCAGAATGCTCTGACGACACATTTCGCTGACATCGGAAACGCGTCGCTCGGGCGGACGATTCGGAGTGCGTCCAAAGGCCATGGTCAGATTGTCGATGGACTTGAGAGCACGCGGCAGCAGCGAGATCTCCGAATGGCTAACATTTTGACCGCTCGACGCGCCATTGCCATTGAGCAGTCGCTTCACAAGGTTCTTTGGTATGGGACGCGCGTAAAGCGCATCGATCTGATCGGCCTCTGAGTTGGTGGACTCCAGGCTCAGATTGATGACAGTGGTTTGGCTGTCGCGCTTTACAGTTGAGCCCGAGCTCGATTCAGAGCCGGTGCTGTCCCGCTGTTCCTGCTGCTGCACCGCATCCTCGCCCACGCGCTGCAGTACGCCATCCGGCGAATAGACGAGCGTCACGTAGTCCGACTCGGGTCGTGGGGCTGGCGTTCGCTTCTTGAAATACTGCACAGACTTGGCGCGACCCAGGACAGGTGAGAATTTATAGGGCACATGCACGTTGCGCAGCAGCGTCTCATAAATGGGCTCCTCTTCCTGTTGCTGCTCCTGCAGCTGCTGCAGCTGATCCGCCTCTAGCGGCGGCGGCGAGCGCGATGGCGGGCGTGGCGGCAATGGAGGCGCCTCTTCGGGACCGGGACTCAGGGGCGTCGTAGCCTGGCTGCTATCGCGCCGTTGCTTCTGCTGTTTGTTCTTATTATAGATGCGCTCGAACTCCTTGTTGTTCTTCAGCAGATCCAATACGATCTCCGCATCCCGCTTCGACTTCTCAGCTGGCGCTGGCTGCGTGTCTAGCTCGCTGGCATAATACTGTTCCGCCTTCGTCTCCTGTGCCTCTTCGGCCAGCTCGAGGTCCTCAGTGGACTCGGTGATCTTCAGCACGGCCGAGCTATCGAATTCGCTGAGATCCATGTAGAACGTGGAGCAGCTCTCCTTGCGACTGCCACTGCTGCTGCTGCTGCTGCCGCGTTGCTTCTTCAGCGTGGCAATGCGCTTGGGCATTGTCTTGTGATTGTATTGCTTCACCTCGAAGAAGCCCTTGCCCTTGACCTTGCGCTCGCTGAGATCGGGTTTGCTGCCACGCAGCGAGGCGGCGCTATCATCGTCTGCTTCCCTCTGCTGCTGCTGCTGTTCGTCGAGGCTGAAGCCACTGATGCGTGGCACCGACTTGCTGCGCTCCTTGAGCGCCTTGTAGCTAAAGACAGGACTCTGCGACTTGGTGCGACTGCGTTGATCCCGCAATATGCACACGCACTGCTCCTGATCCTGCTGCTGTGCCTCGCACTTGCAGTGCTCCTTGCTGGCACTGGACTTGAAGTCACGCTTGCTGCGATAGCGTACAGCTGCGGCCAGCTTCTGCAGCGCAGTGTCATCGAAGCTGTTGTTGCGCGCCAGCGGCTTGACCGGCTTAGCGGCAGCTCCTGCTGCCGTTGCCTGCTCCGGCGCGGGCTGCTCCAGGGACTCATTGAAGCTGTCAAAGGAACTGGAGTTGGTCAGCGTCTTGCGCTTGAACTTGGAATTGCGCGAACGTATTTCGCTGCGCCGACAGGCGTTACGTCGCTCCAAGTAGGTGGGCGTCGAGTTGCTGCTGGAGTTCAGGCTCCACTTCCAGGTGCTGCGATCGGGCGTGCGATCTAACCAAAGCACAAAAAAAAAAAAACAAATCAAAGAACAATTAATTTCAAGCAGTTGCACAGTCGAGTCAAGGCGAAGCGAGGCAAGGCAAGCAGACGCTGAAATGAGAGTATGATCAAAGTCGAAGGACGAACCAGCAACGTTCTCTAAGCACTAGCAAACCCGAGCAACTGCATCAACAAAGAGCCATAACCGTGCCTACAAGCATGCATATATATGTACACAGTTAATGGGATAACTCGACTCAAGGACACTCGCTTCAAATGGCACTCGATTAAAGTAAAGTGTGCATAGGAACTGAATAGAAAAAGTTCTTAGAGACAAGGCTTGCTTATAGCTAAAAGCTCTTATATGGACAAGGGCTTTGTCTATGCCATGTACTAAAAAGTTCCCTAAAAGCTTTAAGCTTTCACTAACAATATATGTTATAAATAATTATCTAACTTTAAATTCTTATTTGTCTATCTGATTCTATTTGATTCTTGGGCACTTAATTTTAAGATGAACTTTGAAGAGCTTTTGGTATTGCTTAGGTAGCTTTTATCTAGCTTTTATGTATACTATATATATATACTATATATATACTCTCTGAATAACACTTGCCCGATTAATACTTCGTTTTATGACTCAGTCTTGGTTGTTATATCTATTTCACTATCTGATTAATCGAAAGCTTTCAGATTTATTTTAATGTCCACTTCACAATAACTAACTAGAAGTTTTTCATATTTAAATATACTAAAGCTACTAAAAAGCTTTCTGCTAACTGGCTTAGTCCCAACTTGTAGAGCTTTGTCAAGTTTATTAAAGCTTTAGAGTAAAAAGCTTTTTCTCTAACTTTAAGTGCCAGCCACAAGCTGAAGTGTCCTTTAGAGTTGATGTATTCCAGGCGATTTCACAGTTAGTAGCGTGTGCATGCTGATCAAGCTTAATGGGGTTAGGAATGCGTACATGCTGGACGTAGGACCAGTGGAGCAGATAGAAGCCGATTAGAGTAAAGTTTCACAAGCCAAGTTAAGGAAGAAAAACGTTTGTAAATTGATAAGTCGAAATACTTACTAGGCAGCGACCGGGTATATCAGATTAATAAGACTACGTCAGCGCGCCGCAAATACCAGACAATTTGAACTAATTACGATTACGATTACGATTACGATTACGATTACAGTTTAACGATAACGATTGGCAGTTAAAAGTTAAAGATTTACTAAAAATTATATTTTAATTCAATTTTAGTTTTTTGTTTTCTGTGTTTTTATTTTGGGGGAGTTGGGTTATAGAAGAAGGTAGCGCTTAGTTATTCAGTCTCTGGTGTTTAGCCTTAGGGAACGCCTTAGAAACTAATTAAAGTTTTCTTTTCTTGTATAGCTTGGGTGGTTTAGTTTTAAATTGCGTCACTGGTAGTACTACAACGGTAAACATATAGCAAAAATATAAGTGTATATAAAGAGTATTTATCGATAATAGTTAAGACAGTTAAGGACAGGTACTAAAGCTAAATGAAGAGTTACACCAATAGAGTTTCCTTTAGTTAGTCAAATGTAAGCCTTAAACCAATTATGTAACATTATGCAGGCGTCATAAATTTGATGGCAAGTACAGTTGCGCACAAAGCATGTGCAATTAAAAAAGCACACACACACACACACAGACAGACATAAATCAACTTGAGAGAGTCAGATGTGGCACGATTTTAGCCACATAAAAGGAGCTTAGCGAGAAAATAAACTAACTGAAAAGTATTTTAAGACATGGTTATGTCACTTGAGCTCAGTCCCAGCCAGCAGGCTGAAGAGTCATGTGAAGTGCAGCTACACTGCAAGAAAACCAACTAGCTCTAGACAAGACAGAGCGAGGCAGAAAGGGAGCTTTTAAAATCTATTACTACGCCTATAATTGCGAGCTTTAAAGCGAGCTTTAATAAAAAGTTAAAGCTTTTTAAGACACTTGAATTTGCAGCATTTTCAGCTCAGCTTTCATAGTGTTTATATACATGAGTGAGCTTTAAAAAGCTTGCTTATTAAGCTATGTCTTTCTATATATGAGAGAGTGCTTAGATTAACTTTGTTTGCATCACTATTAAGCTTTAATGTTGAGCTAATTTAATGTCAAATAAAAGCTTTAAGCTTTCAATTGAATTGCTGAACTTAGGCTTCCTATCTTAACACTTATAAATCTTTAAAGGTTCAAAAGCTCTGTGAAGCTTGCAGTTTTTATTATTTTTAACTATGTTTTTATACTTGATAGGAACTAAGCTTTTGACAGCTGCTTTAACAGACTCTTTTAGTTATCATGACTTAGTTCAAAGAAAGCTGTTTAAATTTATTATATTTCTTGAAATCAAACAATCATCGAAAGTAAGCTTTAAGTAAAACTTAAAGCTGCATGCAAATAAAGCTCTTATTAGCTTTTATCACTGTGCTGCTCTGCTACTTAAGCTCCAAAACTATTCATAGCTTTGTTGGCAGTGCAAAAGCTCTCTAAAAGCTACTCATTCTAAGCTACTTTGCCAGCGTATTTAATGAGCTTTAAAAGCTAAACGTAGCACTTCAGCAACTTTTTTTAACAGTGCATTTGCACGTGTGCCCGCATAACTGTAACTACACTACATCATCATAGCCTGCCATAAGGTATTGCAAAAAAAGGCACAAAAACAAAAGCAAGCAAACAGTGACAACGACAACGACAACGACAACAACAACAACATAGAAGACAAACATTCAAGACACACAGGTAGCAGCTATGCAAAAACAAAAACAAAGAAAAAGAGAGTTGATGGGCTGCTTAAGGCAGACTGCAGCTGAGGCTCACCTTCCTCGTTGCCCAGCTGGTAGACGAGCTCCTTGGCACGAGTGGGTATATCCAGCTCCTCGAGCATAACACCTTTAATGTGCTGCGTCCAGATGCGCTTCTGGTCACGATTTCTGGCCGTCAACTTGATTTGATTGCGCGGCTCATCGAAGGGTATGACATAGAAGCTGGTCGGCTCCCCGGGCAAATGTTCGCTTAACATTAGATTCTTTTGCTGCAGAGAGAGAGAGAGAGTTGGGTTGAGTTGAGCGAATCAATTGGGTCTTGGGCTTTTGGGCTCTATTTACGGTTATGAGGCTCTTGAACTGCAGACGACCGTCCTCCTTTTGCTTGGTAATGATCAGCATCGTCTCGAAGAGCAGCACCTGACGCGGCTTGTTGTGCTGCTCCATGAGCAAGCCCTCGTGCCTCAGTTCACGCAGCACGCTCAGATCTGCAACGTCATTGGGAGCATGATTCTGGTTAATGCCCGCCTGGCAGCCAGACAGCTAGAGCAACTCACCTGGTCCCATCCAGCCGTCGAGTATGCCGGACAGCTCCTTGACACGACTCTGTTGCTCCTGCTGACGCTTCACCTGGTCTATGTGATGCGCTACCTGTCGCATTATGGCATACGCCTCAGCTACCTCCTTCACATCGCAGTGCTTGCGCAGGCTCTGAAAGTGGGAGATGGAACGGGGCGGCTGTTGCTTTAAGCGCTCATGTTCAAGGCGAGCTGCCGTCTCTGGCTCTACTTACGTCCAGCAGCAGATGGTACTTGAGTATGCGCTGCACCGGTTTCAGCAGATAGGAGCCGAGGGGCAGGCGATGTTGCAGCAGCTTCTGCGTGGAGGCCAGCAACGAATTTGTGTGCTTCGCCTGCAGCAGTTTGGTCAGCAGCGAGATGGCTTCCGGGTAGCTTGTGCTGTGAGACAAAAGAAGAAATATATATATATATATATAAATATATACAGATGAACATATAGCCGCTGATTTATGAATACGACTTTGAGCTCTTCATCAGGCCAAACATCAAGAAATTTGAATTTAAAATCAGCTTGTTGGAGGAGTTGCACACATGATGTATGCCCAGCTGTCAGTCGGGGCGACAAATCAAACGGCGGCCAAATTGACAGAAAACGAAAGAGAAGCCAGAGCCACAGCCAGAGCCACAGTCAGAGCCACAGCCAGAGCCAAATGTCAGCGCCTAAATGGAACATCGAATAAGGCGACCATGGCGTGCTTCGACTGCCAAAGCTCCACTCAAAGTCAATGTTCGTGTCTTAACTGCAATCGAGATCAGTTTTTTTTTGTTTTTTGGCCAGTCCAGTTAACCGTTCTTGGCCAGACTATCTAAGATTTGGCAAACACGCCAAGCGCTTGGGGAAATAACTTGAAGACTTGTCTACAAAATACAAATCTAAGAATAGGACAGAGAAAGAAAGAGATAGAAAGAGAAAGAGAGAGAGAGAGAGGGAGAGAGAGAGAGGGAGAGGGAGAGGGAGAGGGAGAGGGAGAGGGAGAGGGAGAGGGAGAGGGAGAGGGAGAGGGAGAGGGAGAGGGAGAGGGAGAGGGAGAGGGAGAGGGAGAGGGAGAGGGAGAGGGAGAGGGAGAGGGAGAGGGAGAGGGAGAGGGAGAGGGAGAGGGAGAGGGAGAGGGAGAGGGAGAGGGAGAGGGAGAGGGAGAGGGAGAGGGAGAGGGAGAGGGAGAGGGAGAGGGAGAGGGAGAGGGAGAGGGAGAGGGAGAGGGAGAGGGAGAGGGAGAGGGAGAGGGAGAGGGAGAGGGAGAGGGAGAGGGAGAGGGAGAGGGAGAGGGAGAGGGAGAGGGAGAGGGAGAGGGAGAGGGAGAGGGAGAGGGAGAGGGAGAGGGAGAGGGAGAGGGAGAGGGAGAGGGAGAGGGAGAGGGAGAGGGAGAGGGAGAGGGAGAGGGAGAGGGAGAGGGAGAGGGAGAGGGAGAGGGAGAGGGAGAGGGAGAGGGAGAGGGAGAGGGAGAGGGAGAGGGAGAGGGAGAGGGAGAGGGAGAGGGAGAGGGAGAGGGACGGAGTATTTCTGCCTTACTCCTTCCCTCTCAGAGCAGAAGGAGTGGAAGAGACAGAGAGAGAGAGAGACAGACAGAGAAAGAAAGAGAGCCAAAGAGAGAGAACGCGAAAGAATAACAGAGAAAAAGAGAAAGGCAGAGAAAAAAAGAGAGAGTAAACGAGAAAGAGGGAGAGATCAAGTGAGAGAGAGAGACTAACCGAGAGAGAGTCAACATGAGTTGTATAGAGATAGGAAGAGCAAATATCTATTGCAATTTGGCAACGACAGAGGTGAGGTATAAAAGTACTGGGAGCTGGGGCTCTTGGGGCACAGATGCTCTGAGTCTAAAGCAACACCTTTGAAGACTTGAAGTTTCTGTTGAGCTGATTAATCGAGCTTCTACTAGCTTTCTATGAGTTGGCTCACCAGTAGGTTGTGTACACATTAAAATGTTCGCGCAAGTTAATGAAGCATTTGGCTATTCGTCCCGGATCCAAGCCCGAGTTGATGAGCTGCTGCAGCAGCAACGAATTGAACTCGTAAATCTCTTCAATGTTGGCAAAGAGTATTCGCAATTCGTCTGAGCGCAGGCAAGCGCGCTCCTTCCAGTCCAGAAGGTAACTGAGAGGGAGAGGAAGAGCCTTGTTAGCTGAGCTGCGTTTGAGGACGATGGAGGTGCTGTCTTACCCTTTGATAACCTGACCTAGATCCTCGACAAAGCTGCGCTCCGAGTCCACAATTTCCATGCACGCGCGTTCCAGCACGCTCATGGGATTCGTGTGCGAGGGATGATGATGATGATGATCGCCCAGCTCGTTCTCGCTCTCGGCCAAGCTCTCAACGCTGGCCAAATACGAGGTGGCAGCCAGTTTGCCATTGAGCAGCTGATCCGAGCCCGAGCTGGAGCTGGACGAAGTGGAGCAGATGGAGGAGGAGGACAGTGGACGATTGTTGAGACGTGTTAGCTCACTTAAACGTGGCGGATATTTCGGCTTGATGTCTGTCAACGTGTCCAGACTCTCCGCTGACAGCTTGTTGGCCTCCTCCAGCTCAGCCAGCTGCTCGGCTGTGGGCAGCCGCAGCGGCATGCCACCACCCAATGTGCTCGCCTTGCCACTCTGACTCTTCAACTTGGTACGTGCATATGTCTGCAGTGGAGTGCTGCCGGGGGAGCCACTCAGGTTGGCCCGCGGTGCCGAGACGCTGCGCACCAGTGGCTTACCAATCAGCGGCTTGTTTATGGCCTCCACCAGCTGCTCGGCTGGCTCCCTTTCACCCAGATCGAGGTCGCTTAGAGTCAACTTCTCGATGTGCTGGGCAACCAGGTCGAAGTTAATCGCATCCACAAAGGGCTCAGGGCTGAGCGGCTCGCTGGCCACCACGAATGCCTTCTGCCTGGGCGGTGGCACCGGCGTACTTGCCGCTGCTGGTGGTGCTGCTGTCAGCTGCATGCTCGTCACTGCCAACTGTTCCATTTCACTTAATTTGATGCTCTGCAGCTTTAGTTTGGCAAACGGATTTCCCTCGAAGTGAAAGGGTGTGCCGGGTGCTGCTTTGTTTGTGGGTGTCTTGTCCTCATCCGCAGATGGGCTGACCTTTCTGTGTGCACCACCGGCGTAGTCGCTGCCCCCATCCAAGGTGGACACCAGATCACTGCCCGATTGAGTGGACAGCTTGCCCGTTGTCTTGGAGAGCGGCAGATGCGATAGTTTCAGTTTGGGTGGTGCTGTGGTTGCGGCCTTTGCATAACGCACGGGCGTGGGGCTGCGCTGTCCGGGCAGTAAGTGTGTCTGCTGTTGGATCGCTTCGATGTCCACGGCATTTACGGGCTCCGCGTCTGCGTGTGTAATAATCCGCTGAACATTGGGCGAGAGCACGCGAATATTGTTGCCGCGCCGCGAATGATTGCTGGATGCTGTGGATGAGATGCTGTGATTGCTGCCCAGCTCCTGACGCCGTTGCACCACCAATCGACTCAGCTGCACGCCATCAGCCACATCGTCACGCAGGCCGGCAACCACCAGCGGCGTTTGTGGTCCACCATCTAAACTATAGCTGCCCGAATGGTTGTCGCTGCTGTTGCTGCTGGTGCTGCTGCTGCTGCTGCTGCTGGTGCTGCAATTGCTATTGCTGCGCTTAGGCGTTGACTCACCGCTGCTTTGCTGGCTGTCAGCCTTCGTTGCCCCTGCACCAACGGCCAAGCTGTTTGTCAGCGTGTCATAAAACCCCAGCAGCGACGGTGCTAGCTCTGTGGTGCTGCCTGCAATAAATAGAGAATACATTATGGTGGGTTGGGTGCAGAGGTATTTTAACTTTTTGTATATATAATATATATATATATATATATATATATATATATATATATATAGGGAGTTATGTGTAAGCTAGAATTATATAGAATTTATACATGCGCTTTTAAGCATAGCTCAGATTTGATTTTATGAAGCATTTCACTGATCATTTTCCCACATTTCACAGCTTTACTATTTTCACAGTTTATGTCTATGAGAAAGTGTTAGTTATGTTTATAAATTATTCTATTATTTTTATTATTATTTTATTCCTAACTAAAAGTGTGCATATTGTTACTTTTCAATCGGAAAAATACCTGTTTATTTGGTATGGTGTAGCACTACTATTTTTATGAACAAAACTATATACATATATATATATATATATATATATATATATATATATATATATATATAGATATATATATATATATATCTATTTTTTTTATTTTATTTATATTTTATTATATTCATAATTTTAAATCATCTATTTTGGCAAAGGATTTTCTTAGCTTATAAAAGCCTCAGATAATAAGAGAGATTTTTCTTCTAGCCAACCAGACATTGAATATTTCAATATATATAGATATATACACATAGACATAGTTATATATATATATATATATATATACTATATATATATATATATATATTATATATATGTGCTATTTAGTCTTCTATATATAGTAACTATAGCTTTACTTAGTTACCAATCCATACAGCTTAGAGAAAGGTAAGGTATCTCGCAGTTTACTTCCTCAAAAAATTTTAATGCTTAATTTGAGTGCGAATCCTTCCGTGCACTTCCCACTGTATTTTTATGACAGCTATTCGTAGTAACAGCTAATCAAGATCAGCTAACGCATATCTAATATACTAAAAATCAATCCAATTAGTCCTCAAATACTAACACTGACTTAGTCCAGTCAGCTTGACACGACATCTCGAAGAATTCTCGAGTTCTATTGAAAAAGTCATTTATAAATAAATGCAAATAATTACGCATAGGTTAGAACTCGAAAGAAAGCTTTAAGCTAAGCAAAAGTTTCGCTTCACTCAGAGATATGCCAGTTGATGAGACTTACAACTAGCCAAGTCCCAGACCTTCAGCTTGACAAGAAAAGTCAACAATTCGTAGTCCACAATCGATTTCAATGAGCGAACAGGCAAAGCCCTAACTGATCTATTATTCAAAGTCAATCAAAGGCTAACAAAATTCCCTACATATATATCTAGATATATATAGTGCTTAGTTGTTTACGATCTAGTCTAGACTCGATCGCAGTTTATAATTCACGAGTCGTCGATCTTGATCTGCATTCCACGTTAGTTGATTTATGCAATTTGCTGCCTTTTGTTTACTTTTTTTAACTTGGCTTACAAGGGGCATCATTAAATGGCTATTGAGTATTGACTGGCATGATCTATAATTTATATATCAACTGTCAGATATCATATGAGTGCCTCTGTGTGTGTGTGTGTGTGTGATATAGAATAATGTTATTAAATTCGCTAGTTGTGGAAGGTTTTCTTTGATTAATTGAACCATTTGTGAGAAATGATGAGCAGCGCTTAGGAATGCCCCCTTCGTTGCCAATTGCCCCGTTGACTGTTTGTCAGATGTTTGTTGTCGTCGGCGGTTGCGTTGCCATATCAATTCCCATGTCAAGCCATAGACAGACGCCGTGGACGGACTCGCAACCTACTTATTTATGCAACAGACTCAGCCAAGACAAGAACTTGACGCCGAAGCCGAAGTCGAAGTCGAAGTCGAAGTCGAAGTCGATGTCGATGTCTTGACTTGTTGCCTTGACTGATGGCCGCATTCTGTTCACTCTGCAAGTCTTGTTGCTGTGTTGTTGCGTGTCCTGGGGCTAAACAACTCAATACATCAGCTCCGCTTCGCTCTGCTCGGCTTGGCTTGGCTTGGCTTGGCTTGGCTTTAACATATTTCATTTAACGCAACTAAAAATTATGGCAAATATCACAAAATTGTGTGATGCCGATGCGGCCTATCAACGCGTGACGATCGTTAGACACGGCCACATATTAGCCCACACAGTCAAAGATCAAGTTTGGTGGAAATACATACAAATAGAGCAGCAGATAAAGTAGTTGAGGTAGTTCATCTGGCATACTCTTGATAGCATACATCTTCTCATAGTATACCCTTTTCTAAGTTTTTTCTTAGGATCTTTGCATACAGCAAAGTTAAGCTCACTTAGAGATAGATCTGTCTCTGCTTACTTTTCTTTTCGAGAATAAAATCTAAGCCTTTCCAAACTTCATATAGTATACCCTTACTAAAGATCTTTGGAAACGATTAAGCTAAGCTTGAGTTTGTCCAAGATATAGTTATACATAAGGCACTGAAAGTGTATCTTGATTCTCCTACTATCGTGTAATCCATGCAGCATTTCATTTGTCTATTCCTTCTAGCAAATGTGAGAAGAAATTCTCAGTTACTAGTACTGAAAATGATTACTATGTATATATAAATATACAATATATTAAATACTTTAGGTAAGAATTTTTATTGTTATTATTATATTATTATTATTTTTAGTATCATACGATACAAAAGTTAGTCCACAATTCCTTTTCTTTATGAGCCTTTGTTTTCCTAGCTCAGCTCTTCTTTCCTAATGGACCAAATGCATGATAATTCTGTAAAGCAATTCAGTGCTTCAATCTGTCAGACATTCTCACTAGTTCCTTTATTTGTACTTTATTCTGGTAACTCTCTTATCACTCAATCCAAAATTTGCTTTGCCTGTAGCCTACACCAACCTAGAAACCTTTTCTTACACACTTCTTTACCTCTCTGAGTAACATCTGAGTTTCCTTCTTTCTTTAGCTGACTTCTGCCAATCTAAATACTTCACTCAGCAATTTCCTTAAGCTTCTCTTGTGGAATTCTTAGTAGTTTATCTCACAAAGCTTTTCCCTGCCTTTCAATTTGCAGCACTCCTCAATTTTCCCATTCATTATAAGCCCCACAATACTTGCTGTTCTTCAGTGACTTATATATGCGTGCCTAATCCGAATGTCTAATCTTTTAGCACATTTGCCTAACAGCTCTGTAGAAAATAAAGAGCTGCCCACAGTTCTTGTGCCGAGGTTCAAAAACTGTGCCGACTGCGCCGGCTGAGTCTTAGCTCAAATCAGGCAATTAACTCTGCAGCAGCACATGGGCAATAGTGAGATGGCATCGACTGCAACTGGTTTTCAGCTATTTAGAATCCAACATATTAACATGGACAGCCAGCCAGCCAGCCGGCCAGCCGCAGCATCATCTTCATTGGCAGCCTTAGAGACGGTGCCCAGTTCCCAGTCTCCCAGTCTCCCAGTTCTCCCGACTTCAAGTTCCTGCACAGTAGCCAACGGGCCACTTTTTCTTCTAATTGCAAACGGTGTCAATGTGAAGTTGGCTACAATGTTGTTGCTGTTGTTGTTGTTGTTGTGATTTTTTCATATATTTCCTTTTAGCTGGCAGCTAGTTGCCACGTACAACAATTAGTTTGCTGCAGCAACAACGCCCACTGCCAGCTGGACCAACTGGCTAAGACTGATAGACTGATGGAACACTCAGTTATTCAACTGTCTATCTCGCCGGCTGTCTCTCTGTCTGACTGGGCGACTGGCTGACGACAAGTCGTAAACATGATTTGTACATTTAATTTTTCCATCATTTTGCTAGATTATTGCGTGGGTAGCAGAAAACCAATGACGAGCTTTGATGACGCCACAAAGATCTCAGCATTTCCTGCTGCTGCTGCTGCTGCTGGCCGCATCTCTGACCCACTTTGGTGGCAAGCAGCGCATTTGTTGCCGTTTTGCTTAATTGCCAGCCGTGGGACGAAACAGGCAACGAGCAACAGGTAACAGCTAACAGCGAACAGGTAACAGGCAACAGCTTATAGTTATGTCTAGTAAATGGCCACAAGACTTCAATTTTATCATTGTCATGTGTTTAATTAGCCCGCATTAGAGCTAAGCGCAACTGTCGTATACACTATAAACATGAGTAGGGACAATAAATTGAAATGCATAATAATAATAATAATAACAAAAAAAAAATAAAATAAAACTATATATAAAATAAAACACAATAATTAGTAAATTAAATTCAACGCATAAAATTAAAACTCAAAAATTAAATGCAAATTAAAAATTTTAATAATAAAATATAAATATATAAAAAATAATTAAAAATATAAAATATTTTAAATTATCAAACTAAAAAATAAATACAATCGCGATCAGTCGTTCGACCTGTAAAGACGTGAATTCGAACAGCCTTCGCTTAAGCTCTACTGCTGCAGAGTTCTAAAAATAGAACTTTGCGGTGCATTCTTCAACGCAACAGCAACAAAAACCGCACACGCAGCGTTTTCTTATCGCTTGCTTCCGCGTAACTCAATTGCTTTAATTGCAATTTACGAAATTTCGTCGCTTGGCGCGAGTGCGCCTGCACTCAAAAGCACAATCCGCGATGACATCTAATGTCAATAACCTCGCTACAGCTGTAAAGGTAAATGCAGAAATGCAAGCCCAGCTTAACGTTGTGATGGCAAATAGGCAAGCCTCCATCATGCCAATAAACTCAAAAATAGATATCGCCTCCGTGCAAGGCATCACTAACAACAAAAACACGAAACGTAAACAGCCAAATTCACCAAAAACCATCAAGAAAAGGCTCATCTTCGACGAACCAAGCACCAGCAATGCAGCATTAATATCAGAAAATCGATTTTCACTGCTCGTAGAAGAAGATGAAGACTACAGCGAATCACCTGTAGCTCCAGAAGCCCCAGTATTGACCGACCAGCAAACTACTCCGAAACCTCGTCCGCCCCCCATATGGTGTCCAAACATCAAGTCTGTGGCCCTACTTCAACAGATAATAGATAAAGTAATTGATGCTAAATCATACGTAATTAAGCCAAAGAAGAATAACATAGGTGTATTAACCCAATGCAGTGAGGACTATCGCAGAGTTATAGACCACTTTACTAAGCTGGAATTGGAGTTCCACTGCTACCAGCTTAAGGAGGACAAACCATATAGAGTCGTGTTCAAAGGGCTTCACTCCAGCACTGATACAACACTAATTAAAAAGGAATTGGAAACCAAAGGCCACACAATTACAAATGTGCACAACCCACTGAGCCGTATGGACAAAACACCGCTAAATATATTTTTTGTTGACGTGGCTCAGGCCCCCAACAACAAAGAAATTTTGGACATTCGAGTTGTCTGCAGGCAACGCTGCACAGTGGAACTGCCAAGAAGATACAACGACCTGACACAATGCCATCGCTGTCAAGAATTTGGACACACACAACGCTACTGCCACAAAGCTCCCAGATGTGTGCGTTGCGCCGGGAAACACGCATCCAAAGACTGCACCCGCGAAAAGGACCAGGCACCAACTTGTGTGCACTGTGAGTTACAGCACCCAGCCAACTATAAGGGCTGCCAAGTATACAAGCGGTTGCGCAAATTGCAATCCCCAGCACAAAAAAGGAGTCCCACACAAACACCGTCTACGGGTCCGAGTACTGCTTCCGAAATTACAAGGCCCCGGAGCATTACCCAAGCCACGAGCTTTGCAACGCCTATTAGTGGTGTTTCTTACGCACAGGCCGCTAGAGGTGGACCGTCAAATAAGAATACCACAAGTGACACTTTGTTCACTGAAATGCTTCAGCAACAACAACGTCAGTTTGACGCAATTAATGCCGAGCTCAAAGCGATGCGAGAAGTACAATCCCAACAAGCAACCATGCTAAACAGTTTAATGGCCATCATAACCAAGCTTGCCTACAAATAATGGCTTTACGTGTGGGTATCTGGAACGCCAATGGCCTGAGAAACAAGACTCAGGAACTGGCTGCGTTTCTCTCACAAGAAAACATAGATATAATGTTAATAACAGAAACTCATGAGTGCCCCACTACACAAATTTTCGGATACGAACACTATCAGGCTCATGGTGAAGGAGCAAACTGCTTTGGTGGATCCTCAATCCTCATACGAGCAACAATACCGCATACACCTTTACTGCCAATTTGCAACGCAACAATGCAGGTCTCAGCCATCACCCTGCCTACGTCTATTGGAGCGATCGAAGTTGCGTCAATTTATCTTCCGCCAAACACTGGTCTGTGTGATCATCACATGGAACAGGTTCTAGGCCAAAGGTTGAATAAGACCCTCATCGGCGGCGACTGGAATGGATGGCACCCATTTTGGGGAAGCAATAGTGCGAATCGTCGCGGAGAAGTCATATTTGAGGCGATTCAAAACTTACAATTCAGCATATTGGCGACTGGAGCCCCCACCCGTTACCCAATTAATGGACACAGGCCCTCGGCAATCGACTTCGCTGTCTACAAAGGCATCTGTGACCGGCAATTGACCATTGAAGAATCCTTGGACCTATCCTCTGACCACCTGCCACTAATAGTCACAATCCACGCGCAGCCACAGCCCTTGCCCATTAGGAAACAACTACTGCCAGCAGGATCAGATTTAGGAGTCTTTAGGCGCGAGCTCCATTACTCTTTGCACATAGAAATGGAACTTAACACTCCTGAAGACGTGGACTACGCAGCAAACAAACTGCAGGAAGAAATAGTCAAAGCTGCGCACCAAGCCGCCCCACCATCTTGCCAAACAAGACAACAGTCTCCGTACAACATCCCCCTCACCTTGGAGGCCCAACACCTACTAATACACAAAAGATGGGCCAGGAGACGCTGGTTAAGATTACGCACGCCTGATGCCAAATCCATGTACAACGAAGCCACGAGGCATCTTAAAGCTGCTCTCGCCCTGCTTCAAAAGAGGTGTATCAGCGATGCGCTGGTACGAGCTGAATCGCCCACTGACGCAGAGTTTCAATTATGGAAATTTACAAGAAAGCTCAAACGGCAGCCAATACGACGTCATCCCATTCGGAGCATTTCTGGTTCCTGGCACATTGGAGACGAAGCTCAAGCTGAGGCTTTTGCAAACCACCTTCAAGACCAATTCACGCCGGTGATTACCGCAGAGGCCTCAGAAATCGAAGCAACAGAAGACATCGTTCTCTCGCCCCTCCCAGCTGAAGACCAGATAACTGGATGTACAAAAGAAGAGGTTCTTGAACACATCAGAAGAGTGAAGGCAAAAAAATCCCCTGGATATGATCTAATAAACGGCAGAGTCCTTAGAGCACTGCCTGACTCCACCATAGACTACATAACTATGGTGTACAACGCCATGCTCCGCATCCGGCACTTTCCAGCCTGCTGGAAGCGCGCCGTGATTGTGATGATTCCTAAGCCTGGCAAACCCGTGGGAGAAATTGAGTCGTACAGACCAATTAGCCTGTTGCCAGTACTCTCCAAAATATTCGAAAGAATATTTCTGGAACGAGTACTGACACATCTGGGACGCCAGGAGGCCATTCCAAACCATCAGTTTGGCTTCAGGAGACAGCATGGAACACCGGAACAGGTTCACAGAGTTGTGCACCATATCCTTGGAGCCTTTGAAGAAAAGATGTACTGCTCTGCCGTCTTTTTAGACATCAAACAGGCGTTTGATCGAGTTTGGCACCTGGGACTGCTGCAGAAAGTGAGGACCACCCTTCCAGCCCCATTTTTCGCGTTGCTATCCTCATACCTTATTGGAAGAACCTTCCAAGTGTCAAGGGGGCAAACAGTATCCTTGACTAGACCAATTATGGCTGGAGTACCACAGGGTAGTGTTCTAGGCCCAACACTTTATACTTTATTCACAGGAGATATGCCAACTCCCGAGCCAAATATAGGAAGTACAGATGCAGTACTCATAGCGACCTATGCAGATGACACCGCCATCTTATCACGTCACGTATCTGCGCAAGAAGCTTCAGACTCACTACAAAAATATCTGGACTCTTTCGGACGCTGGGCAAAACGGTGGTGTATCACCATTAATGCACAAAAGTCTGTACATACTACCTTCGCCACTAGAAGAGGAGATTGCCCAAGCGTTGCATTGGGGCCCACTATTCCCAAAGCCTCAAAAGTAAAGTACCTTGGTATCACTCTTGACAGAAGGCTGACTTTTAAAGCGCACATAAGTCAAGTAACCTCAAAATGCAAAAGCAAGCTAAAAACCCTCGACTGGATGCTGAGAGCTTCAAGCAAGTTGTCTTACAGCAGCAAGGCCGCCATCTACAAGGCAATAGTTGTCCCAACCTTCGTATATGGTATCTCTCTATGGGGCTCCTCGGCGAAGACTACAAGGAACAAAATTCAGACCCTGCAGAATAAAGCACTACGCAGATGGACTGGAGCCAGCTGGTTTGTAAGAAACTCAGTCTTACATAGGGATTTAGCAATTCCCACAGTTGCTGAACTCATTGGGCGACACAGTTCAAGATACGCGGACAGACTTGCAGCGCATCCTAACCATCTCGCAAGCAACCTGGCTATAAACAACAATAGGCGAAGACTGAAGAGATTGCATCCTCTAGACAATATTAGAACTAATTAAGATAGTAGCTACAAGTGCAGAATAATTGGCATATCTGCCCTCCCATTAGTTAAGGTTTAGAGCTAAATGCGCTATAGAGTCTAAGACAATAAGCTGCAACAAAATAAAGAAATAAAAACGAAAAAAAAAAAAAAAAAAAAAAAAAAAAAAAAAAAAAAAATAAATAAAATTAAAAATGTAAATAAACATTAAAATTAATTTAAAAAAAATGTATATTAAAAAAAAATTAAAAATAAATAAATACAAAATTCAAAATTAAAACAAAATGAAAATACCCATATAAATAAAATAAATTAAATAAAATAAAAAATAAAATATAAAGCAAAATTAAAACTAAATATAATTAAATTAAACAATTTAGTGGGATAAAATTTTATAAGAGCAAACAATTGCAAAAAAAAAAAAATTTGAAGTGCAAAATTAAAACTCAATGAAATGTTAATTCAATAAAAATAATTTTAATTCAATAAAAAATAATTTGAAATGAAAAATAAAACTTTACTGTTTGTAAAAAATTATTTTATTTTTCCTTCAATTTATTAAGGAAAAGCATATGCTTTAAGCCTTGTGCCCCGTTCAAGTTGTGGCTGCTCTATGGGGACGGCATTAAGTATCTAAACTTTTCGCTTCAGTTAGTTATAGAGAATTATGGCAGTAATCTTAATGCTATTCGCCTAAGCTGCGATCAGCAGCTGCTGCGATTTGCTTAATCAATTTATGGCATAATTTGAGTTGACAGTTTTATGAAGCGATTGCAGGGACTAAGCCCGCCTGCAGCAATCAGCCAGCGGAATCGGACAGCAATAAAACTAGCTAAAAAAATTAAAAAAAAAAAAAAAATGAGTTAAGTTAAGAAAAGGTAACAACTGCAGGCAACAAATTTACATGTCGCATTGTCACACACGGCGCAAAACAATGCAAAGCATTTCGCAAGCTTTTTGCAATTGGAGTAGCCAAGGGGACAGCTGGACATTGGAGACTTGAGTGCCAGCTTTTGGTTACATTTTGGCAGACAGCGCGACTGTCGGCCCGGCCTGGCCCTTTGTCAGATTCTGTCGACTGCGGCTTCAGGTGTCAGTCGATGCAGTCGGCGATGCTATCATGGACATGGACATGGACGACGGACTTGGCCCGTTTAAACTGCGCAATTTATGGCAGAGCTGACACAATTTCATAATGCGCGAGACGCAGTTGCAAGCGGCCGATGGCTGCCCAAAGATTACGCGATATTTCTCTTCCTTTTTTTGTATATATGAATACTTGTTCAGTAAGTGTAAAGCGAGTATATGGGTTTAGCTGCATTTGGTGACTATTGCAGCTAGAGATTTGAAATTGAATAGAAGACTGAGTTCATTCTCTAAAAGAAACTTCGATAGCCTGGGAGCTGGAAGCACAACATTTATATTCGTTTATTCTTATTGACTGAGCGAGTATTTGCAACCGCTTACGCCCGACTGCAATGTATTTTTACTTGCATTTGAGCTGGCTATAAATAGCAGCAGCCTTTAAGCCCGGCTCAGAGTTGGCAAAAGGTCAGGCAGAAGGTGTTGACAGGCATTGCAAGTTGATTTATAAGAGTTGTCGCATAAGTTGCAAATGTGGCGAAAGTCTTGCCTCACACACACACACACCATTTCCATCTCTCTCCCTCGCACTCTTTCTCTTGCTCGCTTGTCTGCATCGATTGCAATCGCTGCAGCAACGACGACAACTAAATCGATTGCTGCCTTCAGAGACTGTCGCACGCACCTCGCTTTGGCCAGCTGTTTTGTTGATAGCATTATATTAAGGCGCTTAGACGCTCGTCTGGCCAGGGCAGACAACACACACACACACACACACACACACACATTTGATATTTTAATCGGCATTTTATTTTTGTCTGCTTTGGCTGGCGCCGCATTTGGCGCAACGTTTAGGGAAATGACCAGAGGCCAGTTAAACAGCAGCAGCACCTCAACCACCTCAACCACCGCAACCACTTTATCCACTGTTGGGTCATTAAAAACCCATTGCCATACGTCGTTGCCGCTTGGTATCTGTGTAAACGTGTGTTTAACCAAATCAACGCGCTCAACGTGGACTTTGCGGCACGCATTTTGCAATTGCTATTAAAAGTTGTATTCAATGTGTCGCAAAATGCGCTTTAAAAACACATTTCAACTGATAAGAGGCGGCCAACAACAACGAGAAGAAATTGTTTTGTTAATAAATTTAGTGGCGATTATTTAATGCAAAACAAATCAGTTTTTAGTGTCTTTATTGAAGCATTCCACGACACCTGCGATTAAATAACATGTGCACAACTTTATATAACTGTAAATAGTATATAGAAATATAGATATAGATGGGCACACACAGAACATTCAATAACACATGGAAAAGTCAGATATAATTATTATGTTATTATTATTCAATTTTAATAGCGGATGCAGCCAACAGCCCGAAACAGAAAACAATGCAACGCAAGTCGATCAAGAGTCGACTAAATGCATACACTAACTGAGGCTGAGCGTTGGAAGTTGATATGGAAGATGCATACATCTATATATATATATATATATGCAGATATGGCATATATGATATGTAAGAGAACATTTCTAAGCCTAAATACCCTATAAAGTTCTTTGCAGTTTGCT
This sequence comes from Drosophila hydei, assembly GCF_003285905.1. NCBI lineage: Eukaryota > Metazoa > Arthropoda > Insecta > Diptera > Drosophilidae > Drosophila > Drosophila hydei. The sequence goes on along the minus strand of NW_022045833.1, from coordinate 5,970,072 downwards.
TTCTAATATATGATGCTCGCAGAATGCATTTCTGAGAATATGTGGCACAAAGTTCTATATCAATTATACCCTATAAATATGTTGCTATATCATTTAGAATAAATATACCAAAATATATATTAAAGCAGCTTCTATACCTTATATACCTATATATACTTAATACCCATATACTTATAACTAATTGTGAATCAGTAAAATTAAATTTATATAAAATGTGCTTAAGAATATTTAACATAACTGTATATAGTCAATGTATATCTGTCATTCTGTAAAATGATTCTTATAGAGAACAAACTGAAGAATATTTAGTAGCATCCACTATACCTTATATATAACCTATAAGTGCGCCCAGTATTCACTATCTATCATAAGTTTTTTATAGAAAATAAATACGAGCATAAGATCATGTGGTATATACATGTATAGAAGAAGACTATATCCAATATACCGCTCTATGTTCAGCAATTGTCTATCTGCAAAGGGTTTCAATGTAGATATCTAGCGAGCTTTTACGCTTGTGATATTTTCAAGATTCTCTGGACTCCCATAAGATCTTTCACTTTGCTTAAGTGAATCAGCTATAAACTACCTTAGGAAAAGAAGACATATTTATATATCATATAGGAATATATGTAGTTTCTATATCTAGTTTATATAAATTAATATGTTGCTGGTCCAGCGATGAACTAGGCGTCGGTGGCAGGTCCAGCGTTGATCGGGTATTTATAGTCTTAATCAATAAGTTGCTGGTCCAGCTATGAGCTAGGCGTCGGTGGCAGGTCCAGCGTTGATCGGGTAATTATAATCTTCTTATGATGATTATGTTGGAGGGTTTGACTTCACCCCCTTTTCTATTAACTGGCCTTGTGGCTCAGCAATGATCAGAAATATAACAATTTGATTACGGCGGTGTGCCGGAGTAGTGCGGGTTTATTCTTCAAACTTCAATGCAAAACTGATTTTTAGCTACATAGAATATTTCACTTAAGCTAAGCCAAAACTCGCATCACACCACAATGTCATGGTCGGCAAGCCGACTCAGCAATCTTAGGCAATAACGGAAACTCTTGCAGTAAACAAAAGTATCTGGTTACCGCCGCTGACCATTGCAGTTATAGCGCGCTGATACAAAGTATGCAGTGTCGCAATTGCGAGGGCTGTTTCTTAACTTACGAAACACGCGATAGCGAGGGTTGGTTATAAACTTATGAAATACCCTATATTAAATGTTATGTGTTAACTACTCCCCCTTCAAGTGTAAGGCCGCCCTCGGCCGACCCAATTCCGGCGACGACTTCTCGTAATTGCTTCGCAGACTTCCTTGCGTCGATGAACCGCCAAAGGGTGAGGCCAATGCAGATTAAAGCACAGCATATACCTCCAATGATGAATGCCACACGATAAGCTTGATCAGTTCCGGCGTCTTTCTTGAATTGCTGTATCTCCTCCAAATTACGTTCATTTAAACGATGAAGATAAGGGAGGCTGAGGACATCTTGGCTGGCAGTGATGTTCAGCAAGGGAGAGTTGGCAATGCCCGGGACTCTATTGCGTACGTTGTTGTGGTTGTAAAACAGAGTCCCGTTGATCGCGACTCGGTCCCCGAACGTAATGAGATGCGTGCCGTGTACTTGGATTTCAGTGCCGTTATCCACCTGGATCCTTGCGGACCCGTCGTTAAGAATGATGATTCCATCATCTACGTGGGTGATTATTTCCAGGTTGCTCGGCTGGATTTCACAGTGTGCCGTGCCACCTGCATGGAGCTCTTTGGCACATGAACTCTCTAATGCCAGACGACAAAAGGTGGCTCCAGGTGAAGCGGTGCAACTCTGCAGTGTGTGGGTTTTTCCATCGCATTCGGCTATGACGTTGTCAGGCAATCGCAATATGAAATTCTTGTGAATGACAGGATAAATCGTAATTTTTCTGCAAGCTTGTTTAATATGATTTAAATTCCAAAAAAAAAAAAAAAATTTTTTTTTTTTTTTTTTTTTTTTTTTTTTTTTACGTTGGGCGCCAATTAATATGTTGCTGGTCCAGCGATGAACTAGGCGTCGGTGGCAGGTCCAGCGTTGATCGGGTATTTATAGTCTTAATCAATAAGTTGCTGGTCCAGCTATGAGCTAGGCGTCGGTGGCAGGTCCAGCGTTGATCGGGTAATTATAATCTTCTTATGATGATTATGTTGGAGGGTTTGACTTCACCCCCTTTTCTATTAACTGGCCTTGTGGCTCAGCAATGATCAGAAATATAACAATTTGATTACGGCGGTGTGCCGGAGTAGTGCGGGTTTATTCTTCAAACTTCAATGCAAAACTGATTTTTAGCTACATAGAATATTTCACTTAAGCTAAGCCAAAACTCGCATCACACCACAATGTCATGGTCGGCAAGCCGACTCAGCAATCTTAGGCAATAACGGAAACTCTTGCAGTAAACAAAAGTATCTGGTTACCGCCGCTGACCATTGCAGTTATAGCGCGCTGATACAAAGTATGCAGTGTCGCAATTGCGAGGGCTGTTTCTTAACTTACGAAACACGCGATAGCGAGGGTTGGTTATAAACTTATGAAATACCCTATATTAAATGTTATGTGTTAACTTATATATAAAATAAAAAGCATATATTGCATGTATATATTTGCATATATCTAGAACAGAATCTTATATATACAATACTATTATCAATAGTTCTCTATCTATCTATATAATATGATATATACTATCTAGTTGGCTACTGTGCTGGATATATTCTAGAGTTTCCATTGCCTCTATACCTTTAGATAGAGGCATATAGGCATATAGAGGTATATTAATTGAAGTCGCTATTGCATAAGCTTCGACTCCACTGCTACTTAACACACATCACTCCACAGCATCATTACAGGGTATACAAAATAATCAGTGACTGAATGTTTAAGCTCGCTTTAATCTGCCCCATGCAGCATCCGTTCCAAGTAATACGATAATCGTGCTTATGCAAAAAAAAGAAGAAGAAAACTCCATAGCAGTTACTTATGCTTAATCAAAGAAAAAGGAAGAAGAAAACAAAGCCAACAGTTGAATGATATTTTAATATGCATTTAGAGTCGCATTTGAGGCAAATTGCGAAAGGGCATAGGAAATTGAGAGCCACAAAATGCGCAGAGCCAAAGATCACAAGAGCGAGAGAGAGAGGGAATGAAAGAAGAATTCCAAAGATCATCTCCCCCAGCGCTTGGCTGCAGCTTATTCAACTTATTTATTTTTAGACTCCGGCCAAGATCGCATGGTTCACAGGCACTTAAACGGCTCTGCTGTCTCTCTCTCTCTCTCTCTCTTGCCACAAGTCTTTTTGGGGGCCAACGCAATGCTTGTGCAAATTCCAGCGAAAAAGTGAAATCCTTTTCAAAAGACGTTTGCAAACACACAAATCTAGGAAAATGTCGTTGAGCCACAAACATTATAAATCTTGTTCATATTTGCACGTGAAAAAATAGAAAGAACGAACTGAACAAAGTGGACAACTGGACGGCCTGGACAGTTGGCCCAGACGAAGCCATAAATGTCACGCAGGCCTGACTGGCTGGCCTGCCTAGTCTGGCTTGCGTCCTCCTTCTAAAGCATATTAGTTTTCCACTAGCTACGTGCTAAATTCCTATGGCCAGAAATCCATTAAGCAAGACCTGGCCCACGACGCTCGGGGCAGCGGCAAGCACAGGCTGCATGCCACACGGCCCTAAAGTGCTAAAATCTCATAAAACGTTGTGCCCAGGCCGAGACCGAGGCCGAGGGCTCAGCGCCGAGGCAGCTGCTTCTAAATTAGCCCAACTCCAAAACTTCAGCTGCAACAGCTTTGAGGAGGCCACTCCTCGAGGCATGCGACACTTGCAACAACAGCAACAGCCGCAGCAATAGCAGCAGCAGAGGCAGCAGCTGAATATTGTTGCCAGCAGCTTGCACTTTGCACTTCAGCCCGAAGGAGTCTCGAGTGTCGAAAGAAACAGTCAGACTGTCAAAACAGCAAACAAAAGGAACGGCTAAAAGATACCCTGTATATGCAGATGCTGTTAAGTAACATTTTCAGTTATGTTTCAAGAAAACCTGAATCATTTCTTGTGTAACACACGCAATCCGCTTGAGGCAAGGAGACAGAACAGGGAGTACATATCGCCTAGAATCTTAAAGGCGACAAACATCTTCTTAAATTGAGCATGCCCGTAGCCGGGCTCACCTCTTACAGGGTATGCATATTGTAAGGAACTTTGCTGGCATTTTCAATGCAGCGTCCGTCGTTGACTTTGACATGACGAACTGAACGAACTGCGTGACTCTGGCATTTGAACAGGAACAGCGATGAGGCGCACTCAGAACGTGCCCCTGAGCCATAAATAACAACAATATTAACAGCAACAGCAACAGCAACTGCAACAACAACATGTTTTAGCCTGATGAATTGCAAACATGGCGTGAAAAATGCATAAAAGTGTGAAAAATATCACTAAAAATAACTGCGCAAAAATGCAAACAAAAAAATGTAATAAAAAAATAAAAATTCTGAAAAAAAGGAGGAATTTTAAATTGAAAGGAAGCTGGGGCCATATGTTTTAGTATTATTAATTATTTAAGAGTATTATTAAAAATTAAATAAACAAAATAATAATATATAAAAAATAAAAAAAATATATTAGAGATATACACAAAAAGAAAATCAAACATTAAATTAAATTTAAATATATAGAAAAATAAAAAATTAAAAAAAAATGTAAAATAAATAAAATATAATAAATAAATTTACAATATTAATTAAAGAAAAAAAAAAACACATCTTAAATAACATTAAAAGAAATAATTAATCAAGATTTGTTTAATTATAAAACAAATATTATATAAAAAAAATTAAAATAAAAACAATATCAGTACAATAATTAAATAAATAAACTAAAAATAAGAAAAGTAAAATAAATATTTGCTCGCAATAAATTTAACATTTTTTTTTGGTACAAATATTTGCCTGGGTTGTTGGCCTTATGCTAATAGCACTGTTGTTGTTGTTGTTGTCGTTGTTGCTATTGTTGGTGTTGGCTTTGTCGGTGCCAAATATGGGCAACAAGTATGCAGGAGACATGGCCATGACCGGTACCAGTTCAAGGGCTTTTTAAGGCGGGTGAAATTTGCAGCATGCAACACATGCAACATAAGCGAGAGAGCCGAGCCTAATATGGAAATTCGCTAACGATATGCGAGCGCTGATAAAGACATTCGAAAATCCGTGGCATTATATAAGCTAACGTTTAATTAGACGATAAAATACCAAGAAACTCGCCTGTCTCAGCCTTCTATTCAAGAAAAGCAGCTGCGCTTTGACCCCCAAGCAGAGAGTCGCCCACGCGTCGGCGGCAGTTGCGGAGAGAGGGAGAGGGGCTGGAGGGGGCACTGGAGGCAGAGGCAGCTGCTGTTTAATCCATGTGGACACAAGATGCGGTTTTGTGGTCGGTAAACGCAGCTCATTTGAGCTGCATTCGCTTTCAAAATCAATTTTCAATACGCAACACGGGCGGAAAGCGAAAGCCACAATGAGCAGGAAATGTCTGTCAATATCTTGAAAGAAAATCTACTCAACTGTAGACTGCAGAAACTGGCGACTCCAGCCTCAGCTTCAACTCCAACTCCAACTGCAAGTCTAAGCGCAGTTTGATTGATTGGGCCAGGGCCAATAAGTGGAGCAAGCAATTGCATAAGTCACGTTATGTGGGAGGAACTAGCAGGGCAGACGCTATTATATGCAAAGCGGCATATATAGCTCAAGCTTAAATACAGTTGAGATAGTCAATCAATCAATCAGTCAGCCTATAAGTCAGTCAATCAATCAGCCGATGAATTGTCAGTCAGGCAGGCTATCAGTTAGTCAGTCTAGCAGTCAGTCAACTAATCATTCGATTATCAGTCAGTCAGGCAGTCTATCAGTCAGTCAATCAATCAGCCGATGATTTGTCAGTCGGGCAGGCTATCAGTCAGTCAATCTATCAGCCTATGATTTCTCAGTCAGGCAGTCTAGCAGTCAGTCAACCAATCATTCGATTATCAGTCAGCCAGGCAGTCTATCAGTCAGTCGATCAATCAAGCGATGATTTGTCAGTCAGGCAGGCTATCAGTCAGTCAATCAATCATTCGATTATCAGTCAGTCAGGCAGTCTATCAGTCTGTCAATCAATCAGTTAGTCATTCACTCATTCATTCAGTCAACCAGCCATTCAATCAATCAGGCAGTCAAATAATTAATAAGTAATTCGGTCAATCATTAGTCAGTCAATCAAGTAGTCAGACAATCTATCAATCAGGCAGTCAATCAACCATTCTATCCATCAGTTCGTTAGTCAATCTTTCATTCATACAATCAGGCAGTCAATCATTCCAGCAATCAAAAGTCAGTCTGCCAGTCAGTCAATATCAAGTCTGACAATCACAAAACTTTCAGTATGTAAGTCGGTTAGTCAGTCACTCAGTCAGCAAGTCAGTCAAACACAAGCCGCTCCGACAGTCTGTCAGACAGTCTGTCAGTCAGTCTGTCCTTCAGTCAGTCAGTCTCAGGTCTTTCTTTGCATGGCCTCTACGGTCTACGGCTGCTGCACATTTGAAGGCCAACTGTCTAAAGGTGCTTTACACTACGCAACAATCAGGCAGATAGACAGACAGGCAGACGGATGGACAGACGGACAGACAGTTGAACACAATATTGACTTTAGATACGCGACATTGACTTCTGGTTAACGGCAATTGCCGCAGTCTCTGCCATTGCCATCTCTCTCTCTCTCTCTCCCAGTCTCCCTCGCTCTCGCTCTCTGCTAATGAGCTCCATAAATAAGCCGCTGGTTAAATTTGCATTGGCTGTCGGCCTGTTGACACGCGGCCAAGACAAGATAACTTTGTTAACAAGCTGCACCGTTGATTTGTGCTGCTGCTTCTTGCCTCTGTTTAAACTGTTCTCCTTGCTGCTGCTTGTTGTTGTCAGTCTTTATGACAAGTGGCATGCAGCAGCTCGTGTCTGTGTGAGAGCCTTTACGCATTGCTGATTAAAACTTTCTACAAAGAACAGTTCCCTTGAAACTCAATCACTCTTAATTAGCTAAACCTTAAGTCCCCGTCAAGTTCAATAACTTATATCATAAATCAAAGTTATCGGAGAATAAGTGGAAACTATCAAAGCAACTCTTTTTGATGGCAATATTTGTTTAAATTGATTAGACATCAGTCAAGATAGAATGAAGTCAAGAAAGTCTTGACTATGTGAGTTCTTCTTAATTCAAAATTGTCTATAGAATTGCTAGAGAAAAGTTGAAAAATCAAGCGATAAAATTATATATAAATTTCAGTTGATTATTTATCGATAAAATGCATATGAGCTTAGACTTAAGTCTAGTCTCTGCTTTGGCAAGAATAAATGTATTTAAGAACTGAGTTCAATTAGGTGTAGCTGCTAGGTATGTACCATCTGGAAAGAAGTTGTTATTCTGAAGAAAAATTATCGATAGAATGACTATCGATAACTACAGCAGGCTTTAGGTTTACGATTAACTACAAATGTTTTCAATTTCAATCTCAATGCTGACTATGAAGTATCTTATATATAATACAAAGTGAGTTTACCCAAGTATTTTATTATTTTAGATTTTATCTTTAAGCTACATCTACAGCTAAGATGCCTATCGATAAAAAACAATTACATTTCTCATAGTCCTTATAACACCCTAAGCATACCTTGAAATCATTTTCCAGTCGAACCAATCTTCGCTCCCCTCTTCATCTTCCTTAAGTAACTTCTCTAGCAACCCACTTACCTCTTACATTCCTCAACCGAATGTCTTAAAGTGTTTGCATTCAATCAACCGCCAGCAAGACAATAATAATAAAACAACATACCTGCAAAGAGAAAGAGTTGAAAGAATGAGTTAAATTAGTGAGTTCTTCGAGTTGAGAAATTCCCTGAAGGCCTTAATAAGAACCGCAATGGATAAACTTGCCCCCAAATGTTGCACTTAGTCTAACCATATTAAGCAAGGCCGCTTGTGTGGAATGTGGAAATGTTGAAATGTGCTTTCAATGACCAAAACGGGTGTCAGATGCCATAAGCAACACACAATCAAGAAGATCAACCGATCTGAGTGAGAGAGAAGGAGCGCGAAAGATAGAGACAGAAAGGGACACTGATCCAATGTCAATGCCTTTCGAGCGAGGCTGCAATTGTATTTTGGTCAATGCACCAGCAACTCGACAGCAGCAAAGTGGTTCAAACATTTTTCCAATGAAAATATGCCAAAGATGCGATGTGTGGAGGAGCACAGACAGAGAGAGAGAGAGAGAGAGAGAGAGATAGATGAACGCGTTTTAAAGGCCATCAGCCTGAATGGCTCACGTCCAAGTGTCTAGCTGGACCACCGGAGTTGCAGCTGCAGGCGAACCAACTATGGCTGGGCTGGCTGGCAGGCAGGCAGTCGAGTCGACCCGGTTCGCTGTAATTGGCAAGTGGCAAAAGCTGTGCAAAAGCAACAAACACATTAAAAGCGGGTCAGCGACTGTCGGCTGTCGACGGGCGCTGCCTGTGGTAGTAGCGCAAAACAATCAAATTATGGCCACATTTGTATGGCAGCATCTTTAATTGATGGCCAATCGATCGAGCGGGCAGCAATGTTCGCGCATTTGTTGCACAGCACATAAAAGGTGCAGCAGCCACCCCAAAAGGAAATGTGGCATCATAAAATTTCACTGCCAATGGGCAAGCCAAGCAGCCAGCCAGCCAGCCAGCCAGCCAGCCAGTCGAGCTGGGCAGCTGTCTATCAGTTATTTACGAACGCCCCATATGTTAATGAAGCTCGCTGACTGCAGATCGCCATGGATCGGGGATTGGACATTGAACATGGACTTGGGCATCAGCTAGGGGTCTAGGCAGCAGCAAATGCCCAATGCGTGATGAAAGACAGGAAGACGAGGCGCACAACAATTTAGCGCTTTAATTTGATGGCAGACATGGCGACAAGGCAAGTCAAAGGCACGAGTTGAAGTAGCTTGGAATTCAAAGCGTGCACTGAGAGAAAATTTATGACTAAATAATGTGTGCAAGTTGTGAGGGCAGTGAATAAAACAGAGCGAGAGAGAAATGGGGGAGAGAAAGAAAGATAAAAGAGAGTGGAGAGGGGGGAGCGAGAGAAAGAGGGACTGGAAAGGAGGGAGAGAGAGAAAGAGGAAGGTAGTAGGATGTGAGGAAGAGCGAGAGAGTGACAGAGAGAGGTAAGCAGAGAGAAAGAGAGAGGAGAATTTGTAAAATACACTGAGAGAATAGGTTCACTAAAGAATAAGAATATAGAGATAATGTAAGATGAGGCAAGGGACAGAGAGGGTCAGAGAGAGAGAGAGAGAGAGAGAGAGTAGAGAGAGAGAGAGAGAGAGAGAGAGAGAGAGAGAGAGAGAGTAGATGAGAGATGAGAGATAGAGAGAGAGAGAGAGAGAGAGAGAGAGAGAGAGAGAGAGAGAGAGATAGAGAGAGAGATAGAGAGAGAGAGTATAGACAATCTACTCTCTCTCTCGCTCTCTCTCTCCTCTCATCTCTCTCTCTTTCTCTCTCTCTCTTTCGCTCTCTGCTTAGCTCTCTCTCTTGCTTCTCCTCGCGTCGATTTTGCGTCTCGCCGTTTCTCTCTCTAGCTCTCGTTCTCTCGCGCGTCTGCCTCTCTCTTCTCTGGCGCGCGCGCTAGGCGCGCGCTCGCTCGGCGCTGCGCGCGCGTGGCAGCGCGCGCTGTCGTTGCGCTCTGCGCGTCGCGGTCGCTATGCTCACGAGTGAGAGAGAGAGATGAATTCATAGTTTACTCAATGAGAAAGCAGACAACATAGAGAATTGTAGATATAAAATGAGGAGGCTGTATTTGAAATACGATCACACTAGCTTTTCTAACAGTGCAGAGCCCAAAGTGCAGTCAAGGATCAGGGCGTTAGATGGCACAGCACATTGGCCTAGCTAATTCGGTTAACAAGTTTAATGCGCTGAGCATTTGGCTAGCCATTTATTTTAATTACTTCCATTGCGCAGCTAGCTGCATGTTGCGCTGTTTGTTTATATGGCGAGCATTTGGCTCTTCGAGGCGCAAACATGAGAAATCAATTTTGGTCCAGCCTAAAATTGTTGTTGCTGTTGCTGTTGCTAGTGCATTCAACTTGAGCAGTGCCTTAAGGGCAGCATTTGAATTGACTTCCGTCAACAAAAAAGAAGTCTATATGTATAAATATATAACTAAAAGAAGCAGAGGCAACGTGCGCTCAACATTCTAATTGCAGCATGTTGCAAAGTAAGTGCGGACACTTGCAATTAATATGAATGTTTGCAGCAAAAGGTGCAAGGCGCAGTTGCAAAAGGCAGCCATAAAAGTGACTCTGGCTGGCATGTTGCAAGTTGCCTGCTTGCCTGTTGCAAGTTTGCCCGTTGCAGGCATGGCCATGGCTATAGCCAAAGGGCTCGCTGACTCGCTGCGTCTCTACTTGGCTGGAATGCAGCGTAACGCCAGCAACATTTCACGCTTAATTATAGACGCCGCAGCGCATAGGAATTTTTCTAAACCAAGAAGAGATGAAGAAGAAGAGGCAACTGCTCTGCCTCGCTCACTCATTGAGCGTTGCACCTTGATGCAGGATGCGGCGCATTTCCCGTCTAATGCCTGAGACGCGGCTTATTTATGTGTGGGCCGTTTGTTTTGTAATTTAATAATATATACAACAACAACAACAACAACAGCAAGAACGCAAATAGAAGGGGGCGAGACAATGTTGCAAGAATATGAATTCTAGCCAACAGCCACCCACACACACACACACACACACAGTCGCTTGGGCAGGCACACGCCGTTGACGTCGGCGCCAGTTGGTCGCAGTCAGCGCCACAAAGGCAACAAAGCCAACAAAATGCTGACTCAGCTGAGGAATGCAAAAATGAGCAACAACAACAACAACAACAACAAGAGCAACTGCGCGCATAATTCATATGCAATTAATAATTGGTTGCACATGCGCAGAGAATGTTGCTGCCCGCAGCATGATGCGCAACATTGCTGCGGCAACAATATTGCCGCAACACTGAGCGAAAAAGCTGCATAGAAAGCGAGCAGCGAGCAGCGAGCAGCTCAGCATTGATTTAATTATATTAAATTCAAGCAATTAAACTAAATAACTTTCTTCAGGGCGAAAAATTTGTAGTGAAAGGCAAAAAGAAAATGTAACAAACTAAATTGGCAGCTTTGAGCACAGAATATGTTTTATTCGATTTAGTTCAAGCAATTTAAGATAATTTCAAATTATATTTCAACACACACTGAGAGAAAAACTAGAGTGAAAAGCAGAAAAAAATGTTTGAAATTGGTAAAAATTTATTTATTTTGGCAGTATGTAAGGCTTTAGCTAAGTTTACTCAATCTACTCTATCTACTCTATATACTCTATATACTCTATCTACTCTATATTCTCTATCTACTCTATCTACTCTATCTACTCTATCTACTCTATCTACTCTATCTACTCTATCTACTATCTACTATCTACTCTCTACTCTATATACTCTATATACTCTGTCTACTCTCTACTCTCTATTCTACCAACTCTACTCAATCTACTCTATGTAGTCTTTCTATATTGTCTACTCTATATACTATATCTAGTCTCTCTAGTCCATATTCTCTATCTACTCTATATATTATATCAATTCTACATATTATGTCTACACTCTTCATTCTATCCACTATCTCCATCCATTACAACTCAGCTGCAACATCACTTTTTCTGCCAGTGCAACTCCGCTTCGATACGCACAATCTTTAAATTCGAACTGAACGCTAATGCTCTACACATTGCGTCCAAGTCTTAAAACTCTGACCTTTGCGCAGGTAAAACGCAATTTGATATAGGAAAGAAAAAAAATAAAGAGGTCTACAAGAGTCGGGCGTTGTTTTTCTCATGGTTTATTCAAATTGAATTACAATAGGCATATCTCAATTTACACCATGCCTGACATTGCCACACACACAGACACACACACACGGGCACACACACTGGTAGCTTGACCATGTGTTGGGCATATAAATTAAAACACGCGACACATTCATCATTTTCAATTGGACGCTGGCTCACATAATCAGAATTCTGAATTGGAGAAGCGAAACAAGAGGAAGAAGCAGAAGCTGAAGACGAACTGCAACTTCAATGTCAACTGAAGTGAAGTGAAGTGGAGAAGAGGCACTTGAGTTGAAAGAATATATGAATGCAGAGGCAAGTGAAAAGTAAAAACAATTCAAAGGGAAAGAGTTTGACTTTTAGATAATTAAGACTACAGAGAAGTTGAATATTGAAAGCAACTGCAAAAGCTCATTAAAGCTTTATGTTAAGTAATTTATGAGAAACAGAAAATGCAGCTTTCACAGCAACTGAAAGCATCCAGTTTATATAACGTTTAGAATATGGGCTAATACTCAAATTATTAGCTATAATGTATATATACAAAATAACATAAAAATAAATAATAAATAAAGCTATTTTTAAAGCTTTTAAATTGGCTTTAAGCTTTCATAAGAATTAGTAAATTTTTTAAGTACACAGAATCTAAACAAAATATGTCAGAATTTATATTTTCTGAATGTCAGAAATATTCCTAGCTCTCTTAAAGTTTTGATTATAGATTTCGCAAAGTAGATTTTTGTTTTTGTTTTCTTTGATTTCCAATTAATCACACTTGAAGCTTTTATAAAATTTCCCCAATATTTCTAGCACTTTCAAAGACTTTATGTCACATCAATGAATCTTTTCTTTTCTTCCTTTGCTTCTCAATTAATCTCAATGTAAAGAAAAAGATTCTGCTGGGATCAGCTATAAGCTTCACTCTTATCTTTTTAAATAATTTCCCCCATTTCTCTAGCCTTCACACCACTGTGCCGAATGCAGTTTTTACTTTTCTTTCGAGTGACCATTGTCTGGCTTTCTAATTAAATGGACAGTGGACAATATTAATTTATGGTAATTTAATACTTGAATTCGAGCAGGCGACTGAAGCAAGCTGACTGCATAATCTCTGGAATGCAATCGAGCCAAACAAATTGCCGTCATTATATTATGGATATATAGATATATATCAAACTATCTGAAGATCAAACTATAATAATTTGCGCCAATTAGAAACATATATAAAAGTGAGAGAAGCTGGAAAGATGAGCTGACGACCTCTGCAACAGATGCTGAACTATTTTTTCTTTTATTTTTTTTTATGAAGTTGCTTTTTGGGTCGAACATTGCAACAGCAACAGCAACAGCTACAACAGCATTTGGCCCTATCGAACAGCTATCGAGTAAATCTAAATATAGCGTCTGCTCCAGCTCTGGGCTCTATGTCTGCTCTGCTCTGCTCTGCCCTGCTCAGTTCTGTTCTGTTCTGTTGGGATCTTTGCTGTGTGGCAGAACATGATGTTGAAATTTTGATTGCGACATTCTTTTTGGCCCGGCCTGTAGGAGCGAACAAATTGAGGTATTGCCTTGCCCGAGAATGCCTGGGCATTGGCATTGCCCCGGGTCTTAATGCTTAATGCTTTTTGGCCGTCATTTGATTTATGGCAAATGGTTATGTTGACATGCCACAAAAAAGCGCATTTGCAGCTTAATGATTGCATTCTTTGGCAGTCGGTTTCATTCCATCTATTTGGGTTGCCCATGTGCCAGCCAATCATCGCCATCTGAAGATCAAGTAAACCTAACACATGCCTCACTTATGTGAACGCCGCCTGCCCGTCGGACCACTCTGACCTGGAAATATCTGGCCTGAAATGTTTTTGCCTCAAATGTTTTGCCTTTGCACTAATTAAATTTAGTTTTTCTATTTTCCTATATAGTATATTTCCTGCTTCTTTCTGTCTCTCTTTCTAGTTCGTGTCGTGCCACACGCTAGCTTCGCATTTAATTGAATTCATCCCAAAAAAAACGTCATTTGGCATATGCAAATTTTTATGCAATTAGTTGCAAAAAACTAGAAAAACGTGCAACAGCTTTTTCCCAAGCCTTTTGATAAACTGCATTTAATCAGCTACTTAGTGACTTTATTTGATAAGCTTTGACAACATTTGAAGTTTTTGATTTATCAGCATTTAAGTAGAAGCTGTTTTTAATGGGATTTCAGTGCGAAAACTTTGTTTGATTTCAAAACTTTGTCTAGACTTAAATAAACTTAACGAGAACTACTAAGAAATTAAGAGAAACTTAAAGAAAAGCTATTAAAAAGTTTGAAATCTGTCTTACAGCATTTCCACAACTTTTTAAGAAGTTTGTTTTTAAATTCTATTTAACAAAATTTATGAGTTCATTTACTAGGCTTATGAAGCATACACAGCTTCTAATGAGTTTTAATGTTATTTATTATGATTAATACAAATGTTTAAAAATGGTTTATAATAATAAATTGGCAACACTTGAGCAGCTTTAGCTTGAGCTTTAAAAAAAATAAATAAAATTAAATCCAGTTTCTAGCAGTAGAAAAGAGTCTAGACCAAACTTATGGATAGTAAACTTAATTGACAATAGCTGCTCATAAGCTTAATGAACTTTTATGCCCAACGCAGTAACTAAAGTTGCTACGACTAATAAAGAAAGCTAGATTATACTTGTAAAACAAATTATATAATTATCTCATATATTTGGACTTAATTGAAGCTTAGACTGATTCAAATTGCATATTTTCCCACTTTTCACATTATTGCTTAAAGTTCTTTTGTAACAGTTTTATTTTTAGTCAGCTACATTATTGATTTTCAATCAAGTCCGAGTGGCTTCCATGCAATGGGCTCATCTAGTCTCTAGTCGCAGGTATCCTGTGGGGCTTGCTTCTCGCTCTCTCCCTTTCTCTCTCTGTCTCTTGCTGTGCTCTATAATCTTCATTAAACATTTACATAGACTCTGGCCCTGGCTCCAGCTGCATGGACGAGTTGTTCATAATTTTCGCTGCGTGGCAACGCAATTTTGCAATCATCGAAATGCAATTCGAATGCAATCATTTATCTGACTCGCTGACTGCCTGTCTGTTTGGCCGTCTGTCCATCTGTCCATCTGTCTATGTCTGCGCCTTGGCACAATTTTTCATTTTATTTTTTCGCATTCGCATCCTGTGGCTAAGCAAATATTGATGCCAGGCCTAGGAGAGACAATCGATTATGGCGCAAACGTAATCAGACAAATTCAATTTGCGGCAATTTGCATGCCACAGTTGCAAATAAACCAGTTACAAGACTCTCCTCTCTCTCTCGCTCTCCCTCTGCCCATTGCTTGTGGCTGCTGCATGAGAAATGACAATGGCTGCGCCTGCTGTCATTCTAATGTGACCAAGGCTGGCTGCCAAGGCTGGCTGGCTGACCGGCTGCTGCCTGGCTGCAACATGCTGGCGTAACTTGTAACCAAACTGCAATTGCAGTTGCAACTGTAACTGCTTCTGCCTCCGTCCCCGTATCTGCTGCTTCGTGCTCCAGCCTCTTCCTCTGCCTCTGTCATAGCGCCTACCTCTAGCGTCCGCTGCCTCTGCTCCTCAGCCTTCCTCTGTTCCCGTTCCAAGCCTGTGCCCCTACCTCAACCCCTAACTATGTCTCTGCCTCAGTCTCTAGGCGTTGCCTACAAGTTTGCCTCTGCCTTTGCTCCTTCATCCTCTGCCTCTGTTCCTTCCATTCCTACTGACCGTGCATCAGCTCCACTGCTTACTTCTGCCTCTATCTCTAGTACTGCCTCTGCCTCTATCTCTGCCTCCTCCTGCCCTCTGCCCCACTGCTTACCTCTGCCCCTGCCTCCTGCTCCTACTTCTACTCCAACCCCTTCTCACCTTACGCCCTCCTCCATTCAATAGCCCCGCCCCCACTCCACTGCTTGTCGCACGCTTGTTGCACATTTGGCGCCTTATCGTGTCACTCGCATCTTTTGCTTTGAGGCTCACCCACTGCCAAGCAACCTGCACAACCTGCGCCTGCCGGCTAGTTTTTCCGCCAATTTTCCGGCCCAGGAAATGAAAAATTGCCAAAAAAAAAAAAAAACAAACTACAAAAATATAAAAAAGAAGAAGAAGGAAAAACATGCCACGCTTTGCTCTGCGGCACGGCACACATGCATGTTGCACATAATTGGCGTTTATGCCACGAGCAAACTGCGAAACTGCAACTAGCAACCTGCAACCTGCAACAGCCACAACAACAACTGTTGCTGATGCGTTCAGCTGATATGCTGCACAGTTTTTTTTGTTTTTTTTGTTTTTTGTGGGGTGTGTCGCCTTACAGTCAAATGCGCTCACTCACTTAACCTTTGAACTGCCAACGTGTTGCAGTTGTTGTTGCTTCTGCTGCTGCTGCTGCAGTTGCTGTTGTTGTTGCTGTTATTATTGCTGCTTTGGCATTGTTTGTCGCAGCAGCTAAAAGAAAACGTGATTAAATTAAATTAACGTTTGCTTCCTACCCGCCAGCAACAGTTGCTGTTGCTGCTGCTGTTGCAGTTGCTGCTTTTTTTGGCTATGCCATGTGAAATTTAGTCATTAGTTGTTGTTATGGCCAGGCCATTAGCGCACACTTGCCAGCCACGCCCACCAATTCGTGATAATGTTGTTGTTGCTGTTGTTGCTGTCAATGTTGCAGGTGCCAGGCCAAGCTTTTTTTTCGCCAACTGCATTTAATTTAGTTGGCATTGAAAATGCAATCGAATCGCTGAATTACTTATTGCTAAAATCAGGCATTTCGGAACTGGTTCAATAAGGGGAGTTTTTTATGTTTTGTGCTTTTTTTGTTAATTTTAGCTGTTGCATAATGTTTGTGTCGATGGCAGTTCAAGCACTTTATGGGAATCACAAAGAAACAGAGACAAATGATAATCGCAGCTAAAGCGTTGAGTTTATATGGGGGGAAATATTTAAAGTACACTGTGCGAAAATCGAACACAGTTGAGCTAGTTGATTTTATATTGTATATTGAAATAAAGCAGCTTATGATAAACAATCATAAACTCATTAAATACTTTAAATTATTTTTTAAGAATTATCTATATAAATTATATCTATATAAATATTTATATAGTTGGTAATATATTATCTATACACAGCTGAAATATTAATATTATTTAATTTATCAACTATATAGAGTCATATAAATTCCACTTTAAATTTATTTTAAATTTTGTACAACTTCAAACAGAAGGCAAAAGTTTTATTTTTTTATTTAGCAGGTATCTAGAAATACATAAATTCCACGTTTCTTCCACTTGTTTCTGTTATTCATTAATCTTTCACGTACTCCAACAAAACAAATGTGTATTTTTTTATTTTATATTTATTTTGTTTCTGTCAAGTTGTTTATAAACATATTTGTAGGTAGTTTCCTGTTCGATATTGCATTGTTGGCAATTTCTCAGCATATTCGCTTACAAAATTTTATGCGGATGTTTATCCTCGCTCTCTGGACGCAGCTACAAACACACAACAACAAGATCAACAAGATATCAATTTACTGCACAATATTTGTGGCTTATTTTCACACGCTGCCTTGTGCTGCCTCGAGGCAGGCAGCGCGCTTAAATATGATGCATGCTCAAATCAAGCCCATCCAAAGGAAAAAGTGACTCAGAATGAGAAGAGCGCAGAGCGCAGAGTGACTGATGGACTGACCAATCATCAATGCCAGCAGCTTGTGTTTTATTCTCTTCCATCTCATACTCGCGGAAATAAGGTATATTGGTTCTTTGCTAATGTCTGATCAAATCTATGTATATATCTATATCTATATCTATATCTATATCTATATCTATATCTATATCTATATCTATATCTATATCTATATCTATATCTATATCTATATCTATATCTATATCTATATCTATATCTATATCTATATCTATATCTATATCTATATCTATATCTATATCTATATCTATATCTATATCTATATCTATATCTATATCTATATCTATATCTATATCTATATCTATATCTATATATATATATCTATATCTATATCTATATCTCTAGCTATATCTCTAGCTATAACTCTAGCTATATCTCTAGCTATAACTCTAGCTATATCTCTACCTATATCTCTAGCTGTATCTCTAGCTATACCTCTAGCTATATCTCTAGCTATATCTCTAGCTATATTTCTAGCTATATTTCTAGCCATATCTCTAGCTATATCTTTAGTTATATCTCTATCTATATCTAATGATGGTATGATCTTTGGTCCTTAGTATGCAAAGTCTCAAAATATTAATATTCATATCAAATTTAGCAGCTGTCGTTCTATGACAGAGTATTATGCAGTCGTTCGTAGCCGACTACAAAATTCTTAACATTTTTTTATTTGTCGTTTCAAAATTCTTACGCTTTGGGGGTTCAGCGTACCTGAGCTCCAAACTCACAGCTGTTTTCCCTTTATATATTTATGCATAAATATAGTATATATATAATTATATCTGTAGATATGTAGATATCTATATACACACTTCCATATAGCTTTGTCTTGTTCTTATTCTGTCATGCGACTGCAATGCACCAACAGGAAATGCTACGTGTTTGAGTGTGTCTGTGTGTGTGTGTGTGTGTGTGGGCGTTGCAACTGTAAATTGTAAATGAAAACCTTATTGGAAGCATACCAAAAAGAAGAGAGGGAAAAACTTAGACAAGGCGCTTTTCCTTTCACGAGTCGCGCGTGTCGAGCTGGCCAGCGTCAAAAGCCATTAACATAAAAATGAATTTCGCTTTTCGCATGACCATATCGCAGCTACCAAATCGACCAACAGCCAACCAACCAGCCAGCCAGTCAACCAGGCCAAATGAAGTTGTAAGCTGGAACTGCAGTCAACTGCAGTCCATGGCGTTACGTAGACCCGAAAAAAATAATCAAATGAAAAAATTCAAGCGAAACGCAATAAATTTCCCAAACGCGCGCAACAATTAGAAACGAAGCAACACGAAAAAATCAGCTAAGAATGTTGTCAAGTAGAATGAACGACTAGCAAAATACCCTATACTAAATGAACGCGGTGTGAGATAGATAAGCTGATCAGAATAATAATAATAATTAAAGAAAGACTTCCTAAACAAAATATAAAAATAAGGACAAGAAATTAAAATATAATAGTTTCATATAAAAAAAATAATAAAAAAAAACATTTATAAAAAATACACATATTAAAATTTAAATATTTAAAATATATATAAAAATATGCATATATAAAAATAAAAATAAATTCAATTGAATTAAAAAAATATATATATTAAGAATAGAGTATGTAAAAATAAATTATAACAAATCAAAAATTTTAAGATGTTAGAAAAATATTATTATTCTATTAGATCTGCTACTTTTTTCATGTCTCATTCTTCATATACTATTCCTTACTCCACAAAATGAAAGTAGCCGCACGCCGTCACGTTTACAGGGTATAAAAACGCAGCTAACGACAAGCCGAACATTTTATAGCTATCGACAATTGGACGCCATAGACATCGACATCGACTCGACATCGACATCGACATCCACATCGATTGCCATTGCGTCGGAGGCCGCGACGTCGCTTAGCTTCGTTGGACTCGTGCGCAAGCGCCTCGATAATTTCTTGTTATCGACGCGCAATGATCACGTAAATTATGTCGAGGACTGGCAAAGCAGGCAACAAAAAAAAAAACAAACAAACAAAAAATCACTAGCCGGCGCAGACAAAATGAAAAGCGACAACCAAAAAGCCAAAAAAAAATAAATAGAAAAAACGTTAAGAGACGGTAAATTGTATATTGGAATGCGAAGCGATAGGCAGCCTAGCTCTAAGCACCTCCGAATAGGCAATAGGAGCAGACCGAGCCCAGACATTTGTCTACAAGCTCCAAAAATAAAAACCAAATTGGGCAGGCCAAAAATAGAGATAGCCAAAGCGGGCGAGGAGTTTAAGATATAGCGCGATAAGTGCAGAATTTATTTTTAACGGCATTCGATTGTGCATCGAGGCGTATTTATCAATTTATCGATACGTTTCCGGTGGGCGAATGTTATTTAATAACACTTGACGGAGTTATTGAAAACATTTGTGGAATTTATGCGGGACCGAAGCTTAAGCCACTTTCGATTGTGTATCGATATATCGATATTATCTTAGAAAAAGCCAAATCGATTGTTTTTGATTCAATTTAAATAATACTTTCTAACAAGTAAATATTATATAAAAACGGTAAAAATGCCAAGCGTAATGCATTATTTGATTACCTATCGATTTATCGATTTCTTGTAGAATAAAAGTCGTATGCATATCTTTTTATGCATATAAAACTAAACAACATTTGATAAAATGAAGCAAAACATTTTGGACTTATGCAATTTTCGATACAATTTTATCGATCATTTTGTATTATTAAATTATTCGATAAAATATTACGTGATAAATTGTGAATATTTTCGCTTATAAGACTTGACTTGTTATACAAACATTTATCACTTGGAAGACAATGTCGATTGTATACAATGCAGTTGTTATCGATTAATTTGTAGTTTCGATAGTAAAATATTACGTGATAAATACAGAATTTTTGAAATTGTAAAGCAAAGCTTGTTTAATTTGTGCATTTGTCACTTTTGAGTTGATGATGCTTCTGACCATAGATATCTCAGATAAGACTAGATAAGTAGGGCAATAAACATGTGTACAGATAAATTGCTATTTTTAGCTACAATTTGTGATGTGTTGCGTTGCCTTACGGCAGGTTGGCCTACGCCTAATTAAGATGACAGAGAGTGAGTGGCTGAGAGAGGTGCGTGGCAACAGGTAGACAGTGGAGGGCAACATTGTTGTCATGCCATTTTGCCTGTCATGTCATTTAGCTGTTGAATCCGAGCGAAACGGCAACAGCAACAACATTTCAGTTAACACCGTTTCACCAAACTGTAGTGCAACGGTTGTTAACACGTTGCGCGTTGCACGTTGCACGTTGCCAGTTGCCAGTTGTTGTCTGTTGCAATGTTGCACCTTACCTGCAGCTACAACAAATTGCAGACGACACAAAAGACACAACAACAGCAACAGCAGCAGCAGCAGCGGCAGCAACTGCAGCAGACAACGCCTGCGGCTTTTGCTCCTGCAACAATTGCAGCTAGCGCCACCTACACACAGACAGCAGTACTATGCATGTAGGTGTGCAGGTGCATCAGTGTGTGCGTGTGTATCCAGAGATTTGTATCTTGACTTGCCATTCTTTTATAGCCAAGCGCTGCCTACTCGCATCGATTCCTTGCTGCTGCTGTTGTTGCTATCTACTTCTTCTTCTTCTGCTGCTGCTGCTGCTTCTTCTGGCAACAGGCAAACGGAAGTCAGTAAACCTTTCAGGGTTATTATTATGCGCAGCTTGTGGGCAGTGCAGTTCCATTGAAGCTGTCAGTGCAAATTACAAAAAAAATGAAGGAAAAAACTCAACACACGCAAAAGAAGTGAAGAAAGAAGAAAAAACCTCTTCACAGTCTGAAATTGGCAGTTGCCAAAAAAAAAAGTGGTTAAAGAGTAAAAAAGCTTTTTAAATAATCAAAATACAATTTTTACAGCATTTTTTACAGCTAGCGTGCATTGAACTCGCTCTCTCTCTCTGTCTCTATTTATTTTTCCACTTCTTTTCGCTCTATTCTTTAGCTGCTTTGTAACACAATTTGATTTGCAAAATAGTTCACAGCGATAGCAGCCACAAACTGAACAATAACAACAAAAAAATTGACCCAATTTAGAATCAAGCGTCCACAGTCAACGCCCGCATAATATCTTTAGCTATATAGCCAGCATATATATATATATATATACATATTTATATATATATAGTTGAATGCCGATCAGCTTTTAATGATATGGCATATTTATGACACCTCAATTAACGGTTACTCATAGATCTAGCATAGATCACAATAATACTAATTGCTTGCCATGGCACAAACCAATCAAAACTCAAGTACACAATATCAGGCAGCTGCCTATATAGTCTCTATATCAGTATCGCTTTGGCGGTTCTTTTTGATGCACTCTAGCTTTGGGATTGGCATACACAGCGTGAATTGGCTTTAATAACAGTTAGATAAAAAAAAACTAGGCTGCACTTTAAGTTGAGCACAATTTGCCTTCTAAAATGTTCATTGGCTTTCAATAACTTAAGGAATATTTTCTGCAGTGCCTGACTTGCAGATACCCGGTAACAGATTTTGAGGTACTTCCATACGAAAATATTTTGATATATGCCTATGCATTTTAGCCGTTTTTTTTCGCTTTTCATTTATTCTGTCTTATTTTTTTAATGTATTTTTGTATTATTTTTATGGATTCTTAAAGGTTTCAATTTTTTTACTGTTAGTTCGATGCTTATTGAAATTGTGTCTGAAATTTTGCGGTCACGTACTGTGGATCAACATGTGGGTTTATAAATAAATAAACATGCAAGCAATATATAAATACATATATGTATATATATATCTTGTCAGTCTGTCAGTCTGCGTTCTTTACCTGCCCTGTGGTTAGCTACGACTCGAACTTGTGCTCAATATCGTATAACGCCTTCCTTCAAACAAGACAAAAAAAGCGAGCATAAAAACCTAGCTCACAAATAATCTTAAGCCATATATATTCTTAACAAAGCTAACGTTAAAGCCAACGCCAAAGCCAAAGCAGGTGAAAGCTTAAGATAGTTTATCTGCCTTAGCAGTGTTAACTTAACTAGAGCAGACCCAGAGCAAAAAGTAGCCCAAGTCAAATTTCCCATACTAGTTAGTTACTCATCTCAGCTGTCAACTTTTCGACTTTCCACATTTAGTCATTTATTGCAGTTTATTGCAGCTATCCTCATATCATATGAATGCATTTCGTAGCATGATTCATTCACTCATTCATTTATTCATGGGAAGCATTTTGTGACTTTATCAGCGACTGATGACGCTTTATATATATACATATCCATATATATATATATGTATATATGTATGTTTATATATTAACTGCAATCTCTAACGAATTTGCTTAATTAAAAAGTATTGTCTCTTTGTGTTGCTCTAATTATTCAGCTCGTTTATTTTGTCAGTTCTTTGCTTTGTTAAATTTATGTGATTTTTGTTGTTTTTCGGGTATTCAATTGGAATTAAACTGGGAAAAGGGTGTTCCCACATAAATATATATGTGTGCGTTGCATGTAGCATGCGGGTGCAGCAGTTTTCCAGTGACACATTTATAGGATGTGCTGCAAAGTGTGAATGAACCCTGAACGAAAAGCAAACAGCACATTGGCAACATGTGTCCAACTGTATCTATATGCGTGTACATAACAACATGTTGTCATGGTCAGCATTGTTGCGCACAAAAATTGGCAACAATGCAGCCAAACAAGACTTTAATAAGTGAAAACAGAAATAGTTAAAGTGTAAGTCTAATTAGAAACAAAAATCCAATAAGCAGCCCAAGTCCTGAAATACTGACATTGCTGTCTCTCTTTGGCAACATGTATATATGCGTATTGACATTGTATATGCATATAAAGACAACATGTTGTCATTGCCAAATATGTTGCAGGCAAATATTGCCAGCAATGTTGCTAAGCAGCATTAGCCAAATTTAATGCACAAATTAAGTCAATTGGAGAAAAATAAAATAATTTAAATGGAAATTTAATTACAACAAAATGAATCTCATAAGTCACTTGACCTCTGACTACTGACTGCAAGCATTCACATTTGACACATAACATGTTGTCATGGCCAAGTGCAATAGCCCAGCAGTTGCCGGCAACAATGTTGCTCACCTGTTCAGTTACCGTTATGTAGCTCTTATATGGCTGATAGCCAGGTTTAATGCACGCTAATCCAATAAACTCCAATAAGTGAAAACAGAAATAGTTCAAGTGGAAATCTGATTAAAGCAGCAGCAGTTGCAGTCGTAGTCGCAGTTGCAGCGTTCCACTGATAAGAAGTTTTTTTTGTAGTTTTTTATGGCATGCAATTATGGTCTTCAGATACAGATAGAGAGTAACAGATGCAGTACAGCCAGTTAATATGCACTTCACTTGCGTTCGTTCAAGTGGAAAATTTTTTTCTTATTTACTTATTTATGATACGCGACGCGAACGGGGGCGACTGCGAGGGGCCGGGGACGGGGCTTCACTTAACTTTGAACTTAACATTTAGCTTGGTGCTTGGCTCATCTGCTGCGAGGCCATCTCGCTCGCACGCACTTGTTTCGTTAGTTTCTATGCACTTTTCCGTTATCAGCAATTACAAATGCATTGACCTCATTTCGACTTCGACTTCGACTTCGAATTTTCGGCCTTTGAGCACAACAAAATGTTGCCAAACATTTACAGTAAACAACAAAAAACTGAAATAGGCAACGCCGAGGGGGGCGCGCCCGCAATTGGTGCACAACGGAAGCTAGCTGTATGAGTGTGTGTGTGTGTGTGTAGATATCTTCAAGCAACAAATAAACATACATTTAAATGCATCGCTGCACACCGAATAACAATAACAACCACCGCGTCGCGTTTTTCGTTTGTTTACACGCGAAGCTACAAATAATTTGTGGATTGCGTAGCGTGTGGATGGCAGATTGTGGATTGCGGATTACGGATTGTGTTGACGACTCGCACCGGTCAACGTGTGACTGAAAACTGACAAAACAAAAACTGAAACTGAAACCGAAACCGAAACTGAATTCAAATATGAAAAAGTCGTTAAGCGAAGAGCGAGAGAGCGGCAGAGAGAGAGTGAGCAGCGTGCGCTGCGAGAGCGCAACGAGCTGTTGTGTGGGTGTGCGCTGCAGTCGACCAGCTGTGTGCGGCGCATAGGTGTGAGTGAGAGAGGCTGACAAATTGACTGTGTGCATGCGCATGTTGTGTTGGGGGTCGCAATACGCAGTTCAACTGCCCCGCTACAGCTGCTGCTGTTATTTTATTTTATATTTACAAGACTGTGCCCCTCATGCCTTACTGCTACGCCAGGGTTGGACTAAACGCAGTCAGAGCTTAGACTCAGAGAGCTTAGCCTAGAGAGAGCGAGTGAGAGAGAGCTAAAGAAGCTGCAGTCTACACTGTTATTTACAAAGTAAATAGTTTCTTGTATAAATAATTTAATAAAATCTTATTTATTTACTAAATTGAAGCATTTCTCAAGCTAACAACTTTGACTTATTTTTGATTGCTTTGCCTGCAAGTGCATTGCCCGATACATTGAACTGCTTTGTTCATATCACATCATTCCAGGGCGTATATATTATAACTGTTTTATTGATAAACAATAAACATGTTCTTCTTTTTGCGCACCTGTCAGGTGTAAAATGTAAAAAGATATGATAAGCTCCAAGCAAAACACTTCTTGGAAATAAAGTCTATCTAAATACTTAGATAAAGCAACAAATTACGCCTTAGTCGCACTTAATTATAGATATATATATACCCAGGGAATTCCCACCAGATTACAAGTTTATAAATTCATTAACGAAAGACAAAGAGAAAGCAAAGTTAGTCAAACTAAGCAATTGTAAAAGGTGATCATAGAAGTGATCTTTATTGCTGCATGGAGTAAAGAGACATATATCAAAGATATTATTATTTTAATTGCAGTTAAAACCACTTGAGAATTAACAATAAAATTTATAGCTCTATGTGATAAATCTTAGTGCATTGTAAAGCTTAAAGGATCATGTAAATTTGAACCATAGATCATAAATAAATTTACATATTTTGACGCCCTGCACTTGAGAGCCAAACACTTGTAACGCACAGATGTATCTGACAGATGCAGTTCGTAGCTCCTTAGGGGTTGCAACAGTCAGTTCCCCTCATTTATATAGGGTAATAGTCGTCTGAGCTGTTGTTGTCGATTTACTGCCTCGGCTATTCACACTCTTCGACTCCGCGACTCTCGTAATTGATGCAAAGTTTGTGGTGAAAGTGGCGTAATAGATTTCCCATGATAACAGACAGTCGTCTCTATATGCGCAATCAACTCCTCAAGAGGGGTTGCATCACATAACTACAAAACAAAGGGAAGGCGAGTGAGCCAGCGAGCGTGGGGGGTGGCTTCGGGCTCATCCAATATGGTCCTCCATCTGGAACAATTGTTCGCTCGGAGTTTATTCAACTCAACGACGAAAACAAAGAGCAAAGGCGAGACTCTGTGACACGCATCCGTTTCGAGAAAAAAAGGCTGAACGGGCTTGGCCGGGTTGCTGCACATGCAGTGCTGCCTATTTAACCTTTATTGTCAAGATTTTAAGCTCTTTAAAGTCATTTAACCAGGCAAATGATATCTATAATTGATAACAAAATCAACTCAAACTTGTGCGCTTAACGTATTTGGCCTTTTCGAACAGGCTTTTAGCTGAGATTTGTGAAAGCCTAGAAACTATAGAAACTATAAACTATACAACTTATACAGATGACAAGCTGATAACAAAGGCAACCAAACTAATCAAATTTCTGCTTATTTTTATAAAAGAAATTATTTATAAAATAATATAAAAATTCTATATATATAAAAAAAAAATATTTTAACTTAAAAATCAATGTATATAAAAAACAAAATAAATTGGATTTGATATATATTTTTTATATTAATGTTCCTTATATTAATTTTTTATATATTAATTTTTTTATATATTAATTTTTTTTTATATATTAATTTTTTATGTATGTAATACAAAATAAAAATTATTTGTACATTTCATTTTTAAATTTTTAAAAATATTTTTTTTTATTTTTTATTATTTATATATTTTATTTTTCGTAGTATAATTTTTTATTTGTATTTTTTTTTATATATTATATTAGTTTTTTTTTGTAAATATTATATATATAATATGATCCCTTTCTCTATTTTTCAATCTTTTACATTTTCACGCTAGATAGTTGACAGCACTGTTGCACACACAAACACCCTCACACACACACACATATATATATATATATATATATATATATATATGTCCATATATACAAAAAAACTGTTGCGTGCTTTTGGGCGCGTCTTTCAGCACGAAAATTGGCGCACTCGTGAACTAGGGCAACTTCTCTCTCTCTTCCTCTCTCCCTCACTCAGCCAAAAGGGGAACAAATTGTATGAAAGGAGAGTGTAAAGATTGTTCTTTGAAGGTGTGTCCATGCATGCATTATTTCGCCTCACATTGCTTTTCTTTTTCGGGGGTTGACAGACGTCGCATTTCAATTACCCGGCGAGCAACTGTTGGCATATCCTTTTGACACGCACCGGCAGAACGCAATCTGTTTAATTGAGGTGTTTAGCATTCTTAAATAATTAAAGCATGCCAAAGGCGATGCACATCAGGCCAGAAAGGTCATAATCATAAATTAGACACGCGACTCACTGAGTGGATGTCCCACTCTGGCTGCCCTTCACTCTTTCTGTCTATGACAAGTGCATGACAGGTCCTCGAACGAGAGTTGATTTGAGTTGAGCAGGAGAGACATTCTTTTGACTTGTGAATAATATATGCATAGGTTGAAGCAGCCTTTTTTGTATATGATATAAAGGCTCTTCCTCAAGGTTCTCCAATTTTTTCCATTTATGCTGTGATACTAGGAGAGCGTCTCTATCTATCTCTCTATCCCTCCATCTTACTCTCTCAGTATATGCTTCTTTCCGAATCTATCACCTTCCATTTCTATTTGAGAGAGAGAATGCTCTCACTATCTGTCTCTGTCTCTCGATCCCTCCCTATGTCCATCTCTATCTCACAATCTTCCTTTAAATCTATCTCTATTCAGCATATCTTTCACTCGCTCTGGCTTTCCCCCTTACTCTCTATCTCTCTCTACTCCCACTACTTCCTATCATATACATATTTCCATATATTCTCACCTAGTAATCTAGAAAATGCTGCTCTAAATATGATTTTCCCAGACGGCTTTTACGCTTAACTCTCAAAGCTTTCCACACGGACAGCCCAAGGAAGACAACGCCGTGACATGTCCATAATAAATTTTTGAAGTGAAAGACCACCCACACACACACACACACACAGACATGTATCATATGCCACAGAAGTCGAACTGTTTTGTCTACTGTGAAATATGCCTGGCCACATTTAAATAAGACAAAGTGCTGACATTTCGTGCTTAGCCGCGTGCCCATTAGCCAGCCGAACGAAACGGCCAAACGATTATTGACCAAATAAACCCACACACACAGACACATACACACATAAATTACCACAGTGAGCACCATAATTTAGTGGACCAGTCGGACAAAAGAACTGAAGCGCATAATTGTGCCAAATTGCAAAGAGAAATGCATAAAGTAAAAGTAAAAGAGGAAAGAAAAGAAATGCATTTTTCGAGTTGGCTACTGTTTGGCCAGTTGGCAGCTTGAAAAAGGCTAAACAATAAGCTGGCTGGCTGGTTGACTGACTTGCGTAACAGTAGGTAGGAAAAGCAATGCGACAGGCGTTAAATGCGCTGAAATCGATTTGATTTGCAAAACTATGATGACTTTTAATTGAATGAAAAAAAAATGCAGACGAGAGACTGACAATAAAGGTGGGTGTGCGTGTGCGTGTGTGTGTGTATGCAGACAGCTGTAAGGAAGTCAGTCGGTCGCGAATGCAAATGCGCCCACGCAAATTATGAAAAATTATGCACACCATGCGGCAAATTGTGTTGGCCAACTTGCCAGCCAGTGGCCAAAGAGACAGAGAGAGTGAGTGAGAGGGGGCGGCATCTGTTGTCCACAAAAGGCCATTTCATGCCGCTAATGAAACAAATTTGATGTGGCCACTGTGGCACGAGCATTTGGCTTGACTTTTGCGGAAATAACAGCTGAAGTTTACAAGACAAACCCAAAACCCTCGCCAAGCTCCTAAGAGCCACCGCCACTGTAGACTCTCTTTCGTAAACGTTGCGTCCGTATTGTATAATGAAATCGTATCCGTTTCTTTCTTCATGGTAATGGGATATTTTGTTAGCAGCTACCTTTGCAGTCGCATTCGAACTCGAATTTCTGCTTATGAACTCAAATATTTCTCTGTCTGCTCCACTAAAAACAAAAGAAGACGAAGAAGAAGAAGAAGAAACAGCAGCAGCAGCAGCTAAAAGAAGCCACTGAATGCCTAAAATGAGGAATGCTCACAGCTATGTAATTTAAATCTTATTTGCCTGCAGATAAACATTTTCAAAAACTCACTCAAGTGCTTCATAAAATTAGTGAAATTTTTCTTTTTTTGCGAAATTATGCTTCGGGCAAGTAGCTCTGTTTAAAGGTATCTGATTCATTTTCATTGAATCTTAAGTAGTTTCTTAAATGATTTTATATTTGCACACTGAAGCTGAGTAACGAATGAGCAATCAGAAATTAGATATAAGAAAGCCTGCACAGGTCTATAAAGCATACAAATTCTCTAATCACATTCAATAGATGCGTCTATCGTGCCTCATCCGATTCATTGGTATATTTATATAATATAACTTAAAAGAACTAGAGACTAGACTTAGACTTCAACAATAATACAAACAGTTTAAATTTATTTTCTATGAAATCGATTAATATCGATATCGAACTTCAGTTTAAGAACTTTAATCAGAAAGTTTTGAGTAAGGATTCGCCTGAAGCTTATACAGAGCTGAGAGTATGAGCTATCTACTAGGGAGCTTGCAGTTCCAACTTTTAAAATATGATATCGATAGCCTTCCCATCTATGCTTTAACTGAAATTTTGGTCTGGCATTTCAGACCTAAAACCACTTTTATTCCTGAAACTATTAAACAATTCAAAAATTGTTAAGCATTGCTTCAAATTGTTGAGCTCAGCATCATAAATCGAAAGGTTTTATTAACTCGCTATTTTTTAAAAGTGTCCGCTTAAGTCGACTTACCTCGATAACAATAAAAACAAAGACGACAGCGAATTGCTCATCTCTTTCTCTCGCATGGCTTTTACTTTTGTTTTAAGGCTGCGCTCTTGGGCTGCTCTTAATGCGCTTGAAATGCTTTTAACATTCCTTTTCGATGCCATGCGATGCGATTGTTGACTTAAGCTACTTTCGTTATTGCTAAGAACAACATCTTTCGCTTTTTAACACAACGAGAGTCGTGGCCTAAAGCAAAAGTGTTGGCCAAACAGATCTTTATCGCTTTTGAGGGTAACTTCTTTATTATGCTCGTTCTTGTTGTGGAATTACGAGTATATTGGCTTGGGCGCCATAATCTTGGGTCTGTCTTTATGCAAGCCAAAGGAACTTAAAGGGTTATGATTGAGAACTTTTGAATATGCCTATTAAAGGCGTGGCTTATCGGCTATTACTACATCTTTATCGGATAATATATAGAGACTCACTGAAGATAGAGACTCGCCTATGGATATATATACCCGTCTATATTAATACCGCATACAAATATGAAGCTTCCCTATAAGTCCTACAGTTCAGTAGAAATTCTTCAATCATCAAACCTTGCTGAGCTTTTCTGTCAAGCTGCAATAGATCGATAAATAGATCAACAATAATAAGAAGCAAATCTCATGCTTCTGGGTAACTCCAAGTCGTGCACTCCCTACGATTGCGCTCTTGTTTAGCGTGTATGGCACAGTCGCTTAAGCCTGATTATAAGTGGCTTAGTTGTTTTTGTTTTTTGGGTTACAGAACCTTAACAAATGTGTCGATAATATTGGCCTTTAAGTGCAGCCGTTCTTGTAGCTCGGGTTAAACTTACTTCTGGTGTTGTTGTTGTTGTTGTTGTCGCTCGGCCTGACAACGTCAACATTAATCACTGTCAGCAGCCTGCGCTTGGTCTTGGTTTTGGTTCTTGGTTGTGAGTTCTTTGGCTCTTGTCTGATCTGCGCCTGGGCCACCTCATCGTCAACTTATATTTCTCTGTTTTTTATTCACTTTGCTTTTTATTTTTGCTGCTGTTGTCTGCATGTGATTTCATTAATTTCGCATTCCGATGCGCAACGGCGCAAAATTCCATGCAACCCGACTGCCATCCCGCCTAGCCCGCCGCTGCCTTGGCCTCACTCGAAGCCATGAGGAAGTGCAAAGTGTTGCACATGTGCATTGCACTTTAATTTTTTATACGTTGAGCTGCTTTTTTTATTTTATTTTTTATGCAGCGCTTTTGATCAATCAATTTCAACTGGCGTCGCTCTTTTTGTTTCTGCTGTTTCAAGGTTTATTTACTGCCAGAGAGACAGAGGGAGCTGGAGCTGAAGCTGAGCTGAAGCCAGTGGCCCTCTTTGGCCATAAAATATTTTAATTGAATGATCAAAATCGGATGCTTGTCGATTGCATAGACGACGACGACACACACAGACTGCATTCATTTCAGTTGCTTGTATTTGTGCCTGTTTATATGAATTTCAATCGTCATACGACTTGCGGGCGCCAGCTTCAATTCCCAAAGACCGCCTGACCCACAAATGGGGCTAAGCTCCTCGCCAAATTTGCCAAATTGGACGCAGCAGCAATTGCCATAGATTGCGAGGGTGCAATATAGACTACTCTATATATCAGTCGGTAACAGTAACAGTAACAGTAGCAGTCAGTAGTTAGTAATCCCTAATTGAACCGGCGTTGCTCGGCCTTAGATATATTAGTGGTAAATTAAATTATCACTAAATACTTTTAAGCTGTCTTTAAAATCTGTAAATGTTAAAAGTCCTAAGCATTTAAGCTGAAGGCTTTATTCAGTACTCTTTAGAGATGAGAGGAAAGCTTCTTTTGAAATATTAGTTAATTATTCATTGCTTTGATATCAGCGTAATTCATTAGTAGAACTCAAAGTAACAATCACCACAGTATTCTAAATAAAAACATACGTGATAGTCATACTATACAAATACCTATATCTATATACCCCTACACTCATATATTTATATACTCATCTACTTAATTGCTCAACTACTCACATAAAATATATGACTATATATAATATGACTAAAACCTCTTAGAAGAACAATTATAAAGACAAATATTCCTCAGGGAACACATACAAGCATAAAAAAGATCAAATATATCATATAATATGACTAAAAAGAACTATGTAAAATGCTTTGAATCGTGTCCAAAGTACTAAAAATAAATATAGACCTGTCTCGCCCAATATAATATATATAGATGATAATATATATATATATATATATATATATATATATATATATATATACATATATATATATATATATATATATATATATATATATATATATATATATATATATATATATATATATATATATATATATAATATATAATATATAATATTAATATACAGCATATCTAAAAGTCTAGCCCAATTTCCAATTTGTCCTATTTCATATGATAAAACTTCACAACTTACAAAGCACACCTCGCTTGTGCTTATTATTATTATTATTATTTATATTTTCAAGATTTATTTGCCCATAGGCCATAGATTGAGGCACAGTCGGACGCATCTGCCATGCTTCGCTGCACAGAGACAGCAAATCCGTGGCCAATTCCAAAAACTTGGACTTGCAACAGCAACAGCAGCAGCTGCGATTTTGTCGCCGTCGCCGTCGTCGTCGTGGCCATGTCACCTTGTCTCTCTGTGCGCTGTAGCTAAGTCGGTCGCACATGTCGCCGCATGCCATTTTAGGATTTGTGGCCCGAAAAATCAAAAGCCAACAGAAATAAAAAAAAAAGAAAAACTTCATATATATAAACATATATATACACTATATATATGTATATTTGTGAGTGCAGCATGGTTTTATTTTTGGGACAGAGTGTTGTCTGTAGAAAGTGCCGCCAGCAACAGCAACAGCAACAACAACAACAGCAAATCACAGTTGCACTCGCGTCTCATTATTTCCTTTAGTTTTTTTTTTAGTTTTTGCATATGGCCATTAGCGTTGACAAGGCAGAACCACAAAAGAAGAAGAATAAGCCAATAAAACAAAATCAAGTAAGGCTGCTTCAGTCGGCAGTGACAGACTAGAAGATACCTTGACCGTTCTTGCCTTCAATTATGGAGAACGCATTCATTAGAAAAATAAATTCATATTCAATATTTTCCGATAATCAGAGGAGCACGAAAGGCATGATATCTTAGTATACTATAGTTGAATCTGTTAACAACATTTGGCTAGTCTGAGCCGCAAAACTTGCGACATGTGCTCAATTAACTGAATCGATTTAGTGGCACTAGATGTAATGATCGAGAATTTCAACAGAAAACTTGATCGGCAAGTTTTAAATACGAAGTTTTAAATACGACTTTAAGGCTCTATGTCAGACAAACTAGCTAGTAGACAAAAAGTCTTAAAGATGCCAAGTGCCAAATCAACTCCTTGTTTTACAAGACACTTGCTTCGTCTGCCTGTTTTCAACATAAACAATATACCCCATTTCGACAGAGTTGCCGTCCACTTGAAAGTGAGCGCCAGCTGCTGTCAATTTCCGCATTTTCTGTTGGGCTCCGTTGCTCCTTCAGAATTTGCGACCCCAAAAGCTTTGAGAGCGACCCCCAACTCGCTTTCGTTCGGCAACGTTGGCAACATGTTGCGAAAGTCACATACGGTAAATATGGCCAAGAGACATGTTGTTGTGTATGTTGCTTGTAAGCCGGACTTTTAATTGACCAACAAATTACATGCTGCATGTTTTTCTCGTTTGTTTGTCTTTTGGCCAAACCCTCCCAAATAGATGACAAGCAAAAGCCAGCGCCGAATGACTAATTGGTCACCATAATGGTCACATTCAGACACAGACTCCGACTCAAATTGAAATTGAAACTGAGCGACGCTTAAAGTCAGCGTCAGCGTCAGCTTCAGCTGCACAGTGTCCCAAAACATCTATGTGGCATCACTTATCGCATGCCACAAATCAAAAAAAAATTAATATTTTAACATTTCTGTTGCTAATTACAATTATGATAATTAGCAACAACAAGAATAATTACTGTATTTAAATTTAAGTGCAGTATAAATCTGGCAAGAATTTAGTTTTTATGTATTATTATTTTTGTATTATGTGTGTATTTGAGGGCAGTGATTAACTAGTCTTTAAATTAAAATAAAGTATGAATATATGTAGATTGGGTGTGATAATAATATATTATTTATCTACTATAACTTTTGTAATATCTCAATCTAAAAGTTGAGGTAAAGTTATGAAAAATGTATAAAAATAATTGAAGTGTTGTATTAATGTGGCATTATAATTTAAGTGTAGTATTTATCTAGTATTTTTTCTGATATAATATTTAAATAAATTGTACTAACCAAACTAAATTAAGGAATAATGTATCGAATTTATGTGTTTTAAAAATATAGTATGAAAATAGTATTTATCTATTATTATTTTACTTATGTAAGTATAGTATTTATCTAGTATTATTTTAGTATTTATCTAGTATTTATTTTGTACTTTTCTCCAACGCTAACCAAGAAAGACCTCGAGTGTCGAATGGTAGGTAAGATGCAAATGTTGCCTGTGAATTTGATACTAAGTTTGGTATTATTTTAGTATTTTCTTTTTGTTTTAATCTCTAGTGGATGTCAAGAAAAACAAGCCCTAAATTCCTAATTCTGTGCCTTGCCTGCATAAGCCTTCACGACAGTCAATACAGCTTTCCAGTCTGATTAGAGCTATAGAAATTGCAGCTATAATTAAAATTGACATCATATCAGAGCAATTTGAAACCAGTGTGCAACAGTTTGGGGCACGGCTGGCCGTTTTGGCTGCCCGGTCGGACTGACTGCTGCAGTTCGTCAAGCCATTCACACACGATTTAGCGCCAACGTCGCCACGGGAACTCATGTGATGAATTTGCCGCCAAGACAGCGTAGCCAACTGCAAGGCGAAGCTTGGAGTCGCCAAGTCTCTGCTGCTGTTGTTGTTGTTGCTGCTTTAGCTGGGTGGTCGCCAGCTCCTGCGGCTTAAATGCTTCGACAAAAAGTTCATGAAAATGACTAAATTATTCATTGCAGGATTTGCTGGCGGCAACAGCAGGGAGTTGTCTTACAAAAAAACACTTTCGCTCTCATATGCGATGCCACACCCCGTGTCTCACACGGCTTATACAGTTCAGAGCTCAAGCAAACATGCCACACAATTACGAGACTCGAGTCTTGAGACTTGCGACTAGCGACTTACAACTTGAGACTTGACAAATCAACAGAAAGCCACTTGATGTATGTGGCCCAAGCAACTGGGTCTAACTCATTAAGCAACAGACATTTGTTTATAAGCCAGGTTTACCAGTCTAGCAGTCTAGCCGACCATTGTTGTCTACGCCTACCCGAAGCTGCTGCGGCAGCTCCTCCAGTAGCACGCGCCAGAGCCAGCCATTGTTTAGCTCTGAGTGTTACTTCGTCTACTGGACGAGCTGCACGGCTGCGCAGGCGTAGCTTTTATTGTTATTGTTCAAGCCAAGAGTACTTTAAACAAAACCATCAGAGATTTATAGCGCAGAAATAAAAAAAGGGAACTGCTGAAAGGTCGAGGACGTGCTGCGAGGGCGTGGAGACAGCTTAAGGCGAGGAACTTCAAAATATTGCCATACCCTGTAGTGAGAGCTGTGTGGTATGAGACAAAAAAAGATATGAACAAGTTACTAAACAATGGGCTCAGTTAGTAGAATTATATATGGCAAAAATTTGAACAAATCGATAAATATCGATTTGGAAAATTAAGCTTTACAAACATCAGTAGCTCAAACTTCGAAAAGTAATTGTAATTTAAGAATTTTAAGTAAGAACTAACTAATTACTTGAACATTCGTTTGCAAAAGAATCAATAATTATCGATTCAGAAATATTCAAATTGCGCTTAATATAGATTAAACTCTCCGTTTTACAAAGCTTTATAATTTTAAGGCAACTATAGCTCTATTATCGATATATATCGATTTCGAAATTGCATTTTTAAAGGCATCACTGAATTCAAGGGCTCTAAGCATCCAAAAAGAGTTATGTATGTTATGTAATGCACGCTTGCATCAGCACTTTAAATCAAATCGATAAATATCGATAGTATAAAATCCCTTTCCATATGAATATATACACTTTGTTAGCTTTCTACTAAATAAAGAAGTTGTTTAAGTACTCTCTACATCCTAACAGGATGACTTCGTCCGCAACCAACTCGACCTTAACATTTATTTCTTATTTAAGCTCCAAATAAGATCTATTTCAAGCTCAGACAAACCCTAAAAGCGTTTGCGCTGATTACATCTTTAGCAGGCGAAAGTATTTTTGCGGTAACATCTACATTTATGAATTGCTTTAGGTACTTCATGTACTGCCTGCATAACAGAGCCTTATAAAACTCACTCTGATTCCATAGACCACTTAGTTGACCATCGTTTATGCCACATTTAAGTCAATCGCCGTAAACAATCGGCTGCAAAAAGCAAAAAGAAAACAATTGCTGCCAGCGCTGTGGCATAAACAGTTAACATCCCTATAATCAGGCAACAATTTGCCACAGTCACCCACAAAACTTGACGTAGAGCAACAACAACAATAACAAATGCAGGCGACTTCCTCATTGCCAGAAAGCGAACTGCAACAAATCGAAGCGCTGCCCATTGCATAAGGCAGCAAATCGCCAATTGCAATTGCAGCAACCGTTCAATGTGGCATTTTTAAGAAAACAGCAAACAAATTATTACAAGGGTGCTCTAGTATGAGGAGTGCACGACTAGGATATACCCCGAATGAAAGAAAATGACAAGAAATATGTTTTATGCATTAATTTTGTTTAGTTTTGTTTCTAGTATGAAAAATATAGAAGCTTAAATCGATTGTTATCGATATTAATAAAAAAATACTTTTAGCACTCTAATAGCATTAATTGTCAACTGGGAAACCCAAGACTTAAATTAAGGATATTAAGCAATTTAATCAAATCGATAATTATCGATAGTTTTAAAATTATATCATATGCCTAATTTCTATATAGATGTTCCATATAAAGTCGTCTAAGCTACAACTTGACACTAATCGTAGTCTTCGATCGATATTTATCGATATTAAAAGTTAGTGAATTTAACTTGTTATACAGACAAATGATCAATGGTACACAAACGCATTAAATGTACTTTATAGAGTATACATTGCTTTGCATAGAATTAATATACTCAAGTTTTTTACTTACCCCATAACCATTCAGGGTATACAAATTGGATGAGCCATGTGTTTTATGAATGGGAGTGAAGAAAAACTTAAGCAAAACTGCCAGACGCGACATGAAACCCAAATAGAAAACTAGCAAATCCGCAGCTAAATGAAAGAGCGGCGCCTTTGAGGGCAGCCAGGCATGTTGGCTGTACGCCATGCAACAGGAAGCTTGCCACAGCGACGAATGCAATTGTCTGCAACTGCAACTGCGTCAGCGGCAGCAGCAGCGGCTAAAATGAAAGGCGAAAAATGTGAGGCAAATGATAGACAGGCAACTGTCTGCACTGACTGGGCGATCGGCTCTGCTGTGGGTCTAACCCGCTCGCGCTCCCACTCCCCCTGTCTCTCTACTTCTCTGTCTCTCTCTCTCTCTCTGTCTTTCAACGGAAGCGCACAAAATAGAAAATAATTTTGAACTTTGGCGGCGGCGTTTGACTTATTGCCTACTGATTTGCAGACAAATCAGTTTGGCTGCAGGGCACAGTGCACAGTGCCACATGTGCCACAGTGCTGCTGCTGCCACATGTTGCACGTCCATATCTGTCTCTGTGTGTGTGTGTGGGTGTTGCATATAAATAAATTGTAATTTAGTTTGGCACAGGATGCACATCGCAACTAGCGCCAGCTGCGCTCCAAAGAGAAAGTGAGTGTTTGTTAAAATTTGACAGGTTCATTTGACAACTGGCTACAGTCTACGTGCACAAGTACTTAACTCTACACACACACACACACACATTTGCAATTTGCGATTATAAATTAAATTGAAAGCATTTACAATAAATCTCAATAAATCAACGCGCACTTGCATTCAATTTTAAACTATAAAAATTTATTTATTATCTTTTTTCTTTTTATTTTTTTTTTTTTTGCTTTTAAGTATAATAATAAATGAGGCTTATAAAGCTTAAAAAGCATGTGCGATAAAGTGACACTGGAGGACACAATCTTAAAGTGCAGCAAGTGTGGCGTAAATAAAGTGCTTTTCATTTGATTGCGACTTGAATTGAAGCCAAAGTTTTTGGAAAATTTTTTGATTTATCTTGTGCCTCAGTGAAATAAATTCAGATGACTGCCGAAGCCTAATATACAGCTAAGCAATCTGAGCTTGAACTCTATTTGAAGATAGTTACAAATTATAGAAAGAACTTATCCCTAGCTTTGAATACTAATTACAATTATTTGTAAGCTTAAAATATGTGAACATGCAGAACACTTGGTGCGCAGTGAATGAATATTGGAAAAATTAAGAAAAGTAACTTGGAAGAACATGTATAGCCTAAAATGTATTAAATAAGAAGAAAAATTTATTAATGAGGACTTCTGAAACTTCTCAATGCGTACAATGAAAAGAAAAACTGAGATATAGTGGCAAAGGTGGACAAGTATATGAAAAAACTTAGGTAAAAGTATAAGCAAAAATTTATGAAATAAGAAGAAGTTTGATGTTTTCAGATGTATAAAAATAAAGAAGCTAAAAAAAGTGACCTAGGAGGACATGTAAAGCACTTAAATGAATTAAATGCGAAGGCATAAGAGCACAGGTGAAGTATTTAAAACTGTAAGCTATCGACGAAAGAGGTCATGTGATGTTTGCAAAGATTAGCTAAAAGACAAATAACAAATGCAACCAAATTAAGTTAAGTCAGTTGACACTTTCAACAGCGAACAAATTCAGCCTGAGGCCGAGAGCAGCCTGCTAAAAAGTGACTAAGGCGAAGCTGTGATGCTCAACTTGGCTATAAGTACAAGAAGCGTTAAGCAAATTGTATGATACAAAAGGCAAATTGACCAATCTGCTGGCACAAGACATGCAAGTGGAGCTAATCGATGACACTTGTGGCGCGCTCTGCCACAAAATTGAAAATGTGTGCAGCTAACAAGGCCTACGAAACGTAACCAGGTCAGTTCGCATAAGCGTTTGCACATAAATCATGTTAAAGGCAAAAAATAATAATAAGAAGTATATGGCCGACGCCTGTTGCCTGGCAGCTGCCACACAGTTGCCACAAGTTGCCACAGATTTCCGCCTGGAGGCAGCGTCAACTGCATTTTAACCCAATTAGAGAACAGGTTGGCACCTCCACACACATACACACACACACACACACAGCGACATTTCACATTTCAATTTGTGTGCCAAATTTTGTGGAGCACTTGGAACGGATTTTGATATATCTTGATATATATACACACACATATATGTAATATATTCATTTTATTTTTCTTTTTATCGACGCCTTGCTTCGACACCATCTTGGCGATCTTATCAGCAGCCTGGCTGTCAATTGTGTACAGGGCATCATTAATTTACTTTTTTGGGAAAGCGCATAAAATAGAAACTCATCCGCATTTGCTATCTAGATTGTGTGTGTGCGAGTGTGTTTTAATTAAGTGCATCGTTTGCTGGTGGGCAGCATTTGAATTTGTGCCATAATTCATGGAAAGTCGAAAGTCGCAGCCAGCACCAAGCCAAGCCAAGCCAAGCCAGCTTCATCGATAATGTGTCACATATCAATAAAGAATTCCCCCCACATGGGGCATCATTTCATCTTCCTCTTCTCCAGCTGTTTTATGTGCATATTTGTGACTCCAGGGCAACTCTCGAGCTGGCGCCACACAAATATAAGTGTCAAGCCAACAACAACAACAACAATAAAGCAAACACCCAATTCCCCAGCACTTGCTTGGCCATTGATGAAAGCCAAGTGCCGCAGCTTCACCTTTTTTTCTTCTTTTCCTCTTCACATAATTGGCCAAGTGGGTCACTGTAACTTACCTGCAAAGAAAGAGCAAGAGAGAGAGAGACAGATTAATTGAGTGAGCGAGATGAAAAACAAGTGCGCAAGAGTAATTAAACGGCTGCCATAAAGTGTCTTGAGCTTAAGCTACACGAATTCGTCTCAAATGAACATGCACATTAAGCCAAATAAGTAAGAGTTGAAAGAAAGCGAGCCTCTCTAACTCCAGAAAGAGAGGGAAGCGAGAAAAAGTGTGTGAGCGAGCGAGATGGAGCGCCAGAGAAGGGGACGAATAAAACGAAATTAATTTAATTTAATCTAGAGTTATACACGCTTCAAGCTTTCAAAAATTACGCAAAAACTTGTACTAAACGATGTGGCGATAATTATCGATAATATCATTTATACATATTCTGTTTGCGTAGCATATTTATTGTACACAAAAAACTTAACAGAAATAATGCTAAGGACTTATATATGCTATATGCAAGACATAATACTATCGAATAAAGCTATTAAGCAAACTAAAATTATTTCCCAATAAATTTAATCGATAAACTATATGTATCGATGCTCAATTTTGTTATGGCAAAACGAAATTCTATAACAAATTAATAGAACTCACACTCGAGATAAAAGAAACAGTTATCGATAACAGAGTATAACAGTTCGTATGCTCATAGTAATATTTCCATTTAATTTCTAGCGGAACACATGTGATTGAAGTAGGTGTAGAATTATTTGGCATTCAGTAAGCAGCCCCTACACTAGTTTAACTCATTCGTAATTTGACCAGCATCCAAATTAAAACCTATTTTTTTTTTGAACAAAAAAAAAAATTTTTCCTGTTTTTTTTTTAATGAATGCAAAATTTTTGTTCAGAGCTGTAAATACCTAAAAATCCGATAATGTGTTCTCCATGTGGACCATGTAGCCCCTGCGATCCGTGCTGTGGACCCTTTGAGTGTTCGCCAAAATGTTACAATGCAGCACAATTGGAGGCACTGCCACAGTGTGCACCGCGGATACCGCCGCCATTTCCAAAATGCATCACCGTACAACAGCCGCCACGTTTGATCTGCAAGAAGCGGGTCGTGTTTACCGAGAAAATAGTGCCAGAGCCTATGGTCGTGAATCGATGTCGTCAAATAACTATACCAAAAGTCGTTGATGCGACGCGCGTCATAAAGGTGCCCAAACTGATTTGGGTATCGCAGATGGTGCGCGAACCGCGAGTTATATATTACCCATCAATGATACCCGATCCGTATGTTGTCTGCTATCCGAAACGTGTATGCGAGCCGAGAGAGGTCTGCCAGTCGATATTGTGCCAGCCGAAGCCACAGACTATCGATATACCGCCGCCAAGAGAGTACTGCTGCTATCCCAATGGACCGATTAATTATAAGCCAAGTGCCGCCTGTCCGCCCTGTCCGATCGGACCCTGTGCACCTGGCGGCGCTTGTTGTCCATTGCCTTGCTTCTCAACCAATCAGTATCCAGTTTGTGAGACACGCTGCGGACCATGTGGACCGGGTGGTCCGTGTGGTCCATGTGGTCCATGTGGTCCATGTGGTCCCTGCGGTCCTTGTGGCCCGTGTGGTCCATGTGGCCCATGTGGCCCTTGTGGTCCATGTGGTCCTTGTGGTCCTTGTGGACCCGGCGGCCCTTCCGGACCTGGCTGCTGGTGTCCCTGCGGTAGCCTCTAAATTTCAGAAACTAGTCATATGGACTCGGCGAAGCTCATTTCATTTTGTACCCTTTGCCCATCTATGTATGTATATATATGTGTATATAGGAAACAAGAGGTGCCCACGAAATAAAACATTCTCGCTTATGATCCCGGGTTAAATGGTACCGTCTATTCAGATCTTTTATGAATTGGCAGATATGTTATCGCTTATCACTGTTTAAATTAAATGTTCGCAAATATAATGTTCAAAGATATGTACAGAAAATAAAAATCTGAGTAAACAACAAATATTTTTTCTTGACACTCGTCTTGTATTTTTTCATCTATGTTCTCTGGCTGCCTTCTATTCCTCTCCTTTCAGCCTGCTTTTCATTCAATGTTCTTTGCCGTCTCATTTTTGGCTTTATCTTTTGTCTTCCTTCGTTCGTTTTTTTCTTTCCTACTTGTTTTCTTCTCTGTTCGCTTTTTCTTCTCGCTATATTCTCTTTTCTTCTTTTCTTAGCTTCTCTATTCCTTTCTCCATCTCTTTTCAATTTCTTCTTTCTCTTCATTTCAATTCTTTTTCCACTATCTTAATTCTCTTCTCCTTTACACTTAAATGGAACTTACTAAATATTTTACTATTGATACTAATCAATCCAATCACTCACTCCCTCTACGTCTTTCCTTTTCAATGGATCATAAAATAAATTATAATTCTATAACCCATTAGCCTTTCTAAAATTATTTCACGCCCTCATTCAAATACAGTTTTTTGGTTGTTAACTTTAACGAACCCATTCGTATAAAAATAACAAAATATTAATTTCTTTATGCCTTTCCGCATTGGAAAACATAAAAATTAGCATAATTTTTCTTATAGGCATTTCATATGCTTTTATTGCATTCGTAAATTCCATAATATTATTTTGGGTTTGTTTTCTTTATGTGTCTTAATTTAATTGCTTCATTTGCGCCTGCATTTTACACTCTTTCCACTTCGCTTTTGGCTTCATCTTCTGCCTTGCTTTGGCTTACATATTTTTCTGTTTTGGGCCAAAACAAAATGAATGCATTCATAAATTATGCATTTGCATGCAAATGCCGCGCGCCCTCTAATTGGTTTATGTAATAAATATTTTGTTGCTTGTTGCTTGTTGCTGTTGCTTTATATCGTTCAACTGAAGATTTATTGGACCTCTCTGAAGGAGTTTTTTTTCGGCCTTTGGTTAAGAATAACAATGTGCAGTGCACGTAATGCAACGCGCAGCAATGCGAATGGCATACGCAATAATAAAAGCGACTTGAAATCGCTTGATTACAAGATACCCTACAGTGGTAGTCGAGCAAATGCATGAGTCAGCCAAAATATTTATTTGCTGTATAAAGAGCCACATACCAAATTTGCTATCTCTCGTTTTTATAGTCTTTGACTTATGCTTAAAAACGTCATTATCAAATCGATTTATCGATTTTAGTGAACTGCGATAAGATATTATGAGAATGTGTTGCGTTTTGGATATGATATATATATATATATATATATATATATATATATATATATATATATATCAAGTCGCTAGCTTCACATATTTACAGAGAACAGCTAGAGAGGCGAAAAGCAATAAACCATCGTTCGATATTTATCGATTTAGTGCTGCAAAAATCAATAAATAGGCTGTGCATAGAGCAAATGAGAATATTTATTTATAATTTCAAGTGCGCTTTAGAACGATAGCACGACCAGATGCAGTTCATAAAGAGTTAATGAGTTTTACAAAGTAAGTTGATAAGAACATTCCGCGATAAAACTCGACTCGTGTCAGCTGTTACCTGCTGCCAATCAGTAAACTCTTACTCACTATTCTCAGGCTATTCAAAGTTACATTAAATATATTACGCATACGCCGCATCAGCAGAGTCAACATTTCAGACGGAAGCGTCGTTGCATGCAACGCCCTCGATTAGTCAGCTCAAAATTTGTTTACTTTGACTTAATTAAGGTCTTGACACAGTGTTTATTGTTACACACTCACACACAGACACGCTGCAAAGCCTGGCTTTGCCTATTGCTGCTGTTGTTGTTGTTGCTGCAGTGACGCGTGAGCTTTTCAATTAGCTGCGCTAATTAGGAGTTGTGAGACGTAGACGCTAATGTCGATGTCGATGTAGATGTAGATGTAAACGTAGGTGTCTTAGCAGCTAGCTCTGGGTCACTCGCTTGGCATGCAGAAAGCGTTAGGCCCGGCCCATTAAACGCTATCGCCTCTTGGCCAGATGTGCGCGATAAGCGAGTGTCTTGAGTGTCGGCGAGTTTTTGCGAGTTTCACAAAACTTTTATTTTCAAA
This sequence comes from Drosophila hydei, assembly GCF_003285905.1. Taxonomy (NCBI): domain Eukaryota; kingdom Metazoa; phylum Arthropoda; class Insecta; order Diptera; family Drosophilidae; genus Drosophila; species Drosophila hydei. The sequence continues at coordinate 5,926,154 of NW_022045833.1, read as the reverse complement.
TACCCTAGAAAATATTCTAACTGAGCATAATGTGACACGACTGACCACATGATATATGTATATAGATTCGAGCTGGATTAATAGTCGTTTTAAACGGCCTTTTATCGTGAGCCTTTCTTTCTACCTGTCTGGCTTTCTCTAAGAGCTCTTTGATCCCCGACTCTAAAGTAGCTGGACGGTTCAATTTTACACGTGAATTATATTGCACGCCAAGCTTCTTTTCTTCAAAAATCATCGATAAATTGCATACATTTTGTTGAAATTGATAAAATGATCGATAACAAATTTCAGTTATTTCAGCTTATCTCGTATATTATAACGGCTATAGTTACTAAAGTTGGTATACCAGTTCTCTGAAAGTAAACGTAAGCAACCTTCGTACATTTGGGAAAAAATGCAACTATTTGAAGATAAAGACTTAATTTTCATATCCTATAGACATTGCATAGCTGATTTCAATAAAATGTTCTCCTAAAAAACTTTATATTTATATATATATAAAGTGATATTGCTATCTTCCTGGGTATCTACTCGTCAAGCACTCTCCAGCAGCTCATTCCTAATTGCTTTTCGTGTGCTTTGTGTGCTAATTTTAGCGCCTTTAATTTGATGAATTTCGTTTGATTTGATTTGATTTTTTTTACATTTTTTGTTTTTCATTCATGTTTGTTAACATTTGAATATTGTGCAAAAATAGAAAATGTTTATTTGTTGTTTAATGCGTGTTCACATTTAATTGCTGCATGTTTTCTTTGGCAGCTTTTAATTGGCGCTCATTATTGTTGTTAAGCCACGAACCGCATAATTTCCGATATTTCTTGCCCATGCCTTGGCACTGCTCAATTGATTTAATTGAGGCGTCGCGGCGCCAATGGAATTTCAAGTATATGATGTTCAGAGGTACTCAAACATCAGCCCTAAATCAAGCAACAATGTGCATGACTAGGAAATGAATTGAGAATGACTTAATTGTTGCTAGAAGACCTTAAGTCCACAATGGAGTCTCACAATATCAACGGCTTTTTTTTCTAGATTTTTTTATGGAAACTTTTTTAAGATGCCGCCAAACGAATTCAACACAGTTGTTTTATTGCCATTTGCATAGCCGAGAGTCTTCGACATAAATCAAGGTGTTCTCGACACACGCAAGTGTGAAGCTCAATAGAATTATATGGATCTCTCTAAGCTTTGTTGTTGCAACAATTCATTATGACCCAAACAAACAGTTGACCAGCAGAATTTTTCCCGAAGCCCATAAAAATATCTATTAATAAACATAAAGATATTGAGAGGGAAATGCGATAAGATCGCAGTTTAAATGCTCTTGGCTAAGAAAATATAAATTTTTAAATTAGCAAAAAAGAAATGAAACAAAAAATCATATTTCAAAACAAGAGAATAAGTTAAAAATATTAAAAAAAAAAAAAATACAAAATAGCTGTCTTAGCAAAATATTTTAATATTATCTTTACAGACATGTATATAAATATATATATATAAAGATATTTATTTCAACATATAATAAAATAATATAAAAATTTTGTAGCCTAAGCTAACCAACATAAATGCCCCTTTTTGTATGTTTTTAACAAAATAAACTTTTTTCTAGATTGCAATAATTATTTCTTATAAAAGCAGTTACAAAATCTATTACAAAAGTGCTAATACCCTATCCGAATACCCTACTTTATGTTTAAATATACACAAAAACTGCCTAAGCTAGACACTTGACCAGGCGACTACACAAAAGGCGACTTGGCCAACAAAGTTTTCAAATGGGTTAAGCCAGACACACACACCACACACCACACACAGGCACACTTTACAGATTTATATGCTGGCCATTAAAAAGCCAACATGCCACAGCGAACTATTAAACAAAATACTATAAAAAAAAAACAAACTCAACAGCATATACCGAATGTGAGCTTTTCTTCTGCTGCTTCTACTACTTCTTTTTAGAGGCACCTGACTTAAGAGGCGTTCCAAATGTGGCTCTGGCCATGGAGGTCATAAAACTGGCAGTGCCACCAAGAAAAAAGAGTGTGCAACCAGGCAAACTCTGTTTTGGCCCGCACTCGTCAGCCATCAGTCGCTGAGTGGGTGTTGCTTAGGCTAGCATAGCTTATCTGGTCATAAAGCTACGGCTGATGCTGATGCTGTAGCTGTAGCTGTTGTTAAGACTGACTTTAGCTGCAGTTGGGGCTGTCTTTGCAGCTGGCGAATTGCCCCCAAGTCGGCGTACAACCACGCATCAGCATCTAGTTGTTGCCGTTGCCGTTGCCGTTGTTGGCCTACGTGTTATCACGAAACACTTCACAAATGCACTGCGAGCAAGTAAGCTTGATTATGTGAATAGTGCTCGACTAGCAGATACCCTAAAGGCGCTGCTGAAAGCTAGCTGCTCTAGCTACTGCTGACAGCTAACTCTAAAATGGGCGTGGCAATCATGTTCTAAGTGTCATGGTAAGCACTTCAAGTTCTCTAATCAACAGTGCTCGACTAGCAGATACCCTGCTTTATATATAATAAAAACTCTTAATTAATTTATGTTAAGAAAAATCTTTTTTCTTTCTAAATTTCTTACGTAAATAAAAGGCTTTCACTTACACAATAATTCATCCGACTAGCACATACCCTAAGCCTAAAAAATGTAGTTACATTTAGAAGACTTACCAAATCATTTCGCCAATATACCTCATATCATTTCAAGTGTATAAAATATCATTTTGCAATCAAAGTTTTCATAATTTCTGCAAGTGTAGCCGCTGGCTCTTTCACTTTTCGCACATGCGCGCGCAATTTGTCGATCGTACGCTTTAAATAAGTATCTGCAGCTAAATGTATCTGAGAGTACGTGTATCTGAGAGTGTTCGAACTTGGTAGACGACTCGAATTACAACAATTGTTGGTCTGCTTAGCACTTTGCCCTGGGGCGTGGTCGCGTAACCTTAGACCATGACTTGGGTCATTAAAAAGCCAGTCGACAGCAACAATTTGTTGAACCAGTTGAAATAATGTTGTTAAATAACAACAAAATACAAAATACAAAATACAAAACACAAAAAAGAAAATAAACATAAATTAATTGAAGTTACAAAGCGTCAACAACTGAAGGTGAAGGTCCATAGTTAATTTTTTTGGGGCTGCATATCAGATTTTCTTTGGACTCAAATTGTCACGGTGCTTGGCAATATTTAATGGGTTCTCTCATGGGGAGAGCACAACTAACAGATATCCTGTACACAACTGATAAGTAAAATATCTAGTACTCAGATATGCTTGAAATGGCTACAGATCGATATATATCGATAGCTGTCATTATACAAAAGTATAAAAATAGAGTACATAGGATAGAGAACTTAATTAATCAATCGAAATATTTAGAAAAGTTTATATTTATCGATATAAATCGATTACTTTCTATTAAAAAAAAAAAAACATTTAAGAAAAGAGATTTTAATGTCTCGCCTTTTTCATCACCCCTTTTGAAGCACTTCAAAAGCTACAGGGTATAAGGACAAACAATAAAACTAACCATTGGGCAGGTCAGGGCCCTTTGCTCAATTCATTGACAGCAGCTTTAAAATTAAAGTCGTTCTAATTAATTAGAGCACTGGATTCCGAACTTGTCGACATCTGATGTATGCATAGATCGTAGCTGGGGCGTCACTGACCCAGCGTACATGCAGAGTACACAATGAGCGTAAATGCGAGGGAGAGCCAGAGGGGCGGGAAGGCGGGGAGGGAGAGAACAAGAACGACTCTTTGTAATTTGGCGTTGATATGCCGCACAGTTTGTGTTGGAAATTAATAAGCAGAAAAAGGCAAGCCAAGATACGACGACGATGAACAGCATCATAATGATCATGGCGATGGTGATGATGATGATGATGATGATGATGATCTGGCTGGCAGAGAACAAGTCCGGGGACAAACGAGTTTTCCAGTTTTTCCAATTTTCATGCACTAAACGCAATCAGTGCTCATGATCTGTACATTAGCGTCGTGTGCTGATCACGCAGATTGCCCACATGGACACGGCAAGAGATGGAGAGAGAACCAGAGAGAGAGAGAGAGAGAGAGGTATAGAAGTGAACATGGATGCACACATAAACAGTTGACTGATATAACTCTAATGTTGACCAGTTTAAGAGTGGTTTATAAATCTAACAAACGCCTGGGCCTGGGAATGGGACGACGTTGACGCTGCCGTCGGCCAGCTCTATGCAAATTCGAGCCTCGTTTCTTGTGTCCAGTAGCAGACGAGCCAAGTGTTTGTCCACTTTGCACTTCCTATGAAGTCATCAAGACGAAACCGTTAGAAATGTCATTACATAAGCTCAGTTTTTTAATTTAAAAATTATGCAAATTGACGCGAATATGGGTACCACAAGTGCCTAGCCCTGGCTCCAGAGTGCCACGAGTGGGCGTGAGTGATGGGCGTGAAAGCCATAGAGAAAACATTAAGACGCGCCCGCCTGAGAGACAGCTTCACAAGTGCCAGACTCGATTCAATATGTGCGGGGGCTTCAAGTGTGCCTGCCGCCTAGCTAAACGATGAAGAAACAGGTAACAAATCTGCGCGAATCAAGTCGACAATTGCCTCTGACAGTAGAAAAATAAACTATATAGTGAAGAGCGTGAGGCAAGTACCATATGTATATAAAGCAAATGATCAAGTGGTTAACAACAAATCTGGAATCAGCAAATAGCACAGAGATAGCCAAATCTATTGCATTTCCTTTCGAATCGGTGGATGAAGATATGGGTAGATGGATAGCTAGATAAACAGATAGATAGGAATACATATATAGATCGATAGATTTATAGATATATAAGTATAGATAAACATATATTCAGATATACGTTAGATCAATCGATCCAAACAGATATAACAATAAATATTTAGATCGATCAATTTCAAATAAACATATATTTCAAATATTGATATATATAGCTAAACGAATAGCTATAGTTAGAAAAAAGATCAATGGATTTATATATGGAAAGAGAGAGAGATAAACAGCTAAAGATGAATAGATAGATCAACAGATCAGGCAATGGCTATATTGATCAATAGAGTGAAGCTGAAGAATGACTCTCAGGTTTTGAAAGGTCAAAATCTAAATATTTATAAATATATTCCTAGAATGAATTTCAATATAAAAAATTAATAGATCTAAATAGATAGATTATTCATTAGATAGTTCTATCAATTGGCAGAAAATGAAGAAGAAGTCAAACCTTTGAGGCCCTTACAGGTCCCTAACCTCTCAATATCTAGGCCATTTTTAAGATCAATATAAAAATGCAAGTATAAAGATTCCGAAAATCAATATGCACCAGCAGTTGACATCATATAAACAGCCGATTTTATACGCAGATAAGATTTGTATATATGTTTATCATTTAGTTCATAATCTGACACAATTTTTATCAAAACTCTTTCACAACCAACTTGTGAGCATAGCTGCATTTATGATCGTGTCACCTTACTTTATCTGAGATATATACGTAATGCTGCCAAAAGTTTTTATCAGAGTTCAGATTCTTGTTTCGCTTCATTGTTTACGTTCGCTCACGTTTTTTTTTTGCGATCGATTTTGTTGAACTTTTGCGCAAAAAAAATAAAACAAGCGGAAAAAACCTGTTGAACAAGATCTGTTTGTATTTGAATTCAGAAATTATTTATTTATGGAGCTTGGACGCTTATGGCGCTTGCTTAGCAGCAGGAAAATTATAAATAATACAATTAATACTAAAGTTATTGTTGTTCCTTTTTTCAGCGTCTCAAAAAACCAAACGCAAAAAAAAAACAGCTGTGTTTGCATTTTTATGATTTGTGGGCTTAAGCATATATGTATACTTCACGTTTATATATGTATCTAAAGACTTACAATAGATTTATTTGACAGAGCAACTGTCAAGCTCGAAGCTTAAAAATATGAAAAATCAACAATAAGAAAATATAAGAAGCCGTCAATGCATTTTTTACCTTTGAAATGGAATTTCAAGCTACTCTACTTGACTTTTCGTGTACCCCATTGAAAATGTTTTATGGGGTATAAGGTTTTTGTGTAAATTTATGTAATAGGCAGAATGAGGCCATCTACTGAGAATATATATTTATTTATATGTATAGAAATGTATACTTGATCAAGATCAATAGCTGATCTAGCCATAACCACCTATCTGCCAGTTCATTCGCCTAGTCTGTCTCTCTTTGTCAAGCATCTATACGAGCTAAAGACACAGTTTTAAGCCTCCGAATGCCCTGCTCAGTTCATTCATAACCTGTCTTAACTTCCATACAATTTGCACAAATTAAGAGATCATTAGCTTTCAAATTTAGTATATAGCTGTTCCCAAAGTAAAGACACCTAAACAAAAATTCCGCTCTTCAGAGCACCTTCCACGCTCTTCATTCATTCAGGGTATTTTACTAGTCGAGCATTCCCGCCACTCCAAGCAAACTTGTATTGTTGTTGTTTTTAATTTATGCACTTACATTCCACACACACACGCTCACCTGAATGTAAGCCAAGCTCAAAAATAATAATAAAAAAAAGAAAAATAAAGTCGCTGACATTTGAAGGTTGTTCGGAGCCATTTCATTAAACAATGTGAGCTTGGTAATTACACACACACTCGTATATAGTCATTTATCTAGATAAATTATGGAGTTTGGTCTTATGGAAGAACTTGTCTATAGATTGTCTAGCTATAATGACTCAAAAGACAACTGAATTGGCATTTCATACCATATTCTACATTCCGGAAACATCGCAACAAAAACACAATGGTTCGCAAATAAGGATAGATTTATCTGCATAGTTCTAAGCAATTAAGAGATAAAGCTAAACAATTGTCTTTAACAATTGTCACAATTGCTTTCCTGAACTCTTTTGAAAATAACTTTTTTCCCAATGAAAATTATTTTTATTGTTTTATTGTCATTGTTTACTACCTATACATAGATATAGTACTATATAGTTAAAGCAATGACTACATATGTCTATATATAACTAAGCATAAGGAAGTACCTGTGTATATTAGCAAAGAATTAGTTAAAAAGTGACTCAATAATTGCATAACACGTTAGTAATTAGGCCATAAACTAGTTCCGGAACTATAACTATAATCAGGCATATTTAACAGCTATATATACGCTAAAAGTCAAGCAAGAAACAGTTCATTGCTTTCATTTTAACTATGTACTGGTTAAATATGAACTAGTTCCGGAACTTAAAAGTTGTTATATGATCAACAATTACAATATTGCAATTAATATATAAAAATTCTAAGCTGATACACTGAAACACTATGAACTAGTTCCGGAACTTTGAAATTGTAATATATAAAACCGTTATATAAGCCTGTAACTAAAATGAAATATTTCTGATTGCAGCAGTTGTAAAAAATAAGAAAAAAGATTACGAACTAGTTCCGGAATGAGTAAGACAAGAACTTCTAGCAGTAGTTCTGTTACTATTATGGCTTTAACTTTGGCTGCTGAGTACTTTTTGAGTGCGAACTTCTAAATGTGAACCAGTTCCGGAACTAATATGTCTAAAAGCTATATAGATACCCAGCTTATCTAGATATTGATGCTGATAAAGAACTTAAATAAAAGTTAAGTAACAAGTACAGCTCAGCATGAACTAGTTATGGAACTGGCCTGCGAGATTGGAGCTATTTAATGAACGAACTGCACTTAATCAAGATTTCGAAGTATTACCGCATAACACATTGCGTAGCCTGAACCTTTCATTTGCAACATTTTAAACTGTTGCACATTCCAAACGAAACAATATTTCTCAATTTGCGCAAATAGTTGATTTATTTCTTTTGTTTACATTGACTGAGGAATTTGAATGTGAATGGAAAGATGGAGGAGGCCAGCTGTGAGGCAGCACACACCTGGGCAGATGTTGCATGTGAGACAAACGTAATTATGTTTTTAAATGGTTAAACAAGCTGGAAATACTCACACTCACACACCTGCAAACTTGACCTTGAACATGATGTTTAAGGTGTTGCTGCTGCTGCTGTTATTGTTGTTGCTGCGCTGTTAATAATTATTGATTTGTTGCGCCGCATTACAAAAACTGCGCAAAAATTTGTTCAACGTCACGGCAAAGCCCATTTTTAGAAAAATTAGGGCAACAGCACGAAGTTCGAAACGGGGGTCAACAAAAGTTCAGCCACAGCAGAGAGCGAGAGAGAAGAAGACAAATGAAATGAAACGCTTTCGAAATGTAAAGCGTAATTAATCAAAGAGAAAAAAGTGGGGAAAAAACTAGAGCTTAAGTTTCACTCAGAGCAGCAGAACAACACGAGGCTTTGTCCAAGGCACTGACAGCGAGTCGATAAATAATCGTTTAGCATTAATTTCAAATAGTGCATTATGTCACAAGCACGAGTGCAATGCCAGGCTGATTTCAAATGAAAGCGAAAGTATGTCAGCCAGGAGAAAGAGCGCAAGAGAGACGGAGAGAGAGATGGGGGGGAGTAGCTTGTCTGGCAACTGAAGCGTGAAAGATTCTGTAAAGCTCGCATCTCACAACCAATAAATACAAAAGGCATTGGCATTGTGGCTGCACTTAACGCGCATGCGTGCCTGACTGCCTCACTTGATGAGCAGCCAGAAGGGGGGCTGTGGCGGGCCAGTGAGGCAGCCCGCGACACACAGCTTTCCAGTCCAGTGGCTCAAAGTGAAATGGAAAGGCCGCTGTAGACGCGACGAAATGACAAAAAAAACCTGGCGATGGCACGAAGAAAAAAAATATAACTTTCACTAGAAACCAAATCCAAAAACTCAATGAGCAGCTGAAACAACAGCAACAACAACAAAAGCTGATTACAACAAGAGCCACAATAATTGTGAAAAAGAACAGCTTACAGCCAGAGCTGCTCGAGATAGTTAACTGTTTGACATGATGCTGATAAATATATATATATATATATATATATATATTTATTTATATATATATATATATATATATATATATATATATATATATATATATATATATTATTAAAGCTTTGCTTCTTTATATTTCTTAAAAAATTTCGATCTATATTTTTATTTATATATCTAGCATTATTTTTAAAAATATATACATATATATTCAGATATACTTCATTTAATAGTTACACTTTTAAATATTTTATAAAAATATTTATATAAAATATTTAATATTTATTTTTTTAATATTTCAAATTTTTTTTTTAAATTTTTTTCAACATTTTCTTTTAATATTAATTTATTTTTTATATTATTTTAAATGTTTTTTTAATTTTCTTGTTTATTTTTATTTTATTTTATTTTGGTTGGTTATTTAACAATTGATTTTCGCCCTCCGTCTCTCTCACTCTCTCAGAGTATAATGAACTTCAAGCCGTAATGCGTTTGCCCAACAATTGTGCAGCATTCGGCAGCTGTCGTCGAGGCTCTGGACTGAAATGCAATTTGAGCTGCAGCACAGTTTCCCGATTCCAGATGCAATATCTGTGAGTGACCAGACTCGCAGTCTTGGCCCGTGACTCATGTCTGGTAAATCAACGCGAATGAGCCATACGTAAGTCATATCGCAATAATATTCTCTAGGCAACCCTATGCAGTTTCCGCGCTTGCAAAAAGAAACAAACTGTCACTCAGTGGGTTCTAAGCCAGGCTTAAGTGCTGCAGCTCGCGCCCCCGCAGTCACTCTTCAACGGGGGTAGGCGTAAACTGTCTAAGCAAATGGCATTTGCCAAGGAAGTTATAAATTTGCTGCCAAAATAGAATTGTGTGAGCCAAAGACCAAAAGCCGAAGCCCAAAGGATGAACGCGGGCGGGCAGCCAGCACGAGAGAGCAGTGATGGAGCGAGAGGGGAAGTAAGTCAAGCAAGGAGGAGGGAAGTTTCTACGACTTGCAGTTGCATTTGCCGCAAAGCGTTCATTAAAGTCAAAGTCCCACAAACTTACGACAGCGGCATATGGCAACAAAACAGCATGAGGTAAGGCAGCTGCAACAATGATGCACGAATAAAAAACACCCTGGGATAGCATAGCATTCCATGCTAAAGTATTACAGCCGATAACTATCGATAGTCAAAGTAGAGAAATCGATATGTGTTATCACGATTATGAAAAACACAATAACACAAGGTATTTATCGGTATATCTTATCGAAATTCGGTCTATTCATTCATCGATATATCTAATAATCGTAATACTCATATGCAAAAGGCAAGCTCTCGTCAAGCAACTCCACTTGAGCGCTTTAACAGGGTATTAAGTACCTGAGCTGCATCTGTTGTGGGCTTCATTGAGAAAAAACCTTTTGGGACGTGCGTGCACAATGATCGCTTGCAAGTTTTACGACCTTCTACAACGCCCACAACGCTGCAAGAAGTGCGTACACTGCGAGAAATGCAGCTGTGGCTTTTCTTGCCACAATTAGAGTAGAGCTGCCAGAGCGACAGACGTCAACAGAAAAGCCAAAACCCAAAAATAAAATGAGAAAAATGAGAAGAACCAGGCAAACGCCGACTCACGGCCCACACACGTCATGTCTCGAGTTACTGCAAGTACCTAAAGTAGGTAGAGCACAGACAGAGAGAGAGAGAGAGAGAGAGAGAGAGAGAGAGAGAGCGCGAGCAGGTCTTTCTTGCAATTAGAAGTTCGTTTTGGGTGAGGTAATACTGTACTGAGCTGCAGTGCCAAATGGGAATTAATATTAAACATATTTCAGTCGAGTTCGCCGAACCGAACCACGCTCTGATTATGCGTCAATTTTCTTGAACTTTTTTGTCAATTAACTTCATTAACTTAACTGAATTGGGCAACGGAAATGAGAGGCGAAACTATGTTGACCTCTTGGATCAAGGCGCAGCAAACAGCCTACAGTGGAATTTATCTATAAAGTAGTCGGACTTATCTGGCTTCGCTGGCCTTGTCGGCGTTATCACTACGAAGCGTACAAATCTTATCGAGCCCACAAAATAAATATATATACAGATACTGCATATATAGAGTGTGAGTAATATTGATAATCTATTAGTTATTATATATTTCCTGCATGGAAATACCAAACTTAAAATGGTCAAGTAAAGAAAAAATGAAGTTGAAAGAGAGCGTCTTGGCAAGAAAGATCGATATACTTTTAATAACGATATGCTGTAAGTCTCAACTACTTGCTGAAAACACGATATTTATCGATTCTTAAGTAATCAACATAAATATCAACATCTGAGTCTGAGACATACCCCAAAAAAATAGTAGAGCATATCGATACTTAACTATTTGGAGGCAGTAAAAGTAGTTATTGATCAACCTTATATAATAGATATCATAGCCATCATAATACAACGATATTCGCCGATTTTTACATACTCAAAATATGTATCGCTATATGGACTCCTATAATTGAATATAAGATAAACTCAAACCACTCTGACATCTTATCGATATTTATGTATTTTGGGACAATAGAACTAATTATCGATATATGTTAGAATGTGCCTTGCTGTGATATTGTGTACTTCAAGCAACTAATTGATTAAACTCCTTCTTGTCCGCTTCTAGCAATTGTCACAGGGTATGACAAAAGGGAGCACAGCCACAGAGCCGCAGAGCCGAAAAAGGTTTCTTTCTCAGATCACAATCAGAAACAGAGCAATAATATCAAATGAACTCTAAGACTCAAAGACCTGAGAGTCGAGACTCCCGTGGTGTTTGCGGTTTGACAGCAGCCGTTAAAGGTTTTGTCCTCCTTAACAGCGCATCTGTCTCTCTCTCTCGCTCGCTCTCTATCTCTGTCTCTCTGTTTGTTTACAAAAGGTGAGGAAAACTGCCGAGTCTGACTTTGTCTTGACCTGCCCAGGGGCTCGGTGCATGCGCGACTCTCTGTCAGCGAGCACTTGTGTCAATAACACGAACAGCAACAGACAAATTTTCTATTTGACTTTCAGTTTTTTCTTGTTTGGTTTTTTTCTTTTTGGAAGTAACAAATAGAAAACCCCCTCCTAAGCCCCTATTTAGAGAGTGACATTTGATAGCACAAGCGGTCAAATGTTGTCCAAGCAACAGGGCAACGATATCAATTTTCTATTTCCACAAATATATATATATACATATATGTATATGTATGTAAATATATATATATATATATAAAGAAATACTTGACTTGCTGCTAAGTGGAAGGCAGACAAGTGTCGATATGTATGTCTGCTTTAAGTCTGATTATTGCTTTGAGACTTAACTAAGTTCGTGGGCATTAGTTGAAGGCTATGAAAATCGGAGAGAAAGGCAATGCATTGAACTTAGATTTATATTGAATAATTGATTGAATAATAAGAAAGTAGACGCTAGTTAGATAGTTGTTTAAAGTAATTAATTTGAATTCGTAATTAGACTTTGCCAATTATATGGGTATTGCCAACAAGCCATGTAAATCGCATAGAAAGGCAACTCATTAACACAATGCAGAACAAATTTTATATTTCAGTGTAGCTTATATTAAGAAATAATCCTAATTATTTGTATTAGTTCTTATTCTTTGCTAAACAAACAACTCTATTGATATAACAAAGCTGAAAGCCGCCAGAGCGGGCGAGAAAAACACTTTTTGAGGGCACGAAAATCGCAGAGAGAGGCCGTGCATTAACTAGCATAAGGTGAATGAAAGAGAGAGAGATTGATTGATTTCAATATATACGCATACATTTTAAAAAAAAACCCCTAAGCTTACATTCACATGCGCATTTGCACGTAAACGTCGCACATTACCAGTGTCATTTATAGCACACTGTTAAATATACACACACAGCCTTGCATAGAAATGCTAACTAACAGTCCCTTTGTGGCTGACAGCCTGCGCACTTGTACTGTTATCTAAGAGCGCTAAAAATTGCCATCAAGCAAAGTCGAACAAGAGTCTCAGTCGTATTTATATAAATTATTATTGTGTGACTAATGCTCAATTGAATTATTGTTGGGCGAGGAACTGGCGACGTCCCCCACCCGCCACTGGCCACCTTTTTCCAGTCGCCCTCATTTGATTGCAACAAAGACAAACAGCACGCGCTCTTAAAATGTTACCTTAATAACGGGGTCATAATTAAGACGCAGGCGATTAACATAAAATGGCAAACAAAAAATAAAGCAAGAAAAAACACAAAAATTTCAATTGCTCTCGGCTGGGTGGCTCAAACGTAATTTGGGTCAAAAAATTTTGAGGCAACAAAAATTATGTATTATCATTAAATTTCATTACAAGCGGCGCACGAATTGAGAAAAATGCAAAAAAAAACCAAAAACAGCGCAAAAATCATGGAACTGGAAACCGTTACAGCAAAACGCACTTCAACTCAAGTGTACAGTTATAGTGACGACGACGCCAGCGTCGACTGCAGCCAACAAAAACAAAGCCAGGCCTCTGTCTGTCTTTGCTCTCCTCTGCGTATGCGACTTTGTGTGTATATGTCTGCGTGTGTTAGTGTCTGCCATTTTTGGGCAGAGGGAGACAGACAATCGAAATGCAAAAACATGCGAAAATGCGTACGCCTACCTCCCCAGACAGAACCCTGCCACACGCTACACCAAAGATGAGCAAATACGAATGAGAATGAGAAAATGCGCATAAAAAGCTAGATATCTGCTTCAAGAAAAGCTAGATTTAGCTATAGGCAAGCGCATAAGAATAAATAGAAGTTAGAGTTACCTATTAAGACACTTAAGCATTCTAGATTTGGTGGCTCATTTCAAGCGCTCATCTCTGGCAATGCAGAGTTTATGCTGCATATTTTAACATTGAATATAGCAAGTTTTAGCTATATAGCTACACAAATAGCCCAAGCTGTTCATGTTAACACTTTAAAAAAGGCTACATTTGGCAAGCGCTGCTAACAACACTGCACTGATTCGATCGAACATAACGGCTCATGTCACATGCTCATCTCTGACAGTGCAGTCCTGCTGCGCTGAGTCATCAAAATGATGATAATTATGATGAAGGTGATGATCATTGAGGCAAGTGATTGGTGGCAGGTTCAACGAACTATGTGGCAACGCACTTACCAAAAAAGTCCTCCCAGGTGTCCGAATCGGATTCTAAGCTGGACATCTTGGTGATTGCCGCTGCTGCTGCTACTGCTACTGCTGCTGCTGCAGTTGATTTATGTTACCAATGCCTTGTTTGGTATTTGGTTTGTGTCCAAATGTAGCCAAAGATTGCGTGGCTGGTTTTATTCTCTTCTCTTTTTTTTCGCTGTTTTTTGGTGTTTTATAGGTGCTTAGATATCCTATCTAGTTGTCCATAGACTCTTTTGCTTAGTCGCTGCGCAAATGACTTCACCCGGCATTGCTTTAGCCAAAAGCAAAAACCTACTTCAATCAATGGTCTACCGATAAGATAAACACATACATATGAACACACACAGACGCGCACACACACAAATGCGAACGCGAACGCGCGGTATTATAAGAGTTTTACACTGTGCAAAACGTCTTTGGCTTCTATCTTATCTGCTGCTGCTATTCGGAGCAGAGCAAATACCTAATAAGTACGCAATTTAGATTGGAAGTGCAGCGCAACAGCTGTTACATACATACATAAATATGCACACAGGCATACGAACACAAACACACACACATTTGCGCACACTTAACTGTTAGATCAAATCCACTTGTAGAATTCTCAGAATTTCGCGTATGACTAAACCGGCTATGAACTTTGCCTGGCCACATGAATATTTTCAATATTGAATACTTTGCTGTTGTTTCTGTTGGTTGTTTTGGGTGCGCAGGTAAGACAACTTTAAATATAACAAAAAAGGCTAATTGCAAAATATCAATTTGAAGATGCACTTGGAATGAACGCGCTTCGCTAACTTTCCAGTTTCACCTTCGCACCGTTATTTCTAATTGTGGAAAACACTCTCGCACACAGCAACCAAACACTTGCAAGCGTTGCACGCACGCGCGCTAAACGACGAAGACGACGGCGACGGCGATCAGAGCGAATGGCAACTGCATCAACATCGACTCACCCACACGACGTTTCGAAGCGAACTGAATTCGCGTCTCCGCCGCCGACAATATTCGATAGTCTCTTATACAAATTTATAAGTTCTAAAGACGTTCGGCTTAACAGTCGCTCTTTATCGTTGTCGTTGTTGTTTATCATTTTCAATTTTTGTATATTAATTAGCTCTTTCGCTGTTTTGCGTTGTTATTCATATTTGTTTACTTAAGACTTTTAATTTTAATATTGTGCAAATGTTGTGCTCAAATGGTATTGTTACGATCGAATCTGATCTGTTACTGGCAGCATATCTTAACAGTGTCTGTTATTACTGACCGTTACAAAAATCCACTGTTAAACTCAAAATGGGTCTGCTACACATATTGAATGCATTTTTAAATTAATACACTAATTCCAATTAGAAAAAATCTTATGTTATTGTTACCAATAACTAGGCCTAACATTGTACGGTTAAAGAACTTTATTACGGTATGACAACATATATACTATAAATATTCTGGACATACGCGCATACTAGGAAATTGGCATAAGTTAATTCAATACATAATAAATATTACTGTCCCTCAACCAAAATTTATGGTAAACACTGGTTCCAATACGAGATCACAATCCAGGCAAAGTAGACTTCCACTAAAATACAAAGAAACAACAATTATTAATTCTATGCTCGTTTGTCTCCACTTGCCAAGGAAAATCATTATTCCCAGAACGCCGAACAATATGGCGGAATGGATAATTATTATCCATATGCACACGAACAGTTCGATAATAAGCGATATGCATACAATGTAAAAGGAGATTAATAGTAAATTGCAGATATTCTGTAAGCAATAGCGATTTCAATACAATTCACTTCAATTGTTCAGTCAAAAACTTACATATGTAGTGCCTAAGAGTAAGATAACTTTAGCCACAAAATATATGATTAGAAATATTAATGCCAAAATTGCCCACACTTGTGTGTGAAAGACAAGTTTCGTTATTACAACAACGAGACCCACTATGGAGAAAATAACACCCGAAATGCCAATAATTACACAACCGTAGTATAGGGATGTACAGCAGAGAAATCCATTTTGATAATAACACATCTTAATGAAAATGCATCACTTCAAATTTCGAATTAAATTTTTAAATATTTTGACTTTTGGCGGGCCGCCATCTGTTCGATAAGACTTTTAGATAACTATCGAACATTCGTGATTAACATCAAAACGAATAGTTGTTTGACCGTGCCTAGCCTAGTATCGATACTTATGTTTTCAACTACTCGATAATTTATAAGCAATGGACAACAATGGAATAAAGGACAATTTACGCCCGCCAGCTGCAAAAAAGATTAAAACTGACAATTTTGGCATTACAGCTATACTCTCCGATGACTACAAAAAGGATATAACGCTGATGCAGGTGCACAGCTGCGAAGTGGAGAGTAAACAACAGCTGCAGGCAGTCATCAAAGAGCTCGCCCTGAAGCTGCCACATTTTCAGCATTTGAAACGCGTTCATGAAAGAAATGTATTAATATGTCCATCAGATGATATTAAAGACACGCTGGAGCAGCATTTGCAGTTACATCAAATCTCGGAGAATGTGTTAAAGACGCTGTGTCGCAATGTAAATGTGATTGAAGTGCCTGCCAGCTCGGCCAAGCTACGCGTCCAATACGAACAGATGACCAAATATTGGCCATGCAAATTTCATCCAGATAAATACGCTGAATCTTTACAAAATGGCAGTAATTTCACAGTTAGTCAAAGAGCTTACCATAAGCGAATGGCCGAGCTGCTCTGGAAACTATCGAAGGATGTGAATGATGGACAAAATGTGGGCATTTGCGTAGATCCGCGAAGGCCTAGCATTGTGGCCATAGCAGGTGAGGGAGCTGGACATAAAAACTGATTACTCGATATTCATCGATTCTTTATCAGCTGCAGGCGACGGCAGCAGTCACCAGCATTGCGTCATGTGGCTGGTGGATCATGTGGCACGCAGCCAACGTGGCGGAGCCTGGCAAACGGATCAGCAGTTCGTCAAGGACGAACCGCATACAAAGAGCACCTTAAGTGGCTTGCCACAAATCTTTTACGACTATCTAAAGCAAGACGCAGCTTGTCAGGATTTACGCCTGGGCGCTGAGCTCCCCAGGAGAGAGGAGCAGCAGCCACAGCCCGAGCCAGTCGAGGATATCCATGCCGATAATCTATGCAAATATGGTCCTTACTTATGCACCGGCTATGACGTCTACTTGCTGCGTGAACCCTGTCTGATGTGCTCCATGGCGCTCGTTCACAGTCGAGTCAAACGCATCTTCTTTCTCGAGCGATCCGACAATGGAGCACTGGCCAGCAAATTCCAGTTGCACGCAGTCAAGGAGCTGAACCACCATTACGAAGTCTTCCAATTCACGATGTGACAAATTTTTTCAAAAAAACTTTTGTTTCTTTTTTAGTTTAATGCACTGAATAGATTTTTGTGTAGTTTTTTTAGAGCAAATTCTCGATTCGTGGTGCGCTGAACTCGGTTCGTGGGTTTGTTTGACGCGTAGGCGATCCTATCAATCCCAACAGCTGGCAATCTGCCTCGAGTATAGTTATATCCTTCTCGGAGCCGAGGAAACGAGTAGACAGCTCCAGATCCTTGACGCGCAGACGAACGCGTGCCCCGCGCACATAGTCGCTAGAGAAAAGAAGTTGATACCGATTAAAGCATAAATAAAAAGCTGAAATGATGTATATCATTTGGGTTGCTTTACTCACCTGCCATTCCTTGCTGGTCGCGCGCACACGCAATGAAACTTCCAGCCAAAATCTATGTACAAATCATCGCCGACAACGTGAAATATTTTACCACTAACAACTTTGCCCTCCGCATCGCCCAGCTGCAAAATTGTTCGATAAAGAGAGAGGTGGGATTACATAAACATAAACTGGAATATCCATAAACTACCTACATCAATGAACTTGGAGTTGCGCAGCAGTGATGCAAAGCTTTGATTGTCCACGGGCTCTACCTCTGGCTCCGCTGGCGCCGTATATCTCTCGAAGGCACGCGCAAATCCTCCTTTGGCCGAATTTTCCGGCTCATCATTGCTCACATTTTTATCGCTCGTAGTTCCATCTGTGCTGAACAACCGATGTGTGGCGGATACTTGGCGACTCCAATTGCAAACACGACTCGATTGCAGTGTGTAACTGCTTAGCTTGCGCACCAGCGACATGTTTTTTATTTATAAATTATAAAAATAAAAATTGTAAGAAATGCATATGCTGCAATTCAGCCGATAGAATATTTAACTAGGTCATCGACTCGCCGCCACTTGCAGCCGAAAAAACAGCTGATTTCACTATTCATTTATCGATAGTTAGGCAGCTATCGTTACGAATTACAAAACACGCTGTCTAGCCGGGCAGCATATTACTATTTTATATACATATATTACGAAATCAAGAGTTGCAGTTGAATTAAAGCCATAACTAACAAAAATGATACAACAACAGCGCCAACGTGTTGAGTCGGCTGTAACCGAACTCATTGATGACATGGACAAGACGCACTTACGCAAAATGCAGGTAATTGTCTCCAATATGAATCCAATTGGCAATGTTATAATCGATGTTTTTCTGATCTACCTAACAGACGGATATGCATTTGTGTGCGGCAAAGTGTTGCCAGGACGGCACTTCAAGCGTGGACAGCGTGCAGCGTTGTGTCGATCGCTGCTCGGCGCCCATGACTAGGGCACAAAACTATGTGCAACACGAATTGGGCGAATTTCAGGGTCGACTTCAACGTTGCGTCATGGTGAGCTATACAAGTAGAGACAGAGAGGAAGATCTATATAAAAATTGAACATGTTTCATTTATAGCAATGCAACGATGATGTTAAAGTGAAAATGCCAGCAAACCCAAATGAAGATCAAATAGCCAAATACACGGATCAATTCGAAAGATGCGCCATACAATGTGTCGACAAGCATGTCGGCCTAATACCCAATCTAATGAAGACCATGAAATCGGTTCTAGCCAAAGGGCCCGAGTCCATACCGCAAATCTAAGTCCTTCGCATGTATGTACTATAGTGAATATGTAATTTATGTGTCTGCTATAGTATATATATGCTGCATTTAATTGTTGAGCTCCTCTTTCTAAAATGTACTGTTAACTTAAAGAAAAAAAACTACCCTTAAAGCACGCTAATTAAAGCCAGTTTTTTGGCGCCAAAATTTAAAGGTAAACATCTCTTATTTTCACAATTGCTCTGGCTATGAGAGCTTCTGCATGAAGAATCGGGGCATTAACTTATGAAGAAACGAGCAGGAGAACGGGCAGACGGACAGCGGGCCAGAGCCTTGAAGTTAAGGCTAATTTGAAGGGACGAGCTGAGGTAGACAGTAGGCCAGAGACAGCATTTTTGGCCAAAGAAAGTTGCTCTAGCAAAAACTTCTTTCATGTCTCGATTTCTCGTAGATTTTAGACTATAGACTAAAGCTGTTGATATCGAGATTGTATGAGCTGGGCTACGTCTGCTACTGTCTTAAAAAAATTGTTATAGTTTGGTAAACTGGGAGTATGGCCAGCCTCAACTGACATAGGGCAACAAGTGAACTGAGAAATATTCAAGCTCAGGGCAAATTATATTGAGTTGAGAGTTGAGAGAGCGAAGGAGTTGCTTGGCCAAGGGAGGTTAACATCGAGAAAATAGATCTAAGGTCGTCTAGAATATTAGCTCGGCTAGGCAGTCAGCATATCTAAGATTATATATTTGGAGTTGTTGTTTTAAACTCTAAGAAGAAGAGCGAAGAGAGAGATAGCACAAATGGAAAAGGAACTAAACCTGGGTCTAGGTCTAGGTCCAGGTCTAGCTCTAATAGCTTCAACTCTCTCTCTCTCCCTCTCGCTCTCTCTCCCTCTCCCTTACTCCCTATCGCTCTCTCTCCCCCTCTCTCTCTCTCCCTAGCACTAAAGATCAGTTGAGCATTACAAGCTGTTGAATATATAAACTTCTACTCTAAACACTCGAGTCTAAACAACGTTTGCTTTGCTATTACGCACAGCACTGAGCACAATTTATATTTTATGTGGATACAAAAAATAGATCTATGAAAATATATATATATATCGATTGATATCTCTATATATACATTTATGTATAGGTTTCAATTTTTTTTCCAAATTCTTTAATCTATAAACAAAAAAATGGACCAACAGAAGCGACGTCTGGAGGGCGCCATTAGCGATATGATCGAGGACATGTATCGCTCGCACCTGCGTCGCATGCAGGTGAGCTCACGTCACAGATAGATATATGTTTAGAGTGATTCATATGCCAATTGCTTAGTCAATAATGCATCGCTGCGCGGCTAGCTGCTGCGATGACGAACGCGGCACCTTGGACAGCGTGCAACGTTGCATTGAGAAATGCGCCTCGCCCCTCATGGATGCCCAGGACTACTTGCAGAACGAGCTGGGACAGTTCCAAAGCCATTTACAAGGCTGTGTCAAGGTGAGCTAACTGAGCAGCTGAGCGTTAGCTATGAGAGTTGCCTGGTAAGAAGCAAGAGGCAGCTTCAATCAGCAGGACAGCTCACA
Organism: Drosophila hydei; assembly: GCF_003285905.1. Classification (NCBI taxonomy): domain Eukaryota; kingdom Metazoa; phylum Arthropoda; class Insecta; order Diptera; family Drosophilidae; genus Drosophila; species Drosophila hydei. The sequence continues at coordinate 5,905,527 of NW_022045833.1, read as the reverse complement.
TAAGTCAGCTACAGCCAGCTTATAAAAAAGTATCTGAAGTAACATATATAGATCTTATTTTAGTAGTATACCCATATCGAAATAGAGAGCTAACTATATCATGTTCTATATCTATTCCTCAAGGAGTGCAACAGCGATGCTCGCTCGAAACTGCCAAACAATCCCAACGAGCATGACCTGTCGCGATCGAGACACCTGTTTGAGGTGTGCACAGGTAACTGTGTGGACAAGCATATCAACCTATTGCCGGGTCTGATGAAGAACATACAGAAGACCCTCGACAGAGGCGTGCCCAAGAGATCGCATTTGCGTGATCAGAAGAACATTGATGCTTAAGACAGAAAGGACAATGATCAATGATCAATGATCAATGATCTGTGATCAATGATCGACGATCAGTGATCAGCAGCGTTTTTGATACGATACGAAGTTAATAAACCTATAACTTTCTTTCCGACAGGAAACTTATGCTTTAAAGATCAAAATCGCGATCAACGATCAACGATCAACGAGCGATCATTCGAATCGTAGTTAAGAAACCTACACGATGTTTTATTTGTAACTATTTTCTGGTATTTGTATGTGTATGTGAATTAAATCGAATCATAAAAAGTCAAGCTCGCGCTATATTCTAAACTATATACACACGTGGCATTTGATAAGCTTTGGGGGTTCAAGGCGCCATCGATAAGACTTGTTTTTTCAGTAAAAAGTATTTGTTTTTAGTTAATGTAACTTAGATCAGATTTTTGGTATAGCTAAAAGCTTAACAACTAATAATAGCAGACTTAAATATATATCTGGATAGGGATATATCTATTATGTATGTATATGTTCTTTAGTCTATTGCTCATTGGCTTTGCTGCGTACGCCGTATTTACTCCAGAAGGTAACCTTGGCTGGTATCTTCTTGCCGTTGTTCTGATAGATGCTGCACGTGTCGAAGGGCGGACAGTAGAGATGTAGCGAGACCGAGGTGTCTGTGTGACTGGGATTCTCCACGCGATGCAAGCCCAAGTTGTCTGGGTTGGGGAAAGAGAGGCATGAAAATAGGCATGATTCGGGCAGTAGCTAGAGCACATACCATTGATATAGGCCACATCGTTGACGGGTATGGGCGTGTCGCCGATCTCCACCAGCTCGTGATCATTGATCTGCTGTTGATCCTGCTGCTGCTGCTGCTGGTCGTCCTCGCCGCCCCGGTTCGGATACCGATAGCGTTTCTCTCTCAGCTCACCCTTGAGCATCTTCATGAAGCAGTGCGAGTCGGCGTGATCGTGGACCGACGAGCTGTGCCCCTCGCCCCAGCAGAGTATCAACAGATTGAACTTCCCGTTGCCGGCGTCGACCAAGTTTCTCGTGTACGTGTAACGATCGAACTTGGCGTACTTGCGCCATTCCTTGGGATTCGATTTGTAGGTGAGCATCAAGTGATTCACCATCTCGATGTTCACGTAGTTCGCGTCGAATTCGCGATGCAGCGCCGAGATCAGATCGGGCAAGCTATCCACGGCGGGACCGAACTTCAGCGGCTTCTCCAAGGCGCAGTAGTACTGCGTGGCTTGGCGCAGATATTTCTCCTGATCGATATTATCGATTTCGCCATCGATTTTGGACAAGGCCATTTTACACTTGCTTTGATTGACCTGCGATTAAAGATGATCGATTTACCAATCAATATAACTGCACTCTCCCTCTATATATATATATATATATATATATATAGTCTATGATTTCTGTTAGTCTGATCTATGGAAAATTCCTGTTTTATAGTTTTTTAATCGCTGCTAACTCACTTCTTGATTGATTTAAATGAATTGAGTGTTCCTGATAGAGTTATCAATAGCGCTATTGAACTGTGCTTAGAATCAGCTCTGTTTTTCCTATACTCTATATGTACGTCTAGCTATATAGCTGCTCAGACCACTTGGCTCAGCCGACTGATTGCGAATGCGCCTGTTCGTGAAGCATCCGAATATTTTCTTATAAAGAACAAATACGTAAGCTCGACTCTTATCTGGCAAACGTCTCACGGGCGATCTCTGAGCTGTAGCAATTTTTATATATGTTACCAGGAGCTTAACATCTGGCATACGCAGCAGCCTCCGCCTCCTTCAATGCATGAAAAAAATCACAAATTTTGACCCCACCAAATCTAAAGATTCGGTATTCTCCCAATTCTATTGCGCTGATAAGCCCAATCTGTTCCTACTCTTGTTGACTCCGCTGACGCATGCCATCCGATCATGGATTGTCTATATATATATATATATGTATATGTTCATTATATATTGATGTTACGGGTGTTTACTGTAGCCATTGGTTTTTTTCTATCTGCGTCATTTCTAGAATCTTTGTCTATGTCTTTCCTCGGCGCAAGACAAGCCCCATTTCTGAATAACATCTTGCTGTGAGCAAAATAGTTTTGTGTTGGGAAAGTCTTCAAAATGAATAGCTATAAATAAAGCTGCATTATTTGTAATCATGATATATATTAAATCATCTCATTTCATACCTAACCTCAATCATATACATCAACTGACACTGCACATAACCTCACAAAAATTACACAAAATTGGCATATATACCTTTCTACCAACTGCCACTTTGAGACGAACGAATTCTCTAACAGATTCCTTTTAGCCTATTGCAACCATTTAAGCCACGTTTTGCATCACTTCCAAAGAGCCTAGATACAACTAAAGTATATAGATTCTATTTAGCACACAGTATATGTTGATGCCCCTGGAGCTGCACAGATTGCATACGTCCAATATGCTCGCTTGCCTCTGTGAGCGAGCATCAGAAATTGCATACCTAACCTCACAAAAGTACATAACCTCACAAAAAATGCAGTAGAAACTCTGTTGAAGTTAAGCTCAAAATATTAAATATATGTAAATCTATTGAAAATATTTATGCATAAATCAAAAATATATATTTTAGCTATTCTATCAGCCATACGCACTCTGTATGTAAGCCTCGAGTCCCGCTTAAGCATTTTAATGAGCCAATAAAAAACACTTGAAATTGAAACGTGCCTTCATTGCGTATGATTTAAACCAAAAAAAAACTCCGATTTATAGATTTCTTTATTTATATATGGTTATTAATGTTGTTGCCACGGCTATGGCCATTAGCCAATTTTGAAAGATTTCGATCAAGTAAAAAAACAACAGATTTTGCAACGCTTTTTCAAATGCAAAAACAACTTTCGCAACGAGTTGCGCGAAAGAGCGCGTAGGAAAAGTGCAATTTGTTAAAAACTAACGGTTAAAACTGCATGAAATTGTCAATTAACTAAAGGATTTTGCTTAAAATATATGAGTAAGCAAAAATTGTCGCACTTACCATATTATTTTCGTTTCTGTCTCAACTTTTACTGCCGAACGTAGTTAAAAAATGAAATTTTAGTAGTATCAATATGTGCACTGCACTGCAACACTGTCTTCTGTCTGCCGCTATGGCCAGTTGTATGCGCGCTCGGCTGGTTTGTGTGCGCATTTTGGATATCTTTCACCAATTTATGTGAATCCGTTGGCCCATGGCAAAACGTCACTGCGTTTCACTCAAAACGCAATTCGAGTGAAATGCGCTGGACTCGATTGGCATTTTGAGCGCTTTTTAAGACGCTGTCGCTAACGCCGTCGCCGTCGCCGTCGCTGTCAACGCCGCCGGCTGTGGCAGCCATTGCTGCTTGATGCCTGCTGTTGTTTTTGTTATTTGCATATTTCTTGCTTCTCTTTCTTCGTATTTGCTTTTTTTCATGCTGAGTCGTGGAGTTATTGTTGCTGTTGTTTCGGCGTCGGCTTCTACTTCGGCTTTGTTTGTGTTTCGTTGAGCCATTGAAAATTTTATGTTTTTGTTGTTCGCCTTTAACAGCTATTAATTATGTAGACTCGCTGGTGCTGCTGCTGCTGTTGTTGTTGTTTTTCGATATTTGCAGAAGAAAGCAGTTATCATCGGCTCAGTGGGTAGGCAAACCTAAGGTGATTTACCGTTGCTGTTGTTATTTTTGCCTAGGGTCAAATGCCGTCGTTTGAGACCAGCGAAAATGTGTGTCAAGTGTTTTGTTATTGTTGAATGCTAGCTAAAAATCAGCTAACGGTAAATATGCTGCACACGTGTTTGGGCTTAAGGTGCATGTCCTGCTGATGTCTTTACTAGAAATTTACAGTTAATCTATTTTTAATCTATTCGACCTTAGAGAACCGAATTTGCCATTCTGCATGAACTACTGACCCGTTTGCTTTCTAAATTTTTGCCTGCCTGAGTTTAATGAACCTTGACTTTTGATTTATGGCACATGTAAGGCTTATCAGTATTCAGAATGAAAACATAATATTTTACATGAAAAAAATAAAGAATCAAAATAGAAAATAAAAACAAATATAAACCAAAACAAGAATTGTCGTCACTTCGATGGCGATTATAGAAAAAAAAACAATAACAAGACAAATTTTCGTTGAAATTCCATAGAAACAGAATCGTTTAGAAATTTCATTAACAACATTCTTATCAGAATATGCAATTTAAGCTGAATGTTAACATGAAGATCATTGAATGTACTTTATAGGTATATTTGTTTGTACATTTATGCAAGAAACACACAGACAGACATGTATGTAAGTATATATGAAAGTATGTATGTTTGTGGTTATACGAACTAAGACGAGCTTTGCACTCTAGACACAACTCTTATACCGAGCATAGACAAAGGCTGTATAAGAGCTGTTAATAACATTCTAATTTACATAAGCATTATAACAGCAGTAAGTCCCTATTTATTATTAGCATTATGCTTATGTAATGTAAATATATGTGTTAGTCCTAAAACTGTTACACCTAACATACAGAATGCGCTGTTGATGACAATATCAATACGCTGCTAATTATAAAAGTTACATACATGAAATTGTAACGCAAATGCTATGTTAAAGCTGTTATATTGGCATTTGAGCGCTGTTAACAACATGTTTCGTAACATTTAAATTATAAGAGATGTGAAAATAAACTGTTATGACTCAAGATATCCTTTTGTTGTCAAACTAATTTTGATGAATTTCTGTAAAAATGAATTCTCACTTCGCCTTCGGTTTACAGCCATCAATATATATAGATAGACGCTATAATTATAATTGAAACGACATATATTTGAATACATAAAAAAAACACATACTTAAATTCCTAAATTTGGTGCTAAATAAATGACTCTTTAAGCTTAAATCGAATAGAAAATGCAAATATTTTATGATGATAATAACAATTCGGCTAATTATCATCATCGTCCTCATTGTCGGACATATCAAATTCATTATCATCAAAGTCAATTATCTGTAATTATAGATTAGACATAAATAGATTAAGCTCAGACTTAATCTACTGATTAATTTTAATTTAGAGCACCTACCTCACTGTTAAGTCGCTTGAATTCCGAAATGCCTGTTAGATCCTCCAAGTATTTAGCCGTTTCGAATGTTTTGAAGAGAAACTCGTGACCCTCGCTGCGATAGGCGGCCAACACACGCTAAATGTATTCAATTAGTTAACTAAATATATAAATATATATAAATATTTATAGAGGTTTCTTACCTCCGAGCAGGCGATGCATTGCGCAAACTTCTGAGTGGCTGGCAAGATGTTCTCGTAGTTGCACAGCATGCCGCGTATCGAGTGTGGCAAAATGCCTAACAGACCCTCCGGCTGTTGCACTTCCGTCTGTTGGCGAGTGTTCGCATAATAGGCGGGCGCCAGTTCCCTTTGCGGATGCTGCAGCAGGGCTACCAACAGCTCCACTGCATAGCTGGCTGCTATGTTAGAGACGCCGGGACGCGTAACAGTGCACTGTTGATCCAGCGTGCGATCCTTGAGTGACTGTTAATAACAGAGGTGCTAAGTTTAACATGACATTTTTAACAGAGCGCAAGTGAAATTACAGATACTATAGAACATAAAATAACATTTGTTTACAGAGTGCATTTCTATCTTGTAACTTCTTAGTTATGATAAATCATAGAAAATAAATATAGTAAAAACATAAATAAAGAATATTAACTACCCTTATAAAGTAAGTCTTATAAAAAGCTGCTTAACAGTGTTGGCAAACGCTGCATTGGCAGCTCACAATGCTTTGTTTACATTTAGTGCAGCTAACTTAACGCGCTTTTGAGAGCTAATATTTTCCAATTGGAAACTTTGACATCTGCATAGGCCGTTGCTTCACAATGATTTGTTTACATTTAGTGCAGCTAACTTAACACAGCTGGTATTTCCTAATTGGTATGATTTCTTATAAGACACGCGCCTTAAGCCGCGTATGCAGCTTATGATGTTTTGTTTACAGAACAGCTGTTACTTAACAGTGTGCTGCTTGTAATATGACTTTACATGTTTTACACATGCCACTCTTATATCAATTACCATTTGCTTTCGCAAATTTACAGTTTGTTTTGCATACAGTTCAACTTTGTACGCTGCGTCGCGAGCTTTTCAGTTCACTGCGAGCTTTACACTAACAAAAATGACGCCGCCTACCATAGGTAAGGCACAGCCAACACAGCTGAGCGTGCAAAAGCCAAAAACAAACAATCGAAAAATAAAGTAAAGTAAGGTAAAAAAAAAGAGTAAATAACGCAAATATGGGGAGCAGCAGCAGCAGCAACAACAACAAAAGGAAAAAGCGCTCGAGTGAGCTGCCTGCTGATTAGATAAAAATTATTTGTATGTATAAAAATTCTAATGAATACTCAGAGAAGTTGTTGAAGAATTATTGTAGGCATCGAGCGCTGCCAGAGATAATGTCGAATTGCTGTGCCCGACGATAAAGCCCAAGAAGGAAAATTCAGTTGCTCCAGCAAAACACTAATATAAACATTAACTATGTTAACAGAATATTCGGGGAACTTGTCGCATCCGCTGGAATTCGGCCATGTGCTGGAAATCGTGGCCAAAACAATCGATGGAGCCGCCAGGTAAAAAACCAAAACTATATCTACAGCCCTGCCCTCGCTCGACTCGACTCGATATGAGTCAAAGTCGTTATCGCCATTGATACATGACTAAACAAGGCCTTGCGACCACATTGTATAATCGACTACATGGAACATCCATGTCTATATCTATATCTCTATGTATTTGCTAGGTTCCATATAAACCTGTGCACGGCCAAATCATCTGTGAACCCAGACGCGGACATCGGCCTGCGGTTCTCCTGCTACTTTCGCACAGATCTGATCGTGCGCAATGCCCGCATGCACGGCGTGTGGGGCGAGGAGGAGTCGCACGTCGTGGACAACATCAATCTGCCCAATCCGATTGTCAGCGGCGAGTTCTTCATGATCTACATTCTGGCCGGCGAGGAGTGTTTCCACATCTCGATCAACAGCCGCGAGTTTTGCACCTTTCGCTATCGCCTGCCGTTGGGCGCGATACGCGCCGTCGAGATACGCGATCAAATACAGGTGATCAAACAGGTCGATCATCGCACCGTCTTCCCCAATCCGTGGCCGGCCATACATGCCTCCGACTACTTCAAGGCCTTCAGCAACGATCAGCCAATACTCTTCAGTCCCGGCCATGTTATTGTGATCACAGCGCGCTGCTTCGAGAACAAGCGTGGCCAGTTCATCATCAAGTTCACGGACTCCGACACCAAGCGCGAGGAGCTGCACTTTAGCGTACGCTTCGACGAGTCCGCCGTCATACGCAACACCATGAACAAGAATTTTGAGTAAGTTCGTTGGGCAACACTGCTTAAAGCTCAGCTAAGGTTTAACTGAGTGAAGGCTTTCTTCAATTGAACACTGAAACCTTACAACCTGAAGTTGCATCTTAAGACAGTCACTGCAAAGCTTGACAACTAAAGCTGCTTAAAGCTCTCACATAGTAGAGTAAATAACACTTAAAGCTTTAGTCGTTGTCTAACACTTGCAGCTCGCAGCTTAACGCAAGTCAGGATCAACTTTGAGCTTGCTTAAAGCTTCGCAGCATTGAAGACTTTAAGTGTATATTAAAGCTCTCTATATATCTAGCTTGAAAGCTCTACAAATATGCATATTAAAGCTCACTTAAAGCTTCAGTTTAAGGCTTAATTTTTCTTATAATCAATAATAATCAACTTAAAGCTGTCTTTGGTTCTATGCATGAAAAGCTTTGACTTGAGAACATGGACTAAGCCTTACTTAAGTAGTGTTATATCATTCTTAAATACTCTTATATATGTTCTCTCTACTCTCGATAGGTTTGGCAACGAGGAGCGCCATGGAGGCTTTCCCTTCGTCTTCAATCAGCAATTTAAGTTGGCCTTAGCTTTTACGGAACGCCAGGTCTTGACCGCTGTGGATGGGTACAATTTCTTTAGCTACGCCTGGCGCACACCCAACGCCATGATGAACCTCGTAGGCTTCAAGGTGACTGCGATCAATGGCTTGGTCATACAGATCACAGGAGTCGATCACATTCAAACGGGCGACACAACCTGCGCAGGCTTTGAGAAGTACTCAAGACACGACTACGAGTGCGCTTAGCACTTAGATTTCCAGTACAAAATAGTAGCATATAGCATATACTACTATTTACTATATGAAGTATACTACTATATGGAATGTACTACTATTTGGTATAGTACTATGTGGAATGTACTACTATGTAGTAGTATGGTATGGTATTATATTTCGTGTATAGATTTCGTATAGTACTATTTGGCATATACTACTATTTGCAAAATACTACTATGTAACATATACTACTATATAGCATACACTACTATACGGAAAGTGCTTTTATATAGTACAAGATATAGTACTATATGAAATATGCTACTATTTGGATTACACTACTATATGGTATATACTACTATTTGGAAAATCTTACTATATAGCATGGTTTTTTTTACTATATTCTAATAAAATGTATATACTACTAATATTTTATAGTACTACAAGGTATATAGTACTATGCCATACTAATATATAGAATATATTACTATATTACCAGACACGACTATATTGTATATACTACCTTACACCATATACTAATATATGCGTACCACAAGTATATATAATTATTAATAAAGTCTAAGCTTCTTCGTTATGTAGTCTTAATAACTGCTTTACTTACATTTCCCGGCGCTGTGACATCATTGCAGAAGTAGCAACCCAACTGTTGTCCACTTATGCATTTGAGCCCTTCGACATTCCTGTTGCAATCGCCAATTAGCTGACGCGTGCTGCCATGACGCATGACTAGATAGCTGTCAAAGCCAAGAGCAGCATTCATGACAATCTGTGGAGTACATAGAACACAGATAAGTAAGACTATATAATAATAATGGTTATTAAATGACTAGAAATTCCAATTGCAATTATCAAGAAATTCTAATAGAAAATTTATCTTAATTGCAAGCTAATGTGTATCTATGCGAACTGTGAGACAACGCTAAAGGGAGATTCTATATACAGCACCTATCTAATATCTACATATCGTTCTAATTATCTACTAGAGTTGACCTTTTGATTTGCCGCCCCCAGCAACGTGGGCAGCCAACGACTCTCACGTGAATCGGTTAGCAGAAAGATGACGTCATGGGCCAGCACCTCCTCCTCGATGCGTTGCAAATGTTGCTCGGTTTGTGCACGCAATGCCTCGCCCACTGTATGGCCCGGCATGGGTATTTCCAATACGTAACCCTTGGTCACAGCGCTGGGATTGATCTCAAGCAGGCGAGCTGCAGCTGTGGTCGCCTTCATGCAATTTCCTGCCACAGCATCCGAGTGGGTGTAGAGGCTTTGGCGCACAGGATTCGAATAGCCCACTTTGCCACTGTCCATTAGAGTTATGTGCTTGAAACCCCAGGACTAATAGAAAAAGTAATTAATATATGCATCTATATAGTACATGCTCTCCAGACTCACCAGCAAATTGCGGGCCACAGCACAGCCCAGGGTGCCAGCTCCAAAGAGCAAGCACTTGGTATTCGCAAGTATATCCAAATTCAGATCCGGCACCAGGCGCCATTTCATGAGTTTCAAATTCAAGTTTATAGAATTTTCGGCCAATCTGCAAGGTATATGAATTCATTAGAGATTATATATTTGTATAAATTGCTTTTTACTAACTTGGCTGGATCCATGCTATCGCGCATATTGGCCATGCGTGGACCCATTTTGCCATTGCGATTCGCTTCCCAGCCAACAAATTGCACCTGCTCATAGTTGCATGCCTCAGACTGACGCACCTGCCACATCAAACTGTTGTCCAATTGCATTTGCTGATCGTAGCGCAGACCCAAAAATTTGAGTGATTTGCCAATAAGAGTGGGACTGAAGAGAGTAAAAGTACGTGTTTGAGTATAATCAGTGTTGTGACAATCAATTCCACTCGGTTTCGCTCTCTTCGATGTGTTATCGATATCGAGTTCAATTTGTCTGTTTTAGTACATATCTAACTCAGCAGCAGCAGCTACAGCAACAAGAGTGAAACGTCAAAGAGAGCGAAAGTACGTGTGTGTTGAGTAAGTTCATTGAAAAAGCTCATCCCACTCACACTCTCTCGCACTCAATGCTTTGCTTTCTCTTCAGCGAATAACAAAGCAGCTTGATATCGAGTGCATCATATTTTTATATCAGTAAAACAACTCTATATTTACCACTTCTGGAACAGCAAAGCCACATAATTGCGCATAAGCCAGGCGGGATTCTCATATTCGCTGGGATCAGCAAAACAGTAAATATAATGCTGCGCCTGTTGCTCATCGAATTTACCCAAAGCGTCACTCAAACTGAGCGCCTCACAAACCTTTGCCTGCTCATTCACATGCAAAATGAAAAAGTTTTGCGCATGCGCAGGCAATACGCAAATAGCTTCCACATAAGTCCCACTATTGGGCATCTCTTTCAGCTTTGTGGGAGAGGTAAGCAATTCCAACGCGGGTGTTAGTGGACAAGGAAAGGCGAACCAATAGTAATAGCTATGGCATTTCAGATCCGCGAACGAGAGGACAAAGAAACGTGTCAATAAACTGGCATCGTTCAAGGCACGCCCGTTGCGCATATCATCCAACAATTGTTTGCCCTCATCTGCCAGCAGCGACGTTTTATCCAGGGCTTTGAACTCTTCAATTGTGTTTTTATTGTAAATAGAACCATTGGCTGCATGGCTAAATTTTGGTGTCTGCGCTTCACTGTGAATTAATTAGCTGTTAATTGTCGTCTTGTCAGTTATCAGTCAGCTGGCTACGCAGTTTACCTATTATATGCGCTGTAGTCGACCTCAAGCAGACAACCGGACGCCTTGCGATTTGTGTAGTATCCGTAAATGGAGCGTTTCGTGTCGGACAAACGGTCATAGTCGAGTTTCAACTCTGCTAATTTGTGCCAAAATGTTGGGGACACAAACGACTCAAAAGGAGCAAATTGTAAGATTTTTATATCACTCATTGCCTTTGAAATTTGTTGAGCAGTAATGCACAAACACGCCCACACAGTGCAAAATATAAACAAACAATGGGAAAACAAATGGCAATCAAGAGGAACGACATGAGAATGAAATAATCAGCTGCGCAGTGAGCAGCACAATCGATATGAAAACAAATATATTATGTTTATGGTCACATTGTTAAGCTGATTGCGGAAGTAAGGAATATATTGAATTTTATGTTTATATATTAAAAGTATTATAACTTATAGAAGGTATAATTATATTAAATTATTTAAAATACATTAAATAACATTGACATATTCAAATATGTACAACAAAAAATCAATCGATATTAACGAATAGCTTGCATGTCATTTGATGTTTCGCGATATTTTTTTATATCGATATTCACACATAAATCGTTGAACACGCCATCCACAGCGGATACCGATAATACCGTCGATTGTCTTGCAGCACGTCGGACTGGTGGTAGTAATTTTCGCAAAAAAGTTGCCATACAGTCAGTAATTTATAGAGGTTAGTACAATAAAGACAGAGAAAGTTCGCAGCCTACTTTTATTATTGTATTTAATTATATACATAGAAAAAATTAAAGTGTGTAATAATGGCTTGAATTGTATTTCAAAGTGTACTAAGGTTATCAAAACGACTGTGAAAAAAATTTTAGCCTCAAAAACTTTTCCATGATGTACGATGTACATATGTACGTTAGAAACGTCCTCGTTTTTTGCTTCCTCGCTCACAGCAGCACCAGAAAATTCACTTTGAATCAATAAATGTGTAATAATGCCGCAGTATTTCGTCCTAACATTGTGAATTTGTATAACTTGAGTGAATGAAAAAAGTTAATGCGCTGCATGTAACTGACAAAGAAATCAAAAAGAAAAAAATGATTCACTCAAAATACAAAGAAATATATGTATGTATGTATGTATGCATATACAATACATACATATGTAGGTAGATAGAGCGAGAGAAGAGCAGCAGCAGCAGCGGCAACGGCAACGTCAAGTGCCAGCAAACAAAATGGCGGCACACAGCGGAAAAACTGCTGTTGACGTTGCTTTGGTGCACGCTTCTGTCTCTCTTTCCTCTCTGCTCTCTCCTTTACTAAATTTTGAGTTTTTCGATTCGCTTTCAATGCAGCTTCATTTTGATTTTCCGTGTGTACGCGTTTATCTTCGAAAACAACCACACACGTTTGCACGCACACACATGCAGTAGTATGCAAACACAGACTGTGTGTGTGCACTTTGTACGATGTGCATGACGAAAGCATCGAAAAAAGAGTACAAAAAAAAATGAAAAGAAAAAAAAACTAGTTGAAAGGCAGAAAACAGGCCGGGTTATACTCTAGCAGAAAACGAGGGCGGGTCATTGGATTGAATAGAGAGTAATTTACGCATTTGCATAGTAACATAAAGTTTTATTATATCTCTCAGTGAGTGTGTGTGTGTGTGTCATTGGAAATGGCATCAAGTTTTTCTAGTGAGATTTACTTGAACGGTTATGCACGACTCACTTGAATTGAGGTCAAAATCATCCACAACTGGGTCTTTTTGTCGCGGCATCGGGTTTTAGTTCGTTCGGGTCGGGGTCGTCGACGTCTTTGCGCTGCAACGCTTGAAAGGGCGGCAATATGTTTGCGCACTCTTTTTGGGGTGGTTTTACACTTTGGACACTATTGGGGGGTGTTCGGAAGGCATTAAAATGCAGCCACACAAACACACACGTACGTACAAACGTCGACACATATAGACTAAATGCAAATCAAGCTTCAGGGTTGCTTTGGGTGGGGAGCTTTCAAAAATGCAAAATCTTGCTTGAACTTAGAAACTCTCAAATATGTATGAATGTATGTGTGTTCTCTTTGAGTGAAATTCACTTAAAGCAAAAGTGTAAAATTTAGCATTCAAATGTGAGTCATGGCGCAGATGCGAAATATTTTTTTTTGTTTTTCGTGTGTTTAGGCTAAGCACCGCTAATCAAAAAAACAACAACGCACCCATTTAGTACATTTTTATTGGGGTCAAGAGACTTTAATTCGATGGCGCAGAACGGAAACTGCGAACCAACGAAAGCTCTAGCTGAGGCCATAAACCTCCACAGAAACATACACACACACACAAAGGCACACACATACAATCAAAGGACACTGACACTGAGAAATTTGCTCGCTTGTGCGCAGCAGCAGCGTCTAGTAAAATGGGTACACACACACACATGTACATTTGAAAATGTGTATGTGTGTGTACTTGCGAGATACGTGAGCATCCACACATCCCAGTTTGATTTTTTTTATATATTTATGCACGTACATATATGTGTGTATATAAAGGAGTTCAAACTTGGCAAACGGAGCGCGCGCAAACAAAGAAAAAGCCAACAAAGAACAAAAGCGAACGACCTGGCCGACCAGTTGTCCCACTCAATTTGTTTGCTTATTAAAATCAATTTAAGTGCATTGAAAACTGTGTTGTATATTGAGCACCTTAAGTAATTGCATTAATATTATGTACATACATTTAATAAAATGCACTTTTGTTGCGCATTTTAATGGTGCGCGGCAAGACGGCTACACTGGCACGTAGCTGTACATAAACGTACATTCATACATACATATAGAAATTTCCCCAAGCTGAGCGGAGAACGCAGCAATCGTTTGTTTGTTTTGCGAGTATGTGTGTGTGTGTAAGCATGGCGCTCAATTGCGTTGCGTCGTGTGTGGGGGAAAAGTGAAATAAACTTGAAGGTGTTTTGCGAGGTTATTTTCATTAAAATTCCAGTTTTAGACTTATGATAGTTTCCCATTGCCGACGGTCGACAGTTCAGCGAGCGTACGAGCGTGTGCATTGTCAAACAACCGTTATTTTTAGTTATAAAGCAAAGCATTCAAGTCGAGTGTAAGTGAACGAAGAAAACGAATGAGTACTTTTTCAACAGCTGTGAAGTGCCTATAGCAGCTTAATTAACACTCATTGGGCATTTATTAAATTCCCCACACATACACAGATACATGTGCATGTGTAAGAGACAAGCATAAACAAATGTGAGTGTGAGTGTCTGTGTGATTGTGAAAAGTAATTTCAAGGGAATTCGATTTAAAGATTTCTGCTGTTAAATTTATTATTGTTGAGAGTATGTGTATGTGTGTGTGTATATCCGTTCAGTTTTCATTTGCACATTTGTCAGTATACCCCTGTACGTATGTATAATATATTTAGACCATATCACACAACTTTGTCTCGTCTATATTTTTGTGTACATATAATTTGAAAACATTCCAACCTCCCCCTAACTTCAATATCGTTTCTAATTAGATTTTTTGGCACAACTTCTTTTTCTTATATACCAACAGGATTCCTACAAGCGTAAGCGGCAAGCAGCAACGGAGCAGGCAATATCCGATTAGACAGGAATCTATCTAACTATACAAATTACATATAAAAAAGAAATATAAATAACTGGAAAAGTGCACGGAGAAACATACCGAAGAAGACGTAGCAGAAGAGAAAGAGAGACTTTAGGACAAAGCAACCGAAGGGAGCCCCATCAATTAACAACCAGCTATACATATACAGCTTAACATATATATTCACATATATATTTATATATTGATATATATTTTTGTGTGTGTGTGTCTCTGTGTGCGTGCGTGTCTGTGTGTACTATACAAAATTTCTGTTTTGTTTCGCGTGTGTTGTGTTGTATAACAACACACAGAAGAGCACAGAGAGAAAAAGAGAGAGCGAGGGCAGATCAAACAGGATCGAACTACAAAAGCAGCGTTAACGAACATCGAGAGCCCGCTGCCAAACAGCGAGCCCGTGAGAAGAAACCAATTGATTAATTTTTTCGCCCCCGAGTCGATAGAGAAAAATTATCACCATTCCACTATCAACGTACGACGCCGCTCCCCTTTTGCACACTTACGACGATAGTCCGCAACGTTGGGCTAACGGTACTAGCAACGGGCATCAGGCAGGCGTCATCATAGATCAGTTTCGCCACAGCGCCAAAACGATCACCATTGAGGGAGGCACCAGTACCGGTGACACGACGAGCATCGGCGGCGGCGGCGGCACCAACACCAGCAGCAGCGGCAGCGTCAGCAGCAGCAGCGGCGGCGGCGGCAGCAGCGGCGGCGTCAACGATTTGCGTTTGATAATAACGTCGTCGAAACAAAACGATATTATCGAGCGCAATTACGATCAGTTGAGCAATCGCGGCGGTGGAGGCGGAGGCGGCGGCGCCGTTTTAGGCGTCACCAGCAGCAATAGCGGCGGTACCGGAGGCCAAACACCACCGACACCACAATCGGCAACAACAGTAACAACACCAACAACGGCGTCAATAGTTGGTCAAAAGACATTGCTGAATACAAGTCCGAATCTATTGCCCATTACCACAGCCACTGATACGTTCAATAATCTCAAGAATCTGGTTAAAATTGACAAGGGCACAACAAGCAACGGTACGAATCATAACGGTGGCAATTATCGCGCCAACAAATCAGCTGGCGGCAATAGCAACAGCGGCAGCAACAACGAATCTGGCTTGAGTGGTCGCAACGGCAGCCGTTCAAGCACTGGTTCAACAGCGGGTGCTAACTCAGGAACAGGTGTAGTTGGAGGAGGTTCAGGAGGACAACAAATTGGTGGCCCTAGCGGACACTATTCCAGTGGCTATAATAAGAATACCGTCAAAATTCGTCAACACGATTCGGAGCTAAGCCCAAGGCCTCGACGATCATATCAAAACGATTCGTCGTCGTCGCGTTACTATAACAAAAATAGTGACATTTTGGGTGCAGCGACTGGCAACAATAATAGCAGCGGCTTGACTAACGGCAGTCAGCAGATAGCTGATAGCAATAGTTATAACGGTGGTCTGGGAGTTCATCGTGGTAGTCGCAATAACTATCACTCGAGCTCCTCCGATGGCGTCAGCTATAATCGAAATCTAAACACAAATTCGGCGGGAGGCAACAGCAGCAGCTATCGCGCCTCGCATCAAGCAACTGGCAGCGGCTCACGCTACGAGACGGTCAATGGCAATGGCAACAGTAGCAGCAACAACATCAACCACAACAGCAGCAGCAGCAGCAGCAGTAGCAGCAGCGGACAACAGCAGCAGCAACGTCATTACGGCAACAATTCGACAATTGGCAATCCAAATAAAACAAATTACGGCTCACAGCGTAACGATGGCAACGGCAGCAGCAGCAACAACAACAATAACAGCGGCAGCCTGAGTGGACGCTATCAACGTGACGACTATAGCCAACGGGACAATTATAGGGATAGCTACGCAGACGAATCACCGGCACATCAACGCTATAGCGCAGGTGGTGGAGGAGGAGGAAGCGGAGGCGGACGTTACAATAATCGAGGCAACAACGAGGAACGTTACGAGCGTGGCCAAAACTTGAGACACGCTGCAGCGAGCAACAGTCAGCAACAGCAGCAGCAACAACAGCAACATCAGCAGCAGCAACAGCAGCATCAGTATCAGCAACAATCATACAAGTCGTCCACGCCGCCACCAACAGCATCAACATCATCAGCAACAGGAGGAGCATCATCAATTGTTGCCGGAGCTGGAGCACAGCTACCCATTACTGGACGCTGGATACCGCCATCGTTGCGTCCACAGCATGGCCTAACCCAAAGCGAAAAGAACGATGCAGTTTTCCGGCGTGTTCGTGGCATATTGAATAAGTTGACTCCAGAGAAATTCCAAGAGTTAAGCGATGAGTTGCTCAAGCTCGATTTAAATTCGATTGTCATACTGAACGGTGTCATCTTGTTGATCTTTGATAAAGCCTTGGACGAGCCAAAGTACTCGTCTATGTATGCACAGCTGTGCAAGCGTTTGTCCGAGGAAGCGCCATCATTTGAAAAGGAACCAAACAATTCCTGCACATTTCTACGTCTTCTAATTGCCGTCTGTCGCGACAAGTTCAATAATCGTTTGAAACGTGATGAGGCCAACGATAATCGACCACCGCCAGAAAATGAGACCGATGAAGAGGAGCGACGCCATTTGGCCAAGCAGCGAATGCTGGGCAATGTTAAATTTATTGGCGAACTCAATAAGTTGGATATGCTGTCGAAGAACGTGCTGCACTCATGCATTATGGAGCTATTGGATAAGAAGAAGAAACGTACGGCCGGGGCGCAAGAGATGTGCGAGGACATGGAATGCCTGGCTCAATTGCTCAAGACTTGCGGCAAGAATTTGGATTCAGAACAGGGCAAAGAGCTGATGAACCAGTATTTTGAGACGTTGGAACGTCGTTCAAAATCAACTGAATATCCACCAAGGATACGCTTTATGCTAAAGGATGTCATCGAGCTGCGTCAAAATCATTGGATACCACGCAAAGTTGGCGGCAGCGCCGAAGGACCCGTCCCGATAAAGCAAATACGCTCGGACGATGACTCAATCATACGCACTCCGTTCGCCAATCGCAATCGCGATATGCGCAACAATGATCGTGACGGCGATAGCTGGATGAATCGCTTCCATTTGAATATACAGCCTGGCGGCTACAATGATATGTTTAGCGGACTAAGTGTTACGGGCGCATCGCCCATCGTATCACCGTAAGTATTATGGGAACGAGTAAGGAAGAAAGTTCATACAAAGAAAACTCATACAATCTTTCCTTTTTTCTACAGATTTGCCACAAGCAATAATCGTGATCGAGATCGTGATCGCGACAATCGCCAATACAATAATCGTGATCGCAATCGTGACCAGGGCGGCAACAGCGGCGGGGGTAGTGGAGGCGGCGGCGGCAACTACAACAACAATCGCTACAACAAGCACAACAATCAGAATGGATCTGGCAACGGTGGCAATGGCAACAATCGCGATGATTCACGTGGTGGCGGCGGCGGCAGTGGCGGCTCGCATCGTAGCAATGATCGAAACAACGATCGCAGCAATGATGGTCAATACGGCGGAAGTGGAAATCAAATGATGCTGGGTGGCAAGGAGCTGGCGCCACGTTTCAAACGCAATTTGATATCGACCAATCAGGATTCGGTTGAGAATCTTCAAATGCGTCCGGCAGCCAATTCATTATTGTTCCGCGCCGCCTCACAGAATCAAAAATTCCCGGGCACGTTGCCCATTTCGACGCCTCCAAGCGGCAACAGCAGCAGCTCATCTGCACAGCAATCGGCAACATCGCAGCTTTCCAACTCGCACTATCCATTACTGGGCACGCCAACATCACATCTCATGAACACTCCGGCACGTCCATCGTCCACACCCTCGGCGGAGTATGGTATCGAGAATCGTGGACTGCACGCAGTTCAACAGTTGGGCGAAAAGAGCCTAAAGGCAACATCGTCATCGCCCAATTTTGGACAAGCAGCTGCCTTGGAGCAGGAGAAGAAGATATTAGCAGGCTTAGCGACAGGTGCAAATGAGAATAAGGAGCAGCAGCAGCTAGGAAACAGCGCTAAGAATGGTGCCATGGAGCGACCAACAACACCATCTGGTTCTGGCTCCGGCAAACAGCAGAAGAAAGATAAGGGACCAAGCAAGGAAGAGTTGACGAAGAAGGCACATGCCTACTTCAAAGAGAAATTCTACTATGAGGAACTGGAAACGGAAGAACCAATTGTGAAGCAAGAAATCGAGAATGAAGATGAACAACAAACCGAATCGGAAACAGTGGAAAAAGTCAATGGTCAACCCGATCAGTTTATGGAATTAGTCGAGGGCTTCGTTGATCTAAAACTGCCAGAGAAATCGCTCAAGGATGTGTGTCTCAATCTATTGATGGAAGTGCTGGACCGAGTCAACGATGTTTATTTGGAACGCATCGTGCGCTTCATGCAGACCTTGCGCAAACAGGCCACCATCAAGCCAAATGTCATCGTTGAGATCTTCAAGCAGTTGGTCAATAAAATGAACGAACGCGAGGCACTGAATCCACGCATCACAGCCTTGGTGGCTTCCGTGCTAAGCAAGGCGGTCTGCGAGCCGGCACTGATCAAACTCAACGACATTGCCAATTATACTGACAATGGACAGCATTATCCATTATTCTTGCTTGTGCTACAGCAGCTGCACAAGTCCATTGGCAAAGATGCGCTGGAGGAGAAGTTCCGAGCTAGCAAAATTGATTTGATGAATAGCCTGCCCGAGGTTGATCGTAACAAGGAGCGTTTGGCGGAAATACTAGAGGATCGGCAGTTGTCCTTCCTTTATCCATTGCTCAAGGTGCAGGCAGAGATGTTGAAACAGCTACAAAACGATCCCAATCCAAATAATTTCTACAAGTGGGTCAAAGCTAACGTAGATAACAAATACTACAAGGATCCGGGCTTCATTCAGGCACTCATGACCGTTGTTGTCAAATACATCACCAAGGAAACAACATTGGCCAGCAACATCGATCCCAAAGAGCATCCCGAGAAATCGATAACACAGAAGGAACAAAACATGCTCGAGACCTACAGCCAAATGCTGCAGACTTTCTTAGGTCAAAACGAATTACAATTGATGGCGCTTTATGCACTGCAGTCTTTTTGTTATAACGAGAACTTCCCCAAGGGTAAGATATAAAAAAAATCAATATTTATCTTTCATAACTATATTCTAATATTTGTCGATATTTTGCAGGAATGCTCTGTCGCTGGTTTAAATATCTCTACGATTCCGAGATCATTGAAGAGGAGGCATTCGTTTTATGGAAGGAAGAGATATCGGACAAATATCCAGGCAAGGGTTCGGCTTTGTTCCAGGTGAACGCCTGGTTGACTTGGCTGCAGGAAGCCGAATCCGAGGACGACGAGGATTGAAGCGCCCAATCAATAAACGATGCATAATAACCCAAAACACACACTATATATGTAATAACACTTCTATATATATATATATATTTATTCGCAACCAGCAAAAACGTAAAAAAAAAACAAAAAACTCAAAAAATTAACCATTAAAAAAAATTCACAAAAGTCAACAAAAAAATACGAAAAAAAATACACATTTAAAACACACATTATATAAACAAGATGAAAGTTGATATCGCGGTTGCAAAAATGTTAGTCAAATTATAGTAGAAAAAACGCTACAAGTTAATCCAAATTATTTGATATTCATTCAAGTTCAAGCAACTTTAACAACAATTAACCAACAAAAAATATATATAAAACGGCAATAGACGCAAACGTAATAAAAACAAACAAAAAAACTAAATTTATGATATTTAAATCTAAACACACAGCTTATATATAAACAAATCATATATATATGTATAGATATATATATCTATATTTATATATATATAAATTAGTGAATTTCATTTCGAGCAATTCAACCTGAACTGATTTTTTACACACAAAATGTTCTCATTTTGAAACAAAGATATGAATTTCTCTATTCTTTATACTTTCTTTGCTATTCGCACACACAAAGTTCTCAATATATATCCATATATATACATATACATATATTGTCTTAAGTAGTATAAATCGTAACAAGCTAAACCTGCTCCACATCAATATATAATATCCACACAAGCTCGGAGCTAGCATCGAAATCGTAATATATATGTATTTTAATTCGAAAAAAACGCCTACATTTAAATTACGAGCCTTAATAAAATGAAAACAACACTGCGAACGGCGAATGCAATTGTGTTTCATTCAATTCGCCAGGAAAGATGGGAATGCAAGACTTAAATTTAAATTGAGTTCGCTTTGGCGCGTCAACGCGTGCGTTATACAACACAGCTAGCTTTGTAAACAAGCTTGTAGCCCTGCCAAATATTTGATTGTTTTGCAACACTGAGATCTAACAAAAAATCTGCATTTCATTGTAAATTTTTAAAGTTGTAGCAACGAACACGATTTTTAAATTTTATAACGTAAAACAAACAATTAACATGGAAAGCTGTGCCGTTTTGCAGGCTGCTTGTGGCGATGTTGCCAAGAAAGAAGAAACGCCAACTGCAGAAGCAGCTGCAGCACCGGCATCAGCTGCGCCCTTTGCCTCGCACATGGCTCAACTGATTGTGGGTGCCGTGCAGGTAACATTACGTGTGCTCAAGATGAACGGCAGCACAATGATACTACTCAGCAATACAAATGCTGAGCGAATGGATGAATTTGCCATGGCGATGCCATCCCGTCCGCCCAGCACGCAAATTGTCTCCACAACATTTCTTGGCGAGAGTGGACAAAGCGATTCTGTGGTGTTGGCCAACAAGCTGGCCAAGCGCTATGGCCGCCAATTCTACGTGAGCTTCAACCTGCAGATGGACAGCGTTACACATGCCCAATTCGAGGCTGCCTTGGTCAACTATATGAAACAGAACCTGGAGATGTTCGTGTGAGGCTGCTGTGGTTGCTGCTGCTGTGACTGCTGTCCTATGTACCTCAATATGTATTTATAATTGTGATTAAAAACAGGCAAATGTATTGCACTTATTTATATACCAATATTTCAATCCACACGCCGTGTGGTTCACTGCTAAGCGTTTATTTTGGTTCGCCGCGACCCCACGGACCTCACCCAGGGAGTTGTGGCGTCAGCCGCTCCAGACAATGTCGAAGACAGTTCGATATGCATCACAAGTTCAAACGTGCGCAAAAAAATTCAATTAGCTACGTATTGTTCAAAACTTAACCGAAATAAGACTGTTATAAAGAAAACTGTGCTACTGGACTACGTGTAAGTGCTATGCTCAGTGTTGGCAAACGTGCGTGTGTGAGTATGTGTGGTACAGGTGTGATTGGCCTTAACAGCCCGCACGTGTATTGAGTGCTTCCTGTGGCTTATCATTAAACCCTCTAAACCCCCGCACCTATCTTCCGAAAATAATAAAAACAAAAAAAATTAACTTGATAAGTTTTTTTTTTAATATATTTTTGCTACGCGTGCTGTGAACTTTTTGGGCAGACATGTAATTGGAACCAGAGATTGCATCAGGGTTTTTATTGTTGTTGCCGTTTACTGTAAATATTTGTGCGCAATTTATCTATTATTTATGGAGTTAAGGAAAACCTGTCAATTGTTTATCAATAATTCGAAGCATACTAGTTTCAAAACAAACTTGACAGACGTGCGAAAAGCTATAGTCAAACACAAATTTAGCTATCATTCAGTTAGATATAGCTAAAATACATTTTAAGACAATTTTTTCTTACTAGACAATTTCAATCAGAAATTCATACAGCTAAATGCTGAGCTTAGAGAAAGCTAAAGTTCAGCTTAGCTATTTTGTGGCTATATAGTGCTCTTGGTTCTCATCTAGCTAAAATTAGCCAGACATAGCTTATAGCTTAGCTAAACCATAGCTAGAAAAGGCTAAAACTCTAGTTATGTTATAGTTAGATGAGCGTAAGAGCTAGACTCAACTGTCGCATAGCTAGATATAGCTAAAACCAGCTTAGATTAGTTCTTATTGGCTTAGTAGATCAAATATGTTGGGCAGCTATAATATAGCTAAAAGCTTGCCTAAACAAATTTAAGAATTTAGCTTAGTTACTGAGAACCCAACCAAAACCGACTGCGGATCATTTTCCTACAGCTTTACCATAGTAATCGAACTAATCGCTGCTTGTGGAAATTTTTTGCTTCATAATTTATAACAATGAATTTCATAAATATTTGTTGGCCTCTAATAATAGGCAGTCTAGACGAGATATTGTCAGCAGTATCAGCTACAACAACAACAAAGCAGTTAATAAATATAGTACATGTTGCTATAGCCATTGGGTCTACTATTCAAGCTACTACTACTGGCGGCTCCCATGAAGGTTTGGCATGATATTTCATTCTCATTTTCATTTGGAATTTTGTTTTATGCCTGCTCAGTTAGCGTAAGGAGAGTATATTGCCTCTTTGTGCACATTTTTGGTATATATACTCCTTCCTATTCACACCTTAGTTTCTTAGTTTTAAGATTTTTCAGTTACTTTAATGGGATATCTATCAAAGCTTTAAAGCTAGATAAGTCTAATTTTGTTCTTGAGTTGCTTCCCAGCCGACTGATTTTCAGCTTTTTATTGCAACAAAACTTTTCGTCAATTCTAAACGAGTATTGTGCAGTCTCTTACACCCGACTGCACTGTTCTTAGCTATATTTTTTGCTGCATATCAAAACTGTCTGCGGTTGAGATAACATTTTGGGACCAGACAGGGCCAACAGTGGAGTTTCATGCCTCAATTGCATGCAAAAGGTTTTCGATATTTGATTTTGATGCGTTTTATATTGTGGTCTAGACTTTGAACGTCTGCCTATGGGCGAGGGTGGTTTGTATAGTTAGTGGATCTATTAATTTTAAGAAATTAATTGTGATTTTTTATCTGCTTTAATCTGCATTTGCCTGATGCGCCTTTTTGTAGGCTTTGAGTGACGTTCAGGAATTTCAAATACATTTATTTTTAGTTAAAAATTTATATGTATAAATATATATATAATAAATATTTTTATGTTTTTTTTTTTTAATTTTTTTCTATTTTCTTTTGATCAAAAAATAATTTAAATAAAATAAGAAAAAAAATAAATTAAATATCTAAATAATTTAAATAACATTAAATTAAATTTTTTATATTTTTTAAATTGTGTTGCTTAAAATATTTCATTTTATATTTTTTTATTTAGCTTTTGTTAGTGAAACCACCCTCGTATATATATGTATATTTCATAGCATTTGATGAAGTTGTAGTTAGAAAAGCTTTGGAATAATTATTTGAAACACTCTAACATGCCCTCCGTAGACTCATATACAATAGATACTGGATAGATAGCTAAGGCTATAAATCAGGCTATATAGCCCACATATATGTTTATATAGTATATATATTGACTATAAAAATGAGAGGCTGGGCCTTTGATAAACCATCTAGAAAGCTATACGAATCTGGGTTTAAGCGTACGTACGCCCCAATATGCACGACTCGTTCCGTTCCGGCTTATCGCATGCCCATTTGGCACCTCTGCCAAACCCAATCAGCCAGCCAGAGCCAGCCATTCAGTCAGTCAGTCAGTTAGACCCCTGGGCTGGTTATCAGCTCAAGTATATGTTGTTATAATTTGATAGAAATATTGAACATCATTATATGACAGTGCGACCAGTAAAACTGGCACGATCCAGTTATTGTGTATTTTTGCTACATTAAGGCGCACTCGCCGGGGTTTGTTTTCTTTTATTTCTATTGATACCCTGTGAACAATTGATAATGGGCAAATGGGGTATGTGGTTTATGGGAGGATGTATGCAACGGCCAGAAGACTGCTTAATGCATATCATAAGTCATATCCAGTTTAGGCGTAACAGACAAAGTGTCGATAAGATATGTTATATAAGAGCTAGAAATTTGAACTTGAACTTGAAATTGAAAGTTCTCGATGACTTCTTCGATTTCCCTGAAATCGATCAACTTTGTACTGTATGTCATACATCTACAGAGATTGTATCATCAATCTCATACTCTTTTTGACTTATAGGTCATAGCTGGGGTATTTACTAGTCGGGCACGCCCACCACTTGTTTTATTTTGAATATTTTACTACGGAAAAATGTTGTGCGCCGCACGCGTTCACCTCTCTGAACGAGAGGTTTCTCTGTCGCTTATCTGTCTCAGGGATGCTCTTTCTTTAGCCTGTTGTTCTGCTTCTTCTTCTGCTTCTTCAGCTGTTGCTGGACAATAGTTGAGCTCATTTGTGTGGTCGCTTATCAACTGTGAAGCGCAGCTCGCGCCATACAAAGTTCAGTTTTTAGCTTTCAGGGGAACCAGAAAATCCAGATTCTATAGTATAGACACATAAATGTATATATACATACATGAATACATATATATATATATATATATATATATATATTATATGTATATATATATATTATATACATATAATTTCGTTGTTTATATGATGGAATAATACACATGTTGTGCAATAATTTGGGGTCAGGGGTATCGAAGTTTTTATATTGTGTTTTTATTTGTATATTATTAGCTAAAAGACCTGTACTGGAAGATTCCTAACAATGATAATAATAATAATAATGGAGGTATGAATGCAGAAAAGTTTTTCTTAGACATGGCTAAAATCTATTCAAGCCAAGCTAAAGCTAGACTGTTATATGCCAAGCTAACTGTTATAAGTTAACCATGTAACCATTGTAAGCAGAGTGTTATACTATAAACATGATTATATACTAGGCTGTTATACTAAAACTTTACTGTTATACTATAACTAGACTGTTATACTATAACTAGACTGTTATACTATAACTAAGCTGTTATACTATAACTAGACTGTTATACTATAACTAGACTGTTATACTATATCTAACCAGGTTGATATACTAGGCTGTTATACCATATTGTTATACTACAACAACCCTGTTATACTACAAGCAAACACTTATACTATGACCAGTCTGTTATACTAAATGCACACTGTTATGCCACAACTAGACTGTTATACTATAATCGCATTGTTCTGTTCAAGCCATACTGTTATACTAGAAGCTCCTTGTTATACTATAATCTGGCTGATATACTTCAATCTGACTAACTAGAACTTATCTGTTATGCAATAAGCTGGCTGTTACCCTATAAGCTCACTGTTATATGTTATATTTAAGCACATCAGCTAACGATAAGCTGGCTATTGAATTAAAAGCTAGTTGTTATCCTTCTACTTGTCTACTGTACTCTCAGCTAAGCGGGCAGTAGAGTCTAGCTGTCTTCATATAACAATCATCTTACCTCATTTAGCCTGCCTGTAATAGTGTGACCTTGCCTTGCTGTTATACAAACGCAGACATAATTATGGAATTAAGATAGGAACCCATTCACATTATACATTCAAGGCGTAACAGAAAACGTACCAAAAGCCAGAGTCTCAATAAACAAACAGTATATACTATAAATGAAAATTCATGAATTGGCTTTATAAAACCTTTCGACAGCATTTGATAAATAACATAGTTGGCTGTAGAAAATAATGTTTATCAAACTTGAATGTACTTCAACCCTACGATTTTATCGAAGCTTAATTACGATGCGTAGACAAAAAGTCCAGAAAGAATGTCGCAACTGTACTTCGTGCCGGTTTTAACAGCAGTCCAGAGGGCGATTCCCCGATTTCGTATCTGTAAGTTAATCTAAAAATAAATCATGACTTTGTCTTTTTGCGCACTTCGATTACAAACTTTGGATGCACCTGTTGCAATCGACTGACATTGAACGCCTGGTGGGGTCAGATTGCGGCAGGAAGGAGGGGTGGGCGGATGGTCGTATCAGGCGCCTTGAGCTAATCGTAGCCACTGATGTCATACCATTTCCGAGTGCTTATTTATGTAAGGCCCCCGCGATTGGAGTAGCTGCACAGCATATGTGATTCACTTCCTATCAAATGGGTAACCAGACTGCTTTGCCAACTGATAAGAGTTAACCACCCAGCAGAGCTGACAGCAAATACCGCGCACACCCCGGCCACAGCCGTGGAAGACACTACACAGTCTGCCCATTGATAAGACGGCCGGGAATTGGCAAATGCCTCGCCTGTTCCAAAATAAAAAACAAAAAACTATATTGAGTGAGCGTCATCGTCGTAGATACGAAAGGCATTGTTTGCACATTGTTGACTTGGCCCGAACGGCAGTAAAAAATAGGCGGCTCGGATCGATAACGGCAGCGTGAGACGTCTTTATCTGCAGCGTAGCACAGTCAACTGCTGTGGGGGATTTCAGCTTAGGCGCTTTTGCGACTTGACTGAGCGACGGACACAGAGAGGGGAAGAGAGCGAGAAGGCGAGAGAGTGCGAAGTGCAATTTCCTATCTCAGCTGCTACCCCCGCAAAGAGCTGTTGACTTTTGTTGCTGTTGATCATTGTCCACACACATGCCAACTGGTCGTCGGCTAGACCGATTTTCCACTTGTGCGTTTCACTGATAAGGCAAAAGTCAGCCTCAGCCGCTAGTCACGCGCCTGCCCCCTGCATCTCGCACAGGCCAATACGGTGCTTCACTCACGTACATCACATGTGCGCCGGATGAAGCCAGCGCCAGGCCCCCACACCCCCTGCTCATAGCTGTCGCTGGCATGTACAACACTTTGTTACTGCTGTTGTTTTTACGCACACGCAGCTAACTTGGCTCATTGCTTTTTGGTTTGGTTCGGATGTCCGACGACTGCTCGATGGTTCGACTCCCCGTCTCCCGTTGGCCTGTCTGCGTGCACAGCCTTCGCTTTGGGGGCTGGCTGATAAGCACAGTCCCTCTCTCTCGCTCTATCTTTTTGTGCCGCTCGTGCGCTCGCTCGCTCTTGCTCCTTATCGCTTTCAAATATTACACGAATGTCTGCAGGCGAGCGGCTCATTCGTTTAACAATCGCACTAGCGAACACTACGCAGCAATAGACAAAAAAAACTTAAGAAAAACAAAAAGAATCAAATTTCACACACAAAATGGATATCTTAGTACAAAAACCAATTTTCTCCAATAGCGTATACTACGAGCCGCCATCAAGTGTTGTCTATACGCCGTACAGTACGCCGCCGTATATAATACAGCCGGTGGCCGGGAGTTGGCTAAGCGAGCAGCAATTGCCGCAAATGCAATATATCAGATTTCCAACTCCGCCGATCACACCGCCGAGAGTTGCAGCCACCGCTGACGCCGCTTCCGTTTCACGCACACAGTCCGTCATCATGAAGTGCCCCACGTCTGGCTCCGGTTCCGGTTCCGGTTCACCCACACACACATCCTGCAGCGATCAAAGCGGCAGCAGCAGCTGCAGCGATTGCGATTTCATATGCAATTGGCACGAGTGTTCGAGGTAAGTTAACAGTACTGCATAAAAATAGGTACGCAGCAATTTATATACAAAAAAAAAAAGAAAAGAAAAACAAACTTAAAATACTCTTAAAAATAAATAAAAGTTCTTAATATTATCATTTTTCTATAATTTCTTATCCAATTGCAAAGCATGCCTAATATTTGGCACACAACTGTAGACATATATCCTTTAACAACTTGTTTGCTTTGTCCTTGCAGAGTCTTCGAATCTTTGGAGGCGCTCGCACAACACGTCACATTACGTCATGCCATCGCCTCGCTGCACGATGGTCTCTACTATTGCCGCTGGAGCGGCTGTCAGCGCAGCGATCGGGGCTTTAATGCGCGCTACAAGATGCTGGTCCATGTGCGCACCCACACCAAGGAGAAGCCGCATCGCTGCCATCTGTGCGAGAAGTCCTTTTCGCGTGCTGAAAATCTGAAGATACACATACGCTCGCATTCGGGCGAGAAGCCCTACAAGTGCCACTTTGAGGGCTGTCTGAAGGCCTATTCGAATTCGTCGGATCGGTTCAAGCACACGCGCACGCACTCCATGGAAAAGCCGTATATGTGCAAGGTGCAGGGATGCCAGAAACGCTACACGGATCCCTCCTCGTTGCGCAAGCATGTGAAGACGTTCAAGCACAGCATTCAGCTGATTGCCAGTCAGACAGCCACTTGTATGCTGGATGCCAGCGAGTCAGCCTACACCACCTGCCTGCCAGCACCTGTTGCACCTGCAGCTGAAACCGCCTCCAGCTACTATCTAGATTTGGCCGAGCGTGACAACGTGGCAAGCGATTATTCACTGCCAGCCAAGCACAATAGCGAATATACCAACTCCTCCTCCTCCTCCTCCTCCTACTGGCAGCACAATTACCGCTATCTGCACAGCGAGGACCTGTCCATGGACATGGATATGGACACGCCAGCGCCGCTTGATTTGCGTGTGCACAGAAGTTGAAGGAGTTAATATCCTGCCGCTTATCTCTAGTCATCAGGCTACTGTAGAACTAGCCCTTGTCATTAAAATAAGAATTATTATTTAGTTTACAATAAAGACTGTTTTCAATTGAATTACAAACTAATCGAATGTTATATAATTATCAGAGTAGGCAGAAAAAAAACACATTTCTTACGCTATTTTCCGTTGAGTTTGTGCATTTCAAAAAGTTAGCCAAGTTCAACGCCAAAACAGTGTTGCGAAAGCGCCAAACATAATTAATCGATAGACGATAGTTTTCGCTATCTGTCATACGCACAAAATTCAAATTCAAATTCAAGGCTGACTTTAATGAAATATGTGTTGACTGTTTATTTAAATGTAAATGCGCAAACTAGAAGAGTTTTTTGTTACAACAGTTTTTAAATATAGATTCCTTCATTTACAATTTATTTAGGAATGTTATCTTAGCTAAGTCTACTACTCGACACACACATATAGAAACAACACGGGGGAAATGGTTAAATAAATAGCAAAATAAAAACAAAACAAAGGTCACGTATTTCACAAATTTAATTAAATACAAACTTTTAAAGTTGTATTTCTGGGCTTGCAGCAAAATATTAAAATAAAACACAATTGTTATTATTGCCAGCACAAACTGAGCTGTCTTAACTTTAACGAAACAAAGTTGTTTTCAGAGTTTAACGTTCAACTGCTGCTATTGAGCATTCAAGACCCATTGAACAACTTTATAGCTAAAGCACATCTAGTGCTTTCAGTTTAGCTCTTACATACTCTCAATATGTACAGAGCTACAATTCACTTGGCCCTAACCGTTTTCCTTTTTCACATAGTATAAATTAAAAAGAATTATAATAAGCAAAGCTATGTATCATCGGCTGCAAAATTTAGAATATTACGCCCTAAAGAATCTTACAACTCGTACAATATATTGTCGACAAATCGGGCACTCGTTTAACACCTTGCCGCAGTTGGTGCAGGTGGCCATGTGGCCGCATTCCAGAAAGACGCACTCAATCGGCGCATCCATGCAGATCTTACACAGCTCGTCTGTGGCAAGTTTTTCAACAGCTATATATATTTATACATGTAATACATCTTGTATGTATATGTGTTAACGTGAGCTTGTGTTGACTTACCTGGCGCTGTTCGCATTGTCTTCCATAGTCGACACACACGATCGAGTAGCTCCTGCTTCTCACAGCAGCCTTTGTAGTCGACGCGATGCAACATTAAAACCTCCTTTAACTGTTTCACAGTCAAGTTCTCCAAGTCTTTTCTGTAAAGGCATGATATGTTATCTGATTCTTTGGTTCACTTGCTGCATCTACTTACCTATCCTCAAACTCTTCCAAGTTCACGAAGCGTGAATCCAAGCTGCTGGGCGGCTCAAAGCCCAAGGGCGAGGCGTACACATGTATGCCCTCGTCATCTTCCCAATGCGATTCGTGCTCGTCCTGTGTGGGCGAAAACTCAATCGTAGGTGTTATAGGTAGCGGACGCGCAACACCTGCCGCACCAGCCTCTATGCTGCTCAGAGGCGAAACAGCGTGACTGTCCGCATCGGAACACTCAAGAGACTTGGTGCGCTGCTCCAGGTAGGTGAGAAACTCTTGCAGCTCACGCTTTATGTCTGCCTCGGACATCTGTGAATTCTCCAAATGTCGACGCATTTTATCCACATGTCGCCTGATGTTCGTCTTATTCTTGCCACAACGCTGACAGCTAGTGGAGGCAACAGCGGTTATCGACGGTTCAGACTGCTCGCTGAGCGTACTTAATACCAAACCGTTGAGGGGACCCACCGGTGATTCGTCATCATCATCGCTCGATTGATGGCGACGATTCAAATAGCCTTCGGAACGTCGTCGGGTGACCTTTTTAATGCGCTGTGGAGCCTGCGGCTCATTTTGCACCGTCACCTGTAAAATTTCATCAATAGCCGCTTCGACTTGCAGCTGCTGTTGTTGTTGGTCCTGCAGCAGCTGCTGCTGCTGTGGCAGTTGACTGCTACTTGTTTGCTCAAGTATTTGCCACTGATCTAAGTTACTGCTATTCGTATCGGTCGTAGCTTTGCTCTCATCGGAGATGCCGCCTATAGCGCCCAGTTCCTCGAAACTGGACTGTGACGAGGCATCGGCACCGCATGCATCCACTTTAGAGCTAAGTGAGCCCTGTTTGGAGTAGCCCGGACTGGTGCTTGTCGTGGCTGTTGTTACTGTTGTGGCTGTTGTTGCTGTTGCTATTGTAGCTGTTGTCGGCGTTAGACCAGCTGAGCTAATCTCCAGTGTTGGCCTGCTCGCTGGGCCAGCGCTGTTGTCGCTATTCTTAAGCGATGTGCGTTCACTGAACGTGGTTATTATCTCATCGTCCGAGCAATCACACTCCGAGTTATCAGGCTCAACCTGTTGCAGCAGTCGGGCCGCCTCCGTAGCCAAAGCTCTGTGCTCCTGTGTGGCCGTGGGCGAAGTCGCCGTATGAGTGGAGGATGTGGATGGACTAACATGCACATGCGCCACCTCCGTCGAATTGGTACGATGTATGCTGGGCGTTCGAGCAGGCGTCTGCTGAGCGCCGCCAGCACTGGCGTACGTTGGAATTTCTCTTGTGGACACGCGCGGCTGCTCAAAGATGTGCGTGGGTGGAGGTGGAGCTCCGTTATCATTGGGTGCATGACGACTGTTCGACGTGGATTTGGAACTAGATTTTGTGTCAAAGGACGCTAAGGAATCACTGATATTGTCACTAAGATTGGTGAAAAAGTTTTGGCACGATTGCTTCAGACTGTCCATGGGATTGGCTTGGCCACGACCCGGACTCTGGTTCTGATTGGGCGGACAACCCCTTTCACGATCCGACTGAGCGACATGCGTCAGCACCAGACCAACCAGCTCTTCCTTCTCTGCAATGTCCAGAAGACAAAACATTTTGATTTTATATTGAAATATATGATCGGAGCAGTCAGCACTCACCCAGGCAGCCTTCAGTGGAAATGTGTTTGGATTGCAAATAGAATATTAAATCCTTTGGCTTAAGCTTTAGCAAATCCGTACGCAACAGAGGACGTTGAGCAAATATTGCACAGCGCTGGCAGCGACGCGACGTCGATGTCAACGTCGTCGTTGTCGTGATTCCAATCAGGCAATTATTGCAATAATAGCGCCTGCAAAAAAGTATTTTAATGTATGATAGTACCAAATAAAGCTATTGAGTATCAATTTCGAACTTACCTGCAATCGAAACAGCTGCGTTTACGGCGAAATACCGTGAATTCAATGCCACAGCTTTCACAGGGCATCTTCTTATTGGTGTAGTTGTGTTTTTGTGTGTGTGTGTGAGTGCGCGCGTGTATGTCCTTTCGATCGAACGTTACCTTGCCCTTTGCTCCTCTCTACGACCAACTCTTCATCGCAATTTCTGTTTTCAATGTCAAATCGTGAATCAATTCGCCTAGAATGCGCGTAATATTTTGGCGCAGCTGCCGCGCCACCCAGCTGAGGTAATCGTTTCAGACAACTACTTACTCATCGGGGCCTCTAAACTAAATAGCCAAGCGGATTTTTACAATTTTTATCAATATGCAATAAGTACGCACGTACATATGTATATATGCACGTATGTGCATGCGTTTGTGCACAATAGTCAACACATCACTGGTAAACGCGATAGGCGCACACAACAAATATCGATTGCACTATCGATAGTAAGCAATCGCTCAAATGTGTAGACAATTTAAAAAAATAAACAATAGATTAAAATTTATATATAAAAATAATTATTTAAATTAAAAAATCTATAAATAATTTTTTTTTTGCAATTTGAACATGCGTTGTATATAATAAAGCTTTGCAGATCTGATACATTTATTAAATATAAAGATTTTAGTTTGTTTAGTTTAGTTTATGTTTATTTAATTCACATCCACTACTTAGAGCTAAGTATGTAATTGTAATGCAATTAAATAGGTAAGTGCCATAAAATGATGCAATCTTTTAATATTTTGTTTTTGCTTTTAAATAATACATCAGTTAATTGCTATAATTTATATATATGTATATATACGATTTTTGCACACATTGAAAAGATGTTTGCTCTTCTAGTTGAATCAAGTCATTTAGTACATATTCTATATACACATCTGGTTTCGTATGATTGAGCTTTTTTCGAAATTCTTGTTGATAAGTCTTTAAAATTTATAAACAAATGCGTCCGTTGCCCTTTTTTGCTTTTTAAGTGTTAAATTGTTTGCAGTTTAAATTATCAGCTAGCTGGCTGTCGTCTGACTGGCTGTGAGAGCAGTTTTCTCTTTTGTTCGAGTTGGTTGTGAATCATCCAAGCAGCGCCAGCACCGCATCGTTTAGATCTATGACCGACTACAAAGGTGTTCCAAGTAACAAAAACAAAGAAAAAATAATACCAACGATATCGATAAGATTGAGAGAGAGCGCGTAAATAAATATCGTCTTTAAAATTGTACAGCTTTAAATTTCTATTGAACGTTGCTTGTCCCTTAAAAATGGTTGGGTATGTTGGGCGTGGGGGTTTTGGGATTGGGGTTCTATGTTAAGCTACTGGCTGACAAGCTTAAACTATGACACATGACGCATATCGCCACCGGCTTTGACATGGCATTGCAATGGATCATCATTGTTGTTATCATCATCGTGGACGGTGACCATTTCCAGAGCACGATTCTTTTCATATTCGACAAAGTCATCGAAGAGACTTGGCCACGCTTCGGTATCATCGTAATTGTCTATATCACATTGTTCAGTAAAATTGAGGTACATGTTCCATGTATCCTTGGGTATGCGTCGTATGTTCGGATGCTTATCGAGGAAGTTAACCCAGTTTGAAAAGAGATCAGGTGTTTGTACAGTGAACACAAGTTTCCACAAATCGATTGCCATTTCAAGCGATAAAACGCGCTGATCTGGCTCCAAGCCGAAACTGCAAAGCAAACACACAATTAAATATATAAAATAAATATAAGAACTTATTAACCCACCGAAAGGTAAAACGATAGAGCTGCTTAAACATTTCCGAATCAACTTTAAGCATCTCAATTGTATGCTCAAGTCTTAAACGTATATTTTCAATTGTATCTGCGCGCATCTTGTGCAGGCCATCAATAAACTCCGTTTTGGTGAAGCGGCACATCTGTGAGGCATCCAAGCACCAGGCAAGCACAAGAATTGCAAACTCATCCGGCTGATAGTTAAGATCAATGCATAATCGTTCAATGCCATCCGTGAGTATCATATCTTCGTCATCGGGATCTTTATAGACCTCAAACAGTTTATTTAGCGTTTGATGTGACACCTCCATGGACTCTTTGACTGCTATAATGAGAACAATTCTTGTTATTAGTCCACTGAATGTGTGGTTTCCCTTTTCTCCCACTTGCCAGTTGTTATAATTTCGCTCATGGTTGGCGCACTGCCATTAAGCAAGCCTAAGGACTTAAAACTATTACGCTTAGTATCACAATTATTTGCTGGCTTGAGTGGAGTTCGATTAGAGAGCAATTCATCAGTTTCTGCAAGTATTAAATGGTTTTTATATGGACAGATATAGTAGAGTAGAGATTGACTCACCTCGTGGCCTGTCGTTCGCATTAGATAGAGCGATATCGTAGCAGTTGCCAATGCTGGTGGCCGCTTGACAGCTGTTGTTGGCATTCAGATTTTGCAATGCGTTTGGTAATGATTGGCTTGTTGGCAACGTTGGTGCGGCGGACGAAGACGACGACGACTGGAAGCATTTCAGGCAATTGCCCATAGTGCGATGCACGCTTCTTCAACGGATTGATTGAATTTAACAATATTCTCTTGGCTGCTACTTTGCTTTGATTATTTTGATTTTTGTGTATGAACGTGTTTGTTTGTGTATGTGTTCCTGTGTTGACACTTGTCTATATTTTAACTTGGCTACTATGGGCTATGGCTATATGTGTGTGTATGTGTGTGTTTGTGTTTAGATTAATTACTTAGCTAGCGTTAGCTCGCCTTGACATTGACTGCTTGACATTGGCACTGGAATTTCCATGGAACGTTGACGAGCTGTTGCACGCGGGTAATGCTAATGCACCATTGATGCATCGAGCATATGTTAAAGAGTTCCTTGTTGCTGTTGCTACTGCTGCTGCTGTTGTTATTTTGATCCCTCCTACGCAAACTCATGTGTGTATGTATTTGTGTATGGGTGTATACATACACATATACATATGCAATTGTAGTAGTCAGCAAGCCACCACAAATGTGCGTGAATTCGTCTATCTCAGTATATTTCACATTTTACATGTATGTTATATTGCACCACATTACGCAGAGTAATTCATTATAATATTTATTTATAGTTACTTATTAAATTTTTTATTTATATTTATGTTTTGTGTGTGTTTCACGAGGCTACGTTTTTTCTGCAAAATTGCTGGCCCTAAAATAACTATCGCAACGATGTATCGATAACGTGGATATAGAACCAGGGCTGCTGTTCATTAATAACACGTAGCTTAGCAGTAATCGATGGCTAAATTAAAGCATAATTTATTTTAAAAGTAATATCAAATTTTATAGTTTAATGTAATTATTCTACTGTTTTAAATAGAAAATCATAGCTCATATAAAACTAGAGCTGATTGCAAAGTTGATTGGAACAGCATAATTTTGAAATTTCTAAGCTTTGGTTTGCTTTGTAGTCTGGCAACTCCGCATTGAATGGCGCACTCTCTGCGGCAATTACCGCTCCCGGTTTCAATTCCAATTAGAGTTTCAGTTGCCAAACAACACTCGACGGTAGACACTTGTCTACTCCGCTGATCGCAAAAGAAAAGCCACAGCTCTTGTTGTTGCGACAATAACAAAGTGTCAAGCTGTTGGAAAATCGTGTGTGAACTTTGCCAAAAAAAAAAGAAAATAAACATAACAGACTTTATTGTTTGTATACACTTAATGGTCGAGTGCCTTCGCAGTTCGTTTTATTATTTTGGGCAATTCGTAGCCAAGAAATAAGGTTGAGTGAACTTGTTATTTGGTAGGGTGTGCGCATGTGTGTGTATATAGCTGAGTGTACTGCAGACATACATGCTTATATACCATTAATTTCTTTTGGCCAACTGTATGTACAGCATGATCGTATTTGTGCATGTGTGCGAGCGCGTGTATGTGAACTCCAACCGGAACGTATGTTCGAGTTTGAGCTTTTCCTTTTCACTTCACTGAAAGTGTCGTACAAACTTTTTTATGAGTACCGTGTGAATAGATCTAATAAGAATTTGGTGTTTGAGGTCGATTTCTTTTTGAGATGTAATTGACGAGTTCTTAACGTACGTTGGGCTTAACGGAATATTAACAAATTGATTTGAATGAAAAGAATTAACTGAAAAGTACTTGGTAACAATTTAACTATACATTGTTTCTGCCATTTCAGACATTCGCTTTGGCACGAAAAGTGAATCAATATTAATGTCGCCCATTTCATATGGGATCTTATCGCACTCATTCCTCAAGTCGCTCATGCTATATGCTCGCTTCCCTTTTGACTTTTTAATATCTGTAAAATTTACCCAGGTGATTTCAGTTTCCATTTCCGATTTGCAATGTTCCAGCCACTTCTTTCCCAAATTCTGCGATTGGCTCTGCAAACGCTGCAAAATTGGCTTTCGTAAGATATTCTTCTTTTTTAATGTCTTCAATTTGAGCTGAGTCAAGTCAGTTTCCCTCTTCCATAGAACGAGATCTGTGTGTTTGTAGGGTTCGTAGAATGGATTTTCTTCAATGGACGCAAATACGGGTTCCTTGGCGATGGGCTCAACTTTCAGATCCAGTTGGCTTAAGCTTAAAGATAGCTGTTGATCCATTCCAGCAGACTTGACTTCGAATCGATGGTACAAAATATATATATACAGTGAATGTATAATACTTAAATATATATGTGAGTGTGAGCTTTCAAACGTATCGGATGCGAGTCGAATTATGTTCAACAGGCTTACTTTGTTTAAGCAAATATAGCAATCGCTAAACATTAACATTAGCATTTGATTTTTGCGCTATTCATGTAGCTAGTGTTGGAAAATGCGCAAACTATCTGAAAGACGATTTAAATGCAGCGAGGCTGGGCGTGAAAATCAGACATCAGAAAAATTACCTGTAATGCAATATATGCGAGGCTGCCTTAAGAAGTTTCCATTTCAACTAAATCTGTTCTATTTTTTCGCCTTAAGCTCGCCGTCAGACTACCTTCGCATATGTCTGTATTCATGAAAACAATATTTATACGTCACGTATAGATTTTTTATTTATTTTTGTTATGGAAACAAAATTAAACCCAATTTGTGTGTTGCATATGTGTCCATAGAAGTATGAGTAGTTATGGACAATATGAAATTTGTGTTGAAATATAATTTAATCATCCACTTTATCCACTTTGTTGATCGATGGTGGCGTCAATGCATCCTTCTTGATATCTTTGAATGATACCCAATTGCATCCGTTTTCCATTCCTAGCCACTTTTTGCCATTTGACTTGATCTGCGTCTGCACACTGTGCTTCAGGGGCTTCTTAGTCATTTTCTTTTTAAAATTTTGCTTCTTCACCCTCTTATTGGGATCCTTGCCGACTTTAGACATTCTCTCGATGCTGAATACGTAATTTTTCTTTTGTAAAATATGGTTTTTATTTATATAAATATATAAATATATATATGCTATATATGTGTGAGTTCTGAGAGCTGAATCGTATCTGAAAAAATCGTATCGTATTATAAGTAAATCGACGAAAGTGAGTTGAGGCCGGCCTACTGGGACCAAACGTAATTTGTTTTTTTATACAAACTTAGGTTCAGTCTATGGAAATACACAAATATAGATAAGAAGTGGTAAAATGACTTCAGATCGTTTTCACAAGTGAGTAAGGAACATGCAATTAATAATGCTACCTCGTAATATTGTACATATCTTATCAGAGCTACAAGCATCATTAATTGATCTTTGCTTTCGACTATTCGAATAGAGCCGCCAAAGACGGGCTGCTTGATGTGCTGAAGGAGGCAACACGGAAGGATGCCAACGCCAAGGACGATGATTCAATGACGCCGGTCATGTGGGCAGCTTTCGAAGGTCGCTTGGATGCGCTGCGTTTGCTCTGCGGCAGAGGGTACGAAATACTAAATAATACTAAAACCAGAAATGGCGTTCATATAGCAAAATTAATCTTCTTCTACAGTGGCGATCCGGATAAGTGCGATCAATTTGGGAATACAGCGCTTCACTTGGCTGCCGCTAAGGGACATTTGCATTGTGTTGACTTTCTGTTTAAATTCGGTGTTAATATATATGCACTGGATATTGACAGACATAATGCCAAGGACCTGGCAGCCATTAATAATCGCGATGAGATTTTGCGCTATTTAGACGCAGCTGCAGCCAATTTTGAGGCGAATGAAAAGTAAGGC